>NC_048221.1:51831667-52515979 GCF_002007445.2 Ailuropoda melanoleuca | reverse complement strand
GGCGCACCCCTTAAGCGCTCGGGCCGCCGCGGCCAGCCCCCTGCCGCCGCGCCCGCCATTCCGGGCCCCGACACCGTGCCCGCTGCTGCCGCTGCTGCTGCTCCTGGGGGCGGCGCGGGCCGGCGCCCTGGAGATCCAACGCCGGTTCCCCTCGCCCACGCCCACCAACAACTTCGCCCTGGACGGCGCGGCGGGGACGGTGTACTTGGCGGCCGTCAACCGCCTCTATCAGCTGTCGGGCGCCAACCTGAGCCTGGAGGCCGAGGCGGCCGTGGGCCCCGTGGCAGACAGCCCGCTGTGTCACGCCCCGCAGCTGCCTCAGGCCTCGTGCGAGCACCCGCGGCGCCTCACCGACAACTACAACAAGATCCTTCAGCTGGACCCCGGCCAGGGCCTGGTGGTCGTGTGCGGGTCCATCTACCAGGGCTTCTGCCAGCTTCGGCGCCGGGGCAACATCTCCGCGGTGGCCGTGCGCTTCCCGCCCGCCGCGCCGCCCGCGGAGCCCGTCACGGTGTTCCCCAGCATGCTGAACGTGGCGGCCAACCACCCGAACGCGTCCACCGTGGGGCTGGTGCTGCCGCCGGCCGCCGGCACGGGCGGCAGCCGCCTGCTCGTGGGCGCCACGTACACCGGCTACGGCAGCGCCTACTTCCCGCGCAACCGCAGCCTGGAGGACCACCGCTTCGAGAACACGCCCGAGATCGCCATCCGCTCTCTGGATGCGCGCGGCGACTTAGCCAAGCTCTTCACCTTCGACCTCAACCCCTCCGACGACAACATTCTCAAGATCAAGCAGGGCGCCAAGGAGCAGCACAAGCTGGGCTTTGTGCGCGCCTTCCTGCACCCGCCCGACCCGCCGCCGGGCGCCGCGTCCTACGCGTACCTGGCGCTCAACAGCGAGGCGCGCGCGGGCGACAAGGAGAGCCAGGCGCGGAGCCTGCTGGCGCGCATCTGCCTGCCCCGCGGCGCCGGCGGCGACGCCAAGAAGCTCACCGAGTCCTACATCCAACTGGGCTTGCAGTGCACTGGCGGCGCGGGCCGCGGCGACCTCTACAGCCGCCTGGTGTCCGTCTTCCCCGCGCGCGAGCTGCTCTTTGCCGTCTTCGAGCGGCCGCAGGGGTCCCCCACGGCCCGCGCGACTCCGGCCGCGCTGTGCGCCTTCCGCTTCGCCGACGTGCAAGCTGCTATCCGCGCCGCGCGCAACGCCTGCTTCGTGGAGCCCGCACCGGACGTGGTGGCGGTTCTCGACAGCGTGGTGCAAGGCACCGGGCCGGCCTGCGAGCGCAAGCGCAACATCCAGGTATGCCAAAGGAGAGGGACACGCGCCCGGGGTGGGGGGGCGAGGGGGGAGGGAGAGCGTGCGGGTAACTGGGCGGGTTGTGCGCTGAGCGGGACACCGGTGTGAATGTGTGGGACCCAGACGTGCGTGTGGAGACCCAGGTACTTTGGGCCACAGGTGCATTTGTTGGGACCCAGGTGTTGGCCACGGTGGGGGCACTGGTGCAGATTTGGTATAGGTGTGCGCCTGCGGGCACTCAAGGGAGTGCTGGGTTAGAGGTGAGTGTGACTAGGTGTGTGGGAGGAGTCAGGTTACAGATGTGCGGGGAGAGAGCCAAAGGCGCATATATAGCCCAGGTGTGCACGAGGTGGTCCTAGGTGTGTGCCGAGTGCAGAGCAAGTGAGTGCATGAACAAAGGCGTGTCCCGGGCTGCTGTGAGCCTATCAGGGCTGCTCTGGGAGTTGGCAGATGTGTGCTTGGGTGTGGCAGGTGTGCAGGGAGGTATGCAGGTGTGCACCAGGACCCTGCAGATGTGTGTGAGGGAGGGAGTGATGGGGTCGTGTGTCACTGAGCCGGTCATGCAGGAATGTAGGGCAGGTAGAAGTGTCCCGCAGGGACACAGGCAGCAGGGAGGGCCTGGGTGTGCAGTGGGATGTGTGTGGCAGAGAACACAGGTGTTTGGGAACCATAGGTACTCTGGGGAGACCACTGGTTGGCAGACAGCTGTGTTCCTGAGGCCAACTTCTATTCACTCATTCAACATGTATAAATTGAGCACTTAGCATGTACTAGGCCTGGGGGCTGCAGGCTAGCCGGCCACACTTGTGGAATGCCTATGAAGTGCGTCAAATGGCATAACCGTCTTGGTTCTCATGGCAACCCTCTGAGGTTGCCTACTCTCACCCCCATTTTACAGGTAAAGAAACTGAGGAACAGAGAGGTTAAGTAACTTGCTCAAAATCACACAGCGGGGAACCAGCAGAGGCACGGTTTGAATCCACGCTGTTTGGCCTCATCTGTGTTCTTAACACCACTGATCCTTTGCTGCCTAATGGACACGGAGCTCAGAGTGTGTGTATGTGCACGTGTGTTGGAGGAGTCTCAGGTGGCTGATGTGGTACAGGAGCCGGGGGAGCAGAGGGAAGTGAAGAGGACTGTATGCGGCCCTGGGGTGTGCAGCGGGCAGGAGAGGGCCCTGTGCGGCAGGCAGCAAAACCGGCGGGGTGGGAATGGGGCCCAGGCAGCTGGGACTGGGTTGGACTGAGGTGAGGGTGCCAGGTTGGGGGATCACTGTGTGTGTTGACCTTGTGGGGGACATGACACAGCTGTGGAAGGGAACTTTGTGCAGGTCCCCTCAAGAAAGCCCACTAGCAAGGGGTCACTTCTTCAGGGGGCCCTGAGAGGTGGGACCCTGTGCCTTTTCCACACTCTGCATCCTCGTGTGAGCCGGGGGAGTCCATTTCAACACCTAGGAAGCCTCAGCTTCTCTCGCAGCGAGATGCTGAACTCAGCCTTTTCTTGGTGAGCTCTCCTTGGGGCCAGGCCCCCCATGGCCCTGCCCCGTCCCTTCTCCATGGTCTTCAGGCTGCGGGGAGAATCTCATGAGATTAATTGTTCCCCTGTGGGTGTGCCCAACACTGGGGCTTTGAGAAAATGCAGATTCCTAATCCTGCTTTCGGGCTCCCACAGCAGCCTGCCGCCAGCTGGCCGGTAGCCCTGAAAATAAAGGTCACGGTGGGTGAGCAGGGCAGACTGCCACCCATGGGGGCTGGCCAGGTCAGGGCTGGCTGCCCAGCCCTGTGATTGGGACATCTCCCATTCCCCTCCACAGAGCCACATCCTCCAAAGGGGTGTGTTTGAGGGTATAAACTTTGTTTGGGGGTCTCAGGGCTAGAGGAGGTGAGTGGGGAGTCAATCCCTGTTTTACGGAGGGAAGACCCTACTGGGGTGGCCCAAGCTGAGGTCAGGCCAGCCCCTGGGCCTTCGGCCTTTCCAGGGTCTGTATGTCCATCCAGGCCCTTGGTGTGGGTTGATCCATGGGATTCCTCAGGCCGCCACTGCAGTATCCCCCTCCCCCTCTGGCAGGAACAGGCCTGGTTCCCACGGTCCCCAGCCTGGCCTGGTGCGGTGACTCACTCTGCTGAAGGGGGCTGGGGCTTCCTTCTCCTTAGAGGGGCAGGGCCTCTCCAGGGACACAGCCCCAGGGACAGAGTGGCCATGGGCCTTCTCCCCACCCCCAGGTGGGGTGGATTTCTGGCCCTCCTAGCCGCTCTCCCTGTGTCCTCCACACCCCTCCCCTTCCCCATGCCCAGCTGTGGACACAGGACAGTGCTGCTGGGATGTATCTCCCAGATGTGTCCAAGGCCACAGGGTCTAGGCCTCTAGCCTAGCCCTGGGTGGGGGCGGGGCGGGGGCTGGTTGTTCCTGCTTCAGGCTGTTGCCAGCTCCCCAGCTACAGGCCAAGAACTTGGACTTTGTACCTTGGATTCAAATCCTCTTCTGTCGCTTCCCAGCTATGTGACCTTGGCAAGTGACTTAACCCTTTTGAGCCTCACTTTCCTCCTCCATAAAGTGGGGACACTAAAAACGAATCCCTAAGGATTGCTTCAAGGACTAAATGAATGAGTTAATGTGAAGCACGGGGAGCCTGGCCCATAGTAGCTCCTGGTAGCTGCCTGCTGTTCTTGCCATTCCTGGGGGCCTTATTAACACGGCTCTGCGCTCGGCCCCGGGCAGCGGTGACCTCTTCTGTCTGGTTCTACAGCAGTAAATACCCCACCATGTCCCACCTCTAGCCTCAGATGGAGGCCTCAGAAGACATTTCCCAAGCCCCTACTGTGTGCCCCAGCCTGGCGCTGGGAGCTGGAGCCCAATGGTGACTCCGTTTCTGCTCTCATGGCCTGTGCAGGTGAGCAGAGGACAGATGTGTGGCCAGGCACTTAGAGCCCAGGGGGCCGGGGGGTGGGTAATCAGAGAACCTGGACAGAGGGAGCCCCAAGAGGGGACATCATAGCTTCGGGGAGTGGTGCTCTCAACGTGGAGGTGGATGGATGAGCAGGGGTTAGCCATGTGAAGCTGGCATGAGGTGACAAAAGGGTCCCAGCAGAGGGAACAGCCTGTGTGAAGGCCTGGAGGTAGGACACAGCAAGGTGGGCCAGAGCAACTAAAGGTGGTCCCTGCGGTGAGGCGAGCGGTGAGAGGGGGGTGAGAGGGGGTGAGAGGGGTAGGGCCCGCAGGTGTAGGGAGGCTGCACCATGGCGTTGGGACTGCATCCTGGGGACGTGGGAGCCATGAAGGGTCTCAGCCAGAGCAGAGATGTGATCTGAATGAGTACCTCACTTTCCTCTTCTGTCGAATGGGAGTGATAAGAAGGTACTTACCTCACAGGCCTGTTGTGGGGATTAAAGGCGATAACACCTGTAAAGCTCTCAGTAGAGTGCCTGGCACTCGTGTTTGCGATTCTAGTTGATTCTTGAACAACTCAGGGTTAGGGGTACCGACCCCCTGCACAGTAAAAATCTGCATATAACTTCTGACTCCCCCAAACCTAACTACTACTAACAGCCTTCTGTTGACTGGGAGCCTTACCGGCAACATAAAACGGGGCTGATGTCTGCTTTGTGTATTATCTGTGTTGTATGCTGTATTCTTACAAGAAAGTGGGCTAGAGAAAAGGAAAGGTTATGAAGAAAATCAGAACAAAGGGAAAATACATTCACAGTGCTGTCCTCTAAAAAACCACACGTAAGTGGACCCACACAGTTCAAACCCGCATTGTTCAAGGGTCAACTATACTCTCGTTATTTTTAATATAATTATTTTAGAAAGTCTCTCGGAAGCTAGTGAGAGGGACGATGAGCGGCAGGGAGAGTAGTTGGAGGGCCGGTGCTATGTTCCAGGCAAGAGATTCACTCCCTCACTCGCAAATATTTCTTGAGCGCCTACTGTGTGCCGGGCCCTGTGGTGGGCGCTGGGCACGGTGGGGGAGGCGGCAGGTCGGGCCTTGTTCCTGGGGGCTGTGTAGGGCCTGGTCTGCGGGCACGGAGGGAAGCAGTGTGTTCCGGACGGATTCAGGTGCCAGGATGTAGCCGCAGAGGTGGGGACGGACAGGGTGGAGCAGGAAGCTGCCCAGTGTGGTCCAGCATCGGGATGGAAGCTGGTGCTGTTGGAGTAGGGCATGTGGTGGGGTGCCTCTGGGGGAGAGGACGGATTTGGCCTGGGGGTGTCGGGGGGGGTTCCAGGCACCTGGAATCCCTTTCTTTTCCAGATCCATCTGGCCTGACTTCTATAGCGGCAGGTGGTCTCAGGGGGGCTGGACGGTGGGGTCCAGGACCCTGTCTTTCTGTCTGTTGTCTAGGGACATCTGACCCTCAAGTGAGGTGGTTCGGGTGGGCCTCTGGAAGTCCAGCCTCCCACTCGTGTTCGGGGAGTCTTTTGACCCCACAGGTCCAGCCGCTCAGTCAGAGTGATCTCAGACCTTCCAGCTTCTCACCTGGAGGACTCTGTCCTCTGCTGCCGCCTTCTATCCAGGAATCTGCTGGAGAAGGGAGGAGCTACTGAGGTGTGAGGTCAGAAGCAGGGAGACTTGTCCACCCCGCCAGGCTTCAGGGGGCCCCAACTTTGTCCCTGATTATTTTTGGCATATTTGGGGCCGTGGCATGATTTTGAGAGAGAAAATGAGTGAGAAAAATATCCTTCATGCGTGTAGCTTGGATCCCCTTCCTCCATTTATGTTTGAGGTGAAAGCCAGTTGGGAAGTTGCTGTGTGCTGTCAGTGGGGGAAACTGAGGCACAGCGTTGTCCAGCAAGGCGAGGGGAAGCTGAGTCTGATTCCCTGCCTTTTGAATCTTTCCTCTCAACCTTTGAGTGACCGTGATATTTGTTTTTTTTTTAAGTCAAAAGGAAAACCAACAGGGAAATGCCAATGCTGCATTTTCAAGGTGTCTTTTTATAGTAAAGGTGGAAAAAACCCCTCAGGCTGTTTTAAACTGGCATGCGGTGGGTGGGTGCTCGTCGTCAAGAAGGCGTTTTCTGAACCAATTTAGGGGCTGAAATGCTGGGTGGAGGTGGAGGGAGACAGAGCTTCCAAGATGGGCTTTACATTTGGAGTTGGACTGGGGGCTGGGAGTGAGCTTCCCATAGCCAAAGGTACAAGCAGACACTTGGTGGGACTCAGGTGGTTCCAGCAGGGTTGGCTAGGATGACCTTCTAGCCTAGAGAGACAGACAGGCCTTGGGCCAGGCGACAGTTAATATCCCAACCAACCCTGGGAATGTCACCAGTCCTGACTCCCTGGTATGAGACGTTGAGTCCCATTCTTCTCCCCATATGCTGTGTGACCCAGGGTGAGTCTTACCCTCTCTGGGCCTCATGCTTCCTCACTGTAAAATGGGACAGTGTCTCCCTCTGAGGATGTGGGCAGATTAAAATCTCACGTGTGGTGCCCAGGAAATGGTGGGTGCAGGTATTAGTAACAGGAGGGAAATACTACATCTGAGAAAAATGTGCTTGGCATGTGTCAAAGAGCCAGCGGAGCAGGGGTTGCTCAGAGGAGGGAAGTCAGGCCCTTGGAGGAGATGGAATCACACCAGGTCCTAAAGGTGACTCGGGTGGGCGAGACAGAGGGGTGAGGCAAAGGTGTGTCCAGGGCCGCCCCAGCTGAGTGATCTCAGAGGCAGGAAGGCAGAGGCTGACGGGGAGAAAGCGGGCATGTGTTCAGTGCCGTTGATGGGGCAGACACCGGGCATCTGGTGGGCCTGAGGGGTGTGCGGAGGCTAGGTGCCCTGTCAGCTCTCTGGGGCTGGATAATAAACATGGCTGAGCTCCCAGTTCTGAGTGGGGCCACCATGTTGGCCCTTCACGAGTGCCAGTGCATTTGATCTCACAGCCCCCCTCCATAAGGCAGGAAATACTATTGTCTCCAGCTTACAGATGGGGAAACTGAGGCCCAGGGTCACATGGCTGGTTAGCAGGCAGGGAGATCTGCAAACTGGCTGTCGCCACCATGGTGGACAATGGCTGGTATTAGCTGTGAGCTCTTACTTGGGAATTCTGCAGTTACCCTGCCCCATGGAGACTTGGCAGGGCCCTTTGTACAAAACCCCCTCTGTGACAGCACCTTCACGCAGGTCCTGGACGGCAGCTGGGAGCTGAGGGGCAGTGACTCAGTTCCAGAGTAGGGAGAGGCTGGCCGGGGCATCCGTCAAAGCTGGGTCTGGTCAGGCCTTCTGAGCAAGTGGGGGAGGCAGGGAAGTACGAGTTGCATTCATGTCTAAAAATGTGAACATCTGGATTCTGGAAGGAGTGAGCCTCCTGGCCCTTTGAGTGTGCAACCGAAGGATGTGGTCAGTTTGAAGGATACTTGACAAATCTCTTTCAACAGTGACCCCAGGCCTGGACCAATGCTGGCTAGGTACTGGGCTGGGCGGCTGCCTCCCCTCCTGGGCAGTACGGCGCCATCCAAGGTTGGCTCGGAGAGGGGATGGAGGATCTGTCCGGCCCTAACCATACCCACCGTTAGGACCTGCCATGCCCGCGCAGGCCCAGAGGCTTCATGAGTGCTGGACCCTGGCACCGACTCCCTGGATTCTAATCCTGGCGCTGCGCCTTCCTAGCCGTGGCCTGGGGCAAGTCACTCACCTTCTCTGGTCCTCTTTTCCCCATCTGTAAAATGGGGCCGGCATGGGGAAGAACCGGGCAGCTGTGTTCAGCAGAGGCTGTGTGCGCTGCAAGAGTCAGACCTGCCGGTGCTCATGGCGTTGAAGGAGTGGGGCCGGATCGCCCTCGGGCTGCTGGAGGGAGAAGGGACATGGTGTGTCTGGACACGGAGCATGCGGGCCTGAGCCCCGGTCGATGTGGGGTCCCGTCCCCTTTCTGGACTTCAGTTTCCCGATCAGAGTTGGGCTGTGGGGGTAGCAAGGGAGCGCTGGCTGTCCCGGAGCGGCTCCTAGCAGCACCAGCGCACCCGCTGTTAATGCCCTTGCTTCCTGGGAATTGTGTCCGGTACTTGCAGGCTCTTTTATGTAGCCAGTCTTTAATCCCCCCGGAAATGGAATGAGATGAGTGTTACCCCTAATCTACAGAACAGGGAAACCAAGGCCCAGAGAGGTTAAGTGACTTGCCTGAGGTCACGCGGTGGGTGAAAGGTGGAGCGGGGGTCTCGCTGTGGAGCCCGTGCTCAACCCCTTCACTCCCTGGTTCCTCCCAAAACACTGACTGAAGGGGTGTGATCCCAAGGTGCCCTCGCGGTCACAGTGGCAAGAGGTGAATGGGTCCATCTTAAAGGTGAGGAAACACACCCAGGGCAGCTCTGGCCTTGCTGGGGCTGCTGTGAGGAGAGTGAGAGCTTCCCAGTGAGCCCCAGCCCCCAGCATGGTCCCAGGCGTGGGGCTTCTGTTCCCCAGGACTGTGGCTGCCTCAGCCTTCACCCACCAGAGCCCAGCACGTCGTAGGCAGCAACTCCTGCCTGCCCTTGCTCCTGGTGGAGCGTTCTCTAGAATGTGGCAGTCTAGGAGGGGGCCCAGCTTTGTTACATGGCAGCCCCCAAAAAGGGATGATTCGGACTGCCCCTACCCTGCAGGAGCTCCCAGTCAGGGAGGAGATCATGACAGAAGATATGCTGCAACCGGGGCTGCACACTGCCCAGCCTCTTCTGAGAGAGTCAAGGAAGGCTTCCTGGAGGAGGGGGATGTTGGAGCTACGTGGGCAGATGGGGCCGGGGAAGGCATTCCAGGCAAAGGCGAAGGCCCAGAGATGTGGTGGAACGTGGCTTGGGTAGCAGGCAGAGATGAAGCTAAGAGTGTGTGGGGTCTGGGGTGCAGGCCAAGGATTTAGATGCTGTCCTGTGGGCTGCGGGGAGCCAGCAAGGCTTTGGAGGAAGAGTGAGACATGGTCGATCTGGTTCTAGAAGGGACTCCTCAGTCCTGCTAGGTGCTGGCAGAAGCAGGAGGCTCTCTCCCAGAGCCCCCACTGTGGCTGGACCAGGTGACTCCCGTGGGCCTCTCGGGCTCTGACAACGGTGTGGGGATTGCCATGGAAACCAGCCGGTGCCGCGTGGGGACAGGCCTGGAAAGTCTTCTGGCACCAGCCACATGCATTTGGATCGTGGCTACCCCTGGAGCGTGGCTGTTCTCTTCTTTTCAAAGCCCATGTTTGGGCCAGAGCCGAACCCAACAGGCTGCCTGGATGGGCCCCTGCACCACCCACTCTCCCGCTGACACTCGATGCCACCGAGATCTGAGCTCCGTTGGGCCAGCGGGGCTGGCCCCTCCCCGTCCACCATCCTTTACCCTGAAACACGATAAATCACACGCTGGAGGAGGGAGGAAGCTCGAAGCTCCATTATGAGGCCCAGCGAGGCCCCAGCGGGGCGTTAGTCATGGAGTGCTTTCTGCTCTGATCGGTAAATAATGGGGGGGCAGTGGGCAGAGGCCTTGAAGTGGAGGCCAGGCCCGGGAAAGGAGCTAAATGGGGATCTGCGGTCACATCCGCCCCCATGCCCCTCTCAGGGCCTGTCCAACATCTGTGTTTGAAGTGAATGAGCCCTCCAGAAGTGGCCATCTCCTTGATGGGCCTCAGTTTCCCTAGCTTGCCACCCAGGGCCTTTCCAGCTCCAGGCAGCCAGGCTCCCAGCAGCTGTTGGCTCTGCCCGGCAGAGCATTGGGCGGAGAGGCTGTGGGTAAGGGCAAGGACTCTGGAGCCAGCCTGCCTAGGTTTCAGGCTTGTATCTGGCCATTCTGCCTGTGTGACCCTGGACAAGTCACTGCTCTGTGCCTCAGTTTCCCTTGCTATAAAGTAGCACCAACTTATAAATTGGCAGGGGTACAAAGCTAACTTACTATTGTGTTGTTGATACTACTGTATTGTTATTATTTTAAAGCTGTCCCTTCCCGACTTGGGGGTAATTTCTGAACTGGGATGTGGGCAGCTGGAGGTGACCCTGGTGCCACCTCCATGTCCCAGCACATGGGACCCAGTGCAGAGATGTTTGCTGGGGACTCCAAGCCAGCCCTGTACCCTCCGCTGTGCCCACAATCAGTTATATGATGACTCTGGGACAGAGGCCAGCACCCAGGGGATGGGGAGGAGGCTGTGAGTTCCAGTCCCCAGGGCTCCTTGGCCCCAGGAGGAGGAAGGCCAAATGTGCCCGAGAGAGGCAGCTGCGGCTCTCAGCTTCTCCTGGCCCACATCCCCTCTAGGGGAAGAGGCTGGGACAGAAACTGTTCCAGGGAAAGGAGGGGCTGGAGCCGCAGCGCTCTGCTGCCCCGCCCCCATTGGAGCTGGCGGGAGGGAGTGACTTCCCCCAGCCAGGGAAGAGTCGTTGGCGGCCCATCCCACACTGTGTCCTCTGGGACCCCAGGGGGGAGGGCTGGAAATGGGGCCAGGCTGGGCCAGAATGAGAAACAGCTTCAAGAAGGGGGAGCTGGGTGTCTGGGGGGGCCATGTCCAGCTAACAAAACAATGGCTGCTTGAGTCAGCGGCTGTGGTAGTAGTTCCCAGGCAGGCCTGAGCAGAGCGGGCCTCGGCCAGGCTCCCAACGCTGGTCGTGGGTGAGGGTGGGTGTGTGGATGTGGTAGAGTGGCTTGTCCTGGGGGGCTCCTGTGTGACCTGCCCAGCTAATGGGGAACATCGACTGAACATCTGCAGGGGTCAGTATCGAGGGCTGCTGTGAGCTGAACCCTTTCTGGCAGCCCTGTATGGAAGGTGCTATTATTGCCCCCACTTTACAGATGCGGAGACTGAGGCTCAGACAGGAAGCAGCATCCCACGGTGAGTAATGAGCCACAAGACTTGCTACGTCAGGAGCCTCAGTTTCTCTGTCTGTAACATGGGGACACAACAAGCGTGTGGCTGTGAGGCAGCTCTGCTCGGGGCCTGCACATAGCGGGTCTTCAATCCAGTCAGGCCTCTGACCTCAGCCCGGGGGCTGCCCCTCCAGACTGTGGCCAGCTTGGTGGCAGGGCCTGGGGTGCCAGTTGTGGTTAGACAGACATATCGTCCTCAGGATGGCCTGGTTGGCTGGTGCACACAACCCTTCCAGATGGTGTTTGGCTGACCTGGACGAAGCCAGTGCCCTGGTGGGGTGTGTGTGTGTGTGTGTGTGTGTGTGTGTGTGTGTGTGTGTGACCCACCTCCTCCAGAGAGGGGGTCAGGGAAACAGAGGCAGCCTCTTTGAAACTCTGGAAGGGTCTACCCGGGCTGCTGTGTCCATTGCTACTTCTCGGTTTTCCCCCGGCCTGATTCAGGCAGCCTGGGGTCAGGTAGGGTATTATCGTGCTGTGTGTCCTGAGGAAGCCTCTGCCCCTCTCTGTACCTTGGTTTCACCTCTGGCTCAGAGCCAGGCCTCTTGGCTGTTGTTCTGTGGCCCAGTTGCACATTCTCTCCCCTCCTACCCCTCCAGGAAGTAAGCATCTTGACCACCCACTGGGAGGTGCTGGTATTTCCTTCCCAGGCGGCTGGTGGCTTCCTCCATGGTGTGGGGGCCTTTGCCACTTGCCCCTTAGAGCCAGGTCCATCCTGTTTCCTCACTGGGCGGGCGCACAATAGCCCCATGGCTCTTTCCATGACTCAGTTTACCGTCGGTGGAGGTGTCCGCTCAGTGGAGCCATAAACCATTAGCTGCGGTTTCTGAGAAGCTGCACTGCTAAGTGGGAGGGAGGGGTTTGGGTTTGGAGTCACAGGCGTGGCTTCAAATTCTGACCTGACCGTGACTGAGTACCCGAGTGCCCGCCCCCCTTACCTGCTGGTCACCTTGAGAATGCTTCCCCTTTAACCTCAGGGCTTCTGAAGAAGGGTAGGGGAAGGGCTAGTCACCTGGGCTTTGTGAGAAGCACGAGTCTTGTAGAGTTTGGTCGTTCTTTGTCTAGGCCTCCTGCAGACTGCCTGTCGGACCCCCTGACACCCTGCCTGATCCTTGCTTGCTCCCTCTCCTCTAGTGCTTGTCCCTAAGGGAGAATTCCTTGTCCTTGGCTGTCCGTACTGAGGGAAACATTGGCAGGGAAGGGCCTTGAGGGGAGCCCCAGAGGGGGCAGGCCAGGTAGAACAGGGCCTTGAGGGCAAAGTTTGGGTTTGTGTTGAGGTCACTAGGGATCCATTGATGGCTGTTGAGCTGCAGAGGGGACACAGACTGGTTTGTGGTTGCTTTTTTTTAAAATAAGCTTTTCATTTTGGAATACTTTTAGATTTATAGGAAAGTTGTGAAGATGGTACAGAGAATTCCTGCATATCCTTCCCTCCATTTTCCCTATTGCCAAAGTTTAATGTTCCCACGGTACATTTGTCAAAACTAAGAAACCAACATCAGTACTTTGCTCTCAAATGAGCTCTAGACTTTACTCCATGAGTGTTCTTTTTCTTTTCTAGGGTCCCATGTTGCATTTAGTGCCTTATAGTTTTAAAACTCCCTTTGGCCCCTGTGGAGGGTGAGGAGGACAGGGTTCAGTCCAGTCCCAAACCAGGTGTATTTTTAACACCCGAAAGTGGTGGTGTGCTTCCGGCTCCTCCCGGGTGAACTTCGCTTTCCGGGGTTCTCGGTTCGATAACAGTCAAACACTTGAGGTGGGAAAGTGCCCTCAGTTCCTGAGCACAAAGCCCCAACAGCCGGCGTGTTCTGTCCCTGGGACGGAACCCCTGAGCCTTGCAGCCTGCCCCCTGGCCTACCATGGACGCCTCACCCTCCTCGGAGTGCTACCTGCGGTGGGGCTGAGGTTTGGTGGGCTCTGCAGGCAGGATGCAGATGCCGGAGAAACTGGGCTCTCGAAGCTCCTGCTCCAGCCGGCTTCCTGGGGAGAGAAAGGCAGCACAATTACAGTTGGTAGTGAAATCAATATGTCAGAGTTTTAATGGGAAAGTGGGCAGAGCTGAGCTTTGGCCCCAGGAGGCAGCTAGCTAGAGAGAGGGCGTGTCCCGCTCTCAGAAAAAAGCTGAGACCAGTTATTGCTCATCCCATTTCAGAGAGGGATACACTGAGGTTCTTAGAGGAACCAAAAGTAGCAGCCAGGTGCTTCATGGGCCTGAACACCTGACTCCCCTATGTTGCCATACACACAGTAGGCATACAGTTGGCCTGAATGTTGCTCTGGTTCTCCAGCACCCAGCATGGCAGGGTTGTTCTCACTCTCTGTTGGGAAAAGAAGCAGCTGAATATAGTCAATCGCACTTTAGTCAAAATTAGTCTCATTTCTTTGGTAAACATTCACCCTAGAGCGCAGTCTCCACCCTGGAGAAGCTCATGTTTATTCAACCATGATAAATGAAAGTGGTAACCAGCACAGTGCTGTCCAGAAGAGGGGAGATTTTTTTCTAAGTCACATCTTGAAAGCTGGTGAAAAACTTGCTCCCTGGGCATGTCTGGCAAAGGGACTAGCATGGGTCAAGACAAGGGGGACTGATGGGCCAGGGGAAGTATGAGGGCTCAGAGGTGTGGGAAGGGCATTAGCTGCTGAGGCAGCAACATTATGAAGGGTCAGGAGCCTGGTGGAAGGTGTGGCCACATTTGAGAAATTGCAGAGGTTGGTGTGGTCAGAGCATACGGTGGGACAGAGTCAAAAAAAGCAAGACTTGAAGCCTGAGCGGCTGGAACCAGATCACAAAGGCCTTGAATGCCAGGCCCGATCCTGAAGACAGCCGGGAGCTGGAGACGGGTCTGACGCCAGGGAGGAGTTAACCAGTTTTGTGCTTAGAAAGGTGGCTCTCCTGGATTGGAGGGGGTGCTGGGAGAGGCCAGCCCCCCTCTGCTCCCAGGGGAATTTGTGTTTTGAAAGAACTCCGGAAAGTGAGACTTGAAGGAACGCCGGTGCTGAGGGAGGAATTTCAGGCAGTGTCCGAGGTCAGGGTGGTATTTTGGGCCCGAGGAGCTAACTGCCCCTGGAGATCAAGTTTGGCGGAGGCCACACTTGGGAGGGCAGCCCTGTCCCCAAGGGCACTGTCCCCCTGTCCCAGGACTGCCGCCACCTCCCCCAGCTGTTGGGTGGCCGGTGGACACGGTCCGGCTTCCGCAGCCCTGTGATTTCCCCTGGCAGTCCAGAACAAGCTTCCCCCTCAGAGCACAGATCGTCCAGGGCAGCTGACAGGGGCTTACTTCTCCTTTAAAATTTTTTTTTTAGATTTTATTTTTAGGATAAGAAAAAAAAAGGTTGGAGGAAAGGCTTTTTAGAAAATTCCTTCGGTACAGAATTAATGGCTTGTGAACGTCAGGGCGGGCGGGCGAGAGCTGGATTCCCGGCGTGTTCCTGCCTCATCCTCTCTACCACCCGGCCCACAAGTCACCCTCATCTGGGTGCCTTGTCCGGCTTTTCCTGGCTGGCTGGGGTCTCCCATTGCGGGGCCCAGGGGAGAAAACCCTAAGGGTGTCATCTGGGGCCTCCTGGGTCTTCCCTCCCCTCCCCCTCCCCAGAGCTCAAGGAGGAAAATCATGTCCTCCAGGCAAGGGTTTACAATTTTAATTTTAAAACAGCTTATTATTTCATGATGCAAGTAATCCATATTCAGTAAAGAAAAGTTATGTAACCCCTAGGAGAAGCTTCCCTCATGGCAGGCCTCGGGCCCAAGTGCCCACTCTCCTGCCTACTTGCTGACAGAGCCCCCCTCACCTCTTCCCTGCAACTGCAGGATGGCTGAGGGGCGGGCCCGAGACCAGTAGAGGCTGCTGGGGGACATGGTCCCGCACCCCCTTTCCACAGCTGTCCCCCACCTCGGGCACACACAGAATGAAGTCAGGCAGGGTAGGTCTGAAGCTGCAGGACAAGAGGGAGCCAATTATGTGGTGGTCTGGGGAATGACACTCCAGGCAGCGGGAACAGCATGAGCAAAGGCCCTGAGGCAGTGCCCAGTGTTTGAGGAACAGAAACAAGGCTCCTGTGGCTGGAGTGGAAGAGTGTGGGTGAGGAGGGTATGGGATGGGTTTAGAAGGGCTCAGAGCCCCTGATGGGAGGATATAGGATTCAGTGTTTATTCTGAGTGTTGTGTAAACCATCAGAGGTTATCAAGCCCGGGAGGCCTATTTGCATTTTTATTTATTTATTTATCTAAGATTTTATTTATTTATTTGAGAGAGAGAGAGAGCACGCACACACCAGTGGGGGGAGGGACAGAGGGAGAGGGAGAAGCAGGCTCCCCACTGAGCAGGGAGCCCTGATGTGGGACTCGATCCCAGGACCCTGAGATCATGACCTGAGCCAAAGGCAGATGTTTAACCCACTAAACCACCCAGGCGCCCCCTTTGCATTTTTACATGGCTCACTTGGCAAATGTGTTCAGGGGGACATGTCGAGGTCAGCATGGGCCCAGAAAAGAGGGACTAGGAAAGCCTCCCGGCTGAGAGGCTGCCTTAAGGGGCTCCTGGGCAGTCCAGCTGGAAAGCTTTAGAGGTAGGCATGATTTGTTCCAAATTCCACTTCATAATATTTGAGTGACAGTCCTATCTGAAATGGCAGTGGTGTCAGCCAACACTTCTGGAGCATTTCGGCACAGTGCAGGCGCTTCCCAATGAATGATCTCATCCCCTTCTTGTGACGGGAGAGCTAGAGACACGCCTACTTATAGTTAAAGAAACTGAGGCTCAGAGAAGCGAGGTCACTTGCCCAGTCACCCCCGGCCATCCTGTGGAAGACCACCCACCCGTGGGTTCTGGCCCAGGGGTGGCCCCAGCCCCACCCCACCCCTGGGCCCGGGGCCTGGCCCCCTGGGGACACTCTGGGATACAGGCCTCACCTAGAAGCCTGTGGGGCCTGACACTGTGTTTATTTGCCCAAGGACGGGCACACCTGGTATTTTTTGTTTGGTTTTGAAAACTAGCTGAGCTTTTGAGCAAACCCCATACGCGCACATCGTCTTTGGCTTAGGCCTGCAAAAACCACGAATGAGAAAATTTTTTTTTTTAAGATTTTTTAATTTCTTTATTCGAAAGAGATAGAGACAGCCAGCGAGAGAGGGAACACAAGCAGGGAGAGTGGGAGAGGAAGAAGCAGGCTCATAGAGGAAGAGCCTGATGTGGGGCTCGATCCCATAACGCCGGGATCACGCCCTGAGCCGAAGGCAGACGCTTAACCGCTGTGCCATCCAGGCGCCCCACAAATGAGAAATTAAAAAACAACAACAACAATAACAACAACAACCAAAAGGCTCTAAGGCTGCACCCTAAAGCCGGTTCGGATGCGACATTCTGGTGACCTTCGGAGTCCCTGCTCAGAGCCTCCGCTGCCCACGTCCCAGCACCCAGGGGGCCGAGGTGGGGCTCAAATCTTCTGCCAGTTTCAGTCACAGAGGCGTGACACTACAACTGGTGATCCAGAGCAGGCCCCTTCCCCTCTGAGCCGCAGTTTCCCCATCTGTGACATGGGACTTCATAGGGCTGCCAGGATGTAGAGAGTTGATGCCCAGGCCTGGTACAATGTCAGTTCTCACTAAACGCAGCCTGTTATGTTTTGTTTTGTTTTTAAGATTTTATTTATTTATTTGAGAGCGAGGGAGAGAGAGTACACACAGAGGGAACGGGAGAAGCAGACCCCCCACTGAGCAGGGAGCCTGACGTGGGACTCGATCCCGGGACCCTGAGATCATAACCTGAGCTGAAGGCAGACACATGACCAACTGAGCCACGAGGGGCCCCAAACACAGCCTGTTGTTATGTTTGCTGTCGTGACTGTTACCTCATTATGGATGTGCCAGCTTTACCAAAATGGCCTTACGACGTCCTGTGACTTATCTCAGGCAGATATCTTTGTGTCTCGATCCCTAAGGATTTGTGGTGTCACTCAGGGGTGGGGACGGCCCTCCTGGACAATGGCCGTTATCTCCATGCTCAATCCTGCAGGACCTTGAGGTTGTGTGTCCGGCCCCCCGCCCCCCACTCTTTGAAACCATCCTTGGGTCTGCATCCTTGTGGATTTGCACGATTATCTTTTCAAAGGTGCTTCCTGGAGGCCAGTTTTGCATTTCTATGCAAAATGCAGAAGGAACCTTTGGAAGGAGCAACAAGACCCACAAGACCCCGGGAAGGGCAGGAACAAGTCCAGGGAATGGTTGGGGGCTGGAGTCACTAACTCCATTTGCCTCACTCCGTGTGGTGGAACTGATTCGCCACTTGGGGTGGCCTGGGCCGATGTGGATGGCGGGGTTTTGCGTTTGGACATGCGTTGCCTTGGTTTGCCCGTCTGTAGTGTGGGCAGGTGAGGGGGATGTGTGCTTGTGGGAGAAAGGGAGGCCTCGGTTTGGGGAGGCCTCAGTCTGGGGTCTGATAAGCTGCTGGGAATTTGGGTGGTGGTGCTGGGGTCAGAGCGGGGGCCCGGGAGGTGGAAACCCCCTGGTTGCTGTGGAGACCCAACCAAGGCAGGAGGGACAGCTCTCCGGTAGCAGCAGGAAAGCTGAAGTGGAGGATGGCCTCCGGTGGCCTGGTTTGGGCTCTTCTGCTCTGCCCGGCCGTGACCAGCCATGAGGGGCAGCTCCAAGTCTGGGAGGGTGTGTAGGCCTCACCCTGTCCTCACCTCAGTGGCCTCCTGCCTGACCTTGTCCCACTGCCAGCTCTTCTTGCCTCCATCACATAACTTTTCCTGTACAGTTCCTGCCTACCTGAAACGTCGTCTTCTCGGGCCAGCTCTGTGAAGCACGCTGAGGCCAGGGGTCAGTCTACGGTCAGGGATAGGGTCCTGCTTGTGTTTGGGCCTCAGCCCAGACCTGCACATCGAAAGCAGCAGAGCAGCAGCAGGACTTTAAAGCTCTGATGCTGAGGCCTGACCTACAGTGTGGGCAGGGACCCAAAGAAGGTTCTCGAGCCAAGGTCTGACGTCCTGCTTCTTTTCCAGCTGCAGCCAGAGCAACTGGACTGTGGGGCTGCCCACCTACAGCACCCGCTGTCCATCCTGCAGCCCCTGAAGGCCACACCTGTGTTCCGAGCCCCGGGCCTCTCCTCTGTGGCCGTGGCCACTGTCAGCAACTACACAGTGGTCTTCCTGGGTACAGTGAGTGGGCGGCTGCTCAAGGTAGGGCTGGGGCGTCAGGGCTGGCGAGGCTGAGGGGGTGGAGGAGGTGAGGGGAGGCTGAGTCTAGGGAGGCTGTAAACATGGCCTCTAAGGGCCCGATATTAGCCTTCATTCTCTCCGGTTTGCCTAGCACCTTACAGTTTACAAAGCATTTTTCACATCCATTTCTTCTCCTCGTGCTCATAATAAGAAGTGCCCTGTCCTGCTGAGGAGGGAAACCAGGCCTGAGAGAGGGCCCTTCTCTTGTGTCTCTAGGACTCGGCTTTGAAGCAGAGGGATCTCTCTTCAAGTCTCTGAGCTCTGCCACTTGCTGGCTACTTGACCTTGGACAAGGCACTTTCCTCTCTCTAGGCCTCAGTTTCCACATCTGTGGAGGGTTGTAAGCCCTACCTCTTGAGACTTTCGGGCTTTGACAGGGGAAGGCCACAGCCTGGCAAGTAGGGGCTCTCATTGCCATTTCTTCCCCTACCCGCCCGCCCCCCCCAACCAAGATGACTGGTTTCTAGAGGTAATGATTCCTGGAGCTGGGAGAGGTGAGAGGAATCTCACCACCACGGGGTAGGAAGGACTTTCCAGGGCCTGGGCCAGCTTCCTCCTTGCCACCTCCTGTCCCCTGCCTGTCAGGAAAGTCAGCTGCCTGGCACAGCTCCAGTGCGTACCAGGCCCTGGCCTAATTGACTCAGATCCGATAACTCAATTCCCTCAGCTACCCAGGTGGACGCCACGGGCTGGGGTGTGGACTGGGGCTTGGAGCCCTGGTCGCCTGGCCCCGGGACCCTAGCTGGCCCGCTAGCAGTGGTGGGGAAGGTGCCAGGTGTGGGAGCAGGGAGGGGGTGGAGACATCCTTCTCAGCCTTTGAAGCCCCACTGAGGGTCCTTACACAGTGGGACTCATGTTTTGGGATCAGATACTTAGATTTAGATCCTGGCTCTGCTGGCCCCAGCTGTGTGGGCCTGTGTGACCTGGGGGTGGTTGCTTCTCACCCCGAGGCTCAGTTTCCTCATCTTTCATGGGGGAAATGAGCTGGACCATCCCAGACTGTGGTCAGAGTCTGCTGTCCCCTGTGAAGGAAGTAGCACCAGGATTCCCATTTCACAGAGGAGAACGCTAAGCCTCAGAGGGGGGAAGTGACTGCCTCAAAGTCACACAGTGAGAGCTGGGGTTGAATTCAGGGCCAGGAGCTGACCAGGAGCCCACATGACCCCTCAACCCAGACCTCTTTACCTACCACCCTGCTCTGTGCACTGTCTTCTCCCACCAGCCCTTCCCTGCTCGGGGCTTAGATTACAGCACCCAGCCCAGGCTCTGGAGCACAGTAGGTGCTCAATAGATGTTTGAAGGAGTGGAAATAAGCCGAGTGTCTGCTGGGTGCCTGAGGGCAAGGGAAGGTCGGAGACCGAGCAGCGGCCAGGCTGCCTGGGCAGACTCCACCAAGAGGCCACCTGGGATGGGCGACGTCTCAGGGGCTGGAGGCCAGCCTGCGGGAGCCTGGGAAGAGAGTAATTCCAATTTGGTGTGAGGAGGGCCTTTGAGAAGCTCTTCTAGAGGGTACCAGGAGGACAGATCTTCACTGAAGGGAGAGGAAGAGAAATACTCCAGCAGGGAGCACAGCGTGCTCTAAGGCCTGGAAGCTGGAATGCCTGAGTTGGGTTGAGGGGGTGAAAATGAGCCTGGTGGAGTAAGCTGGGGTTGGTTGTCAGAGCCTTGAATGCCAGAACCAGTTTATTCTATAAGCGGGAGGGAGCTCTGAAAAGTTAGCAAAAGTTAGGAGCCCACAGAGAAGGGCCAGGCAGTAGGAGGTCCCTGGCAGCTGGCCCAGAGAGGCTTCTAGACCACTGGTCCCGACTCAGGGCCTGGCGGGGCCTCCAACAAGGCAGCATGCTGGCAGTGTGAGGGGCCGGCCGAAAAGGAACAAGGTTTGATGGAGCCCTGGTGGGCATTGTCTGTTCTCAGAAGGACATGCAGAGGGGCTCTCAGAGCCAGCGGAGCTTCCAGGCCTCAGCTAGTCTGGTCTTCCTCCTGCCAGGACCCTGGACCCCACCCCCTCACCTCATCCCTGGACGGTGGGGTCAGACAGGCCTGGGCTTGCATTGTGACCCTGAAATATCTTTATTTCATGACTCTCACCAAGTCTGTAGCCTCTCTGGGCCTCAGTCTCCTCATCTGTGAAATGGGCGCAAGAGGGGAGGCCTGAGAAGTGTAGCCCCATGAGTGCTTTCAAGGCACCTTCTCCGTGTGCGCTCACCATGGTCCTGAGGGGCAGGAGCGATCACGAGTCCCATTAGGTCAGGAAGCTGAGGGTCTGAGAGGGGGAGTGACAACTTGTACGTTTGTACAGCTTGCAGATGTCAAAGTCAGAATTCAAACCCACGTCCCTGCTCTTAGGCAGGATGTCAGCCAGCCTCCCAGAGAATCTCTTGTAAACTGTAAAGTCTATATGTATTCACACGGTGGGATGTGTTGGGGAAGATCAGTCAGGGAGGGAGTTCCTGGTGGGGCCCCAGCAGAGGCACAAGTGTGGAGGCTGAACCCACTGCCCTCCCTTACATGTCCGTGATTGCCCACTGGTCCTGGAAGGCCGGAAATAGGACGAGGCTGAGACACCCGGCCTGGTCGGGGCCCCACCTGCAGGCGCCCGTCCCCCGCCGTGGGCACCGCCCTGGCACACCATCACCCTGACGCCCCGAACCTCCCCCCCCAGATCAACCTGAATGAGAGCATGCAGGTGGTGAGCCGGCGGGTGGTGACAGTGGCCTACGGGGAGCCCGTGCACCACGTCATGCAGTTTGACCCAGCAGACCCTGGTTACCTGTATCTGATGACATCACACCAGGTAAGGCCATAGCCCAGGCCTGACAGGGTTCCCAGATATGCGAGCATTCTTCCTCTCTTCCTCCCAGCAGGAGCACCTTCCTTCCCCGTCCCCTTTGTCGGCTAGCCCTTCCCTTCCCAGTGTGGTCATCACCTCTGCGGGGAAGCCCTGTTTCCCCACACACCCCCTGTTATAGCCTCAGTTTCCCCAGCATCTCAGGGCCCTGGCCATGGCTGCTTCCCCATGGAGCTGGGCCCTCATCTCTGCCTCCAGATGGCCAGGGTGAAAGTCGCTGCCTGTGCTGTGCACACCACCTGCGGGGACTGCGTGGGTGCCGCGGATGCCTACTGTGGCTGGTGTGCCCTGGAGACACGGTGAGGCTCCCTGGGGCAGAGGCTGGGCCCGGGTGGCCGCGGGGGGGCGGGGGGAGGAGCCCACCGAGGGCCTGACCTGTGCCCTGCCGCTCCAGGTGCACCCTGCAGCAGGACTGTGCCAACTCTGACCAGCGGCATTTCTGGACCAGTGCCAGCGAGGGCCCCGGCCGCTGTCCCGCCATGACTGTCCTGCCTGCGGAGATCGACGTGTACCAGGAGTACCCAGTGAGTCACGGGAGTGCCAGCTCTCAGCTTGGGGGCGACACGGGGCGGGAAGCCGCCCTTCACCTGGCCCCCAAGCCCCGAGAGGTAGAGACTCCTGCCATGGGGGCCCATGGACCCAGAGGCCAATAATGAGAATGGCTGGGCTTTGCTGAGCACTCACGAAGTGCCAACACTTGCTCTGCACATGGTGTTCGCCTCTGTTAGGCCTCACACAGCTCTATGAAGTAGACTCTCTTAACACCCCCATTTTACAGATGAGGAAATGGAGGCGCAGAGACGTAAAGTGCCTTGCTCATGGTCGTACAGCTAGGGATTAGGGGAGCTGGGATTTGAATTAGGGGAGGCGGGCTTTGGAGTCTCAGGAGGGAAGGCGCAAGTTGGAGGGTAGAAGGAGAGTGAGTCCCTAAGCCCCATCTCTTCTCAGCCCCAGTACAGGGAGGGGGCAGAGGGGCCACCAAGTGCCAGGCCACTGTTTCTTGTTCTCAGATGAATCTGCCCTGTGGAGGCAATTGACTCCCTGCCTTGCCTTTTCCCAGGGAGGCCTGGAGCTGCCACACCCCCTCCCTGCCCATAGCAGGCTTAATGGGGACAGGGGCTGAGGGACAGACAGGCCTGGGTCCCACCGACCCCTGCCCTCAGTGACTCCTCCGAGGCTGGGTATCCTCATCCATCAATAGAGGGAGATGATGGTTCTAAAGGGCCAGAGGGGGCCTGGGACTCCTCTGCACCCCTCTCCCCATTATTATATATCACAGAGTCCTTCACACGCTTTATCTCATCAGTCAGACTGGGCAAAGTTCGTCCGATCATTCATTCATTCATCAAATGTATTATTGAGCACCTACTATGTGCTAAGTGCAGTTCTAGATTCTGGGGACACAGCACTGAACGAGGCGGACAAAGCCCTGGCCCTTGAGCGGCTGACATGCTTGTGGGGGGTGAGGGAATAGGCAAGATAGACTGCCAAGACAGTGAAAGTACGATGGGGAAAACGGAAGCAGAAGAGAGAGGGGCAGAGAATGGGTGGGGGGATCGTTGACATTTTAGACCAGGTTGGAGCTGGCCTTGTGCTGCAAATGTTGCCTTTGAGCAAAGATATGAAGTAGGTGAGTCAGGTGAGTCTCTGGGAAAAGTGTTCTGGGCAAAGGAAATTGCCCTGCGGTGAGAACTGGTTGGTAGATTTGAGAGACTCTCAGGGGAAGGGGTCAGAGAAGTCACAGGGACTCGACTGCTGTCAGGTGGTCCATTTCATTGTGCAGCTGGGGAAACTGAGGCCTAGAGAGCCCCAGGTAGGATATAGCCCTCTGGCCTGGAGTCTCCGCCACCTGTCCCCCCTTCTCCCAGGGTTGTTAGGGTGGGGGCGGGGCCGTGAAAGGAAGGGCCTGCTCCCCACTCCCCCAGCTGAGGGGCCCTGGCCCCGCAGGGCATGATCCTGCAGATCTCGGGCAGCCTGCCCAGCCTCAGCGGCATGGAGATGGCCTGTGACTATGGGAACAACATCCACACCGTGGCCCGGGTCCCAGGCCCTGCCTTTGGCCACCAGATCGCCTACTGCAACCTCCTGCCGAGGGACCAGTTCCCGCCGTTCCCGCCCCACCAGGGTAAGCGCCTCACTGGGCGGTGAGTACAGCCCTGAAGAGGTGGAGTGGTGGAATGTCAGGCACGGGGTTCCTGATATCACAGCCTCCGAGGTCGCTGGAGACCCCTGACCCCTTTGTCCTTCTCTCCCTGGTTCCCCCGGGCCATTCTAGATCATGTGATTGTTGAGATGTCTGTGAGGGTCAACGGGCGGAGCATCGTCAGGGCCAATTTCACCGTCTACAACTGCAGCCGCGTGGGACAAGTGTATCCCCGCACAGCGTGAGTGGGTCAGGCGCTTGCCTTGGGGTGCGGGCGGGGCGGTGCGGAAGGGTCCTTGCTCTCAGGAAGGCGCTTGGAAGGCAAACCGTGGTGTCCTAGAGGCAGGCTCGGTTACTGTGCTGCAAACCCTTGCCTGGCTGCCGTGAGCGCTCAGGCTGTGGGGGCAGAGAGACGTGCTTTCACTACACTTACTTCCATCTCCTAAGGGCCCTGCTTGTCTCTTCCCTCCTTGCATCCCTCTCGTAGCAGGGAGCTCACTATCTTACAGATGCAAAAGAGCTTCTTCCCCCCGCTGCGTTGGGATCCGCCTCTTGGGTCCCAGTTTCTGGGGGCAGGGGTGAAGTGAGTCGGGGGAGCTGAACGTCTGCGGGGCCCTTGTCTTGCAGCTGCACCAGCTGCCTCTCGGCGCAGTGGCGTTGTTTCTGGTGCTCCCAGCAGCATGCCTGCGTCTCAAACCAGTCACGGTGTGAAGCCTCGCCAAATCCCACGGTAAGTTAGGCCTGGGGGGGATGCCCTCTGCCACTTTCATTACTTTTTTTTTTTTTTAATATGTTGAGAACATTTCCATGTCATTATATTTTCTTCCGGGCACCAGATCTAGCAGCTGCGCTGGGCTCATCACATAACAACACATTTAACAATCCCCTGTTGTTGGATACACTGATCGCTTCCCATCTCTTTCTTGTGTTCTAATGTAGCCAGGGCATGGTGTGCATCCTTGATTATTCCCCGGAGACCAGTTCTAGGCACTTTGGGGATGAAAGCATGGCCATATTTTTACACCTTTAACTCAACTACCTCTAGAAAGCCTGAGCCAGTTTAAACTCCCACCTGCAGTAGGAGGCCCCCTTTCTGCACATTTTGCTATACTGGCTAGTTTTTGCATTTTTTTTTTAAGATTTTATTTATTTGAGAAGAGAGAGAGAAGGAGCACAAGTGGGGGTGGAGGGCAGAGGGGGAGGGACAAGCTGACTCCTTCCTGAGCACGGAGCCCAACATGGGGCTTGATCCTAGGACCCTGAGATCATGACCTGAGCTGAAGGCAGACGCTAAACTGAGCCACCCAGGCACCCCAATACTGGCTAGTTTTTGATTTTACCTGTAACATTTTCAACAGCCCTGTGGGATCAGGGCAGTTGTCCCTGAGTCCAGGAAGTACCAGGCTGGGACCTTGAATCCAAGCCCCTCTGGCTTGGAGCCCATGTTCTCCTGCCTTCCCCAGATCAGGAACTGGGCTGAAAGGCCCTCACCTTGGTCTCCCGATGGGCGCCAGGGACCCCGGGGCAGGTGATTCCTTGGACATAGGAGGTGAGCTGGCCTCAGGAACCACATGCTGCCAGGTCCGGTTGCTTCTGTTGGTCCCTCGAGCTCTACAGCTGGCCAGGACCCAGGCCTCCCGGGTGCTCTGGAATGGCTGGATGGAATCAATTACCCTGGGGTGGGCTTAGTGGGGAGCGTTGGGGGACAGGGAGAAATACAAATGAAAATGCCACATACCTTGTGGCTGGTTGGTTTCTGCGGTGTGTTCACTCACAGGGTGGCCTCCTGCCTTTGCCCAAAAAGCTTCTAGGGCCACCCCAGCCTTGGGCCAAGGATGACCAAATGGGATTCCTGAGGCTTTGGCTTGGGCCGTCATGCTCAGCCAGGTGGGATGGCTAGACTGAGGCAGGGGTGGGGGTGGGGGTGCCGGGGTTCTGAGACCAGAGCTTATCCCCTCTTAGACCTCTGTCTTGTTTTAGAGCCGTGATGGGTCAGGGTAAGGCACCAAGTCCCTGCCTGAGGCTCCTCTCTCCAGGAAAGGGATGTTCCTGCCCATTTTCCAGATGGTACGATTGAGGTAGCCAATATGGTCCTGGGGGCCCTGGTTCCTAATCAGAGGAGGTCACCCTGGGCATGCGTCCCAGGGAAGCAGCCTCAGTCCCCAGAGCATCTGAAGCCCCAGCCTCGTGGCTCTGGGCTCGGAGAATTTCATCAGGAATCCTCCAAGTAGGTGCAGAGATCAGTGTGCAGGTGCTAAGGGGGTGCTCCGTGACCCTCACCTGGAATCCTCTGGTCTCTGCACCTCCTGCCTGAGCCTCAGAACTGCTTTGAAGAAGAGTCATCTGGGAGCTTAGGTCAAAGGACTGACACAGTAACATGGGGCTTCTGGCACTGGGAGAGCCCCAGGGGAGTCTCTGTGGCCAAACCTTAGGGGAGATCCCCAGGCCTCTGCATTGGACGCCAGGTTTCCAGTCTGGGCCAACCAGGACTCCTGTTCTCGTTTGGGGTCCACATCTTCCAGCCCCCAGCCCAGGGCTCGGTACATAGTAGGGACTTGGTGAATGTGAACGTAAAGCATCTGTGTTGTCAGCCTGAGTCCTGTGCTCTAACCTACAGGGATGGTGGGGTGAGGAGGACCCAGCCTCAACACGGTTCATTCAGCATTGATTGGGTACCCTTTGTAGGCCTGAGTCTGCACGAGCACTGGGAAAGAAGCCAGTTAGACACAGTTCTGCCCTCCCCATCATGAGTCAAGAGCCTGAGGTGTGACTTGTGGCTGTGTGATCCTGGGCAAGCTACTGAACCTCTCTGTGCCTGTTTCCCCATCGCCTATTTTACTTGCTTCCTGTAAAATCATACATTTTCCGCTATAAAATGGCCTTGCTTCGCTATGCTGGGAATCTGGAACCGCACCCGTGAACACTAGCCCATGTAGGGCCCGTAGTAGGGACTCGCTAAAACAGTGTCCGCTTTGCTAGGTCGGCCAGGGAGCCCTTCTCTGGGAAGGGGCCCTCTGTGCAGGGTCCTGACGGGTGCATAGGAGCTCACCAGCCTGGACCTGTTTCTGTGGTAGCATCCTATAAACCGTCTCCCCTAGGTCTGCAGCTCTGGGGGCCAGGAACCACGGTGGGGAGCCCAGGGAGGGCCTGTCTTAGAGGATTATGATAATCTCACAAGAGAAGAGGCAGCCCCCTCCCCAGGCCTGCAGAAGGCTCTGACTGATACTTAAGTTGGCACTTAATTACATCTCAGTTAGCCATGTGGGCGCCATGCTCCTGGTCAGGGGGTGGGCAGGGGAGGTTTGCACATCTGCCCACGCCCCTCGAGCGCTGGGAGGAGACAGTAGGGCTTGGGCTAGGCCGGGGAGGTGTCACTGGGGCGGTGCTTGGGGCTGAGTCTCCTGTTACTTTCCCATTCCCTAGTGGGTCCCAGAAGGAGAAAGTAGAGGAGGGGAGAAGAGATGGGAGGGCAGGCCCCCTCGATGGCGTGGGAGCCAGTGGGAAGAGTGGTTTAGTAGGAGAAGGGGACAGCTTAGGGGGCTGTGAGGGTACAGAAAAGTAGGAAGGGATCTGCTGTGGTGGATTCAGGGCCCCTGGGCCAGCCACGTATTAGGACACCAGTTCTTGACCCTTGAACATGGGAGACACTGAGAAAGAGTCTGTGAGTGCCAGTGTGGGGACAGGTGATGCCCTCTGTGAACCAGCACACACTGGGCTCCCATTGGGGTTGATAGTGGCTCCTAGCACGGCTGACCCAGCATGTGTCCTCATTCCTGGTGTCCCATCTTCTCAGCTCTGCTGGAGTGGGGGCAATTGGCCCTGGTTTCCTGAACCAGCAGGCTGTGTCCCGCGTGGCACTCCAGCAAAGGGGAGAAGCCACTCAGCCTCTTTCTGAGGTGTCCATGGCTTGGCTTGGGATGGGACAGGGAGGCCCCTGTCCTTTGGTTACATGTAGGGAAACCCTCATTCAAGCTGGCCTTGCCCCAGCAGAATTAATTGACTTGCGAGTGTGAAGTCTGGGGGGTGCATCACCTTCAGGTATGGCTGGATCCAGGGGTTCCCACCATGTTGTTGGGGCCCCCTGCGTCTCTGGGTGGGCTCCATGCTCAGGCGGCCCTCTCCTTTTGGTCGCCAAGTCGGCCTCAGCAGCTCCAGGCAGCCTCCTGATTTCCTGGCAGCCCCAGAAAACAAAAGAGCTTCTCTCTCCTATTGGTTCTACAGAAGTCCTGTAGCTGACTTTCACTGGCTGAACTAGGGTCACTTATGCTCCCTGAACCAATTGCTGAGGCCAGGGCAGGCCCGGGACACCCGCCTGTCCCTGGGGCTAGGGAGTGGAGTCAGTCTTCCCAAACCACAAGCCTGTGGGGGAAGTTCCCCAAAGGCCAAGCCAGACTTGGAGGCAGATGGTGGGGGCTGGAGGCTAGCAGCAGATGCTCTAGCTGGCCCCATGGAGGGTTAGCCAACTCTGGGGGGGGAGGTACAGAAGGAGGGCAAAAGTGTGCCAGGACCCTTAGCCTTGGTTCCACTCCTTAGAATGGGTACAAGCATCCAGTGGCCAGGGGATCATAGATAGGGATCAAGGAGAATGGGGGGCCCTCAGGGGTGGTCCCATGTCATTCCCTCTGGAGGACCTCCTGTAGAAGCTCCCCTGCTCTGACCCTCACCCCCCAGCCCCTCCTGTCAGCCACCTACCCACTGGTGGGGTGGAGCTGGGAGGACAGAGCACAGAGCCCCGGCCAGTTGCAAGGCAGAACTGGCAGCAGCCATGAAAACTGATTGCAAACATGTGGGTTCCATTCTCTGAAATTCCATGGGGTTTACACACGAGACCACGCCAGACAGCAGCTCGGAGGGACAGAGATTTGTGTGTGCTCGCACTGAGCCGGACATAAGCTCCTCCCTCCCAGCCCCGCAGAATGGTCAGCTCAGGAGGCCTCACCCGGGCCTGGCCGTGCCGCTGCTTCAGCCAAGGCCTCGGCGGCCCACGCCAGGCGCCGCTCCCGGGGAAACTGACCGGTCTGGGCGAGGGTTCTGGCCTGGTGCTCAGCAAATAGTCGGGACAACTAGGAGGCCTCTGGTGCCGCCCCTTCCATCTTGGGCAGACTGCTCTGCTTCTCTGTGCCCTGATTGCATAGTCTGTAAAATGGGCGTGATGACTGTACCTACCTCGCAGGGCTGTTGGGAGTTAGGATTTGGTGAATGAATAGGGCGCGGCGTGCTCAGAACCATCCAGAAGCGCAGGGAGGGCGGTGTGCGCTAGAGGCTAGCGCTGATCCTGGCACGGCCATCTTCACTGGGCTCCCCTCAAGGCCCAGTGTTATGCTGCGTGCCTGACGTACCCCTTGAGGAGCTCCCTGTCTGATTAACAGTAAGGGGAAAAGAAGCCAGGGAGGCCTCCAAATTCTATCCCCAGAGGCCTTTGCCCTATTTGGGTGACCTCGAGGTGGACACACCTGGATCACTGTGTTTCCAGATCTGTCCTCAGCCAGACTTGGGCAGGAAGCGCTCGGCTGGAGAGTGGTCAGGCCTTGGTATGGCGTGATTGCTGCAGGGTCTCCAGTCTCCTGTCTCTGGCTTTCAGTGGTCGGCCTTGGAGTGTGAGGAGACAGGACATGGCCCACCAGGGCCCTCAGGTCTGAAGAGCCTAGTGCAGGGTGGGACTTAGAGCTCAGAGAGGTCACTAAGGTGGCAGGGTGGGCCCAGGCCTGCCCCTGGTCTCCGCGCCTCGCCCGAGGCCTCGGGTTCAGGCCTGTTTCTGGCCTGGCAGGTAGACAGTGGGAGTTCAAAGACCAGCCCCGCCCTCTGACCTGGGTATATCACCATGTTTCTGAGCCTAGGGTTCTTGCCTGCCCGCCCTCCCTCCCTCCCTTCCTTTTCTGAAGTAGCCCCTACTGCATCAGGCCTCAGTGGCCATACCGCCAACGTGGGAATGCTGATGCCCAGGCCTGCCCCAGGACTCTGGGGGCTGGCGCCTCTGCCTGGGGGCTGTGACTCTTGCCTGTGGAAGTGGGGAGGGGTGTGGAGCCCGGTGGCACCAAGGTCCTCAGAGCCCGTGTCCCATGGACCATCCAGAAGTCTGGAGTTTCTTTTTGCTGAATCATGTAACGTGTGTCAGCCTGGAAGCCGAGTCTCAGAGAGTGGGTGCAGCCCCTCATTTTATAGCTGGGAAAGATGAGGCCCAGAGATGGGGAGGGGGCCAGCCCTCAGCCCCAGCCTCCTGACCTCCTCGGCAAGGCATGCCCCCGGAGCAGCCACGGGGGCACTGCGTCCATCACTGGGCAGCTTATTTCATCACTTTGTGCCTCAGTTTCCTCATCCGTAAAATGGGGCCAATAAAGCCTTCTGCCCAGAGGTTTGTCTTGAGGGTCAAATGAGATGGTGTGTGGGAGACGCTGCGCACGTCGCCTTTGGTGGCGGCGGCCGTCGTGATTTTATTCCTGGTGTTTTTGACTGCGCAGGCCGGCAGGCGTCTCCGTGGGGAGGCAGGCTGCCGTGGCCGTGAGTCCCACCCCTTCTGAAATGCTCCCGCGTCACCCTCGCCTCCTTGTGTTTTGACTGCAGAGCCCGCAGGACTGCCCCCAGATTTTGCCCTCACCCCTTGCACCCATGCCCACAGGCAGCTCACGGAGCATCCCAGTGCATCTGGCCAATGTTGCCTTCCAGGTAGGTGGGGGCCAGGCCCAGGTGGGCGCGGGCGGAAGGCTGGGGAGCATGCCATCCTGGATGGGGACCCACGCTCTGGGCCCTCCATGCAGCCTTTGGTTTTGTGTCTCTAAGTTTCCAGGTTCTGTTTGAGAAAACCCCAGTGTGGTTGCAGGGGCTGGAGGAGAGAAGTGGGTGGTGAGGGCCCAGCCCAAGGGACAGCAGGCTGCTGACAGCTGCTGGGTAACTCTGGCCAGGACCCGCTGTGGATGGAAATGCTTTGGCCGGGAGCCCCAGACTCTCCTACCCTCTGATGCTCTCCTGGCAGAGCTGGGCTGCAGCCCACGGGTAGCCTGGTCCATGTCCTCCCGCCCCGCCCCTAGGCTGAATTGTGATTCTGGACACACTTCCACAGTTCAGGGCTGACCTGTCTTACCTGAAGAATGCCCTGTGCGGCCCCATTCCCCATTGTCTAGATGGGGAATGTCTAGAAAGGGGAAGTAGGTGTACATGACATAGGGCTGGACTTGCATCTTAGCCCTGGACTCCGGAGACAGTGCTCCTCCCTGCAATCTGCCTTCACCTCCCCACCCCCGCATGGGGAGGAGGAGATGCGGCTCCTTTCTGGGTCCCTCCTGGGAGGATGTCTTGGGTGGGAAGCGTTGACGAGTTCTGGAATTGTGCCAGCCATCCCCCTCCCCACCTCCTAGGGAGTCACCATCTGTTGCTTCCAAGGGGGAGCGGAGGCCTATGACAGCTGTCACACGTGGGGGCCACGTGCTGGGCATCTGGGATGTGTCAGGCAGCCTCGTGGCTGGGGCTGGAGCTCTGCGAGGGGCAGGTGCCCTCGCCCTCTGACTCCACCCTGCAGCGGTTGGGACAGAGCCTCCGGAGCACGAAGGGGCCTGGGCTGGTGTGGAGGGCAGTGCTGCTTCCTGGGGTGACAGGAGCCTGGCGTTTGGATCCTGGCTGCTGCTTCCCAGTTGTGGAATGTGGGGGACACGTGTCTGCCCTCAGCGTGCCTGAGTGCTCCTGGCCCTCCTGGCCCTGGTCCTGCTTCCAGAACACAGAGGGAAGGGCGGGCAGAGCCCCCTGCCTGGGCTCTGCAGCAACCCTGTTTGCTGAGCCTACCCCTTGGGGAGCCTGATGCCTGAGCTCAGAGCTCAACAGCCACCTTCCCATGTTAGTTTCAAAGTGAAGGGGGAGGGGGGCAAGCGGGAGGGGGAGGGGGGTGCTGACCTGTGTTCTCCTCAGGGTGTCACATCTGCTAACAACAGGGACATAAACAGGAAGTCCTGCCACGAGGCTGGCCTAACACACATGGAACCTGAGTGTTTTCAGTCAGCAAATATTTATCGATACTGTTCCCCAGAGGCCTGTGCTGGGCAAGATGAGGCTGGGGAGTCGCGCCCTGTTTATTTAGTCAACAAACATGTATCGAGCACCTCCTGTATACTAACAGTAAGCATATATTACTTACCCACGGTGTGCAGCCGGCTAAAGAGACGTGATTTCCCGTTTCCCCAGCAACCCTACAGAGTCGGGAAGCCTGTTTTTACCGCCAAGTTTAGGAGTAGAGAAGGCTCAGAGAGGACAGCCACTAGCACAGGGCTGCACAGCTAGGAAGCAGCAGAGTGGAGGATTCAAACTGAGCTCATTCTCTGCCACCCACGGCCTTGGAGGTGTCGCAGGTGCCTAGACCCAACCCCAACCCTCCCCAGGGGGCAGGGAGACCAGTGTAAACAGAGACTGGGCAGGGGGATAAGGGTGGTCCTCAACATACAGGGTGGGGGCAGGCTTTAGGAACTTCCTAGAGCCCCTAACATGCACCCACCCCCTGCTAAATGAACGAATGATCTAATGAGGGGTGCCCACCTGATGTAAAGGGAGGGTCTGGGAAGTCTTTGGAACATGGAGCATTTGAACTGGATTCTGAAGGCTGTGTTGAGTTTTGCTGGGTGGTTAACGGGGAGACAAGTTGTTTGGGTAGGAGGAATGGACCGGGCAAAGGCCCGGGGGCAGGACAAACCTGTGCCGTGTCAAAGAGTGTCCTGCTATGGCTTGGGCGTCGGTCTGTGGGACAGAGTAGGGGCTGTAAGGTTCAAAGAACAGGTGGAGGCTCACTGGGATGAACCTTGAAGGCCAGGCATGCTGAAGAGTCAGGACTTTATGAGCTGAGTAAAAGGCCATTGGTTTAGGCCACTGGGGGATGTTGGTGAGGTTTTTGGTGGCATGGAGAGAACAAGCCAAAGTTCTAGGATTTCGTGTACTCCTTGTTTCCCTCAAACATTGGACATGAAGGCCGGGAAGGGCATTCTGCGGGGGGTGGGTAGGGGTCTGGAAGTAGGACTCAGCCCACTTCTCAGGGCAATAGGCCATGATGTGCTGCTGACGGAGGTAGAGGGTAATGAGTGCTGATCTGACACTTCTCAACACCCCCATGTCCCCCAGGGTGAAGCCCTAGAATGTAGCTTTGGGCCAGAGGAGATCTTTGAAGCCATATGGGTGAATGAATCCACGGTACACTGCAACCAGGTGGTGGTGAGTGGCGTGGCCCCAGTGCGGGGGGGCGGGGGGGCGGGGAAGGCCTGCACAAGTCCAGATGCTGAGCTCCTTCCTTCCCACCTATTCCCTTCCTCCTTTGGATCCCCCCATCCTCAGCAGCCCTGCCCTCTTCTCTCTCCATGACATCCATCCCTTCCCCCAGCAGAGACCCCGACACCACCCATGACCCTCATGCTCTTTCTTGTCTTTTTGCAGCTGCACACGACCCAGAAGAGCCAGATCTTTCCACTCAGCCTCCAACTAAAGGGGCAGCCAGCCCGATTCTTGGACAGCCCTGACCCCATGACAGGTATGGGCCCCCATCTACCCCATATGGCCAAGGGGATTCCGCCTTCATGGGTGGGACTCTACCTTGGGGGACTCAACCAGTGCTCGCTGCACAGTCACAGGTGTCCCATCCTATCGTTCCCTAACACCCAGGTTCTCAGATCCTAGCCTTGCTGATCCGTACCTGGTCCCTGGCTCAGTGCTTATTCACCGAGCAGCTACTCCGGGCCAGACAGCTCTGTGCTGTTGGCTGTGCAGCTGCGGGCCCTTGCTTAGCCTTCCCTTTCTGAGCCTCATCGTCCCCCGTGACAGGAGGCACAGGCCCTTTCAGGGAAGGCTTGGTGAGGATTTGCTGAGGTGTTGCACGCAAACCTTACACTTGTGTCTGGGACATAGTTAGCACCCCCAAATGGTGGCTGGTGTCCTTACTGTTCCTACATGCATTGAATCAGTTCCCCAAGAGCCTGTCCATGGGGAGTCTCGTATATCCCTGATGGACATGGGGGCCCCCCACATCCCCACCATGAAGGCCGCAGAGAGACTCCATACCCAAGGCCCTGAAGAACCCTCCCTGTACTCCTTTTGGGCCATTCTGAGGGTCTGAGGCCCTGGTGCCCACAGAGCCCACATTGCTCAGTGGTTCCCCAGGATCCTGGAGCCCCGCTGGGGGGTAAACAGTCCCACTCAGGCCTGGCTGTGAATCCCAGCCCTGCCATTCACAGGCTGTGTGACATTAGGCAAGCTGTTCCTCCCCTCTGAGCCTCAGTCTCTTATCTGTCAAATGGGGCTAGTAAAGAGCTCCCCCCAATCGAATCATGGTGAGGACAGATGATTTTAATAAGGCTGTGGCTGCACTGTGCTGAGCGCAGGCCCTGGAGGGCTTGGAGAGCCAGGACTCACCTCTGGGAGGGACGCCACAGTGCGAGGGTGGGTGCAGAAGGCACCGTGGTCATGGCCGGGGGTTGCTGACCCATGCTGCCTCCGTGTCTCTCCCAGTGGAGGTCTACAACTGCGCCATGGGCAGCCCCGACTGTTCTCAGTGCCTGGGTCGGGAGGACCTGGGACACCTGTGCGTGTGGACTGACAGCTGCCGCCTGCGGGGGCCCCTGCAGCCGCTGCCTGGCACCTGCCCTGCCCCCGAGATCCGCGCGGTAAGCACCCCCACCATGGAGGCCCGTCGTACCCACGTGCCTACCTGTGCAACACACACGGCAGCCCGCACGGGCCCTCAGACCTGTGGCTCGTGTGCTCCACACGACAGGGCGTGTGCGTGCAGCAGTACCTCCCCAGCACGTGCTGGGGGCCGGGCCCCCTCCGCGCCAGAGACGCAGCCATGAGCGCAGCACAGTAGCACCCTCAACACGGAGCTAATGGGGTCGTAGGAGAGGAGGATGGGCAGTAATAAGTAAGGAAATAAATAATTTACATATAGAAGATGGTAAGTGCTGTGGAGAAAAATAGAGCAAAGAGGGGAGGCTGGGTGGGAGAGATGCTAGGGCTCGGGTCTAGTTTTTATAGTGAGGTCAGGGAAACCTTGCCGATAGGGTGGTAACGGAGGTTGGCAATAACCACCAAGCCCCGGTCTTAGGGAAGAAAGTCTTAGGAAGGGATTGTCATTGACTTAGCCTGGGTCGGGTGCCACTTAGCTGTGGCCGGGGTGCGAGATCACGTGGTCAGACATGGCCACTGGGAGCGGACCTCACTGTCCCCAGGATACCCCCCCAAAGTATCATTGACTTTGTGCATGCACACTCACATCCCCACACCCATGTGGGAGCAGTTACCCGCACGCACACCCTCACCGGCAGCCCCAGGGACCTGTCAAATGAGCAGTGGTCCCAGCCCTGTCAGAGCCAGAACCTTCTAAGCAGCAGGTGGCCGTGGTCCTGCCTCCTCCTGGGTGCGTGAAGTAGTGGGGGAGGGGGGAAGCTGCTGACGGGCCAGCCTCAGAACGTCATTCATCCTCTGTCACCCGGCAGATCGAGCCCCTGAGTGGCCCCTTGGACGGCGGGACCCTGTTGACCATCCGAGGCAGGAACCTAGGCCGGCGGCTTAGTGACGTGGCCCATGGCGTGTGGATTGGCAGCGTGGCCTGTGAGCCCCTGGCTGACAGATACACGGTGTCAGAGGAGTGAGTAGTGGGCAGTCCCGGGATGGTTCTGAATGACCTCTAGTGACCCGCGCCCAACAGCGCCAGCCACAGCTCTGCCCTCCCCTCTCCCCTCGGCCGTTCCACCCTCCTCGGTGGCCTGCTGCTCCCCAGAAATGGCCCACCGCCAGGTCTCCTGGACCTTGCTCAAGCCATTCCCCCTCCCTGTGTGTCCTGCCCTTTTCTGCTCTGGCCACTCCCCTTTAGCCTTCAAGTTCCCATGTTCCCTCCCATGTTCCCCTAGACCAGCTCCACTTCCACAGAAGCCTTGCGCTGATAAAAAAACCAAACAAAGCAACAACAACAGTGAAAACCTTGCAATTAACAAAGTGTGGGGCTGCTGGTGTGGTACAAAGGTCTGGGCCTACAGCTGTGGGACCTGGCCCAGAGGGGCTCTAGAAAAGTCAGGAGTGAGCTGGATTTCCTTTTGCGGGGGCTGTAAGTCCGGCTGCAGGAAGGCCATCAGTCTACCAGCTACCAGCCTAGCCAATGTTCTCATGGTTGGAGAATGTTCAGGTCCAAAGAGACCATCTTAGCCAGCCCCTTTTCCATATAATTGCAGAACTGTGGAAAGTCATGGGGTGGGGGTAGTCCTGAGGAAGAGCCTGGCATCAGGGTGACCCTGTTTTCCAACTGATCAGTATTTTGATGTGGGTGATGCTGTTGGGTGTCCTGGCCACATGGCAGCCCCAGCTGTGAGTGGGAGGGGTGGGTATCTGAGTGCAAGCGTGGGGAGCTCACACACCCTCAGGGTATCCTGGGGGGCATTACTCAAGGGAGAATACCCAGCCCCTGAGACCCTCCGGCTGCTCTGCTGACCAAAGCTGCCTCCCCCCAGGATTGTGTGCGCCACAGGGCCAGCCCCAGGGACGTTCTCAGACGTGGTGACCGTGAACGCCTCTAAGGAGGGCAAGTCACGGGAGCGCTTCTCCTATGTGGTAAGGGAGGACGCGCCCACCTTCCGCCCAGCCCACCAGGCACACTGCTGGGGGATAGCCTGAGGCCTGACCACCTGTCTTTCTGCCCACAGCTGCCCTTGGTCCAATTCCTGGAGCCTGACAAGGGCCCCAAGGCCGGGGGCACCAGGATCACAATCCATGGGAGCGACCTTCATGTGGGCTCCGAGCTCCAAGTCCTGGTGAATGACACAGAGCCCTGCACAGAGCTCGTGTAAGCCCCTGGGCCTGGGCCACCTCTTCCAGCCCCGGGCAACTGGAGGGCTGAGGGGCTAAAGGAGTGGAGGGACATCCTTGCACCAAGCGTTACTCGGGTCCTCACTGGTTCTGTCCCTTTGGCCAAGCCCCTCTCCCTCTCTGAGCCTCAGTTTCCTCATCTGGTAAGAACAGTAGTTGTGAGTAGTACTCTGTGCCTGGCATACAGTAGGCGCTTCATAAGTGACAGTTGCAGTGAAATGGTGATGTTTGTACACATTCTGAGATCCTCTGGCTGGCCCAGGGGTGTGTTTGCTGGCAGGGGTGTGGTCTGCAACCTCTTGGTGAAATGCCTCTGTCTTTATTATGCACTTAGCGCGTACCAGGCCCCAAGGATGGGCATTGCTGCGGATACCAAGAAGAGCGCAGCACAGTCTCCACCCTCATTCTCGGAGCCACTCCTCAGCAGGGGTGACCATTGAGAGAGGAGCTCTGGGAAGGCTTCTTGGATGATGTGGGATGGGGCAGAAAACGGGGAAGGACGGGCGTTGAGGAGGCCTGGCACCCAGGCCGAGTGCGCGGGCTTGCGCCCTGGGCGACGGGGCAGGCAGGAGTGACCGGGGAGGGGGGGCCGTGCTGACGATGTCCCTGCCCTTCCGCAGGCGCACGGACACCAGCATCGCCTGCACGATGCCTGAGGGCGCCCTGCCAGCCCCTGTGTCTGTGTGCGTGCGCTTCGAGCGCCGGGGCTGCGTGCGTAGCAACCTCACCTTCCAGTACATGCAGAACCCGGTCATCACAGCCATCAGTCCCCGCCGCAGCCCCGTCAGGTGAGACCCCAGACCCGGTCCCCCCGGCTGAGCTCGCTCTCTGGGGCTGCAGGTGGGCTGATGGGGCTTGCTGTCTCCCATAGTGGCGGCAGGACCATCACGGTGGCTGGCGAGCGTTTCCACATGGTGCAGAATGTGTCCATGGCCGTGCACCACATCGGCCGGGAGCCCACGGTGAGGGGGCAAGGGGCCGCGGCGGGTAGGGGGCAGCCCGTACCCTGATTGACCAGCCCTCACCCTGCCACATCTCCCCTATCTCTGTCTCTCACTCTTTCTGTCTCCTGAAACTCAATCATCTCTCCCCACTTCTCCGGATCTGTCTTTCCATCCCCAACCTCGGCCCTGGCCCTCCCCTACCAGCTCTGCAAGGTTCTCAACTCCACCCTCATCACCTGCCCGTCCCCGGGGGCCCTGAGCAATGCCTCGGCACCCGTGGACTTCTTCATCAACGGGCGGGCCTACGCTGACGAGGTGGCCGTGGCCGAGGAGCTGCTGGAGCCCGAGGAGGTGCGGCGGGGCAGCAGGTTCCGCCTGGACTACCTCCCCGACCCGCAGTTCTCCACGGCCAAGAGGGAGAAGTGGATCAAGCACCACCCCGGGGAGCCCCTCACCCTGGTCATCCACGTGAGTGCCAGCGGGTGCCGGGGTGGGGGGCATGAGTGGGGCCGGGCTCCGCCGTGGACCTCGGCAAGCGCCCCCGCTCTGCTCCCGCAGAAGGAGCAGGACAGCCTGGGGCTCGAGAGCCACGAGTACCGGATCAAGATAGGCCAAGTGGCCTGTGACATCCAGATTGTCTCGGATAGAGTCATCCACTGCTCGGTCAACGAGTCCCTGGGCACAGCCGAGGGCCAGTTGCCCATCACGGTGAGTGAACGGGGCGCCCCAGGTGGAGGCGGCCTGGCCCCCGGCCCTGCCCCATCTGCCTGAGTGCCTCCCCTTCCCTGCATGTCAGAGCTAAGCATTTTCGTGCTCAGTGGATGAGGCAAGGGGAGCAAAGCGGAGCTTTACATGCCCGCTTGACAGATGAGACCCAAGAACTTAGTGACCTGCTCCAGGTCAGTGATCAGCCCCGGACAGGTCTGCGGGGCTGGACTTTCAGAGACCATAAGCAGTTGCCCCCGCTCCACCTGATGCTCCCCCCAGAGTCTGGGTTGCCAGTCACCACGCAGGGTCACAGAGGGGAGGGAAACAGGAGGAGAGCAGAGAGGGCCCAGAAGTGGGACCTTTTCTATGCTGTACCTGCTTGCATGCCTCCTGGGATGGGGAGCTCCCTCCCTCCTAGGCAGCTCATGCTGCCCAGCATGGGCAAACTCTGACCGGGAAAACTCCCATTCACCCACACCCCAGTCCCAGTTATGCCCTCTGAATCCTCAGACTTTGGCTGCTCCCCGGGTCCTTGAACAGCCCTCCAGGTACTGGCTGTGACAGCAGCCTGGCCCTGTGAACTGCCCTGCCTCTGGCTTCTCCATCGCTCCTCACAGGCTGCAATAATAAACACAGCCCCCTGTACTGTGTCCCCTCTCTCGGCCAGGCCTGCCAAGCAGCCTCTCATTTAGCCCTCAGGGCATCCCCAGGGCATCCCTAGGAGGTGGGCGTGGTTATCTCTGTAATAGATGTGGCATCTGAGGTTCAGAGAGGTTAGGTGGCTTGCCCAGGACCCCACAGCTAGTGAGGAGAGGAGCCAAGGTACAAGTCCGGGGAAGCTATAGCCCCCTCCCCCCACCTCCACACAGATCCAGGTAGGGAACTTCAACCAGACCATCGCCACGCTGCAGCTGGGGGGCAGCGAGACGGCCATCATTGTGTCCATCGTCATCTGCAGTGTCCTGCTGCTGCTCTCTGTGGTTGGTAAGGAGCCCTTCACTCATGACGCCTGGGAGGGCAGACCTGCCCCACCTGGTCCCAGCCCCTCCGAAGACTGGCAGATGGGAGAAAAGTCATGATGGGCTGGGGACACAGCTTGAGCGAAGGCCTGGTGGTGGGTCACTCACTGACAGGTGTGCCCTGGCTATGGCTCACGTGGGCGGAAGGGGGTAGATGCTGGGGGACGTGCTGTGTCCAGGCTGCGGGGCCCTGAGTTCCTGGCAGAGGAACTTGGAACCTTGTCCTCTGGGCAATAAGGAGCTACTGAGGGAACTTAAAAGAAGGTTGTTCAGGGAAGATCAACCTACATATTTGGTAGGCTATCCCACTATTAAAATAGTGGTTATGAAGTTGATACAGTTGATCTTTGAACAACGTGGGGTTAGGGGCGCTGACCCCCGCACAGTCAGAAGTCCATGTATAAGTTTTGATTCCCCCAAAATTTAACTACTGGTAGCTTCCTGTTGACTGGAAGCCTGACTGATAACATAAACAATCAACACATATTTTTTGTATGTTCTACATATTACGTACTGCATTCTTACAATAAAGTAAGCTAGAGAAGAGAAAATGTTATCAAGAAAATCATAAGGAAGAGGGGCGCCTGGGTGGCTCAGTCGGTTAAGCATCTGCCTTCAGCTCAGGTCATGATCCCAGGGTCCTGGGATGGAGCCCCGCATCGGGCTCCCTGCTCAGCCGGGAATCTACTTCTCCGTTGCCCTCTGCTCCTTCCCCCCACTCGTGTGTGTGCACTGTCATCCCCCCCCCAATAAATAAATTTTTAAAAATCTTAAAAGAGAATCATAAGGAAGAAAAAATACATTTACAGTTTTTACTGTATTTATTTTTAAAAAATCTGCATCCAAATGGACCCGCACCGTTCAAATGCAGTTGTTCAGGGGTCGGCTGTGTGTGTGTGTGTGTGTGTGTGTGTGTGTGTGTGTATTTCCCCCTTCCCCACCCCAGAAAGTTAATATAATACTGCTGTGTAATCTTTTAAATGTTTCATAGTTTTTTGATCTTTTAAATGTTTCACAAGTTAACACCTGGTCATTGTGGAAAGAATTGAAAATGATTAAAAAAAAAAAGAAAGAAAACAGCAATCATTCATTAATTCTCTCACCCAGGGAAAGTCACTGTTTTCCCCTATTTTTTATTGAATTATAGTTGACATACAATATTATATTAGTTTCAGGTACACAACATAGTGATTCAGTATTTTTATAGAGTTACCTTCTGTCACCTTACAAAGATATTACAATGTTATTGACTATATTCCCTATGTTGTACAATAGGTCCCCGAGGCTTATTTATTTTATAAGTAGAAGTTTATACCTCGTAATCCCCTTTACCTATTTCATCCAATCCCCCACACTCCTCCCCTCTGTCAACCACAAGATTGTTCTCTGTATCTATGAGTCTGTTTCTGTTTTGTTTTGTTGGTTTGTTTGGTTTTAGATTTCAAATATAAGTGAAATCACATAGCATTTGTCTTTCTCTGTTGGACTTCATGGCATAATACCCTCTAGGTCCATCCATGTTGTCACAAATGGCAAGATTTCATTCTTTTTCAGGGCTGAGTAGCATTTCATTGTATCTATACACGGCATCTTCTTTATCCATTCATCTATCCATGGACCCTTGGGTTGCTTATGTCTTGGCTGTTGTAAATAATGCTGCAGTGAACAGATGGATGCATGTATCTTTTTGAATTAGTCATTTCATTTTCTTCAGACAAGTACCCAGAAGTGGAATTGCTGGGTCCTAGGACAGTTGCATTTTTAATCTTTGAGGAACCTCCATACTGTTTTCCACAGTATGATGGCTGCATCAATTTACGTGCCCACCAGTAGTTTACCAGGGTTCCCTTTCCTCCACAGCCTCACCAACACGTGTTATTTCTTGTAATTTTGATACCAGCCATTCTGACAGGTGTGAAGTGATATCCCGTTGTGGTTGTGATCTGCATTTCCCTGATGATTAGTGATGCTGAGCATCTTTTCATGTGTCTGTTGGCCATCTGCATGTTTTCTTTGGAAAAATGTCTATTTAGGTCCTCTGCCCATTTGTTAATCAGATTGTTTGTTTTTTGTTTTTTTAGTTGTATGAGTCTTTATATATTTTGGATATCAACATTTTATTGGATATATTGTGTGCCAGTATTGTCTTTCATTTATTTAGGAAGTTGCCTTTTTGTTTTATGGATGGTTTCCTTCACCGTCCAAAAGCTTTATAGTTTGATGTAGTCCCATTTGTTTATTTTTGCTTCTGTTCCTCTTGCCTGAGGAGACAGATCCAAAAAAATACTGCTAAGACCGATGTCCAAGAGCTTACTGCCTACGTTTTCTTCTAAAAGTTTTATGGTTTCAAGCCTCACATTTAGTCTTTAATTCATTTTGACTTTATTTTTGTATATGGTGTAAGAAAGTGGTCTAATTTCATTCTTTTGCATGTGGCTGTCCAGATTTCCCAACACCATTTATTGAAGAAACTGTCTTTTCCCCATTGTGTATTCTTGCTTCCTTTGTTGAAGATTAATTGACCATGTAAGTATCGAGTTTATTTATAGGCTCTATTCTAGTCCATTGATCTATGTGCTTGGTTTTATGCCAGTACCATACTGCTTTGATTATAATAGCTTTGTGGTATAGTTTGAAATCTGGTAGCATGATACCTCCTGCTTTGTTCTTCTTTCTCAAGATTACTTTGGCTATTTGGGGTCTTTTGTGGTTCCATTTACATTTTAGGATTACTTATTCTAGTTCTGTGAAAAATACCACTGGTATTTTGATAGGGATTGCATTGAATTTGTAGATTGCTTTGGGTAGTATGGGCATTTTAACAATACTTCTTCCAATGTATGAGCAGTGTATAACTTCCCATTTTTTGGTGTCCTCTTCAATTTTTCTCATCAATGTCTTAGTGTTCAGAGTATACTTTTTTTTACCTCCTTGATTAAATTTATTCCTAAGTATTTTATTCTTTTTGATGCAATTGTAAATAATATTCTTTTCTTATTTCTCTTTCTGAATACTTCTTTATTTGTGTATAGAAACACAATAGATTTCTGTGTATTAATATTACATCCTGCAACTTGACTGAATTTGTTTAGTGGTTGTAATAGTTTTTTTGGTGGAGTATTTAGGGTTTTCTGCATGTGACAGTTTCTGCAAACAGTGACAGTTTTACTTCTTTTTTTCCAATTTGGATGCCTTTTATTTCTTTTTCTTGCCTAATTGCTGTGGCTACGACTTCTAAATGCTATGTTGAATAAAATTGGTGAGAATAGGCGTCGTTCCTGATCTTAGAGGAAACACTTTCAGTTTTACACCATTGAGTTTAGTATTCGCTGTGGATCTGTCCTATATGGCCTTTATTGTGTTGAGGTACATTCCCTCTATACCCACCTTGTTGAGAGTTTTTATCATAAGTAGATGTTGAATTTTGTCAAATTCTTTTTCTGCATCTATTGAGATGATCATATGATTCCTACCCTTCATTTTTATGTTAATGTGGTGTATTACATTGTGTGATTTGTGGCTGTTAAACCATCCTCTTGTCCCTGCAATGAGTCCTACTTGGTCATGTAGTATGATCCTTCTAATGTATTTTTGGATGTGGTTTGGTAATATTTTGTTGTGGATTTTTGCACCTTGGTTCATCAGTGATATTGGCCTGTAGTTCTCTTTTTTTGTAGTGTCTCTGTCTGATTTTGGTATGAGGGTAATGATGGCTTCATAAAATGAGTTCAGAAATGTTCCTTCCTCTTCAATTGTTTGGAATTATGTCAAGAGGATAGGTATTAACTCTTCTTTAAATGTTTGATAGAATTCACCAGGGAAGCCATTTGGACCCGGACTTTTGTTTTCAGGGAGTTTTTTGATTACTGATTTAATTTCATTACTAGCAATCAGTCTATTCAGATTTTCTATTTCATGATTCAGTCTTAAAATATTGTATATTTCTAGGAATTTGGCCATTTTTTCCAGGTTGTCTAATTTGTTGGTGTATAATTGTATAGTATTCTCTTTTGTATTTCTGTGGTATCAGTTATAATTTCTCTATTTTCATTTCTGATTTAATTTAGTCCTCTTTTTTTTTCTTGATGAGTCTGGCTAACAGTTTGTCGATTTTGTTTCTTTTCAAAGAACCAGCTCTTGGTTTCATTGATCTTTTATATTTTTTAGTCTATTTTGTTTATTTCTGCTCTGTTCTTTATTTCCTTCCTTCTCTGAACTTTGAGTTTTGTTCATCTTTTTCTACTTCCTTTAAAATTAAATCATTTGAGACTTTTCTTCTTTCCTGAGGTATCGCTATGAACTTCCCTCTTAGGATGGTTTTTGCTGCGTCCCAAAGATTTTGGACTGTTATTTTTTTTCATTTTCATTTGTCTCTGTGCATTTTTTTATTTCCTCTTTGACTTCTTCATTTTCTCCTTGGTTGTTCGTAGCATGTTGTTAAGTCTCTACATGTTTGTGCCTTTTCCCATTTTCTTCTTGTAATTAATTTCTAGTTTCATACTGTTGTGTCAGAAAAAATGTTTGATATTACTTCAGTTTTGTTAAATTTATTGAGGCTTGTTTTTGGCCTAACACGTGACCTATCCTGGAGAATGTTCCATGTGCACTTGAAAAGAATGTGTATTTTGCTGTTTTTGGATGGAATGTTCTGTATGTATCTGTTAAGTTCATCTGGTCCACTGTGTCATTTAAGGATGATGTTTCCTTATTGATTTTCTGTCTGGATGATCTATCCATTGAAGTAAGTGGGGTGTTAAAGTCCCCTATCTTATTGTGTTGCTGTCTATTTCTCCCTTTAGGCCCGTTAATATTTGCCTTGTATGTTTAGGTATGTTCAGTGCATCGATCTTTACAAATGTTATAATTCTCTTGGCAGATTGACCCCTTTATCTTCCTTCTTTGTCTTTTATTACAGTCTTTGTTTTAAAGTCTATCTTGTCTGATGTAAGTATTGCTACCCCAGCTTTCTTTTCTTTTCCATTTGTGTGAAACATGTTTTTCCAGGCCCTTACTTTCAGTCTGTGTGTGTCCTTAGATGTGAAGTGAGTCTCTTGTAGGCTGCCTATAGATGGGGCTTGGTTTGTTTTTGTTTTTGTTTTTATTTTTTTAATCCACTCATCCACCCTATGTCTTTTGATTGGAGAATTCAGTCCATTATTTTTAAAGTAATTATCGATAGGTGTGTAATTACTGTCATTTCATAAATTGTTTTCTGGCTGTTTTTGTAGTTTTTCTCTGTTCCTTTCTTCTTCTCTTTCTCTCTTCCCTTGTGATTTTAGTTTTCTTTAGTGGTATGTTTAGATTTTTCTTTCTTTCTCTTCTTTTGTGTATTTTATATGTTTTTTTCTTTGTGGTTACCATGAGGTTCACATATAATATCTTATGTATATATGTCTCTTTTTAAGTTAATAGTAAGTTAATTTTGAATACATTCCAGAGCTTTATGTTTTTACTCCATTATATATATAAGATATATATGTATATATATTTTAAGACTTATTTATTTGAGAGAGAGAGAGCAGGAGAGGCAGAGGCAGAGGGAGACGGAGAGAGAGGATCTCAAGCAGACTCTGCAATGAGCATGGAGCCCGATGTGGGGCTTGATCTCACAATCCTGAAATCATGACCTGAGCCAAAACCAAGAGGCAGATGCTTAAACCAAGACCCAGGCACATCCCCCACCATTTTATATTTTTGATGACCACATTTTACATGTTTATTTTATGTATCTAATTATCGTATTTTAATAAATTTTACTACTTTTGTCTTACCCTTTATACTTGCTTTATAAGTGTTTGACCCACTATCTTTATTTTATGTTTACCACTATTTTAAAACACACACACACACTTCTTTTTATAAGAATGGGACATCAGAATTATTTTCCTGGGCGTTCCCCAGCCCTTTACCCTGCAGGAGTTTTCAGCCCACCAGGGAGGGGAGGACTGCAGGCTGAAGGCACCCAGCCACTTCCCACACCCTGCCCAGAGGAGGTGGAGAGGAAGCCAGCAGGACCTCTCCCTCCAGGCCTGCCCTGTATATGGCCACGGGCCAACGAATGTTTTCCAAAGGGCTCTCCAGGCCTGACCTGCCTCTCCACTGCCCGCAGCCCTGTTCGTCTTCTGCACTAAGAGCCGCCGCGCGGAGCGCTACTGGCAGAAGACTCTGCTGCAGATGGAGGAGATGGAATCTCAGATCCGAGAGGAAATCCGGAAAGGTAGCCGGCGGGGACCACCGAGGGCTGTGGACCTTGGCTTTGCCATCTGGGGAATGGGTTTGAGATCTACTCACAGCTCCCTGCCAATCCTCCAGGCTTTGCCGAGCTGCAGACGGACATGACTGATCTGACCAAGGAGCTGAACCGCAGCCAGGGCATCCCCTTCCTGGAGTATAAGCACTTTGTGACCCGCACTTTCTTCCCTAAGGTCAGCCCGCGCCCTTGCCAGCCACCTCAGGGGCTCCTTGATCTCGTTCTGAGCCATGCCAGACTAGAGGGCATTTTTAAGCAGATGGGAAGACGTGGTGCCACGTGGGCCCCTTGAGCAGTGCGTAACCTGCATACATGCTCATGGCAGCCTTGGCCACGTGCCCTCACCTGCCAAGGGAGGGGGCCCAGTTTCTCCCCTCATTTTTCTTCCATACTCATTTGATGTCTGATTGTCCATATGGAAGCCGGCTACTAGCCCCACTGTCCTCCTGGGGTGTAAGACTGGCCTCTCCCTTCACTGAGGGGGCGAGTAGAGGTGTCCCAGGCTCTCCCAAGCCCCCGGTGTCCCACCTGCCTCTCTTAGTGCTGGGTCCCTTCCCAGCCAGGCTTTGGTCTCTACATTCCCTCCTCTTGCCCACTGGACTCTGCCTCAAGCCTCCCACCCCTCTTTGTGTTCTAGGGGCTACCGCCCTGTCCCTTCCCTGGCCTGGCCAGAGCATTTATGCTGGTGGCCGGTGACCTGCCTCTTGCCCTGTCCACACTACTCACCACGCAGCAGCCCCAGCAAGGCCATACCGTGGTCCTTGCTGGCCTCTCTGCTCTTTCTCCCATTCTGTGCTGTTTCTTTTGCTTCCTCTTAAGCCTTGTGCCCTCTTACATTGAACACCCTGCATCATGAGGTTCTGTTCCTTCCTTTTCCCCCACGAAGCCCCTCGGGCCACCCCTCCCTGCTTCTCTGGACCCTTAAGGCCCCTGGGCATGGCCCACTGCCTCTTCTTCCTTTACAAGTTATCCCTTTGCATTTGTTGAGTGGCCCTGGCATGCCAGTCAGGGGAGACCGCAGCCCTGCTGAGATGCCGGGGGGGTGGTCTACCCCTACAGTGCTCCTCCCTCTATGAAGAACGTTATGTGCTGCCCTCCCAGACCCTCAACTCCCAGGGCAGCTCCCCGGTGCAGGAGACGCACCCACTGCTGGGAGAGTGGAAGGTGAGTACCCCACGCACGTACGTGCATATACACACAGGGCTGCCTCCGAGCCACCCCTCTGGGCTTCATTTTCCTGTTCATCTGATCCATTGATCAGTGGAGTTGGGAGGAATCAGTCATTGGAAGACAGTGAGTCCTCCATCCCAGGAAGCATTTAAGGTATAACACCATTCAGTGTGTTAGAAGTGCTGACCCTAAGCCAGGTGACGAGGGAGGAGGATCGGGCCTTTCTGGACATCCCACTCCACCTGCTGCCTAGAGAATGGAAAGCTAGAGGGTCCTAGGCACAGGGACTCTGGGTTACCTCCAGGCACTGTTGACCTTCTCTGAGTGCCACTTTTCAACTCAACTGAGCCATTATTCCCAATCATGGGGTGTGAAGAGACATCTGGCATGAAAAGGTAGTGGGTTTCCCATCCTAGGAGGCATTCAAAGAGCCATTCAGGGCATTATAAGTGCTGACTCCGAGGCCAGGGAGAGGCAGCAGACCCCTGTGGACAGCACCGATTGCTTCCGCAGATCCCGGAGAGCTGCCGGCCCCACATGGAAGAGGGGATCAGCCTGTTCTCCTCATTGCTCAACAACAAGCACTTCCTCATCGTGTTCGTGCACGCGCTGGAGCAGCAGAAGGACTTCGCAGTGCGTGACAGGTCAGGCCGCGGGCTCTGGGAGAGGGACGGGGGCCGCTGGAGGCCGCACAGCCCGACCTGGCTTGGCCTGGCCAGACCAAGTCCCCTTGCCTGCCGGGCAGTAGGCATCCACCCGGCGCCGGGCCCGCGCGTGCCTCCCTTTCCTGGGCCCGGACGCCCCAGATGGGGGCCCACAGGCACAGGGGCTGCTGTGGACGGCAGAGGCGGTGGCCCCTTCCCCGGGTGGGTTTGAGCCGCATTCACCCGTCTGCCAGACGCCACCCACGCAGGCACGCCTGCGGCCGCCGGGTGCACAAGGCCGCGCCGGAGCGCCACGACCCGCGTCGGCTCCCGGCGCGCAGCGGGTGCTGACGCCCTGCGCCTGCCCGCAGGTGCAGCCTGGCCTCCCTGCTGACCATCGCGCTGCACGGCAAGCTCGAGTACTACACTGGCATCATGAAGGAGCTGCTGGTGGACCTCATCGACGCCTCGGCCGCCAAGAACCCGAAGCTCATGCTGCGGCGCACGGAGTCGGTGGTGGAGAAGATGCTCACCAACTGGATGTCCATCTGCATGTACAGCTGTCTGCGGGTGAGGCGGCTCCCGGGCCGGCACCCGGATCCGACTCGGCGTCAGCCTCGGGCGGCTCCGGGGGGACGGGTCCTCGCGCCCTCGGTGCCGACGAGGAAAGGGGCTCGGGGAGCAGGGACCGGTCTGTAGGGGCCCTTCTCCAGCTCGGGGACGGCCTGGCTTCCCGCGAGGGCTCAGAGCATGCCCAGGGGCTTTGTTCCAGATTGTTTTCTTAGTCATCAAACCCTCCCTTGTGTCCTTTGGGCCACGGCTCTGGGTTCAGATGGTAAATCAGGCCCCGTCCTAGCCCTTAAGACCCCCTCAGGCTTAGGGAGACAGATGCGGAAATAGTGATTAAAATACAGGGCAATAAAGGCCACACAGTGGAATTCAACCGCTGAGGCCTCGGACCCAGCTGGAGGGTTCAAGGTGGCTTCCTGGAGGAGGTGGCTCTAAGCTCAGGTCTGGGGCATAGTAGGAGGGCAGGGGTATGAGGCCCAGCCTGGCGCAAGATGCTCTACACTCACCAGTCTGGGATTTGAGACCACATCCTGTGCCCTGGTTCCACCTTAACTCACCCTGGGCGGCTTAGCGGAGTCATGGGCTTGGGAGCTGCTGATTCAGGTGTCAAGTCTAGCTCGCTACTTCCCTGCTGGGTGCCCCTGGGCAGGCTGATTGTCCTTTCTGAGCCTCAGCAGTGAGGGAAGAGTTGCTGGATGATCAATTGAACGCGCCTATCCACAGCCAGTCCTCAGAGACGCGGGGAAGGGGGACAGAAGGCAGGGGGAGATGGGGAGAGTGGCTCTAGGATCCCAAAGGGGGGTGGTACCCAGGCAGCCATGGTGGCATTGGTAGAGGGGAGGGGTGAAAACGCTCCAGATGGGGGCCACAGCAGGGCCAAAGGTTTGGGGGCTGGAATATGGAGGCTGGGCTTCAAGGCAGTGGGGTCTGGGCTGGGCAGGCTGGGCCTCAGCCCCTGACAGCCCCGTGCCCACCCCAGGAAACAGTTGGGGAGCCATTCTTCCTGCTCCTGTGTGCCATCAAGCAGCAGATCAACAAGGGCTCCATTGATGCCATCACAGGCAAGGCCCGCTACACGCTCAACGAGGAATGGCTGCTGCGGGAGAACATCGAGGCCAAGCCCCGGGTGAGTCAGGCGGCTGGGCAGCCAGGTGGGAGCCATCTCCCAGGCTGGCTGGGCGGGGGATCCACATGCCTGGAGCACCCCGACCCTAATCATGACCCAGCTGTCCCGGGCGGGTTGTTAATCCCGCCTGGGCCCAGGGTACTGAGGGGAGGGGCTTGCTGACTGTCTTCTCTTCTCTCGGGCAGAACCTGAACGTGTCCTTCCAGGGCTGCGGCATGGACTCGCTGAGTGTGCGGGCCATGGACACGGACACGCTGACACAAGTGAAAGAGAAGATTCTGGAAGCCTTCTGCAAGAATGTGCCCTACTCTCAGTGGCCACGTGCAGAGGACGTTGACCTTGGTGGGTAGGAACTGGGTGGCGGGCCTCAGCATTGGGTCACTCCAGTGGGAACTGTCCCCCGCCTTGGTTGTATACTCCTTTCACTCAGGAAAGGTACATTGGTTGTGGCCCTGGGGACATAGAGGTGATCAGACAAGTTGCCCATCACCAAGGAGCTCCTGTTCTGGCAGGGAGATGGGTCCTGGGTGAGCAAGCTGCAGACAACAGCAAAAAGTATTCGGGAAAGGCTTGCTCAAGGAGGGGAAATGGGAGTGGGTTTTGAAGGATGTGTAGGAGTTCTGGTTCAGCCAAAAGCTGCCATTCGTTCTAGGACCACAAGGCCTGTTCCAGGCACCAGGTTGCGATGATAAATAGACGCAGTGACTGCTGTTCAGAGCAGGGGCTCACTGGGTCTGGCGAGCAGGAGCCGGGATAGGCTAGGAGATGAGGTTAGGCAGGCACTCAGTCCCCCAGAGCCTGGAAGGGCAGAGTCAGTACCTAAGGACGGTGGGAGTCATGGAAGGTGCATTATCCCTTTCACACATGGTACCTTTTTTTTATTTCATCAGCAGTAGTAAAGTAACAACCTTGAGGATGAGGACATTGCCAGGCCTCCTGCTTTGTGCCTACCACCCCCCTCTCCTCTGGACCTTTTTCCTTCTCTGCATTTTACACATGGAAAAATAGAGGCTCAGAGAGAGGCATGGCTTGCCCTAGGTTCCAGAGAGAGAGCGAGGGGCCTCTCCCTGGGTGGGCCAGGCTGGTGCTGCCCCCTCCGGCCAGCCCCTTGTCCCTGACATCCTGTTTCCTGCCCCCAGAGTGGTTCGCCTCGAGCACGCAGAGCTATATCCTCCGGGACCTGGATGACACCTCAGTGGTGGAAGACGGCCGCAAGAAGCTCAACACACTGGCCCACTACAAGGTAGGGTCCCCAGCCCCACCCATCCCCCACTTGCACCCTCCCTAACCTCTGACCTCTGACCTCGGCCTCTCCCCTCCTGTCAGATCCCTGAAGGTGCCTCCCTGGCCATGAGCCTCACAGACAAGAAGGACAACACACTGGGCCGAGGTAGCACCGGTGGACATGGGGAGGGGGTCAGGCCAGGCTTCGGCCCCTTCTGAGCAGCCCTAGTAGGGAAACTGAGGCTCCAAGAGGCAGGGCTGGGCCGGGCTATGGTCTCCTTTATCGGGGCAAGGACCAGGCCAGGCCCCTCTGCCCCAGTACTGCTTGGGCAGGGCCTGCTGCCAGGCCTCCTCAGGCTGGGATCCTGCGGGCAGCCAGAGAGAGGCCCCGAGAGGGCGGGATGTGGTTTCAGGAGGTCTGGGCAGCTGCCAGGCTGGAGGGGGAGGCTGGCATGCCCATCTGGGCTTTGGGCTGTGTCCCTGCCTCAATTCCACCCCAGTCCACACCCTCAGGCTCCCAGGCCTAGCTGCTCAGCTGCCAGGCATGGGGTCCTAGGCTCTTTGGTCTCAGGGTCCCCTGCTGAGGTCAGGAGCAGGATCTTGGGTCTCTCCCCGCCGCTTACAAGGTCTGCGTTGGCAGGAGCTCTGGGCTGGGCAGTGGAGGGGGTGAGGGCAGCCATCCTGTCCCCTTGTGGGGGTCTCCCCCATGTCCCTCTGTTTCTCCTTTCTCCCTGTGTGCAGCTCTCTCTCATGGCCTTTTTCTCTCGGTCTCATTCTCTGTGTCTCTCTGGATCTCTGTCTCTTCCCTCTTTCTCTGTTTGCATTTTTATGTCTCTCACTTTCTCCAGGTATTGCTTTGGGCCTCTCTCTCTGCCTCTCTCCATTTTTCCGTCCCCATTTCTGTTTCTCTCTCTCCCCCCTCCTCTCTCTTGTTTATTTATTGTGTTTTCCCTCTCACAGTGAAAGACTTGGACACAGAGAAGTATTTCCATCTGGTAAGTGCCCGGCCTCTGGCCCTGGGGGTGCCCACCCTCACTGGGTGTGGACTTGGCTTCCTGCCACCCTGGGGCTCTGGGGACAGTACTCCCAGGCCCTGGGAAAGGCTGGGGACTGGGGAGCAGGGATGGGTCCCAGAATCACCCTCATGCCTTGTGCACCACGAATCATCTGTGGAGCCAGGTAGCTGCGGGGTGCGGGACAGGACCTCCCACAGGACGGCCAAGGATGGCGCCAGGCGCCAGCCTGACCACTGCCCCGGCCTCCTAGGTGTTGCCCACAGACGAGCTGGCAGAGCCCAAGAAGTCCCACCGGCAGAGCCACCGCAAGAAGGTGCTACCGGAGATCTACCTGACTCGCCTCCTGTCCACCAAGGTGGGCCTGGCCTCTCCTCCCGTCAGCTGTGGGCATGGGCCTGGGGGCGGGGGAGGAGCTCCCCCTGCGAGAGGCTCAGGGCTTCACCGTTGCTCCTGAGGAGGGGTTTGCTCTCAGCTGTGAAAGCTGCCTGACGCCCTCTGTAGTAGCCAACATGACAGGGCAGCAGAGGCCCACATGGGTCAGTGCTGTCCCTGAGGTCACACGGCTCAGGTGGCAGAGCCACCCCCCCCAGCCATACCAATTCCCCCACCTTGTGCCCCAGTATCTGGATTAGTCCTTACAACACCCCTGGGAGGAGGACTTCACTCACCCATTTCATAGACAAGAAAACAAGGCCTGGAGAGGTTAGGTGATCAGCTCGATGGTACATGGCTTTCCCAGTCGCCAGCCCAAGCACTTGGGGCTCCCTAGGGCTAACAGAGGTGCCACTCACCTTTGCCAAGTGGTCCCGGGCTGACGGCAGCCACCCCACTCCTCTGCAGGGCACACTGCAGAAGTTTCTGGATGACCTGTTCAAGGCCATCCTGAGCATCCGTGAAGACAAGCCCCCACTGGCTGTCAAGTACTTCTTTGACTTCCTGGAGGAGCAGGCTGAGAAGAGGGGGATCTCCGATCCTGACACTCTGCACATCTGGAAGACCAACAGGTCGGTGGGCAGGCAGGCAGGGATGGGTGGCTTTATTGTTTCAACATGGGCAGTACTCGTGCAGGGGCGAAGAGCCTGGTCTGTCAGCCCACCTGCCTGGATTCAGTCCCTGTTTGCCACTTCATAGCTGTGTGACCTTGGGTAAGTGACTTACCTCTCTGTGCTTTAGTCTTCCCAGCTGTAAAACTAGGGGGATAAAAAGTAGTCCACCTTACTTGTAAGAATTAACCAAAAGCAAGCATGATAGAAGGTTTGCCCTCAGCATCATTTCTCTCCCCACTCCTCTTGTGTGGGCACCATCAGCTCTGTTTTACGGATGAGAACAACGGCCCTCGCAGGGGCAGAACTGGGCTTAAACCCACCTGATCAGAGTCCCATACCCAGTTCGTAGCTTTCCTTTAAGGCACATCTTTCTTAGCTTTCTGGGTCACAGAACCCCACAACTTCAGCCTGAACCTCAGGAGAAGTGACACAGCCTAGAAGTTTCTGTGCAGTTGCAGGGGCTTCTCAGAGCTCTGGTGGGCGTGTGTGGGGGGTTTGTCCATGCACTTCAGGCTGCTGAGTCGCTGGGCGGCCCTGGGACAGGGGTATTACCAATCCTCTCTGGCCGCCTGAGGCCAAGGACAAAAATCCAGACCCCCCCCCCCAGCCCTTTCTGGCTGCTCCGTGGCCCCAGCTAATGGTGGACTTCCTGCTGCTGTGCAAGGGCCGGAAGGAGGAGCCGTGTGCTGCCAGGCAGGGCGGGGTTGGGGGGTTCTTCTAATGAGAACCAGGACCTGGCTTGAGGCTCCGTCATGAGAGCAGAAGGCTCGGTGGGGGCTGGGGGCCGGCGTGAAGGTAGCCTGGCCCTGGCATCCTGCCCCACTGCACACGGCAACCTCCTTGGCTCTTGGCCCCTCTGCCACCCCAGCCGGCGGGGGTGGTCGTCAGCCCCCTGCGTGGATGAGCAAACTGAGGTTCCCTCTTGAGTCGGAGCCTTTCTGGCCTGGAGGGGTAAAGCCAGCCTGTCCTCAGCGCCTGGCTGCCTCCCTCCTGTGAACCGCCCCTCCCCCGCCCCGCAGTGCCTGCTTCCTTTGCTGCACATCCTCAGGGTGGACTCACCGCGCCTCCCTCTCCCCCGTCCCACAGCCTTCCTCTCCGGTTCTGGGTGAACATCCTGAAAAACCCCCAGTTTGTCTTCGACATCGACAAGACGGACCACATCGACGCCTGCCTCTCCGTCATCGCTCAGGCCTTCATTGACGCCTGCTCCATCTCTGACCTGCAGCTGGGCAAGGTCTGCCGCTCCAGGGCTGGCTGCCACGGGCCGGGCAGGAAGCGGGGGCGTTAGATCTTTCCGGGAGGGGAACCCAAGGAGCTCGGGTTTGGGGAGCATGGGATGAACAGGGACCTTCCAACGGGGGCAGATACCCAGCCTGGCCCCCATGGTCAGAAACTGCACCTGCCTCAGGCGTGCTTAGCACCTCCTTCCCATACTTAGGCCCTAGAGCCGGGCCCGGGCAGCCAGTGTCAGTGTGGGAAAGGGGCGCGGTCAGCTGCGACATCATGAGCACTGTCAGCCAGGCTCCAGTTAGCAGGCCCCTGGTCTAGAGCCCTCCACGTGGGCACTGAATGAGGGAGTGGGTGGGGGAACAGGCAGCCAAGACCTCTGAGCTGCCCACAGGAGGACAGCCCTGAGAGGTCTGTCTGCGGGGAGAGGATCTGGCGGGCTCTGGAGACGGGGAGAGGAGGGTGAAGGGGCCTCTAGGCAGCGGGAGCTACCTGGCCCAGGGCAGGGCGGCGTGAAGGCGTGCTGGCGGCTGTGAACACTAATGAGATGGTCTCAATAGATGAGCACTGCAGGATGGTGGGTGCGGCCGTGCCATCAGCCCCTGACTTTCTGAGGCCGAGAGAGAGAGAGAGAGAGACAGACAGACAGACAGACAGAGACAGAGACACGCAGAGAGAGACACACACACACTATGAATGCCCTCCTCACTTCTCACATACGGTCTCCGCAGGCAGGATGCCTGTGACAAAGCCCTGGGAGCGCACTTGGCACGTTTTGCTTTCGGGCGTTGGAAACACACAGTGGGAAATATTCCACTGAGCCAGCACTCAGGCTTCCAGCAACCTTAGCCACCAAGACCCACAACCCTAAGCAAGGATGTAAACGAAACAGCCTGCATGCAACAAAGAGCTGGCCCACAGCCCGTGTACTTTTTCCCCCAAAGAAAGCAGGTCCCCCTCCAGGTCATCCCCTGACAGTGCCGTAGAAAATAGGGCAGGGGTTCCGTGCCAAAGGGCAGCACCGGGAGCGGGTGAAGAGCCCCGGCCTGGTCCAGAGCCGGCTGTGACGGGGCCGTGTGCGTGGCAGTGGGGACACGCGCGGGTCCAGAAACAGGTCTGTCCGGTGTCCATCCGCCACTTACGCCCGCCCCTCCTCTATGCCCAGGATTCGCCCACCAACAAGCTCCTGTACGCCAAGGAGATCCCTGAGTACCGGAAGATCGTGCAGCGTTACTACCAGCAGATCCACGACATGATGCCGCTCAGTGAGCAGGAGATGAACGCGCACCTGGCCGAGGAGTCGCGGGTGCGGCGGGCTCCAGAGGGGCCGGGCGGGCGCAGGGGGCGCTGCCTGCCAGGGAGGGGCTGTGGGAAGCTGGGGGTTTGTGTGTAACCGCCCCCACCCCGCCTTCTTCCTCGTAGAAATACCAGAACGAGTTCAACACCAATGTGGCCATGGCTGAGATTTATAAATACGCCAAGAGGTATCGCACACAGGTGGGTACCCCTGCTGGGAGGCACCCACCCTGGGGGCCGCGGTGCCCCCCTCTCAGCCCTGCGCACCACCTCCTGTCTGCTCAGGAGAGCCCCAGGAGAGGCTCGTGTTCAAGTAGTCACACCCCGGGGTGTTGGCGCTGTAGGGCCGCTTACCAGCCATAGAAATCCAGGCATCGCTGCTCCCCACCTTCTGCGGTGGGGGCCTCTGGGTCCAGGGCCTCGCACCGTGACCCAGCTGTCCCTTGCTTCCCCCTCAGATCATGACGGCCCTGGAGGCGAACCCCACTGCCCGGAGGACCCAGCTGCAGCACAAGTTTGAGCAGGTGGTGGCTCTGATGGAAGACAACATCTACGAGTGCTACAGCGAGGCCTGAGCCTGGGGCAGACGTCCGGGGAGGGGCACACCGCCCTCCACGTCACCTTGCGCCCCGGGCCTCAGGCTCCGGCTGGGAAATGACTGAGCAGGGTCGGCTTCTGGGGGCCGTGCGGGGAGAGGGGGCGGGTGGAGGGGCTTCTCTGAGCCAGGCAGAGGAGCCCCCAGCCCCGGGCTCCTCCCGCCTGCCCCCCAGAGCTGATCTCTGGGTTGGGGACTTGAAAGCCACAGTCAGCCCCTGGTAAGGCTCCCGCCAACCCCCAAGCACAGCCTCGATGGAGCCCAGGCTCTGCCGCCACCACTGCTGCTGAGAGCCCCGCCCCACAGGGCCCCGCGCCCTCCCCCGGAGACGAGCCCCCGGCCCAGAGGCCGCTGCCAGAAACACTACCTCATCCAATGTGGCGGAGGGGAGGCCTCCTCGAACCAGCCCTCAAGTGGATTCGGCTTCAAGCATCCAAGTGTTCTCTCCGTCTTCCGTCACCCAGAGAGGACCCTGGCGACACACAGTTCACCCGGCATCAGACGCTGGTCGCTCTAGCGGCTGCTCGTGGAGTGGGCAGCGCCCACTGCCCGTGGGCAGGCTCTGGGGGCTCTCCCACCAGCCGGGGTGGGCAGAGGACTAGGGGACAGGTGCTGAGCGCTGCTGGCTGGAGGGGGGGAGAGGGGCTAAGTCGTATCAAGGCTGTAGCTGGGCTACTTGATCTTGCTGGAAGTGTTTCTAAAGATAGCACCACTTTTTTTTTTTAATTTTAAAGCTTTTATATATTAAAAAACTTCTCACGCGCCAACTGTGAATAGCTGCCGCTTGTGCAGAGGACCCGGGGAGGGGTCCCCAGGGGCTCCCACCACAACACTGGAAAGGACTGTTCCAGAGCACAGGCAGACCTGGCAGAGACACCCCCCCCTTCCAAATCCAAGGCCCTGAAAAAAGCACCCATTCTCTTCCTGTCAGAAGCCACCCTCTGTGGCTGAGCCGGCTCCCCATGCAGCAGACCCAGCCAGTGCCGGGACTGGCTCCGAGCCCGCAGGGCTGGGCTGGAGGGGGTGGCTGGGAAGCTCTGGAACCTTCTTTATAATAAAAGCCTGATGGGAAAACCTGCTGTGGGCTCCAGCCTTTATCCAGAGATGGCCAAAGAGGGAAATGTGTGTGTGAGTAGAAGGGAGAGGGGCAGCTGGGTGTAGAGCTTTGCCTTGGCCGTGCTCCTGCGTGAGGTTTGGGCAGACATCGGACTTAGCCCTGGGGAGGCAGCAGCAGGGTTCAGTGGGACAAGGTCTATGTGCCCTGGGCCTGGCCCACAGCTCACCTTCTTGGCCTTGGAGGGCACTCAGGGGACCTCCAAGAAGAGGCCATGGCAGCCATGTGCCACCTATCCCCGGGCAGGCCCTGCTCCTATTATCTTTATAACAGGCCTGTGAGGAACGGGACATTATGCCCATTTTACAGATGTAGAAATGGAGTCTCAGCATGATGGACGGATCCCCACAGGTCATAGAGCCAGGGAGCAGCAGAGTGGGGACCCAAACCAGGTCGCATGGGCCCCCATACCTCTGTTTTGTGCTTCTTCCAGGCAGTCTCCACAGTGGCCCCCAAATGTGTGGGGAGGTCAAGGTGACAGCCCTAGAAAGAGAACTGGTGTTTACACATGCCCCCTGAATTTCTCATCAATCTTGAAAACCCCATTTTTTCATGTGAGGAAATACGCAGTTTCCCCAAGGCCAGTGTAACCCTGGACTGTTCCCAGTGGGGCAGTCCGTTCCTCAGGATGGTTAAGCTGACTTGGGGTCTGCACTTCCACAGAACCCCCAGCCCACCCGGTGGGCTCTGGGCCTGAGCTGGGGGTGAGGTTCATTGCCGTCCCCCAAGAAAAGGTCGTGAGAGAACTGGCTCCAAATTAGAAGCAACTCAAGTTAATCATCTTTCCATCATAATGGGGAAAAACGAAGCACCCATTTATCAAGAATAAGAACAGGACAGAAAAATTCATACAATTTAAAACAAAATCCCACAAATACCAGTTCTAGAATTAATGAGGACAGAGAAGTGAGAAAAGAAAAATAAACAATTTTTAGCTTTAAAAATAGCCTTTTCCTGTAGGGGCTTCTGGGTGGAGACAGATTCTTTATCTTTTCAAATTTTATATTCTGAGCACTGATTCCGTTTCATTAAGCAGATTTTCTAATTTAAGTTATTGACACATTTGATACGGATTTTTTTTTTTTTTGGTCTGATTTTAGAATGTGTTTCCTGCAGACATGTCAGGAAATAAAAGCTACCCTAACCCGCCCATGGTTCGTGCCCCAGAGCATGCCGGCCCAGATCGTGTGCCCGCCTGGATCGGGGGCTGAGGAAATCCGGGACACCATTCTGTAACCTGCCTTTTCCCCCGTGCAACAGTATGTCAGTGACACCTTCCCGCGGCATTAAATATTCCGCAGCCTGATTAACATGCAGTTCCTTCTTGAAGTTTAGAAACACATTGGCACATGGCGGAAAACTCTCTAGTTTCTGGGGTCATTTCTAACACAGAAGGTGGGAGACTTCTGTGAACCGCCCACAGTTCTTATCTGGGGCCCTGAAGACTTGCCTTGCAGCGACAGGCGTCCCTTGGCTCTCTGAAGGTCATGGGAGGTCATGGACACTGGCACCGTGTCCTCAAGAGGGGCGGAGACTTGACCGTGTCTCACGGGTGCTGGATGCTCTGCGTCCCCTCCCAGGCCAGGGGTACTAACTCGCCCCAGGCTTGTGGACGCATGAGACCCAGGGATGCCATCCAAGGCATCGCAGGGTGGCTCCCACAACCCCCTGCCAAACCGTGAAAAGGAGCAGAGGCACAACCCCCCCGCCCCCCGCCGCCCGCGTAGGAAGTGCCAGCCCCACCCCTGCCATCTGCTCACAGTACCCTCGGGGGCCTGCTGGCAGCCGCACTGCAGATCCCCCAGGGAAGCTGGCAGCACAGCTAGACAGCACCTCACGTGGGATTCAAGGAAGTGAGGGCAGGGTTGAAGGAGCAGGGGCAGGAAAGAGCTGCCTGATGCCCCATGCCGGCCTGCATCGCTTTTCCTTTGTGCCCTGTCTGCCTGCTTTCCCAAGTCCCATCCAGTTTCCCACCTCCTCCCTTCTAACTCACCCCTTCCTTCTCCGCCCCTCCCCGGCTCAGCTGTCACCCCTCAACTGGTCTCCCTCTCCGCAGCCTCCCTCCCGGGCAGAGCCGTCACCCCAGGAAATGGTCACCCTGGAGTCACCAGGCTGTGTCCACTCCAACCTGCAGACTCATCCTTGACCCCTTTCTTCCACCCAGTACTTAAGCAAATCCCATCCACCCTGCTTAAACTTCTACCCAGAACCCACCACTTGCAAGCCCTCCCTCCGTGAACAGCTGTCCTCACCTGGACCACGGCGGGGGCCCTCTAGCTGCCCGTGTCCCCTGCAGTCGCTCTGCTGCTCTCACGGCCCTTCCTCGTGATTACAATGAAACCAGAAGTTCTTCCCCTGGCTTACAGGGCCCTGCCCACTCTAGCCCTGGCCACCCCACTGGCCTTGCTTGGCTACTACTGCTGTGTAACAAACCACCCCAACCCTCAGGGACTTAAAACAATAGCATTTACAGGAGTCCCCCACCCCCGGCCCCGCTTCTCCACGGGGCATACATTCCAAGACCCCCGGGGGCAGCCTGAAACAGCAGACAGTGCGAACCCTACGTATACTATGTCTTTTCCTAGACATACATACCCACGATAAAGTTTGATTTATAAATTAGGCACAGTAAGAGATCAACAAGTAGTAATAAAAATCGAACAATTGTAACAATATACTATAATCAAAATTACGTCACTGTGGTCTCTCTCAAAATAACTTACTGTATCGTACTCGCCTTCTTGTGACGGAAGAGGAGAAAATGTCTGCGTGAGGAGGTGCGGTGAGGGGCCAGACAGAGGCAGTGGGCCGTAGCGGTGGGCTACCACCAACCTCGGGCTGATACCTCAGAAGGAAGGTCACCTGCTTCTGCAAACCACACCAAGCGAAACCGTGGGTAAGGGGACACTGCTGTTTGTTCCTCGTGCATCCACGATTGGGACAGGGTTCGGCAGCGGAAGCTTGTCCCTGTTCCACGTGGTGTCAGCCGTGGCAGTTCAGCTACAGCTAAAAGTTCCGTTTCCGGCGCACTCCTCTGGCTGGTAAATTGGTCAGGGATTGCAGCTGGGGCTGAAAATCGGGGTGCCTCTGTTCCTTTCCTGTGGCTGCTTGGGCTTTCCCACAGCATGCCTGTGGAGTTCTAAGAGCAAGTGTCAAAACAAAAACAAAAAAAAACCAGGATACACAAGGAGTAGAAGCAGCCAGTCCCTTAAGGTCTGGGCCCAGAGACTGTCATAATGTCCTTTCCACTGTATTCTACTGTTTAAGCAATCGCAGATCCCAGAGGTAAGGGGCAGGGCCTGCACCTTTCCATGGGAAGAGGGTCACAGAGATTTTTAAAGCACCCTGGGCCTCATCTCCCACTACTGCCCCTCCTCACTGGTCTTCAGCCCCATGGATCTCCTTGAGGCTCTCTGAGCCTGTCAAGCAGGTTTCTACCCAGGGCCTTTGCACTTTCTCCTCCTTCTGTGGATTAGAGCAGGGCCCTCTCAGTAACTAGTTGTTGGATGGTCCCCTCCGTAGCCAGAGGGCTTTTTCTAAACACACACTAACCACCTTAGTCTCTCCCCGGCCTATAACCCTCCCCACACCCCCTACTGTCTACCTTCCCTCGTCCACCCCATCCCCTCCCCTCCCCTATCCCCCATGCTCCTCCCAGAGCCACAGACCCCCTCCCCTTCCATCACACCATCCAACCCCACCTCACATGCTGGGCCTTCTGCCTGTAATGCCCTTCCCCCCTCAGCTGTCTCCTGCTTATCCTTTAAGACCAAAAGCCACCTCCTCCAGGAAGCAGTCCCAGATCTCAGGCTGGGTTTAACACCCCTCCTGTGCCTCCACAGGCCCCTACATGCCATGGACCCCTGAAACAGCCCTTTACATTGTACAACCTGTTTCCGCCAGGGAAGGAATCCCTATCTGGGCCTGAGCCACAGATGGCCAAAATACTTGGACCTCAGCCTCCACCCACATGGATTTGTGAGGGAAAAAAAGCCTTTATTGATAAATAGGTTACAAAGAAATAAATAGAGTGATGGTTTGTTGGGGAATAAAAACTTGGGCAGGATCTCCGTGTCTCCACCCCAGCTCTAGCTTCCAGCCTCCGCCTTCCTACTGGCCAGTTTGGACGATGAGGCTTTGGTGGGCATGCCTGGCTTCTTCGGGCCCTTGGGGGCCTCTGTCTTCCTGGCCAGGGGTTCAGGCACCGTCTTAGACCCGCCACCCCTGGCAGGAGCAGCCGCCTTGGCTTTGGGCCCCTTCTTGGCTGCATAGGCAACGAACTCTTTAGGGACATGGTTTTCCTTCTTTTTGGCTGGAGAAGCAGCACCATTCTTGCCCTATAAGAAAGCAAACCGGGAGCAAGAGGACAGAGTGGGGCAGGGTTGGACACATAGCTTGGAGCCCACAAGGATAGGGCTGAAATCCCAGTGGGCTCCAAGGAGTGGGGGGAATCTAGGTGGCTTTGGGCCAGGGACCCCACCTCTCTAAGCCTGGGTCTTACATGTGGAATGGGGCTGAGGACCCTCAGAGCACTGGAGGGGCACACAGAAGTGAACCGTGCTTTGTACAAAAGCAAACTACCCCCTTCTCCACAGACCCTCCCAGGGGCTGGGTGTGGGACACCGGAGCTGTGGCCTGCTCGGCATGGAGATCCAGACCAGGGAAGTCAGTCACGCAGGGCCTACCTTAGGGACCGTGGATTTTGCACTCCGACTCCCAGCTTTTGTCTTCCTGTGGGCCTCACCACCTGTCAAAGGGTGGGGGAGAGCCTGTGGGCAGGAGCCCTTTCAGGAGGAGCTGCTGGTGGGCAGAAAGGTTCAGGGGCCCCAGTCCTCACTCTGACACTTACAGGCTGTGTGACCTGGGCAAGGCAATTGGCCACTCTGAGCCTGGGTCTGCAAACTGGAGATAACAGCATCTCTCTCATGGGATGGCTGGGGGATTAACTGGGTGGTGGAAGACCATCTCTCACCCTGAGCGAGGCACCAGGCAGAGGCCCCCTTGCTTCATGTTCACCGCACAAAGACCCCTAACTGGTTTATTAGTCTCTAGTCTTTAGCCTGTCTTCCACATGGCAGCTGTGATACATTTAAAAAAATACCTTGTACCCTAGCTGTCCCCTGTTCAAAGTCCTTCCACGGCTCTCCATTGTTCTCCAGATCTAGTCCAGACTCCCAGCTGCCCTCCCCAGGCTGCCCCTTCTACTTGCCACACTACACACAGAACTATTTGCACTTCCTCAAAACCTCTACCTTCTTCATGCCTCTGGGCCGTTGCACAGGCTGTTGTCCTCCTTGGGATACCTCCTCCAGGAAGCTTCCCTTGACTCCTCTCAAATGAGTGAGGCTCTTCTACTCTCTGGGTTTCCCCTTCCCTAAACCTACCCCCCTCCCCAAGCTACCATGAGTTCTCCAACTCTCCAGGTCAAGCCAAGCACTCAGACACAATTACTAGATAAGGACCCCCTCCCCAGAGCAGGCCTCTCCCTCCCTCCCACCTCATATCCAGTGGCTGCCACAAACCCCTGTCCCAGGCCCTCTTCTCACCCCACTCACACGCCTACCTTGGCTCTTCCTTCTGACTTTGACCTTTGACTTCCCACTGGGTCCGGTAGCACTGGGAGGGGCGCGTGTGGCCTTGTCTGGCTGTCGGGAGGCCTTCCTGGCCTCATTCACTCTTGTCTCTTGGTCTTTGGTCTGGCTGCCTTTCTTGGGAGCCTTCTCCTTGGCTGCACCTGGTTTGGGAGGAGCCGTCCTCACTTCTCGTGGCTTCCTGGGTCCCCTTTTCACCTCGCCTGGGTTGGGAGGGTCCTTCTTTGCCTCCCTTGGTTTCTTGGGGACCTTCTCCTTGGCCTCACTGGGCTTCCTGGGGGCTGTCATGGTGGATGTCTTCCTGGGTTGGACTTTCCTTTTATGCTTGGGAACCAACTGGTGGAGGATAGAATGGGGTGGAATTGAGAGTAGAAGTTCTCAGGGTCTCACACCCCTACACCCTACACAAGCTCAGAGAGGAAGGCCTCCTTCCAAAAGAGGGGGCGAAGAAGGTGGTCAATGGCATGGGGAGCAGATGTAGGACCACCTCTTAAATGCCTGATCCCAAAGACACGTTCTATCCCCGTATTGCTCTTCGAGGGAGGGGTGTTGCCATTGAGGAGCTGGGGGACCTGAGTCTCCTAGACATGCCCTAGGTTCTCTTACCTCCTGTGCAGGTGGCTGTCAGGAGGGCAAAGGCACCCCTCCAACCCCCCAAGCCTGGAAATCTCAAAGCCAGGCTCCTGAGACTAAATTGCCCAGCACACACTAGGAGTCCTGACCCCAGTCCTCTGAGATGCTAATCCACACATCTCCTTGGACCTCCCACCCCACACACCTTCACATGCGTGGTGGCTCTGACTTCCGCTCCTCCTCCCACCCAGGCCCCGCTCCCCCACCTCAGGCCTCACACCTCGATGCCTCCCTGAGTCTCCCTTTCTCCTTTTTGCCTCTTGGGTGGACCTTCCAAGTCAGACAGCTAAGAGTTCACAGCTTTCTGTGCAACTCAGCCAAGTCTTCTCCCACTGGCCTCAGTCTTCCCATCTTTACTATGGGGCCATCAGGGAGTGGGTGAGAGGCAGGGGGATGGGAGGGCCCCTGGCAAACAGGTGGTCTCATCCTTCTAGAGCCTGCCTCTAGTGATGTTGCTTGCTCCCTCTGCCCCCAAAATATCATGGCTCCCCATTACCATCAAACCCAGAAACAACCCCCTCTCCTAGCACACACACATTCCTAACCCCATGACACTCCGGGCTCCCTTCCCCACCTCCCCTCCCCTCCCCTCAGCCTTTCCTGATGGGCCCACTTTCCTGACAGGCCCTCAGGTCCTGCACCCTAACCCAGTCATGCTCACCACCCTTGCTCTCTGTCACCCCACCCTATGCACCTGGACTTGCCATAGCTTGTGTCTAAGCTCTGACCCTCACCTGGGAGTTCTACGAGCAACTTGCTGTCCTCAGCCACCTGGTTACCACAGGGACTGGAACATGGTAGGTTGAGAAAGTTCCAGTGTTCTATGGTAACTGTCAGAGCAACTGCCACATGCTGGGGCCCAGCAATGACAAGACAGACCCAGTGTCTGGGTCCCTGAGGTTTCCCTGGTGGCAGCTGGCCATGACAGTGCTAGCTGTCCCTGGACGGCTCCCCTCCAGGACCCTCCCCTCTGAAAAATGAGGATAGGGGTGGCTCAGGGAGGCGCCAGCCCTGGTCTGGAGACCTGGGGTTTAGAGCCAGAGAACGAGGGGAGCAAAGCCAACTGTGGCCTTCTAGAGCCCATGGTTGGGTGTGCCTTGTCCGTGATGGGGAATTCCAGGTGGGTGCTGTGGGCACTAAGGACTCAGACTGAACACGGCTGAGATGGTCTCTGGTCAGTGGACACACGTGACAGGGAAGAAGGTCGACACAGCGGGGGAACTGAGAAGGCCCTCAAGGTCCCACCACTACCCTTCCTGGAAGAGGGGGTATCTCCAAGAAGGCACAAGGAAGACAAAGAGAGAAGCAGGGGGAGGGGGAAGCGAGGTCTCTGGCAGGGGAACAGCCCGGGGGAGGGAGGGCGGAGCAGGGACTGAAGCTCAAACTCCGGGGCCCAGTCCCTCCCACCCCGTGGCCTCCCCGCACCCCACTCTGCAGCCCCAGCAGGCTCACTTTGAAGCTGCCAGTGGCCCCCCTGGCCCTGGAGTTGGTGGGCCTGACGAGGAGGCCGCGGTGCATGCCGGTGGCCAGGGCCTGCTTCAGCAGGTACTTGAGGCGGAGGACATCCACCGCTGGGTACTTCTGCAGGATGTAAACCTTGATGGCCGCCACGGACGTGCCCCGGCGCTGCTCTCCCGCCTGCAGCGCCTCCAGAACCATGCGCAGCACGGGGGGGTGGCGGCGCGGCCCGCGGACGGTGGGGCGGCTGGGGCCTGCGGGGGGACAGCAGGATGTCACCCGGAGCCCCCACCACCCGCCGGCCCGACTGGCCACAAACACGCCCGGCAAAGCAGCCGCCGGGCACCGGCCAGGCCCCACGGCGGGCGGGCAGGGGATGGGGGGGTTCGGATGCACCCCGGGTCTGTAGCACCGCAGGCGGCCTGTGAGCAGCCCGAGGGCAGGGTGGGGCGTGTGGCTTGTCTGGCCACCATCTCCCATGTCCCGGCCCAGGGCTGGGCCCACACGGGGCGCTCCGTAGAGAGTCACTGAAAGAATTAGAGTCCTTTTAGAAAACAGAATTCATCAGGTCAGTTGTCTAAATCTAACTACCAGTTTGCAGGAAACCCAGGGGCTCGGCCAGAGGGCCACAGGGAGGAAATCAGCAAAATGCAGACTGTGAGGAGCTCTCCAGGACACACAGCCCGGCCTCTTCTACAAATAAACAAGGAGGAAAAGAAGAAGTGGGAAGGGGGCCTGGGGATGAAGAGACTGCAGAGCCCTTTCAACCAAATGCAATTTGGGATCCTTTGCTCAAACTCAGAATGGGATTTATTTATTTATTTAAGATTTTATTTATTTATGCGACAGAGATAGAGACAGCCAGCGAGAGAGGGAACACAAGCAGGGGGAGTGGGAGAGGAAGAAGCAGGCTCCCAGCGGAGGAGCCCGATGTGGGGCTCGATCCCAGAACACCGGGATCACGCCCTGAGCCGAAGGCAGCCACTTAACGACTGAGCCACCCAGGCGCCCCCAGAATGGGATTTAAATGAGCCAACTGGGGTGGGAGGAAGGCAACCAGATAAATATGAACATTGGAAGTATTTGATGATATTAAGGGTGATATTTTTTCGGGTTTGCTGATTGTATTGCAATTACATTGTAAGAGGCTCTTTTCTTTTAAAGATAAATACTGAGGGCAACAGAAGCAAAAATAAACTATCGGGATCATATCAAACTGAAACACTTTGTATAGCAAAGGAAATCCTCACAAAATGAAAAGGCAACCTACTGGATGGGAGAAGATACTTGCAAATGATATAGCCCATAAGGGGTTAATATCCAAAATATATAAAGAACTCCTAAACTCAATAACAAGAAAACCAATCTGATTAAAAAACAGGCAGAGGATTTGACTAGACATTTCTCCAATGACACAGATGGCCACCAGGCACATGAAAAGTGGTTCGACATCACCAATCATCAGGGAAATGCAAATCACAACCACAATGAGACAGCACCTCGCACCTGTCAGAACGGCTAATAGTAAGAAGAAATAGGGGTGCCTGCGTGGCTCAGCCAGGTTAAGCGTCTGACTCTTGATCTCAGGGTTGTGAGTTCAAGCCCTGTGTGGGGCTCCATGCTGGGCATGGAACCTACTTTACATATTTGTCTGAAGAAAACAAAAGCACTAGCTCAGAAAGATACAAGCATCCCTATGTTCATTGCAGCATTATTGCAATAGTCAAGATACGGAAGCAACTGGTGTCCACGAATAGATGAATGGATAAAGAAGGCATGGTATGTGGATCCGGTGGAATATTAGTCAGCCCTAATCTTGTCATTTGCAGCAACACGGGATAGACCTAGAAGGTATTATGCTAAGTGAAAGAAGTCAGACAGAAAGACAGTTTGATTTCACTTACAAAGAGGGTAACTACATTTAATCATGGTAAGCATTTCATAATGTATACAAATAATGTATCACTCTATTGCACACCTAAAGTTAATACTGTATATCATTAAAAATAGTTTTAAAAATCAAAGACGGGGTGCCTGGGTAGCTTAGTCAGTTAAGCGTCTGACTCTTGATTTCAGCTCAGGTCATGATCTCAGGGTTGTGAGATCAAGCCCTGCCTCGAGCTCTGGGCTGGGCATGGAGCCTGCTTAAGATTCTCTCTCTCTCTCTCTCTCTCTCTCTCTCTCTCTCTCCCTCCCTCCCTCTGCCCCTCCTCCCTCCCATCCCCCTGCCCCCTCACCCCGCTCCTCTCTCTAAAAATAAATTAATTAATTTAAAAAAATAAGAAACAAAGATAAATGCTGGACTTTTTATAGGTGAAATGATAAGCCTGGCATTTGCTTTAAAATAACACCGTAGGTGAAATAAGATTAACCAAGAGCTGATAAGTGTTGAAGCTGGATGACAGCTGCACAGGGAAGGGAGTGGGGGGTCACTCTATTTTTGCACACATTTGGAAATTTTCATACATAAGAAGTTACAAAAGAAGCCTGCTCCTAGGTATGTATATCCAAGAGAAATGAAAACATATGTTCAAATGAAGATTTGTACACAAATGTTCATGGCAACATTGTTTATAATAGCCAAAAGTAGAAACCCAAATGTCCATAAACTAATGAATTGAATAAACAGAACATGATATGAACCATAAAATGGAATATCATCCAGCAAAAAGAAAACATGCTTGAAAACATGCTCAGTGCAAAAAGCCAGTCGTGAAAAGTCACATATTGTAGGATGCCATTTATATGAAATATCCCAAATGAGCTAATCATAGGCAGAAAGTAGTCAGTAGTGGCCAGGGGCTGGGGATCGTGGGTGGGGAGGGGAGTGACTGAAAGGGCTACAGGTTTTCTTTTTAAGGGGATGAAAATATTCTAAAATTGGCTGTGGAGATGGGTACACAGCTGTGAATATACGAACAGCCACTGTACCCTTTACATGGGTGAATTGATGTGAATTATTGAGATATCTCAATTATCTGTTTTCTTTTAAGTTGCAAAAGAAAATCGGATCAAGGGGAGAAAAGCTGTTACTCACTGTAAGCTGCATAAAAGTGGTTTATATAGGAAACCTGATTTGAATGTGGTGATGAGAAATGTTGTCTTCTGATCGATTTGTAAAAATTAAAGACTTTTAAAAAGGAATTGATTGGCTAAAATATATATATGTAATTCTAAAACACATTTTAAAGTAGAAAACAAAAAAGCAAACTGTAGAGACCTAATCCAGTTTAACTACTGCTTCCTCCTGGCCAGGAAGAGCCCAGTGTCTGGGAATATTCATTTTGGGCCAAAGCTTGTGAATGGGTGGAATCCATTCACCATCCAAGCCACAACCAGGACCTTGGGGGTTTCACTCTCCTCTCTGGGCCTTAGTCTTCCCATCTGTACAGTGGGGATGGGGTCTCCAAGGAAGTTTGCACCCTCCCAGCTGCAGTGTCCTCCGGCCTGGCCTGCATGGACAGTTCTAACCCCTCCCCTGCCTCCCCCAAGTCAGTCCTTGTCCCAGAGAGTCACCCCAAATCTCCTCCCTCCCCAGTCCCTACAGCTGAATTCAGTTCCTCATTCTGCATTATTCAATGCTGGCTAGATCCCGGGATGACCAGAACAGAACTCACAGCTCCCCCAAACTTGTCCTCCATCCTCTCTCTCCCAGAAATGGCCCCCACCACACTTACCTGGACACCGAAGCAAGAACCTGGAGGACACCCTGGACCTTGACTCCCACCCCTTCTTCATGGACTTCTCCCTCCACCATTCTGAGGACACCAGCCTTCTTCCCACTGCACCTCCCCTCCCTCCCCTCCCCACTGCTGTCAGTGTAAGGGTCCAAGGCCCTGGCTGAAGCCTTGGAGGCTCAGGGTGGCAGGTCCTGCCCCTCCCCTCCTCCTGCCACGCCACTCTGCCCCTAGCCAGAGGAGGGCCTGTGACTCCCCAGATGCTTCCCCAACCTCCTCACCCCTGGACCTCCGCCCACGCTCTTCCCTTGCCTGGGTGGCCTTTGTCCCCGTGGTTACTCGGGTAGCTCTCACTCATCCTTCAAGGCCCACACAGCACCATGATTTGGACACCTGCCCTGACTTCTCAAGCCAGGGGGAGCAACTCTGTCCCAGGCTCCAAAGCATCTGGAGCCCAATCCAACCTTTCCTCTGAAGGAGCCTTTACTCAGGACAATTCCCCTGCCTCACCTTCTTTCTCCTGGGTGAGACTTAACCCTCCTTCAGGGGTCACCTCCTCCAGGAAGCCTTCCTTGACCTCCCAGAGTGGGTTAGCAATTCCTCTGGGCTCCTACAGCCCTCTGCATTCCCGACGTCAAAGCACATGTCACATTATGAAATGACATCTATTAATGAGGAAGTCTTGCCCATCAGACTGGGAGCTCCTGGAGGGAACGAAACTATCTATATCCAGAGAAACCCTGAGGCATTGTTTGTAGATGGCCAATGGGGATGCAGCCCTAAATGCAAGGCTGAGCCATCATTTCCTTCGCTCCTGTTCCTCCAAGGAGCTGCCCTGCAGCTGCAGCGTGACCGCCAGCCCTCCCCCAAAAGGAAATGGGCTCCAGCTGGGGAGGCCCGCTCTGCCCTCTTCCCCTGAGCTGGGGAAGCCTCAGCCCCCAGACCAGAGGGCCCCTGCTACCTCGGGCATCAGCTCTTCTGCCAAATGAGCATGTGAACTCCGCGGCCTCTAGGATAGGTGCTGGGGCCGGGCTGGGAGAGGAGGCTTGGTGGCACGAAGAGGGTCCAGGACACCCAGGGAACGGGCTCGCAAGGAGCTGCCTCCTTTACCTACCTGGCTCTTCAGACCCAGACACTCCGGATGCCCCCACTGTGGAGGGGAAGGAGGTTGAGGAGGTCGAGATGTCGCTGGAGGCAATGCTCCCAGGAGCCATAGCATAGGCAGACGCAGACGCTGAAGATCAGACCCCCTCCCGAGGCACGAGACCTGCAGGCCTGCTCGCTTCTCTTATATATCAGCGGCCCAGCCCCTCCGCTCCAATTAGCCCCTGATTGGGCTGGGAGGCTCTGAGTTGCTGATTGGGGCGGGAGGGCTGGGAAGGGGCACTGCAGCCCTGCCTTGGGTGCTGACACCCCAGCTTGGCCACCCACTTCTATGTGACCTTGAGTGAGTCCATTGACTTCTCTGGGTCTCAGGCCCGTGGCAAAACGATGGGAGCTGAGACGACGGGCCCTCCGGCGCCCTCTGCCCCCACAGGGCCTGGAGATGCTGATGGGGAACTGGGCACACCTGGGGTGTGGAAGTGGCCACCGAGGCCTCCAATCCCACTTGCCCCAATGCCACCCCCGCTCCCAGGCCACCGCCGACCTTGTTTTTTCAAGAAGTGGCAGTTGAAGGCCGACTGGTGGGTTTGCCTGGAGCAGTCACCCCCAGATCAACCTGCGCCCTCTTTTTGTTTTGTTTTGTAAGAAAAAAATTTTAAGGGCTGAATGAACAAGTTTTATTATTTATTATTATTTTTTAAGATTTTATTTATTTGAGAGAGAGAGGGCATGAGGGGGCAGAGGGAGAGAGAGAAGCGGGTTCCCCACTGAGCAGGGAGCCCAGCACGGGGCTCAATCCCAGGACCCTGAGATCATAACCTGAGCTGAAGTCAGATGCTTAACTGACTGAACCATCCAGTCACCCCTAATGAGCAATTTTCAAATAAAATTGCCTAGCAAAAGTGTCCATAAATTGGTAAAAAGGACAAAGAGTATGAATAAGGCAATTCACCAGAAAGCCTGACAAATACAAGAAAATATTCTTGACCTCCTTCGCATTCAGGAAAATGCACACTGAAACAGTGATAAGATCCTATTTTCCCACCAAACTGACTACAATCGAGGACAGTGTAGGCAAGACTGCGGGGAGCCAGCCCTCCGTGCCTCCCTCATGGGTGTGCGTGGCGTGCAGCCTGCTTTGGAAAGGTATTCCCTTGAACTCAGCAACTCCACTTCTCCGCCCTAGAAGCGCGTTAGTCAGAAAAGAAACAATTGATGCATTATCTGGAAAAGACAAAAAAAAGAGAGAACTAACTTCCGGATGAGTCCTTCCAGGCTCTGCTGAAATACTCCCTAAGTACAGAATACCATGCAGCCATTTGAAACGATGCGGTGAATTGATAAGAGCGTGAGGGGGTTTTCCACGCCCGCTAGTGTGACAGGTGTTTGGATATCGATCAACGCTGGGCGGCCAGTGCGGCGAGAAACACACAGCTGCTGGGAGGGAAAGCTGGTAGTCGTTCTGGAAAGCAGTGCGGTGACGCCTAGTACACCAAAGCTAGATTCAAGCCACGTCCCGCCCGTGGCACTCCGGGGACACGTCTGGGAGAAACTGAGAGAGAAGGATGCTCACTGCAGTCTCAGCAAAAGTTCAAAACAACCGAAATACCCACCAGGAGGAAAATGGACAAGTAAACCATGGTCTGTTCCCATGGTAGAGTAGTACATGGCAGGGAAAATGAGTGAGCCAGAAGGGCGCCTGGCCGGCTCCGGCAGTGGAGCACGCGCCTCTTGATCTTGGGGTCATGAGTTCGAGGCCCATGTTGGGGTGGAGCCTACTTTAAATAAATAAATAGATAGATAGATATCTAGATGATAGATAAATAATTTTTAAAAATGAAAATGAACTAGAATGTGTCTGTGGAATATGCTCTCCTGCCCCTGCTTCTAAGGAGAGAGAATGTGTGTGTGAGCGTATGACTGTGTGTGTGTGTGTGTGTGTGTGTAAGTGAAGGCACAGAAGAAGGTCTGAAAGGATTTACACCAAGGTAATAGCAGTGGTTACCTCTGAGGAGGGTGTAGCATTTGGAGGGGACAGGTTTGAAACAGACTTGCCTTCTTCTCCCTGTGGTCTCCTTATCATTGGGATTTTTCCAGGGGACTCTCCATGACCAGATGTCTGGATTGAGGGAGGTGGAGGCCATCAAGGTGTTCTAAAGTGAAATTAGATACCACTCCCCGGCCTAGCACCCTTCATAGCTCCCCACTACCCATAGGTGGAAGCTTGACCTCTTGAGTCTGGCTTATGGGGCCCCTTTCCCCCTGGAACCCCGCAGTCCACCCACTGTGGCTCTTGGAATGGAAAGAATGTCAAGAGCTGGCCTTTCTCCTTTGTGTTTCTTGTGTGTGTGTGTGTTAGATGGATGCAGAAATGGCCCCAGTTTCTCATCCCTGCCCATATCCACGTCCATGTGCATGGAACTCTGCAGCTCTTCTCACACTCCTTAAATCTCAGCTGGGCTTGTGACTTGCTTTGACCGACAGAATATGGTGGAAGTGATCCCATGCCAGTCCCAATCCCACGTGAACAAGCCCTGGCTAGCCTGCTCAGAGGCACACAGCTTAGTCACCCCTGTCACCCAGCCCATAGCTGGCCCACCAGCTAAACAACCAGTTGACTACAGATGCCTTAATGAGCCCAGCAGAGATTAACCAGGCTGAATTCAGATCAGCAGAACCACCTGGCTGACCCACAGAGTCACAAGCAACAACACATGGTGTGTTGTTTTAAGCCATGAGGTTTGGGGGCTGTTTGTCATGCAGCATAAGCTAGCTGATACAGTCTGCCTTTCTTCACCCCCATCTACCTTTTCTGGATTGTTTCCCATTCATCCTTTTGGCCTCAGTGTAGCTCAGAAAAGCCCTCCCTGACCCCTTGGAGGTTAGGATCCCCTCCCCTGGTTCCAGCAGGCCCTGGGACCTCCAGCACCCTGAGGTACAGCTCTCCCACACTAGCCCCTGAGCTCTGGAGGGCACGGGTTGGGGGGTGAGCAGGGCTGTTTCTGTCTTGTTCCTGGTGGTATCCCAGGTGCCTAGCACAGCGCCTGGCATACAGTAGGCGCTCAGCACCCATTGCTGTGGAACCCCAGTGCCAGAGCCCAGCCTGGCTGAGCGGAGGGAGGTCTGAGATCCATCTGCAGGAACCATGTTAGAGCAGGAGGCAAGATGAGGCAAAGAGGCACATGGTGCTGGCAGAAACAGGGGCAGCAATTTTGATCACATTGTGGGGAATTTCCAAGAATTGAGAAATAGAGAAAGACTCAGAGATACAAACATTCCCACAAGCTTCAGATGAAACCCTGCTCCCTGGCTGTGCCAGGATAGAGTTTTGCATTTGGAGGGAAGAAGTTCTAAAATGCGCTGCAGATCTAAAAATTCTTCTAGAGGATTGCCTTTTTACAGGAAAATGATAACTGTAAGGCTCAGACTGCTAGAGAGAGGAAGGGCTGCTCTGTGTACTTATGTGATTCCTACTGAGGCCAGTATGGGATTTAAGTCCTGCTGACAACAGTTTTACCATCTTCGAACACTGAGTGGGGGCCTCCTACATGTGACCTCTCTCATAGGTCTGAAGATTTCGGTTCTAGACTTTTAGAAGCTGTGATGTCTGTTTTGTGTAACTTGAGCCCCTGTAGCATCAGGGCATTTGTGACTTTAGTCAATAAATGCATAGAGGGCAGGGTAGAAATAGTAATGGCTACCATGATCTATGTCCATATACATTCTTATATTCATTATTTTATTTATACACGAAGGAGCTAAAGTTCAGACAGGGCCCGCACGGGATCTTCCTGAGTCCAGACCCTGGGCTGGAAGCCAGAAGCCCTCTGTGTTGGTGAAGAAACCAGCTATAACTCCAAAATAACAGTGGTTCAAACAAAAAACCATGAAATCATTCTCTCATGAGACTCTTTAAGAGTAAATTGTGCAGGGCTGGAAGGCAGCATGGGAGACCCAGCCAGGCTCCTTCTTGCTTGCTGCCGTGCTGTTCTCTGACCACAGATTCCCCCTCATGATACAAGATAGCTGTTGTAGCTCTGGTCATCATGACCACATTCCAGCCATCGGACACAAGAGAGGGGGAGGATGCCTCTGTTCTCTGAAATGTGCAACCCAGAGCTGCACATACCATTTCCGGTTATACCCCACTGGCCAGACCTTGATGTCATGCCACCGCAGATGCAAGGGAAGCTGGGAGATGCTGTTCTGTGCTGGGTGGCTAGGTGCCCAGCTAGAACTTGGAGTGATATTACTAAAAAAAAAGGGAATGAGTATCGGGGGGCAGTTAGCACTTGCTTCCGCCTTTCCTGAGGCCCCATTCGTTATTTTAATCTCTTGACCACCATTCCAGGGGCTCAATCTCCCACCACACCAGGGGCTGCTCCTTTGAACTTGGCTCACATCTCTGGGAAGGAAACTCGCATTTATCGAGTGTCTACCCTGCACTGCAGTTTTTATAACAATAATCTCATTAGTCTCTACAGACAATTCTACCAACTGGCATGAGTCTTGTCTTTAAAGCTGAGGGGCCTGAGACCTAGTGAGGTTCGGGGACATGGTCCAAGGTTGCATGGCTGGGAAGGGCACCCACTCTCTCCCTGGGGGCACCCTGGGGTGTCAGGAGTGCATGTCTCCACTGAGGGTCATGAGGAAGGCTGCCATCAGGCTTTGCCGACTTGGTGGTGGTGTGGGGGTGGGAGGGTTGGTTCATGCTCTCTCCTTCCAGAGGCAAGATCAGGGGTGCGAGAGCTCTGTGTCCTTGAGGCTGACCAGGTCACAGCCCAGACACTTGCTCCCTCCAATCCATCTGAGTCCCCAGCCCATCCTGGCCCAGGGTCAGCTTCCTTAGATCAGGTTGAGTGGAGATATGATCGTATACAGCAGGTATTCCATAAACCTGGTTGCTACCCAGAGCTTGGAGATGAGGGGGGTAACACCCTCAACCCAACCTAAGTCAGCAGCTGTTTGCCTTTATATATGGCAAGTGCCCCTAAGTGGCTGTCAGATCAATGATAAAGAGGGAAAGAGGATTTCCTCTCTACCCGGAAAAAACAGAGACTTTTCTTATTTGAGAGTAAATTTTTTCCTCTGGATGTGGGGCTGAAACAAGCATACCACTCCTCAGAATAAGTGGACTGAGGTGGGGCAGTGAGGAAACAGGGATGCCTGCAAGGCAGGGCAGCTGAAACACCACCGTCCCTCCCACTGCCACACCTGCTCAGCACATTTGAAATGGGAGAGTGAGACCTGCGGGACCAGCCACGGCGTGGGAAGGAGGCCTGGTGGAGCCGGACATCACCCACTTCCACAGAGGCCAACCCCTCTGGGCCACTGTTAGTTCTTCCCACTCTGCCTCCGGCCCTCCTCCTTCTGGCAACGATACCCCCCAGGTACCCTTTGGGCTCCTTCCTGTCCCCACCCTCACTCAGACCATTTGGTTTATGTAGGGCTGCAGGGGGTGATCAGGTGACCCAGGCCTGGCCAATCAGAGGATGAACCCCCATTTTAGCCTGGTGATGGGCTCAGGAGTGGTCGGGTGACTCAAGGTGGACTAGTCAGAGGATGAATCCCATTCTAGCCTGGTTCTGGGATTAGGGGCAATCAGGTGACCCCGTCCTGGCCAATGAGAGCCCTACCCAGGAACTTTGCAGGAACTGTCAGGAAAGAGCAGCTCACTTTCTGCAGGGCTTGCTGAGCCTGGGACTCCTGGTAGCAGTTTGTGCCACCCCTTGGGAACAGTGAGACTGTGCGTGGAGCCAACACAGACAAAAGTGTAGCCAGAAGGGGAGATACAGAAGTCTGAAACATCTGAGCACCCGCATCCAGCTGTGCCTGAAACCCTGGGCTTTTTGTTTATGGGAGCCATAAATTTCTTCCTCTTGCTTCAGCCCTATTTAGATTTCCTGCGACTTATGGCTGAAGAGATCCTGACTGACATCACTTAGGGAGGCAGACTAAAGATGGGCCACAGTAGAGATCCCAGCTATTATCTGCTCCAGCCCCGCCATGGCTCTGAGGACCTTCTGTCTCAGGCTCCAGCCACCCTTTCCCACCTTGGAGGTTGAGGGTAACTCTTGGGACTATATCTCCATCCTTGTTCCCCTTGTAGATGATGTTCTTGGTAAGGCCTGCTCTGAACTGAGGCCCAGTAATGTCAGAAGTCTCCCATCGGCTGCAGTGTGCCAGGAAGTAGGCTAGCCACGTGAAGTTTGCAGTCCTCTTAAGCTCAGTTTAAGATTCCCTTTTGCAGATAAGGAGACGCAGAGAGATGACAAAACTTGCTTGCAGTTTCACACGCCACGTGGGTCTCTGTGACTCCAAAATTGGGGGTTTTCTTGTTCCCAGGCCTGCTCCCTCTACCCCGTACCCTGAGGGGACTCTGCTGGTTGCCCAAACCCAGCATCCTGGGGGTCAGGGATCAGGAAAATGCTGCCCACTTTCAGTCCACTCTGCGGATAAAGAGCTTGAGAGCAACAAAAACCACCACCGTTAACACCAAGTACAGGAGCTGAGCTTTTAATGCCCCAATTTGCCTAGTCTCCAGGCAGAGCTGGGGAGAGCTAGAACTCCAGCTTTGGTTATGTGGAGGAGGGGCAGTTATGGAGGCAGCTCAATTCTGATGCCCAGAGCTCTGGTCAGCTTCGCAGCAAGGACTCTCCAGAATGGAGAATGGACTGGAGCTACCAAAGACAGGCTCACCCAGCAAGGGAGCTGGAATCTGGGACCTGTGAACATCCCCAGGGAAGGTGGGCCCATCTGAATTTCCAACTTTTTGTTTCTAAGCTCTTTGAAACAAGGGTGACTCAGCTTTTCATTAAATGTGGGTAAGTCAATATGGCTTCTAGAAGCTCCAAGCCGGCCCAGAGTTGCTGAGGCCTAGTTGCTGGGCAAGAGAGCAGGTGGTTTGCAGACACTGAAAGAAAGGCCTGTCTCTCCCTAGGCTGTCTTGGGAAGGAAAAGCACCAGGCCTGGGGCTCCATGCCAGAGGTGAGACTCTGGGCCTTGGCCCCAGACTCCAGTCCCCCGACATTTTTTCAGTCCTGATGACTGCATTCCCTTGACTGTCCCTCCCTGCAGCCCAGCTGTCAGCCCTGGTCTGGCCTTGACGCCTGGCTAATATTAAAAAACCTGCAGAGTCTGGATGCTTAGGACTTTGCCCAATCTCAAAATGGTCACTATCAAGAGGAGATGATCATAGTACTTCATTAATGATATTAATTGATATGATTCATAATGTTAACTACAATCTGTACAGCTCTTTACCATTTACAAAATGCTTACACTGTCACACACACACACACACACAGGCACACGCACACACAAAATCCTATTCGATCTTCACAGCAGCCACATGTTGGCAGGGCCAGGGATTTGGGATTTCCATTTTGCAGGGAAAGAAAGCGAGACCCAGGGAAGGAAACCACTGCTCAAGGTCGTCAGCTGAGGGGGAGCAGCTGCTAAGGTGGCTTTGAGAGGATAGATATGCTCTCCCAGCCCATTCATTCCTTCACTCATTCCTCCATTCGTTCCTTCCTTCATCCATTTAGCATTTATTAAGCACCTACTGTGTGCCCCACTCTGTGCTAGACACTTATCCCTAAGCTGGGACACTTTTCCAGAGAGCAAGAGTCCTTGTGTTCCTGAGAGTTGAGTTGGGGGAGGAGGGGCAGAGATCCCCCTGGTCCCTGGGAACTCAGGACTCCAGATGGGGCATCCTGGCCGAGTGGGGAGTCTCATCTTTCTCTCAATAATTCTTTTTTTTTTTTTTTTTTTTTAAATTCAGGGAGCCTGCACGACCTGGTTCCGACAGGCCTGGCTCCTGCGGGGCAGCTGTGGCTGGGGGTAGGGGTGGGGAATGGGAGACTCCTACGGTCGGCTGGAGAGTCCTTGGCAGGGCTTAGGCCGGTGCCACCTGGCTGGTTTCCGTCTTGGAGGCGCTGGCAGAGGCCTCATCATCACCCAGGGGGTTCTTGCCACAGCACAGGGTCGTGATCATGCAGTTCCGGAACTGGAAGGCAAGGGACACGAGTCAGGGTCAGGGTCCACCAAGAGTGTGTGGAGCAAACTGTGGTGGTTGGCGAGATTTGCCTCCAACCCCTCCCCTGCTTCTGGCCCTCACAGGCTCCACTCCCCTCTCAAATCTGGCACCCCTGGTGGGACCTGAGTGAGCACACATGGCCCCACCCTAGAGCCGCCAGGGACCAAATCCAAGGGGGCTTTGCTACTCATGACATTCCATGATGCCCTCTGGGTACCAAGGGCTATCTGTAAGTTATCTTATTCAGCCCTAGAGTCTAGGAGATTCCCCTCTCTAGGAATGAAGACACTGTGGGCCAGAGAGGGGAAGTGATTTGCCTAAGGTCACACAGCTAGAAAATAAGAGCTGAGATGTGAAACTGATGTGCCTAACTGCAGAGACCATGTTTTCCCCGCAGGATCATGGATTCTGCAGAGAACTCACCGGTCAATGTGAAAGAACTGCTTTATCCCTTCATCCCTCCGTATAAGACTTAGCTCCTTGTTCAGCTTTGTGGAGACTGGCACCATCCCAGTCCCAGGCTTGGGACCTAGACTACTTGACTTTTAAAGTGGGCTGCCAGAACCATCTGGACTGGCACCCAGAAACCTTGTTAGAAATGCAGGTTCCTGGGCCCACCCTGAGCTTCTGATTCAGCAGGAATCTGCATTTCTCCCAGTGGACTCTGATGCCCTGCGAGATACCAGCCTCCCTGCGTGGTTTTGCAGGCGCAATGACCGAGGCCCAGTCCAGGACACGGCTTGTCCTCTGCAGGCCATGCCCGCAGCCTGGGGCCCCCAGACCCTCCTGCCCCACCATCAGGCACCTGCTTGTTCATCATGATATAGATGACGGGGTTGTAGATGGAGGAGGACTTGGCGAAGAACGCTGGGATGGTCATGAAGATGGGGCCGAAGTTGGAGCCCTGGTGGGTGAAGATGTAGAATGCGACGCCGGCGTAGGGCAGCCAGCAGATCAGGAAGGCGATGACCATGATGACGACCATGCGTGTGACCTCCTTCTCGGCCTTCTGGGTGGTGGCTGACTCCTGCTGCTGGGCCGCCGCCTGCGAGGACACAGGGCCTGCTACCCAGACTCCCTCGGGACGGAGACCGGGCTCCACCCGACCGACGCGTGTGTCCCCAGCACCCAGCCCGGGACTGTACCTCCTTGACCGTGAAGACGAGCTGCCCGTAGCAGAAGAATATGACAATCATGGGGATGGAGAAGTGCACCACGAACATGTAGATGACGAAGGACTCGTTGTTGACCTCCGGCTTCAGCGTGTAGTAGTCGATCCCGCACGAGCACTGCATGCCCTCTGGGATGTACCTGAGCGCCAGAGGGGTGGGACGGGAGAGGGCGGAAGGGAGAGCCACGGGTGAGGAACCTGGGGACAGGCCGCAGCCGGTCAGGGCCCACACCTGCTGGGTGGCTGGTCTTGCTCTGGGCCTTGCTTTCCCCCCCTGTGAAATGGGCGTGATAAAATATCTGCTTAGCTGCCTGACTGTAAGGGTCAAATCCACCGAGATGAGGGATTGAAATGCCTCTGGTGAAAACAGTGTGGCTTTTTCTTACGGCCGCTGTGGTATCACAAGATGGCCAATCCCTCGCCTAGCAGAGCCCGGACGCTGCCGACCTGCAACCTGAGCTGTGTTTCCTCACCAGACCCACTGCTCCCGTGGCTGGAGGCTGGGCCTCAGGCTGTGCAGGGCAGAGGTTAGTGGGGAGAAGGGAAAAGCTCCCAAACTCTGTATCTGAGGCACTTCATACAAACCAGGGTCTTATTAACAGCGTAAGGGTATACTTCTAGGCCAAAGACGGCACACAGGGTAACTGAGGGATCTTTGCACATTTTCTAGAACAAGAGGTCCCAGGGCCATGTGATCGGGATGTTTCCATGAATTCAGAGGATGGTGACAGTGGAGTGGCCGTTGGCTAGCCTGGGGAGATGGAACTGGGCAGGACTGGAGAAGACAGGGAAAGAGGCTGGAGCGGGGAGCTCAGACTCAACAAGGAACAAAAAACTGACCCCAGGAGGCTGAGAGAGGAGGGAAGGGAAGAGAGATTGGAAATTTCCTGGAAGTAGAGGGACACAAGGCCTCTGGGAACCCATAGGTCACCAGCCCATTTTCCCAAACCTCTGTCCTCCCATCTCTCATCTGAGCCCCTTTTGGAGATGACGGACTAGAGTCTGTACAGGACCCCATTCCCAGGGCCTGCAATGTCACCACCTGCGCTAGACAGGCTTGGCCTCCCCAGGTGCTGAGGCCCAAGGTCAGAGGGAACTGCCTATGGGGCAAAGAGGATTGGAATCTGGCCCTGGCTTAGTCAAGGATTAGGGTCACAGCCAAGGTGAAGGGTTGGGGCATCTTGGATTCTCCTTGCCATGGGGGCTCAGGAGGTGGGACCAGCCCTCGTAGCAACGCTAGAGTCTGCTTCCCTCTTCCCCTGCCCCAAACCCCTCCCTTGGGAGAGCTGCCAGGGTGGACGTTTGGGGTAGGGGGCATATAAGCTCAGTGCCCAGAACCAGACTGCGCCAGGTTTGAGTCCTGGCTGGGGGACCCTACAAAGACCCCCCCGGGGACTCTTCTCTTCTGCTCAGTGTCCTTACCTGGACCAGCCAACCAGGGGGGGTGCAGCACAGGCCAGTGCCATGACCCAGGTGAAGGCGACGCCCATGATGGCATGGTTCTCCCCGAAGCGGAAGTTGCTCATGGGCTTACACACCACCACGTACCGCTCAATGGCCAGGACCACCAAAGACCACAGGGCAATTTCACCTGCAAGACCGTCAGGGATCAGTCAACACACCACCTGCCTGGCGCCTGCCGTCTGTCTAAGGAGGGGGCACGCCTCCTGGGTGGGTGAGGGCGGCCAGGAAGGCAAGCTAGGGCAGGAAAGAGCCAGGACCTGGGATGGAGAGGGCGTGGACTCTGGGAAGAGAGGCGAAGGGGCCGTGGGGCAGAAGGACCAGTATGCTGAAGGAGAGTGAGCAGAGCACCCCCCAGGAAGAGGAGTTAGTTCAGCTCTGGGTTTGTGAGGGATGAAAAATCAGATTCCAGGGTCATCGTTAGACTGGGAGCCCCGTAGGGAGTTTTTACAGAAGAACTTGTGCTTCGTGGGGTGACAGGCAGAGGGCCTGTTGGAGTTGGAAGGCCTTCCCTCCCTCTGTGCCGTGACCTCTCCCCTCTGGGGAATGAAATACCCTGGGCCTCTGGGTCCCCCACCTCAAAGCCAGGAAGCCGGGGAGTGATTTACCCAAAGGAAGAAGCAGGAAAGAATGGGGCAATTCAGACATCACCCCCAGACACTCACTAGGGAGGTTGGCCATAGAATTTATCAACCAAATCGGGACATTTCTGAGAGAAAGTGAACACGACTATTACTCCAGGAAAATAATTGTAACTGGCACCAACTCTGCAGAGATGTGCCCGCACGTAGCACCCGTTTCACCCCTGCCTTCTAGCTGAGACTCGTAGCCCACTGCCAGCCTTTTTGTGTGGGGAAGCTCCTCCCCTTGAAAGAAACCCCTTCCATAGGAAGGCATTAAACTGTGAGGTGATCTGTAGCTTTGAAAGATGCTTTCAAATAGCTTCTTTGGAAAACCGATGGGGTTGCTGCTGAGATAACAGATCCTGTTTAGCAGCTGAGAAAAGCTAGGCCCGGAGAAGGGAAGAGACACATGCAGGGATGNATTGAGGAGCCTGATGTGGGGCTCGATCCCATAACGCCGGGATCACGCCCTGAGCCAAAGGCAGACGCTTAACCGCTGTGCCCACCCAGGCGCCCCTGAAAGATGCTTTCAAATAGCTTCTTTGGAAAACCGATGGGGTTGCTGCTGAGATAACAGATCCTGTTTAGCAGCTGAGAAAAGCTAGGCCCGGAGAAGGGAAGAGACACATGCAGGGATGTGGCAGGGCGGTGACCAGGACCTAGGCCTTCCGGCTCAGATCCAGGAATGGCCCCCCTTCTCTGGGACGTACAGGCTCTCAGGCAAGCACGAGAGAGCAGGGGCAGCTGGCAGAGCCCAGCACCAGCCACGAGGACTGCTCTGCCTCCTTGGCTTCTCTTCCCTTCAAGTGTCCAGGACGCCGTCTCAGCCCCATTTCCAGGGAATCTCGAGCCATCACCAGGTGTTTATCACTTTCGATGACCACAGATCACCCAGCCCCAGGCCACAAGGCAGGGGTGAAACGGGGGTACCACATACAGACGGACCCTTCTCCGCAGGGTCGGAGAGATGCTGGTGGGGAGAGACTGAGCCCATTGCCCAGCACGGGCAGAGTCCAGTGGCTGGAGGACTGGTCATCTGTGTCCCCCCCCGGGGCTGAGAGCCCTGAGCACAGGGATCTGTCTTGTCTGCCTCTCTCCCCACTGCCCGGCATGGGGCTGACCCAGCCCGGCGGCTCCGAGGGAAACAAAGCAAGGCCCGAGGGCCCACGGCCATGTGGGCTGGAAACTCAGCTCTATCCCACCACAGTGTGACCCCAGCAAGGCCCTTGACATGCCTCATGCTCCGTTTCCCCACGGTGACCCCCTCTACCTGAGATCAACAGTGTCCAATGGCCCCCCTCAATAAACAGCCTAGCGTATCCTCCCCAACGGTGTTTGTTGACCAAGCGACAATGCTGACGACTGTAGCGGGGAGAAGGCCTCTTAGCCACCAACCCCACGCATGGGGCTATCTCCAGATCCCTGCACCCCCCGCCCGGGTCCTGGACCCCCTGCCCCGCCACCCCTCCCCCGACTCATACCGCCCAGGGTGGCGAAGAAGCCCTCCAGATTGCACCCCGTGGGCCCGAAGACGAAGTATCCGTGCAGCGAGGTGTAGAGGGTGCTGGTGAAGCCGCCGAAGACCATGAAGAGGTTGGCCACGGCCAGGTTGAGCAGGATGTAGTTGAGAGGCGTGCGCAGCTTCTTGTGCTGGACCGTGACGTAGAGCGTGAGGAAGTTGATGGGGAAGCCGAGCACGATCAGCAGGAACATGTAGGCGGCCAGCATGGAGAACTGCCACGGCTCAGCCAGGTAGTACTGCGGGGACTCGAAGGGGCTGCGCACCACCCCCGTCTTGTTGGAGAAGGGCACGTAGAAGTTCGGGCCCTCCGTCCCGTTCATGGCTGCGGTCCTGGCGGCTGCCCCGTGGGTGGCTCAGACCCAAGAGTGCTGCTGAGGCCTGAGCTCGGCCACCCAGGGCTCCGGCTGGACGACTCCGGGCTCTGACCCCCCCCAGGCCCTTATAAAGTGACCTCCCCTCCCTAAGCTCCTGGCTGAATCAGCACCTGGGAGATTGGGGGCGTTATTAATCATATTAATCCCCACTGCTGCAACTGGGGCCTAATTGGCTTCCAAGAGGGGCCAAGGTGACTCTAGACAGAAGCCTGGGGCCAGAGAGGGGAGGTGCTGGGGACCCTGGGAAAGGGCAGGAGGCCCGCCCCCAACTCTTCTGATCCCCAGGAATCTCTGCCCATATCAATCTGGTAGCCGTGGACTGGCATTGGGACTGTTGACTGCATGCCATGTCTCCCTCACTTCACATGAGCTGACTATGTCTCCCCACTGGACCACGAGCTCCCCCAGGGTAGAGGCTCTGGTTACGCTCTTAGTTTCTCAACCCCTCACTCAGCCCCTTACCTGTTTCTTCCCCACCTGTCACCTCCTGGCTCGTCCAGGGGCCAGGCCCTGACCCTAGCCCACCTCACCAGATCATGAGCTCCGTGGGGGCGGGGGGGCGTGTCCTGCCAGCTCTGGCGCTCTCCATGCCAGACACACAGCCCGGCCTAGCCCAGGAGCTCAATAGGTGTTCAAGTTGGAATTCACTCACTCTCTCATTCATTAAACATTTATGATCAGGCCACTGGGGATACAAAGATCCAGAAAGGAGGTGGTGATGGGGTGAGGACGACTCTGATGTGGGAAGAACAGATCTAGGGCCAGGGAGGGGCTTCCATAAGGACAAGGCAGGGGAGACTGTCTATAAAGGGGAGGTGTCTGTGGAGGGGAAGTTTGGGTCTTTGAGGAAGAGGAGTATTTTGCTGGGTTGCCAGTGGGGAAGACAGGGGAGACCGAAGACAAGGGCTGGCAGAGGCCTGAGGCCTGTCTGGCTGAGGCCCCACCTGGGCTCAGGGGCCAGCTTTTGAAGGTGCCCAGCTGAAGAGCCCAGGCAGCGGGCAGTGGCTTGGCCAGATATTAGGAGCAGAAATGTGGCTCAAATGCCCCCAAAGATGTATTGGAGGAAGTGAGGGTAGATAAGGGGACCAGGGAGAGGGTGACTGGAGCAGGAAGGGGGCAGAGGCTCTCAAGGCTCCTGAAGCAAGGCCTTGCATCCAGGAGGTGGCTATGTGCCAGGTGCTGTGCACCAGAGTGCTGCCATGAGCAAGGCAGGCTTGGTCCTGGCCTCCTGGGGACTCCAGTGTGAAGGCAAGGCTGAGCCTGGACACAGAACTGGTTGGACACTGAGGCACACAGGGCACATCCAGGGACATCTGGTGAGACTGGGCTAGGTCAGTGGGCCTTGGAAGCTGTGTGACAGGTAACGCCATGAGGGTGGGTTCTGGGGGCAAATGGAAGCTTGGCATGGACAGGCTCCCCCCATCAGTGAAGGGAGCACAATGAAGCTTCTGAAGAATGACGAGGGGCAGATGGGAGTGCCCGACACAAGGGTGCTTGATGACCACCCTCCAGCCACAAATGTGTATGGAGCACCTGCTCTCCTCCACACACGGTGCTCAGTTCTGAGAAACAGAAGAATGATTCCCGCAGGAAGAATCGTTCTGTGGGGTTGGCAGGACTTACACACAAACATGTATTGAAACCAGTGGAATAGGAAAAGTTCAGATCGCGACCTACTCCCAACACACTGTCATTTGGAGCCGCCCAGGAAGGTGACGTTTGCACTGTCTTCAACTTGGTGATGGAAGGAGCCAGCGTGGGGAAGTGTCCCTGTCTCCAAGTCTTCCTTCCCTAGCACTCTTTCGTGCAGCCTCTTCCCGCCTGGGATTCCCAGACCTGTTCACTCAGGAAAGTACCCCTTCGCTCCAGCCCGCCTGGGGCTCCAGACCCCACCTGTCCCGGGTGGTATCAGGACTTGCATGTTGGGGGCTGATGAAATGTGTGCTGGTGGAATGAATGAGCGCAGGGGAGGGCAGGCCGTGTGACCTCTCACAGTTTAAGGTGCCTGGCTCAGGGGATTAGGCCCAATGCTAATGAGGTCAAGGTGGAGGGTTTGATTCTGATGTGGGCCCAGCTGCCAGACAGAGGGAGGATCCCTGATTCCCTGGGCCAAGACCAGCCCACACACAGCCCTGTGCTGGCCGGGGTGAGCCCCAATCCTAGACCTCAATGCGTTGCCTTCACCTCCTCCTAACGCTTAAGACAGCCTGGAAGCTTTTCATTTATGTTCTGTTCATGTGTTTTTTGTCCATCTCACAGGCTGTCATGTGAGCAAACAGGGGTGGAAGGGGCCTGCCCAGCTCTCAACAGGGTTCCCGGAGCAAAGCACGGTGCTCAGCACATAGCAGAACGCTGTAAATCATTTCCCCATGCACTGGAAAGAGCTGGGATTTCTGGGATTTGTTCACGGATGCGTCATCCTTAGGGTCTGGCGCATAGTCGGTGCTTAGCATTTGTGGATCAAGTGAATAGATCTCGGTTATCTCAGTCAGTGCTTCCCTTTCTAAGTCTCAGAGTTTAATGACCCTCCCTCACTGGACCATGGCCATGGGGACTTAAAGGCCTCACAGGGTGACATTGCACTGTATTCTGTGAGGCATGACAAAGCATCATTTTTTAAACTAAAAATGCTCTTTGTTCAGAGCAACAGGCTCACAGTGACCAGGAAGTCATTAGAAGTCACCTACTCTGACCCTCCCTGCTACATTTCACAGGTGGAGAGACTGAGGCAGTAAGTCGGTAACCAAGGTCACGTGACAAATCTGGGCTATCACCTGCTGGGCCTTGCCTCCCTCTCCACACCAGAGACAGCTCTCAGGAAAGATCTGCTAGCCATTCACACCATGGTGTAAATGACCAAAAAACGGTTGTGCTGGGCTGATGCGAAAGCCACTAGCCTGAATCACACAGGCCTGGGGCAGCAGTGGTGGCCCAGAGCGCAGGGGGTGGCACTGGACTCTAGCCTGGGGAGTCCCACTTCCCCTCTCCAGCCTCAGTCTGTTGGAACTAGGTAACCTTGGGGATCCATGCCCATCTGCTGGGTAAAGGTGACCTGCTTTCCCACCAAGGCCCAGTCACAGATCTTCAGACCTTACAATTTAGGTGTCATGGTCCCCCTCAGTTGGGCATGTCCCTTTATACTTACCCTTACATCTGGACTGAGACTCTGTAGGCCCACAGCCTGGGCACAGCCCAGCCCCCTCCCTTCCCTGTGCCTCAGTTTCCTACTCTGCTGCCTATAAGTGATCAATGACTATTGCTGACGGTGTTAGCCTCTTAAGAGTCTAACTTAGGTTCTGAAGGTCTGGTCTCAGTTTACAAAGCACTCCTTAGAGAGGCCCCCAACTCTACCAACCAGGGCCCCCAATCCATCAGGTTGGTTTTCTATTTAGTATGTATCACTATCAGCAATGGTCTTATCTGTCTGCTTACTGACTCCCTGCCCCCTCCCTCCAGAGTGCAGGGCTGGCCTCGTCTGTACTTCACTGCATCTGAGCTGGCACTTGGAGCAGCAACTCAGGAAACATCTGTCAAATGAATGAACAACTCCTGGCCCCTTGTGAGGAGGTCTCACTCTCTACCCTCTGACACTGAGTAAATGGGCTCAGAGGGTTAATGTTCCTCAGCAGAACCTGAAGTGAACCGGCTGTCTAACTCCCCAGCCCAAGCTTTCTTCTCCCACGCCCTCCCAGGGAGGCCCCGGGAACACGCCAAGGGACAAGTCCCAGTGTAGGTGACTTTCTGAGCCACTGGCCCCTCAATTAGGCTTGGGGATGGTCTGTGGAGGTGGGGAGCTGGGGGTGGCTGTCTCTGAAGATGGTGGCACCTATCTCCAAGCTTCCCTTGGAGCCCAGGTGCAGGGCTCTGACTTGGCCACGGGGATTAGGGGCTTAGCAGGTAGCGCACAAATAGCTCTTAAGCCTCTGCATAGAGGTGCTGCTGGTTCAGCAGCTTCCTCCTCCTTTCCTCCTCCTCCTCCTCCTCCTCCTCCTCCTCCCTGCCTCCTCTCCCTGGTTTAGCCCCACCTGGCTGCGTCACCATGGCCCAATGAGGCCTTAGACTGAGCTGAGAATGTCAAAGGGAAGAAAGGAAGGAGACAGACCGACTCTCTTCCCTTTCCTTCCTCTTCTCCTCCAGTCCCACTTCCTCCCTGCTCCCCCCCCCCACTTCCCTCTTACCCCAACATTTGCCAAACACCATCTACATGCCAGGCTCGGGGCTAGGTGCTGGGGACGCTCAGGTGAATCCTGTACATTCCCTGCCTTCAAGGAGCTCCCAGTTTCAGGGGCCAGCTGACAAGGAGAAAATAACCACAGGAGGCAAGGCTCTGCTCCCAGGCCCAGCGCTGTGGGATCCCAGAGCAAGGTGTGGACCAGGAGGGAGGTGGGAGGCCTAGGCAGGGGGACAACTGGGTCAAGGCACAGGGAGCAAAGGGCCAGCTGGCCCTAGGGCCTCGGGTGGAGTGACAGGCCAGGGAGGGCAGGCCTAGGAGTCCGGATGCTAGCCAGGAGGGTTATAAGCAGGGGAGGGACATGATCAGGTTCCCGTTCTAGAAAGATATTCTAGAGTCTGGGTGGAGTATTGGGATAAGTGCTTGACCCAGGATGAGAGCCCTGCCCAGCGCAGGCCTCTTTGCTGAGGCCCCCACCGGCCCTGTGGCTGGCACAAGTGGAAGGTCACCTGGTATCTGCCATAAGCAGATGGGGCCTTGGAGATGGGGCATCTCTGTACCTGTGTGAGAGCCACAAGGGGCTCCTGGGTTCAGTAGCCTCACTGGGGGTGCATGGGGGACACCCAGCTGGTTGAGGCCAGGCTAGAGCCAGGCCCACCTACGGCCTGGCCTGGGGCTCTATCTGGGCCCCACGATCCCCCTCTTACTAGTCCTTCCTTCCAGGGACATGGGTAGTGTTGGGGACTTGGAGGATCAAGTCACAACCTGAACAACCAAGCTGTGCAGCCTCCAACAGCCATGTCTCCCGCCAGGCCCCAGCGTCCTCTTAGTGAAATGGGCATCTCAACATCCCCACAATGCCTTCCTTGTTGCATGAGAAGGGTCGTCAGGCTCATCAGATAGAGACTGAGGCTCGGGCCTCAAGGTCAGAGCTGGAGTACGCCCTTCTGCACACATGAGGAAATTGAGCCTCGGGGAGAGAACGGGCCTGATCAAGACCCCGTCTAGTCTGGGACAGGGGAGACACAGAACAGAATGCTTAGGTGCGAAGTCTGTGCCTGGGTATGAATCCTGTCTTGGCTCAGTAAGTATTTGTTGAATGAAAGGAGAGAATGCTGCTGAGCCTTGGTTTCATCATCTGCATAATGGGCAGCCTTGGAGGCTGTCGAGGATTAAATAAGATGACGCATGGAAAGTGCTTAGCATGGTGTCTGGTACTCAGTGAGCATTTGATTTAAAGGCAGCTACAGGGATTGTTTCTTAGACTCAGACCTCCAGAGCTCAGCTACCCCACAGCAGCAGAACTTGGCATGGCACACCCCGGTTTTTGTGTTAGTCGGCTGAGAGGCTGCCTGCTGGAGTCTCAGACTGGGCCCCCTCCCCCTGCCTCTAGCCACGGAACCATCTGATCTGTCACTGTGATTGACGCCTGTTGGGTGGCTAGGGCTGTTTTCTCTCTCTCCCCCTCTTTTTCCCAGCCATATGCAAATGATTTTAGTTCAAGTAATGCGCTAATGGAAATCCTAACACATTAATAAATGTTTAGCAAGAGAGAGAGCATGCATGATCGTAAGTAATTAGACACTCAACGGAGGAGTTCTGTTGGCACAACTGTCTGGCTCCCTTTCTTTATTTTCCTCCATCATCTCCAAAGAGAAATGCAGAGGGAGGCAGGGGGAAAGGGCTAGGGCAGGGGGCCAGCTTCAGCACTCACCACTGGGTGGCCTCTGCAGCCGTTCCCTTCTCTAGGTCTCAGTCTTCATCCCCCCAATGGGGACATTTGTCCTGTTCTGCCCACTTCAGAGATGAGCTGTAAAGTATCAATATCTAATCACGGGGTGGGTTTCTTATCTGACAGCCCAGTCTCTTTCCCCTGCTGTCAGGACTTCACATAAAGCCCTGGATCATTGACACCTCCAGGGAAGGTAGAGTGGAGGGCAAAGAGAGCCGGGGCCTCACAGCAGGACAGATCAGGGGCTTCCACTCAAGGCTGGGTGAGCCCTTGGGCCCCCATACCTCCACCCAACTTCATGGCTGCAGAGTGGAAATCATAACCCTTCCATCACAAGGCTGGTGTGAGAACTGAGACAATATATGAAACTCAGCTGGCACAGAGAAGGTCCCCAATAAATGTCAGCTCTCCCTCCCCAGCCTCCCATATGCTACCCACTCTTGCCCTTAAGCTGCTGAATCCGACATTGTTGATGCTCAGGGGCAGGGACCTTTGCAGACCCTCAAACAGACCCTCTGGCTTCAGGAGCTGGAGGGAAGGGGAAAGCCTCAGTGGAGTTGGGGCCTCTGTGGGGCTGAGGGAGGGGGGCCTGGCCCTAGCCAGGAAGCAGAGGGTGGGCTCTAGAACCTCTGAGGAGAGACCCTCTTTGCCATCTTCTTTGGAGCCAGGAACCTTATTCTCTGGTCAAGAAGGAGCCCCGCTAAACCAAAATAAACAAATACCCATTCCCCTACCCATTCCCATATTGCCGTTTCGATTAGATTACATTTTAAGAGCAGGCAAACGTAATGTTCCTCTCAGATCAAATTAGAAACAGGTGCACTTTTGCATAAGGAAATTAAGTTGCAGACAATATGAAGATTTGCTAAAATGCAGACACTGATGAAAATAAGTAGCCCTTTTATTTGTAATTATTGAGGCAATCTGTTCGCAAAGTGTACATGTTAATGGTCTGACAGATCTGTGGACTCCAGCAGGCTGCCACGAACAACTCAGAGCCTCTCTGAAAGTAACAGATTTTTTTTCTTAGAAAATATATGTACATTCTCTTCTCCATCTCCTGGTGCTATTTACAAGGCACGAAATGCCATAAATAGGAATTCCGTGGTTACACAAGGCCCCTCCCTAAAATACACACTTGATCTGGGCAGAAGACACATTCTGACAGTTTAACTCTTTCTTCCTTCGACAGCCCAGCCAAGTGCGAGGTGGCCCTGGTGGGAGTGGTGGTTCTGGGGGGGCCAGTCACGGGCTGGGCTCCTCGATGCGCCTCCGACAGTAGGGGCAGCAGGTGTGCTGAAGCACCAGCAGCTCGTAGTCCTCCGAGTGGAACATCTGAGGAGAAACGGCCCTGAGCGTGATCGAGGCCCAAGCCCTGAGCCTGGCAGGGACTGCCACCCTTCCAAGGGAAGGAGGCATGGCAATGAGTCAGGGCTAGAAACACCAGATCCAGAACACCTTTGTCTAAGGACTGAAAGGGACAGGGAGAAGGGTTTGGGGTCTGAGGTCCCTTTTTTCTAAGTGAAATTCAAAGGTGCCTCACACCTGCCTGGCCCTCCCGGATTAGAGGCAGGTACAGAGAGCACAGGGTCAGGGGCAAGCCCGCTCCAGATGGCATTCGGAACCCAAGTGAGAGGAGGGAGGGACTAAGCATGGCCAAGTCTCTTCCCAACTCAGAGCCTTAGCCTTGGGATCACTTGTGCTCCTCCCAGATGCCATGTGACCCCAAGGGGACACTTGGGAAATGGAAAAGCAGCAGAAAGAAGAAACTGGTAACCACACATGAGCTGCAGGCACAGTACCTGAAAGCAAGAGGGGCACATGGTGATGGAGGCATCCGGCAGGAGCGAGCGGAAGTACTGCCACTGCAGGGGCGGGGGCCAGCGCTTGATGAGGACGTCCCGTCGGCTCATGGAGCGCAGCACTGACCGGCTCACCACCACGGGCACAAACTCGGAGCCACCTTGCTGCAGGATGGGCAGGTGGGAAGCAGGCAACACCGGTGTTCTCACTCAGCCAGGGCGACGTGTTTATATGGATCATGATCCCAGAATCTTTGAGGCAACCAGGGAGGACCCCAGAGACTTCCCCTGCTGGGCTCCTTCACAGAACCGTGCCAGGTCATGTAGCTCCTGCTAGCCATCTCTAGCGATGGGGTGCCCACCACCTCGACTCCACCATGGTGCGGACAGGGAACAAGTCCACTTCATGCCAAGGAATGAGTATGGAGAAGGGACCTCCAACCCCCCTCCCAACAGGCCTCACGTGCCTCCACAGCCCATCACTCAGAGAGGCAGCCTCACCTCAAAGCTCAGTTTTGCTGTGAAAGGGTCATCATCTCCCATGGAGTCCACTGTCTCATCCAGCCTCAGAGTCTGGGAATCTGGAAGGGTCTGGTCAAGGACAGAACCTGAGGCTGAGTGGGAAATAGGCCCCACCCTCCACTCAACACAAGATTCACAGGAACTCTCTGTAGGCCTGGTATGTTTCTCCATGAGTCTGTCTGTGGAACAGTTTTCTAGATGGAGGGAATGCAGGCCAGGGAGGAGACAGTCCTGGTCACACAGAGGCTGGGACCACGTGCCAGTGCACAAGCGGGAAAGGGGCTCTGATGGGACCTTTGCTGCCACACACAGACCACGCCATGACCCACGCAGGTCTGACCAGAGGCACCAAGCGAGCAGAGGCTGTAGGCCTGCTGTGGGTGGGAGTAGAAATAATGGGCCAGCTGGAAACCATGGCCAGCAAACTTGGCAATTCCTGGAGAGAAACACTTAGTAATCACCAGGTTGTCTGTAGGCAGGTCCTACTTCATGGAGAAGGGGGTGAGCTCCTGCAAATCCTAAGGCCAGCCAGACCAGGCTGAAGGTGCCTGAGGAGCTGCGCCCTCTGCCAGGCAGCGGTAGAAGAGCTGATGTGAGACCAGGGTGGGTGGGGTTCCCACAAGGAAGGGCCCCAGGGGAGTGGAGGCTGCTGGTGCTGAATTAGGTACAAGATGCGGTCCCACCAGGCAGCAACAGCCCAGCCAGAGCACCTGATTTGTCTCCCATCTTCCGCAAACAGTACATACTTTCGCCTCTGCTCCTCAAAATGCAAAATGTGGCCGATGGACCCGTGGCCAGTGCTTCCATTACCTGGAAGCTTATGGAAAGTCAGGCTCCCAGTACACCCAGACCTGCTGAGCCAGCCACTGTGTGCTAGCAAGGTCTGCAGGTGCTGAGCGTGCACAGTCACAGGGGAAGCCCCCCTCCTGTGTCTAGCTGGGACAGGGAACATGGTCCTAGCCAGAGGCATACGCTGAGGTGTGGCCTTTGGCCCAAGCTGTCCTGGCGAGGATGTGCCCTGGGGTTTTTTGCTGTCATGCTGGGAGTCAGCACTTTGCAAGGATTTTAAGGTGGACAGGATGCAGGGTTGGTACTGCTGCTGGGATGGGGTGGGTGCTGCCAAAGAATGAAGCCACCCAAAAGGCAGCAGAGCCAACAGGGTAGGAGACAGCCTCCCACCAGCACCGAATGAGCACTTGGATCCAGCTGAGTGTCCCGTCTATGGCAAGGCTCTTTACACCCTTCTGTTTGCTCAGCTTGATTGTGGTTTCTGTCTCTCATACATAAAAGAGACCTGACTAGAAAAGCTGATACAGACATCATATGCTGTGTTGGTTGCTCATCAGCTGTGTGTGGCCAGAAGCACAGACGGTACCTTTTAGGAGCCAGGTGGGTGGGAGACCCTCCCAGAAACGAAGCAAAGGTGAATACCAAGGAACCATGTCCTCTTCCGCATGCCCCTTCTGGGTCTGTGGGCATGTACTGTCCCCTCTAGTATGTCTGCACACTGGCCAGCTCTCGGCCCATTCCCAGCCCCCGTCCTGCCACCATGTGGGCCTCTCCAATCACTAAGCAGCGGCCTGCCATGTCCTTGCCTCCACTGGTCCAGCCAACCCCCAATGCCCTCCTGCCTCCTGTCTCACACCCAGGCCTTATGCTCAGCTGACACACACAGGGGTCCAGCCCAGCATCCAGGATACCGTTGCTTGTGATCTCTTGCCATTTGTTCTCACGCTTGTGTCTTGGTGCCTCCAGGTCAATGAGGGAGACGGCTTCTTCATCAGTGATCCCCTCTTCCAGGTAGAATTCAACCAGGTGCAGCACCTCTAGAGGGCACAGGACATGGGGAGGGGCCATGGGATGGCTGCCTCAGGGGGAGCTAGGGCTTGGGATGCTCTCACCAGGCAGCATGAGGGGAGGTGGGAGGATGAGTTCTTCCCCACCCAGCAGCTGGCTTCTCTGTAAGCAAGGAGACAAAGCAGGGCCACCTCTTTTTGCCCACCACATGTCCGGAGGAAGGAGGTGCGTATGCATGTGTATGCATGTGTACATGTGTGCATGGGTAAGAACGTGGCCTTCAGCCCCTCCTTCCTGCTAATAGCTGGATGGGTTCCTTTACAAGGGAGGAGGAACAGCCTCTGCCCAGCTACCCGGAAGGGGCTTCTGATTCTTTGTCAACATAGAAGGAACTGGGGCACCCATCTTAGCCTCCCAGACCAAATGCCCAACCAGTGGCATCTGGGGCATTTATGTCATGCAAAGCCCCACCCCAGGTTCTGAGGGGTGGATGCTTCAAGTTTAGGCAGCACTGGGTCCTATTTCTGGGAACCCTTAGTGGCTGTGCATCTGGTGGGGTGGGTGTCACACTGTCCCCAATTCTAATAAAGGACATGTGTGGCCAATCAGCAGTGGCTAGAGCCCACCATCCACTGGCTGCTCCATCTGCACACGCCAGACTCACCATACGAAGAGGCAGAGAAGACGAAGGGCTGGCGGCAATTGATGCAAACGTTGCCCAGGTTGTTCAGCAGCGGGTTGTTGGTGGAGCAGCGGTAGCACAAGGGCACCAGCTCCTATGACAGCACAAGAACCACAACTGCCTGAGGGCCAAACCCAGAGTGAAGAAATGCTCCGCAATGCTCCGCACTCTGATTTCAGTCTCCTGGGGCCTGGCTGCCAAGAAGGAAGGCCACCTGTGTGGGTGGGGAAGGGGCACTGGGCTTGGGGCTCCATGCTGTGGTGACTCAGGAGAGGGGCCTACAGAGAGGCGTCGGAGGCCCTGTCGCTTGGGTCCCACTGCCATGGACACTCCTTCACAGGTAGGGCTCAGCAGCGCGTTTCTCCAGCAGGAAAGACAATACCACAGCCACCATGTACCGGCCAATTAACGTGCACCACGTGCTCGTTGAGCACATTATCTGGGCTGGCTATTTATCCTGTGGGAAAGCTATTATGTGTGTCCCCATTTGATAGAGGGGGAAACTGAGCCTCAGAGAGATGGAGACATAGCTAGGAAATGGTGGAGCTGGGATCTGAACCCAGGTCTGTTTGATGCCAAGTCTCTGCTTTGAGCTTGAAGGAGGGGATTGTGAGAGACAACAGGTTAAATTGGAAGAAAGGAGGCTGGGGCACAACTGGGCTACAGATACATGGAAGAGTGATAACCTGGTTCCAGAAGGAAGGGAGCTAAGGCAGGAGCTCCTAGGATAAGGTGAAGGCAGAGGCATCTGGGCATGGAGGAGCAGAGGGAGGTTAAGGGCAGAGCAGTGTGGGCTGGGCTGCAGCCAACTCAGAGCCTCACAGGAGGGCTAGGCAGCAAGGGAGGGCAAGGCTCTGGGGCCCACGGGGGCCAGGGACTGTGGCTGGAGCACAGCAGGCTGAAGAGAGAACAGAGGAGGCAGAGAGGGAAAGGCAGAAGGAGTAAGCAAGCTAGGGCTTGGGCAAGGGAGGAGGGCACAGAATCCTGAAGGCATGGTAGCCATCTTCCAAACAGAACCCGGCCAGGAAAGGAGGCATCAGGAGACATCCAGGAAGAAGAGGGGAAGCCTCCTGCCTGAGGGAGCTGTGCCCTCACCTCGCTGTCATGGAAGGGCTTGGAGCGAATGGTCAGGCTGCCCAGCTCAATGGATTTCTGGAACCTGGCGGGGATCTGCAGACCCTGCAGTTTGTCGTAGGCATGCCGGGCCAGCTTGTAGGCACCCAGGGCTTTGCTTTGCTTGGCCAGAGTGAAGAGCGTGTTCCTGCAGATGACAGGGTTAAGGAGAGCAAAGGCCACACTGGGTCCAAGAGCTGGCACTGCCTACCCCCAGAATGAGCCCCGTGCTGGAATGCAGCTGGTGCTAGTGCCAGGAGGGCATGAGCAAGAGCCTGAGGAATACTTTGCTCATTTGTGGGATGTAAGTGTACTTCTCGGATATCAAGGCATAGAGATTTTTCCAGAGATAAAGACAGTGCAGTTTCCATTAATATTTTAACCTTGCTTAGGTTTTCTGGGCCTGCTGATGGCTCATCTTGTACCCTAACTAGGCCAAAATGGCTCTCCCTACCTCGCTCAGCCTGCCAGCCAGGTCCTAGGAAGCCCAGCACCAAATGCCATCCTGCTCTAGCCTTGCCAGGTGGGCTGGTCCCAGACTGCCTGTGGCGCTCACTCAGATGAGCTCACAGAGGCCACTGGGTGCAGGGCACTTCCCTCTGCCTGCACTTCACCAGGAGCCACAGTGATTTCTGAGAGGCAGCCTCCCCTATTCTCTGAGACTCTCCTCTGAGCTACTCAATCTGAGGCCACAGGCCTTTGTGCTTGATCCCGGGTCACCTGAAATGCTGACTGCACCCAGGCCAGGCCTGCCCTTCCGCCCCTACCCTGCCTGTGAACTCCCTTCCCCACTTCTCCCTGGCAAGCCTCAAGTACCATACCTCCTTCCCACTCTTCCCCCATGTTCCTGCTCCCCACAACCTCAGTGTAGCTCCTTCCACTCCAGAAGTTGCATGGCAGTAAGTTTCCTTGTCTGTGTCCACTGTCACTCCTCAAAGTCAGGAACCATGTCAGGAGCCATTTCCAGGTCCCCAGTGAACAGTATAGGGTGCAGCTTAGGGCAGGGGTTCAAACTCTGCTGACTTGAACAGAACTTGCTGGAAAAGTTGGGCACAGGTGCTGAGGCTCTGGCAGGTGTGGCCTTGGCCACTCCTCTGCAAAGGTCTCAATGAAGGTACCACTTGATTCCCCTGAAATGTAAATGATGGGCCTGGAACCCTTTAGAGAAGCCATTTCTCACCGATCAATACCTCTGAGGCCTCTCCTGGGAAGGTCTTTTCCTTACAGAAAGAAGGCAGGGTTGGGACTGGGAAGGGGCTGAGAGAATATATGATTTAAAAGAGGACAGGGAGAATTATGACTTTTACGACTTCAAAAGATTTTGGTCATTTCCTGATAGCTTCTGGCAGCATGGGTCCTTAGCCCCCTTCTTTGCTTACAGCCCTTTAATGGCCCTCACAGGTCCAGAGAAGGTGAGGCAAACTCACGTGGAGGCCCTCAGGCCACTACCTCTCCAGCCTAGGGTGGATTTCAGCTCCCCCCGTACAACCATGCTTACTTCACTTCCGTGCCTTTCCACGTGCTGGGTGCTTCCCTGGAACATCTACTCTACCGTCTTCTCTGGTAGCTTTATGGGATAGACATCAGCTCTTCCAGGCAGCCCTCCCTGACCATGGCCCCAGCCTTAGCTACATTCCACCCTTGGACACAGCACACATCCCACTGTACTAAGCCTACTAGATGGCAGCTTTGTCACCTACTGCCTGGCCCGGTGTCTAAGGCACAGCAGGTGCTCCATCCCCTGGGATGACCCCCACCCCCAGGGAAATGCCCAAGAGTCCAAATGCTTCCCGTATTTCAGCTATACCCTCATTTATGGATTCCAGAAGGGCTTGAGCAGTGTACTAGTTAGAGACCCACTGCTGGGCCAAGGGCAGCGAGCCCTGGAAGCTAACCTTCTCTTGGCACTGGCCCCTTGGCCTCCCGGCTGAGCTGCTTCTACAGCAAAACAGTAGCAGCAGGACAAACTCTCTCTCTTCCCTGAGGGCTACGGGAGAGAGGGAAGGTTCTGCCAGTAAAGTGCTCTGGAAAGAACTTCACAGGGGCCATTAGACAAGAGGGGTGGGACAGAGAGTGGGGGTGAAAGGATACACTTTAGAGATGCCCAAGGGGGTATCTTTGGTCAGGCTGTGCAGCAGGAACCTGGAGATGTTGAAGAGGGTTTCAGGAAGATGGAAACTGAAGGGCTCCTCCTGCAGTGAGAAAAGCAAAGAGGGCTTGAATTCCTCAACAAAGCATCTGCTGGACTGGCCAAAAGGCAGCCACCAATAATTCCGCAATACCTCAGTAAAAGAGCAGTGTCCCTTAATGAGCATCTACTACGTGCTGGGAGCTTTACAGCTACTGTCTCGTGTGGTCTCGTGTGGTCAGTACATCTTCGCTGTACTGATGAGAAAACTTGCCCAAGTCACCCAGCTAGGAAAGAGCCGAGCAAGGATTCAAGCCGGTCTGATTCCAAAGCCCAAGAATGCCTCACTCCTAGGCTGTGCTGCCTCTGGGGTTGGTAAGGATTCTATTTCCCTGAGCTCAAGTTGTCTCCAATTAGCTCTGAGAGAGAAGACCTTTTGTGCAATTTAAGACATGACCAGACCAAGCATGTCTTTAAATGGAGGCAGTTAACTCTTTAGAGCATGAAATCACGAGCCTCGTCTCAGCCCTCCAGCAGCAGCCTGGCCGTCTGATGCGCACCAAATGTGCACCTGAGCTGGGGCTCCTCAACTGCTCATCCCTGCCCCCCCAGCACCTGGCAAGGGCCCTAACAGACCAGGCACTAACACGCATGAACAGGTCTTCTGTACCTCGAGGCTGCCAAAGGTCCATACAGTAGACCACGGGGAATTTTCTACCATGAGGGGGTCCGTAAAAGGTTACGAATACCATTTTGAAGGTATATGGCACATTGTATGCAAACTGAGACTACTTTAGATGACAAGATGAAAGCAGGCCAGCTCCCCTCCCCCTTGAGCATTTACATGGTAATAAACTGACATTTCCTGAAGGGTCTTACCAGGACTTAGGCCCTAATTGGTCTAAATTTGTAAGGACTTACTTTATACTACTACTTGGGTTTGGAGCCCAGCATTCCCTCTTTAGCTCTCATTTAAATTTCTACAGCCTCTGTTATTTCCAAGTACCCAAGAAAATCTGAGACTGCATCCTTTTTTGGGTGAGAGCCAGGGAGAAGCCTGCCTCTGGTTATATTGCACTAGGTGTGGAAGCTAAGAACCGTCCCAGGAAGAACAGAATTGGTGGCGGGGAGTGGGGGGTGGGGTCCTCAGGATTAGCACCTCTCCTCTGGGAAAGAAGCCATTATCTCAGGAAAGGTCTGGTGCTTCCCTTGGCAGTCTGCTCTGACTCAAGCTGCTCTGCTGGGCCCTGATGCCAAACGCTAAAGTACCACCCACCTCCAAGCCTCTGCACATGCTGTGACCTCTGCCAGGAATGCCGTTTCTCTCCTCTTCCCTTACCCCATTCTTACTAATCTCCCTCCTCTTTGCTTAGGTTCACTTCCTCCAGGAAGTCCTCTTGGTCCTCTTAGTTTCTCCCTTAGGAGAGCTGGGCTACACCTACTTGTTCATAGACTACGAGCTCTTCAGGGGCAGGTATAACATCTTGCTCACCACTGTGTTCCTCAGCAGAGGGCCTGACACACAGGAGGGATTTGTTGAATGAAGAAATGGCCCAGTGAAGTCTCAGCTGGGATGAACAGAAAGATACCCCAGCTGGTGTGAAGCTACTACAAGTTCACAGCTGTATGTAGGTCCTGGAGCAGAGCTCAGTTGTTACAGAAAAGAGACAAAGAGCCCAGCTCCAAAGTGGCTCAGCAAACCAACACTGAGCGGGGGCCCTGACTTTCCAGCTGGAGTTGAGTTTGGGGTCTTTTTTGGGGTGGCTTCTTTCCAGGTGAGCACCTGACAGAAATGAGGGGCCCTGAAAAGACTGTAAGGGAAGATGAGTTCCCTTGAAACCACTGACCGTGGTGTGGGGAAGAGATGAGATGAAGGACTGACAGCTGGCTCAAGCAGAACCCAGGACAGGAGTCTTTCTTGCCAGACTTTCCTCAGAGACAAAGAATGCTCAGTACAAATGTGGGGGAAAGAGGTGCCCAGTGTGGAAGGGCCCTTGAGATGGTCAAAGAACTGAGAAATGCTGGGCCTGCTGGGGAATGCTCGGCCCATGGAAAACGGGTTGAAGCCTCCACATAGGGCAGGAGGAATAGCTGACACTCATCTGTGCTTTTCCAATATTAACTCATTTAATCCTCACAACCCCATCAAGTAGGTAGTTATCACCCCCACTTTAAGAGAAGAAAGCTGAAGCACAGAGGCAAGTAAACAACTTCCCAAGGTCACACAGTGGAGCTGGGATGTGAGGCCAGCGGTCTGTCTTCTCCAAGTTAGAGGGTGTGGGGGATCAGAGGCTAAGAGCACAGGCTCTGGAGCCAGCCTGTCTGGGTTCCAGCCTGGCTCCTACTTACTAGCTGTGGGAATCTCTGCTTGGTGCCTCAATCTCCTAATCTGTAAAATGGGGATGACAGTACTTATCTCACAGCATGATTGAAAGGATTAAATAAATTAATATAATAAAGCTTCCGCACATTGCCTGGTAAATAGTAAGTGCTCAATAAAGGTTGGTTATTGGCATTATCCTCCTAGCTTATCAGCAGAGGATAAGCTCACCCTGAAGGCGCTTAATCAACATTTTTTTTTGAGCGATTGAGGATATACAAAATGAGGAGGCTGATAACAACCTATCACCTGTTCCCATTGTCAGGAGATAGACTTAAAATGGCTAATCAAAAGAATCAGGGAGTGACTAAAAAGAACTATTTGGGTCTCTGGAGATCAAGCCCACACTCATTTTACAGACAAGGAAATTGAGAGCCAGAGAGAAAGTAAATTGCTCAAGGACACACAGCAATTCAGTGGCAGGGCCAAGGAGAGACCTCAGGCCTTTGGTTAGAGCTGGGCCTTCGCCATCTAGAGCGGGACAACCACCCTTGATCATTTTACTTTATTTTTATTATTTTTTAAAAAGATTTTGTTTATTCATTTGAGAGAGAGCAAGAGCTAGGGGGAGGAGTGGAGGGAGAGGGGGAAGCAGGCTTCTTACTGAGCAGGGAGCGCAATGCCAGGCTGGATCCCTGGACTCTGAGAATCATGACCTGAGCCGAAGGCAGACGATCAAACAACTGAGCCACCCAGGGCTGATCATTTTAGAGATAACCGTTTGTCTGGCTAACCTGTAGTCTCCCTGAGTCTTACAAACATACAGCCGGCAACAAGAAAGGCCCATTCTAGCTCTGACTCACTAATTCAGAAGCCCACAGCTTGCAACAGGTCAGAAAGGTAGCTAATTGAGGAAAATCAAAGTCCCAAACTTTGTCTCCCAGGAGGAGACCAGAATTTCTTGGCAAGTCATTCTGTCTGCTGAGTTTACTTTCCATCCAGAGATCTGCTGCTCTGTAAGACATGCCCAGGGCCCCTAGCTCAGTAGGCAGCACCCCCACCAGGCCCCCGTCTCCTAGTCACCTTACCGTGTACCGCTGAATGGCATGGTAGCCGTGGTACAGCTCGGCCAAGTGCTGGAAGTGGCGGAACTTGTCAAGCATCGCGTCCTTCTGGGCAGGGTCTGAAGTATGCAGTGGGAAGGGGGAGGGCAAGAGGGGGAAGATGTGTCAAGCCATGCCTACAAAGAAGCGTGAGGCAATGGCAACATTGCCAGTGTCAGCAGAGATGCAGTGATAGGAAAGGTGCTGCTTAGGAGCTGGGACTGTCCCAAGACAGGGAAAGTCTCAGCTGGGCAGAGCATGTGGCCATGAAAAGTCTGAGAACATTTCTTGCAGGTTCTCCCAGATCTGACACTACAGCCTACCAGGTCATTTCACTGGGGAGCACCAGCCTGAAGAGGGTGATCACTGGTACCCAAACATACCAGAGGAGCTTGGCGTGGAGGACGAGCAGATGTCAGCTTTATTCATCTCACCTCCAGCCTCTTCCTTCTGAGCCATGCCTTATCCAAAGCATAGACTACTGGCCAGAACAGAAACAGGACACCTTACACCTGGACCTAACAGTTTCCAAACTATAACCACAGCTTCTGTGAGGCTCACAGCAGCCTTATGAAGGAAGCAGGATAGGATTACCCCCACACCACATACGTGAAGGTAGAGTTCAGGAAGAAATTGTGACTTGTTACAAGTCACCTAGCTGCCTCCAATTCCAGTGTTTTTCCCACTCTGGCATGCTGGCCTTAGTCCAGTGAAGAACATCTCCCTGTCCCCTCTGCTTCCAGAACTCCCTCAGTGCATCATGGGAAGTCTCAAGAAAGCAACACTGAAACTATTTTCCTGCCTGGAATGAGTGAGAATCTGGAGTGTGTTATTGTAAAGTGATCTCTTTTTCATCTTTCCATTTAATTATTTAAAAAAGCGCTCACCTGGGTCAGTTACAGGCTCCCAGGTAACAGGGGAGAGACATATTCTGAATTAGCAACACAGGGCAGGACCTCCCAACCATAATAACCCCAGGACAGTCCTCATACCACCATTAAACTTATGGGCAAACTGGAAAAAGATGACACACCAGATTATGCTGCTGCAAGACAGGGTTACGGACAATACACCCAATAAAGAAGCCCAAGGCTTTAATTAAAACGTCCCGGCTCCTTCGATGTTTATCTTGGTGCCAGAGCAGGGCTGGGGAAAACAAGCGGCCTGGCTGATGTTTACTTACCTTGAGCTATATCAAGGCACTGCATGGACAACATCCAGTAATAATAGGCAGCGTCATTAAATCTGCTCTCGACCACAGCATTGTGTGTGAGCTGCTCCAGCACCCTGACTGCTTCCTGCTGCCGCCCGGCCTTGTGGAACGCTGGAGGGGCACAGAAACACACACAATTTGGGGAGTGGGATGGAATTCTGCAGGCTTGCGAGGGGCTGCTGTACAAGTAGGACACTCACTGGGAGCATCTGCAGCACTTCGTTGCTGGGATGCGCCTCTCAGGCCGAAGGCTATAAATAACTGAGGCTACATCCTGAAAAAGTACAGTGAGATCTATCCCTTCCTGGCTGGGAAAAGGCAACTGACTTCAGAAAAGCATGGCAGAAAGAAAACCCTCAGGGCCAAACTGCAGGGCAAAGTCTGAGGATAGCACTGCTGCCCAGCATCGGTGAGGTCTTACCCTCAGCCCATTCCAGGACAAAACTTCGTGACATCTGGGGTGACACCAGTAGCACCTGACATTTGAACAGGCTTACCAAGTGTTTTTGTTGCTGATTCCTCATTGGATGGTCACAACAGACTTACGAAGGTGGAGGTAAAGTAGCATACCCAAGGTTACAGAACCTAGCCCCACTCAAGTCCTCCATCAGTCTTCAACTGCGTGCTTTTTAATGACAACCTTGAAAAATATGGCTCTGCTCTAGCAACCAAACATTTGTGAAAACATGCAAAAAAAAAAAATCTCTCAATAATTCCTATATCCATTTAATAGAAATTTCCTCAATCTTGACTGTGTGGCCAGACCCTCAGGAAGTTGGAGGCTGCCAGGGAGTCATTTCTAGCTGTGACACTTGCTCACAGGTGGGCACTCAGATGATTCAAATCCTCTGCTTCAGAGAAGGAAAAGGTCTGGCCTTTGTTCCAACCTCATCTCCAATCTCTTGTCTGAGTACCAAGTTACTATGGCGATGGATTCTTGGAAGGGCAGACACAGACAGATGGATAGGTTGATGTGTTTTGCCCAAACATGCACATACTTCAGCAACTGGGTGCTCTGGAAATGCTAAAGCAGAAGAGAACATGCTGTCTTTCGATGGGGCTTTTAGCTGAAGAGCTCCAACAGGGAGACATTTGTTCCGCAATGTGTCCGGAGGTGGCAACTGTTACCATATAGAAGTGTAAATGAGATGCTATGGAATACGACACACCCAGCTTCAATTAGAAGACTTCTTAAGGAGGCAGCAAGACCTAGTCACAAGAATCAGGTTCCCAGGCAGATAGATCCCGGTCCAAGCCTGGCTCTGCCACTCTCTCTGGCTTTGTGACTTTGCAGGGCACAGTCAGCCTCGGCGTCTCTGCAGGGCTGCTGGAGAGGTTCAGGGTTATGTAATTAAGTGCCCAGCCAGTGCCTGACACAGAGAAGGCAGTCATATTTTAAAATTGCTATTACCAGTTAAAGCTCTATGCCTCCTTTTGCTCCTATCTCAGATACTGCCATATGTGGGGTGCAGCCCACTTTACCAGTGGAAATGCCAAGGAGTGGAGGACCTTGTTCATCTGAGCCAAGTTACTGTTTGCAGTAGAGGAAAGTGGCAGGTGAGACCATGCTGGACACTCTGTGGGAGTTCTCATATTTTGTCCCCATCCCAGCCTGGCTCAAATTCCCTCTCTGCCACTTCCTTGCTGTGGGACTTTAGGCAAGTCCTTTCACCTCTTCCAACCTCAGCTTTCTCATCTAGAAAGCAGTACCAACATCATAGGGCTACTGTTAGGATAAAGTGGGAAGCTACATTTGAGTGCACGGTGCTTTGCTCACAGAACAGACAAGACCTGCCTGAGGTCCAGAGGCAAGTGAGTGATGGACCCAGGTGTGTCCAACTCCAAAGCCCATGTTCTTTCCACTGCTCCCCAGTCTTTCACCAGGAAACACATCACATTCCCAGGACGAAGTCGTCCATCTTCAGACCTGTGATGGGAGGGGCTTAGCAGCCTTCCTGAAATGTGGGTCTTGGCAGTACTGTCTCCTGCTCCTTCTGCAAGGCGCCAGTCTGTGTGGCCTACCTTTTTGGGCTTCCTCAAAACGATCATTCTCTGCTAGCCACTGAGCGTAGGGCACATAGATGTCATCCTTAAATTCGGGATGCTTCTCACCCAAAGCAAAGGCCTGGAGGAAGGAGCAAATGCATTCTTAATAAAGCAGCCCCCACAGCCACCATGAAAACATGGCACTTGGCTGAATCCATTAGGGATGTGTCATATTTTGCCAGCCTGACAACTCAGAGGGGGAGAGTGCCTCCCCCTACCACCACCCCCAGAAACACAAAAACAAATCAGCTCTTTGAAAACAAAAGGCAATTAACAGCAATATGCAAGCGACTGGATTCAATAACAACACAGTCTGTTTCTGGACCACAGAAGCAGCACAGAATCGGAAACATTTTATTTTGAGGGTTTGCGTGGGCTCCTGCAGCGCTGCAAACAGATTTCTTTTAATTGCAGATGACACCTAAGGAAACAGAATTGACATTATCATCATTACTGCTTATTAGCTGTCAAAGATGACTGTGGACTTGGTGCTGTATGGGACCCAGCGACTGCTTTATCTAAGCCCCAGAACCACCTGTCAGGCCAGGAGAACTGGAAATGAGTCATGAGGGACAGTATGTAGCAACAGAGAGAAAGTTTGCCTGATGCATAGTCAGGACCAAGTGTTTCTAAAATGCTCTAATTTATGCTGCTTGAGAAATCTCCTAATAAATTTGTCTTGAGAAGGCATTATTGCCTCTGTCCTTGGCCCCACCTCTTCTCATCAGTGACCTCGTCACCTCACCAAATGGAGCCACTCAGAGGGCGAACAAAAGCCAGACAGCTTTATCAGAAAAGATCTTGGGGGCGCCTGGGTGGCACAGCGGTTGAGCGTCTGCCTTTGGCTCAGGGCGTGATCCCGGCGTTCTGGGATCGAGCCCCACATCAGGCTCCTCCGCTATGAGCCTGCTGCTTCCTCTCCCACTCCCCCTGCTTGTGCTCCCTCTCTCGCTGGCTGTCTCTCTGTTGAATAAATAAAATCTTAAAAAAAAAAAAAAAAAAAAGAAAAGATCTTGGTATAGGTCTGTAAACTAGACCTCAGTGGGTGGATGGGTGGGTGGAGTGGAGTGAGGACCGTGGGTGCAGCCCCTGATCTTCTCAGGAATGAATTTCAGTCCAGAGCACAGGTAGCCAGTGACCTAGAGGGTGGGAATCAAGCCACAGAATGGGCAGCATATTGGCTGCTTCTGCCAGCCTGGCCTTAGCCATCTTTCCCTCTGGCCTGGCTAATTCTTCCCATCCACCCCTCACACCAGAGGAGTCCAGGTTAGAGGGAAAGAAGGAGGAGAAAGAGCTGCCTCTGAAATGGCTTTGGCAGCCTGCACCTGGAGAGTATGGGTGGCATTTTCTTCAAATGGCACCCAGCAGGTTTTGAAAACTACACAGGTGTGTCTCCATGTCAGAGATCTATCAGCCTGTGGTGCTGGTCACAAGCAGCTCAGACCAATAGCAGGCACAGGGCTGTCCTGTTAACTCTCCCATCCCTGATGTCTATCACAGGGCTAACACGAAGCCAGCAGTGCATAAAGATTTTCTGAATGAATGAATGAATGAATGAATGAATGAATGAATGAATGGGTCTATAAGAAACCCCGGCTCAGAGAATTCGAGGGTTAGTCTCCTGATTACCAGGCCAATGTTCATTCTCATGATGAGGGTAGCTGCTCTCCATCTAAACCCCAAAAAGCCCCCTGTGGTCCACGGCTCATGTGGGGCTCCCTAGCACATGAGGCATGCTCTACCCTCACCTCGTCCCAGCGCTGGGTCTCCACATGCAGCTGAACCAAGGACTTCAGGTCACCAATCTTCAGGTAGGTTTCAGCAGCATAGCCAGGGTTATCCAGTTTCTTGAAGTAGTAAGCACACATCAGCAGGGGCTCCCGCTCGGCCTTGTCCAATTTACGGGCAATGTCGATTAACCTGTAGAGGTAAAAGCACAGGGACGAGATGGACTCCTGTAACAGGAACCTGATGGAAGAAAGCAGCATGGGCTTTTGGGTAGTCTTGAGGGCAGGCTCCATGTCAATTCATGTTGATGTCCCCAGTGCCCAGTATGGTGCCATGGTCCCTGGTGCTCGACAGGTGGTTATTAAATGAGTGAATATATAATCCAGTGACCGGGAGAAGTCACTGGCTAAAGGACACCATCTCCCCCACTTTGTGCATGCCTTTCACAGAGTCATTATCTATCCAGTGGTATCTGGGGATAGAAACGAACATCTACTGATCACCTGCTGGTACCAAGCACAGCACCGTGAGCTTTCACATGTGTGATCTCATTGAATCTTCACTGCCCTAACAGGTACTATTATTCTCATCTTACAGATGAGAAGATGAGAGGCTAGGCAGAAGGTGAAGCAGCCCTCTCAAGACTGCAGCCAGGAAGTGGCAGAAGGCTCTTTCCACTGTTTCAGGAATTCTCATAGGAAAGCAGAGGTAGAGGTGTGAGAATTCTTCAGTCAACAGGACTTTAGAGGAAGAGGCATGTGTGGAGCCTGCTCTGAGCTCTGGAAGAAAGGCCTCAGGAAATCTTGGCTGTGCCTCTCCTGCTGGCCAAGGTGCTGACCACGGAGGAGGGGCCACAGGGACCACTGGGGCTCACCACTTCTTCCCAGTGGTAATTGGCCCTCCCACTACTCGTGGGGACATGGGGGGGTGAATGAAACACGCTTGTTCCTTCTGGTCAGGCTGGGGTTTGAAGTAAAACCAGCTCTCTCAGGGGAAAGGGGTTCTACCCAGCTTGCTCTTTGTGAAAAAAGAAGGGGGAGCAGCTGTAACAGATCGCTGTCTCAGACACAGGCAAGCTCAGGGAGGCCTGTCAATCTGTACTTAGAATAATAATGGCATCTAAAAATAACATTTCTTAGCAGAGAAAGAACACATTTTTAGGGAAAGGTGGCACAGCCAACCCCTTAGAGCCCCCCAGCCCCTCCCATCAAACCAAATGTCCCTGGAGAAGAGGCACCTTTTACAGCCAGACCTGGAAAAGGGACAGAACATGCTTAAATATCTCTTTACTGAACTAGTCAGATATCTCCAGGGTAACCTGATACATGTCAGTTGCAAATGAAAGTGACATGAAAAACCAGAGGGAAGAGCAGGGCCACAAATCTGCCTGGTTCTCTCTGGTACCACTCCTTTTGTGAAAAGAATAATTTTGGAGGCAAGATCTGTGCCTCTATCTTCAAGAAACTTCTTTCTTGCACAAGAGAAAGATGGGGTGGTAGGTCACATACATATGGCATGTATGTGAGGGGCATACATGTCAACTACATGGTGGGGTTCAGGGAGGTAACTTAGTCATTAACCAGCCCTCTCCTTCCCCAGGCCCTGCCTAGGCCACCATTACCTGTGGACCACAGTGTGGCTTCCAGAATAACCAACAGCCTGTAGGGCTCAGACTGAGCCACCCTCAGGAGCTGCTCCCTCACCTGTTCTTTGCCAGCTATGGCAGTGTGCACCTGTATGTGTACACACACACACACGCGCGCGTGTGAAGTCTACCTTCCTTGACTATGCGAGAAGAAAGCCCTCCCCCTGGAGGTCTGATGTTCTAAGAGTCTCAAAACTGAATCCATCATCTCTCTGGGCAGCCCCACCACATGCCCGCCCTTCTTCTGTTCTCTACGTTGGTGAGTGGCATTATTGACCATTAGGCCCAGAACTCAGAATCAGCCTTCAACTCCCTTGCTGAGTCAGCCCTGACATCCACATCCAACTGGGTCCTGCCAATTGTGGCTCTTCCATGTCTCTTTCATTCCCTCAGCCACCATGTGTCCCCCTGGTGCACTGCACTGGCCGTTTATCTGGCCTCCCTCCCTCTCCTTTTCCCTCCCATTCTACACCCACTGCCTGCATGGGCTTGCAGCAACACAGCCCTGACCCTATTGACAAATCTCAAGGCCTCAGCATGGCACCCAAAGCCCTCCACAGGTGGCCAACCCAGATCCACCTGCCTGCAGCCAGCTGTCCTCCACTCTCCTGCCCCTATACATGTATTCCAGCCCCAGCCAACTCCTGGTTTGTGCTGTTCTTTTGGCCTCATGCCCTTCCCTTCCCTACCACCCTCTACCTCTTAAAATTCAAGGCCCTTCACACAAAGACCACATCCATGGTTCCTCCCGTGAAAATTCTTGTCTCCTTCCCTGGTTTGCTTTAGAAGTATTCTTGTTCTTTTTTGATTCCTACCATTACACGTGCTAGGGGCACTGAAATCAGCCGGGTCAGTCTGAAGATGATCTCCATGGTTTCCCAGCTGTTTTGCCTTGTGTGATCACCTGGTCCTTAAACCTTGGTTTCCTCATTTGGAAGCTGGGCATGGAAACACCACAGCTTAGGGTGTGAGGGAGAATCAAATGCCTGCAAGATATCGCAGTGCCTGGCTCCTAGGGAAGGCTCAGTGAATGGCAGCTCTAACGCCTGGGTGTCTGCCCCTACTCCTCCCCCATACCCGACCCTTTCCCTAGGGATTCACTAAGCTCCTCAAAGGCAGTGACTGCCTTGTTCAATGTCTGTGTCTCCCAAAAACCTAGTCACTATTACATTTGGATCATATACTCAGGGAAACTATTTTTTCCCTTGTCAGTCAAAACCAAGAGCTGACATGACATGACATGCTGCCAAATGCTTCTTGGGGCAGGGACTGAAAACCCACGTGTCAACCCAGCCATGGTTGCCGCTGATCTCTATGGCCTTGACGTGCTCTCCTGCTGAGATGTACATCTCCACGGCAGCTTTAGGCTCATTGATATTTCTAGCCCAGTCAGCCTGTTTGGTGATTAGCATCTTTGTTTCTTTGGGGTCTCCAGATCCAAGGAAATCCTGAGGAAGCACAACAAACAAAAACACTCCAGATTAGAACTTCCTGCTGCCAGCATTACGTCAGGCTATCGAAAGCTGGAGCAAGGAAGGGCTCTGTTTGGCTGAAGCAGGCAATCAGGATGCAGGCGTGAGCCCATCCCTGCATGGCTGACTGGGGGGCAGTCCCAGGTGTCAGGGAGGAGTGCTCATAGGCTGCCCCACAGGTGTTCCTCGGGAGTATGGGACAGTGTCAAGGACTATGGCCCTGAACGTTTCCTGCCCCTCCCACTAACAGACATTTGTTCTTCGGCTAAATAGTACTTTCCGGACTCTTTGGAGTACTGTACACAAACTGCAGTGCTGAGGTTTTATGATCAGGTTACTTTGTCTCTCTGTCTCTCTCATACAGAGTCGGATATATGTGTGACTGTTCACATATAGTGACTCTACAACCTGGTTGCCTAATTTCCAATATCCACACTTACAATCTTTATTCAGATAATAGAGATGATACCACATGCCTCCGAGTGAGGGTAAGCATGTGATCCCATAAACCTAAATGGACAAAATGACGTACAGAGTTCTCAGGGAGCCCCTCTACGTCCTCTCCTCAACTGCCATCACGCAAGAAGTACTTGTTCACATCTGTTTTCTGATTCTGTTCACATTCTGTTGCCTGAACTTAGGGCATCATCCCATTGGCTTCTCCCCCCATTATGTGCCTAGAGCAGATAAGGAGTACAAGTGTTCTTGGTTAGGTACTTTCCAACTGGATGATATCAAACCCTGTTCTGATATCAGGTCTGTAGAGATGGGGCAGCAGGAGGCCACGGGGGAGGTGAGATGGGAGGAAGCGGCCTAGAGAGAACCTGGGAAGGAAGAGATGTTCTTCAACCATAATAGGGGGCCTCTGAAGGCCCATGCCCAGCTTCCCTGGGTTAGCCCTGGAATGTGTGAGAAAGAGCCTCAGAAAATCACCTCTTTTCAGGATATAATTACTCCAAATATATACATTGGAGTTTGCCATAGTTGAGGCAGTTGTGGTGCTGACATTTTTAAAGGTGGGGCTTTTCAAAAAGGGAAATTGAGAGTGCTCAGAGCCCAGATGTGCATTACTAGTAAGAAGTGGTTTGTCTTAGGAATAATGTACCCTGCAGAGAGTGCACTGTGTCAACCTCACAAAGTATAAAAAAAGCATTCCTTTCCCCAAGATTAGCACTCATTTGTCAGGAAAGTACAGTCAACGTATGCTAAAAACCCACTTGAACAATTAGCTCTCTTTTTTTCCATTTGCTTTCAAGGGTAATTGTGTAGCCCCTAAAATAATATATTGGATTGGCCTAAGACAACCAACTGCTGTAAGGGGAGGATAGGGCATCATTTACCCTGATGCTGAGGATCCAATAAAAGACAGGCCCATCTCGCTGGCCTCTGGTCTCTCTGGAGTTCACACATGGGAAGAAGCTTGGAAAGCATATACTCACAATCTGAAGGTGCCTAGTTTGGGCTGCTACAGACACAGCCTTTACTCTTGGCAACTAGTACAACACGTACTGTTTTTGCCAGCACAAAGCCAGAAACTCTACTAACCTGGTTGGTTAAATGAGATTAACAGCTGGGGAAAACAGGCATCATAAGATAACAGAAATGTCCTTCAAAGTGAGTGCTCAGTGGACTCGGGGTGACTGTAGTGAGAAGGATCAGAAGCCATGAGCAAGCCACAGATTTGGGTCATCAACGAGGAGACCAGCCAGACACACAGCTCACAGGCTTGAAGGAGCCACCTCCAGCCCAACAGCCCAGCTCAGGGAGCTCTGACCTAATTGAAGCTGAGTCTAAATGATTCCTTCGAGGCTCAGCAAACTGGGTTTTCAAAAGTTCTTTGGTTCCATGAAGCTAATTTACATGTTATCTGGGGCCATGGCAAAGACTGTGTCCTGGAGTGGACAGAAAGAGGCTGTGCTGAGTGATGAATGAGACTAAACAGTGTTCTCATGCTTGGTGATTTTGATAAGGACATACTACATAAGAGTTAAGAGCATTATAATTCCCTTTATCACCATATAAACATGTCACTTATCCGGAAAGCATACAATTTATTTGTACGTGGGAATGTAATTTAAAAATTTTCCGAAAACCAGATTGAATCTTGGGAAGCAATTTTCAAGTAAACAAAAACATGCCATGTTAATAAGCACTGTATCCCCCCCGCCCCCCAACATAATGTGTATGTACACATTTCCTCAAAATCAGACTATTGGGGGGGATTGAAACAGAACCAACCTACTTGGAATTGTGATCAAAAACTAAAACCAAAACAACCCCCAGAATATTTACCTTCATAGAGAGGCAGACCAGATGGAGTATGTAAGTGGGCTGCATTTCTGGATGGGAGATGGTGGGTGCACAAAGCCCACCCAAGGTGTGAGGAGGGGCCTCAGTGTAGGGAGAGGAGTGGGGCTGGCTGGGGAGAGGCCTGAAGAATAGCCACTCTGTGGTCACATTTAGTCCTCTCATTTTCCCAGCCTTTCTATAGTTTGGCCTTTGCAAAGGGCTTCCTCATATATTATTTTGTGCAATTCTCAGAACTGAGCTGTAGCTATGTTACCCTCTGAGAAGAAAATGGAGGCTCAACAAAGTGAAGAGGCCAGGAAGGACCCACAGGAAAGACCAGAACTCACACCGGCTCTCCAAATGCCAAGGTGAGCACCACGGCTGCCGACTGGGAGGCTTCAGAGATTCCAGGAACAACCACATCCTGCTGTTCCTAACGCCTAAATTCTACTCCTAGGGATTCAATCCTTTAGTTAAGGTTTTGTCCTCAGCTTAAATGTTGTTATCCCCAGAAAAAGACACACCGATTTAGCTGTTCTCAGTGTGAATGCAATGTTAAATTGTGTGTGTATGTTTGTGTGTGGTGGGAGTATAAGGAAAAGGTAAAAAAGTGGAAGAGGACAAAGTGGGGGAACCTCAAGCACTCGGATCTGGGGGATGGGGTGAAGGAACCATCAAGGTAAAGAGACAGGCTAGGACCAAGGTGCTCATTCAGATATTGATGACCAGAAACCCCTGGGCCACATCACAGTCACTGAGATGCAACCTTCAGCCCCAGGATCTCACAGGTGAAGGATAAAAGAGCATAGCCATCTTTGGGAACAAAAAAGGAGAAAAAAATGGGGAAGATTTTCCATCTTGATCTTGTGAGCTAGATAATTACCATTAATAGCCACTAATTGGTTGTGGGTGATGACTCACTTAATAACATTCTGAAGCCTACCCTGACAGTACTAGGAAAGGCAGGTTAACAAAGGCATCTCTGCGGAAGGAAGAGCCTGGTTGCTCAATGCACCCAAGGCTCTTTTCACCTTGCATTAGGCTGAACTACAAATGGCTTGATAGCCTGGGCTCCCCAGTGGGACTTGTTCTCACACAAACCATCAGGAGCCTGCTCTAGGAAGACCCCTGTCATGTACCCAGACCAGCTGGGGACTAACCTTAACAAAGGACCTGCAAATGCAAGGGAAATCTCCACCATCATGTGCATACAGATGCACCCCTGGGGTGACAGGAAGCATACTGAGCTAGTATTGGAGGGCAGGGACTCGGTCATGGTGTCTTCAAAGCCCAGTGTAAAGCCTAGTACCAATCAGAGAGCTGACACTTAGGAAACCTTGGCCTGTATAACCATGGTAGAACCAGCTCGTGCCTGAGGACACTGATTCTCAGTGGCTTCTACAAAGGTTTGAGAGAATTTGTGGGAGAAAGACCTGAAGCCCTGAACCCTGAACACTTAATGAAGGGACCATGCGGGTTCAGGCTCACTCTTCAGACAGTCCATCCAGCTCTGTCACTGACAAAGGTCTGAACTGTCATACTCTTGTCCCTTTGATGAGCCTAAAAGGTGAGTTTTAGGTCAGCTTGAACCAGTGGCCATTGATGGTTCCTTGGTTTTCCAGTTTGTCCAAACCCTTTCTAATAGGGCAGTTGCTATTTTCCATCTGTATCACTTCTTGGGGTAAACATCTTGGGCAGCACAGTGTCAGAACACTGGTGGGTTCCATGTTGCAGCTTGGGCCCAGGATGTGGCTGGATTACCTTGGCATACTCAAACATGCGGAGGTCAGTGTACATGTCAAGTGCAAGGTTCTCGTGCTCACTCCTCTTGTACAGTTTGGCAGCTTCATGGAACTTCCCCTGGTAGGAAAACACATCTGCCAGAAACAGGTCATTGTTGGTCTCTCCCCGCTTCTTCCTCTCCTGGAAAAATTAGAAGCACAGGAAATAGCCCCTGTAGCCATGGCAGGAAGCAGCCTTTACAAAGGTTAGATGTTGCTATTTCAAGTTAAGCCCCTGGGCCTTTCTACTGGAACCTCCACTTGGCTCCTGGGCTGTTGTGTCTCTCACCTAGGTTTCTGGTGGAAATGCCTGACAACAAAAGCAGATTTCTTTCCCCAGATGAGTGAACATCAAAAGTAATGCAAACTTTTGTTTGTTTAGTGGAAATTCCTCAGGGCTGCTTTCTTGTATATTCTTCCAAGGAAACAACTGTATAGTTAGGATGGTGTATATATTTTTCTAAAGATTTATTTATTTATTTTAGAGAGCAAGAGCATGCATGCATGCAAGTGGGGAGGGGCAGAGGGAAAGAGAGAAAATCTCAAGCAGACTCTCCACTGAGCACAGAGCCAGATGCAGGGCTCGATCTCACTACCCATGAGATCGTGACCTGAGCTGAATCAGAAGTTGGACACTTAACCAACTGAGCCACCCAGGCACCCCTACGATGGTGTGTATTACCCACCTGTTGGTGGGCCCCAAGCCCCTAAGATCTCCCAAGTCCCCAGGCCTGGTTTGGCTGAGCTGTGACCCATTATGATACAGACAAGCAAAAGTTTAGGGTCTTTTCCCAAGAAAAGAGACCAATAAAACAGGATAATGAGTCTTCGTACATCCCTGTCTCTAACGAGAAGGTGAGTCACATGCTCAGCATCCACTAGGTGCCGGGTATGCACTTGCCACAAGGACCCAAGGGTAAGTGGTACCACCCAAGTAGTACCGCCCTCGTGCTGAGGGAAGCTGAGATTCAGAAGAGGGGCAGGTCAGGCTCATACAGAGCTGGCATTTGGACTCAGTCTGTCTGACTCCAGACGCTCTTTGTACCACAGGATACCACCTCCGGAAACAAGTGACAGTCCCCAACAATATACCTGCACACACACACACACACACACACACACACACACACACACACACACGAGCAGCACTGAAGGTGAAGAGAAGTAACTGGCATATTCCTTCCTTCCATGTTAGGGAACATTCATTAGTCTATAGCTCAAGTATTTGTGAACACTCAATAGCACCCAATCTCTCATCCCCAGCAGTTTCCTTTTGCTTGTTTTCTAGCAAGTGTATCACAGTGGAGGAAGATGAGACATTGAATCAAACTCCCAGACAAGCTGGTGAAGTTTTAACAGCTGGAGGCAACACGCTTTCCCACTGACAGAAATAATTTTTAAAAACCAAAAAAACCCCAAAAAACATAACAAAAAACCCCCCTATACATAGTTTAGGCTAATCAGTCAAATAAACTAATTCCTAATTGTAGGGATTGAATCAAAATCTAGCAGTGAGATTAAAAAAAGTTTTACTAGGCATGGAATTTAGGCCTAGGCCACAGAATATCACCATGATCAGTAGAAATGATTTACATAGATTCAGTATGTACGTAGCCATAGGGGCAGATTCTCTTTCTCCTGTCATCAGTATGGTTATATCTCCCCTATCAACTGAGTTCCTGTCTTAATGCCTCTTCTAGTGTGCTATGAGCTGGGCAGTTGGTTAAACTTGTAAGAATTGCCCTTTGAAAAAGAGCAAATTGCTTTCAAGTGATGATCCATTTTGGCTGCTCTGAGACCTTTGTAGCTTGCTTCTGGGCATTTGGCATTATTCTAGAGAACCAGCGTTCTTTGCTAGGCTCCTTTGGGATCAAATGCCCAGAAGCAAGCTACAAAGGCCTCAGGGCAGCCAAAATGGATCATCACTTGAAAGCAATTTGCTCTTTTTCAAAGGGCAATTCTTACAAGTTTAACCAACTGCCCAGCTCATAGCACACTAGAAGAGGCATTAAGACAGGAACTCAGTTAAGTCATGATAAATGGTGAGAGGTTGCCCTCACAGAGGTCAGTTACTTTTGCATAGAGAACATGTTCCATGGTTTCAGGTTAAGGCCCCTAGATCCAGACCAGTGGATTCCCAAATGCCAGCCCCTGAGAGTAAGCAGTACTGGGCATTACTAGTAGATGGCTCTTCACACATGCACATAAGTAAGCAAGGGAAGATACAGATGCTTCCTATGAAAGTACTGGGGAGGGGCGGGTGTGCATCAGAAGCAACTTCTTAGATGGCAATATGGCCTCGAGTAAAGATAGCTTGAGCATTAGACAGAACTAGCTTTGAGTTCCAACCAAGATTTTGCCCATGGACCCTTGGGGATGTGACATAGCCTTTCTGAGCCTTAATTTCATTATTTTATTTATCAAACAGGAATAAGAACAGTATTTGCGCTTCGTTAAGTCAGTGTGAGGATTTAAAATACAGTTGACCCTTGAGCAACATGAGTGTTAGGGGCACTGACCCCCACACAGCTGAAAATTGAGGCATAACTTTGGACTCCCCAAAATTTAACTACTAATAGACTACTGTCGACTAGAAGCCTTACTGATAACATAAACAGTTGATTAATACAGATTTCATGTGTTGCATGTATTACATACTGTATTCCTACAATATTAAGCTAGAGAAAAGAAGATATATTTTTTAAAGATTATATTTTTAAGTAATCTCTATACCCAACGTGGGGCTCGAACTCACAACCCCAAGATCAAGGGTCACATGCTCTACTGACTGAGCCAGCCAGGCGCCCCAGGAATATTATTAAGAAAATCATATAGGGCACCTGGGTGGCTCAGTCAGTTAAGCATCTGCCTTTAGCTCAGGTCATGATCCCAGGGTCCTGGGATAAAGTCCCATATTGAGCTCCCTGCTCTGTGGGGGACCTGCTTCTCCCTCTCCCTCTGCCTGCCACTCTCCCTGCTTGTGTGCTCTCTCTCTCTGTCAAATAAATAAATAAAATCTTAAAAAAAAAAAGAAAAAAAATCACATAGAAAATACATTTACAGTACTGCTGTATTTATCAAAAACAATCCAAGTATAGGTGGACCTGTGCAGTTCAAACTCATGTTGTTCCGAGGTCAGCTGTAGTGTGCACACTGATCATGCATGGGACATAGAGCAGGCACTCAACAAGTGGCAAATATTATTCAGCTGAGCAGTCTGTGAACTCCTGCAGGCCTGTCTTCCACTCAGCTCTTTGCCCATGGGGCTCAGCACAAGGTTTAGCCCATGACAGGTGTTTATTATTCTGAACTGAATTGCAGGGACAAGACATTTGCTGATTTCCTCCCTGCTTCCATATGGGAATTCAAATGTATCTCACATTCCCTCAGACTCACAATAAATCTGTTCAGGAGAAAAAATATGTACGCCTTTTTACAGAGAGTCACAGGAATTAAGAGTATCGTCTACAGTTACCCAGCAAATGGTGCCCACAGAACCTGCCTCTTTGGCCCACCCCAGCCCACCCCAGCCCACCCCAGCCCACATGGCTCCCTCCCCAGGTGCCATTGCTGTGGGTGGGGAGCAGATCATGTGCATTTGGGAAATGCTTCCTACACTGGCACACTTTTGGTGCCCTAGAGGATGGTAACCACCTAACAACCACTGTAGGGATGAAAACCAGTTACTGAGAACCTATTTAATCCTCCTGGCAACCCTAGGAAATCAACCCGATTCAGAGAAAGAAACCAAAACTCAGAGAGATTAGGGACCCACCTGCCTCGCCTCACCCCACTACCAAGTGACAGACTGCACTCCTTGCTCCCATGTGCTGTCTCCCAGCCCCACGGCCTTTGTACCCCCAGAGCAAGGCTGTGGTCCAAATACCCAGACACCAGCGGGCTCTGTTTATGTGCCTTCTTGTCTGCTATAAGAGCTCCCTCTAGGGGCGCCTGGGTGGCACAGCGGTTAAGTGTCTGCCTTCGGCTCAGGGCGTGATCCCGGCGTTATGGGATCGAGCCCCACGTCAGGCTCCTCTGCTGTGAGCCTGCTTCTTCCTCTCCCACTCCCCCTGCTTGTGTTCCCTCTCTCGCTGGCTGTCTCTATCTCTGTCAAATAAATAAATAAAATCTTTAAAAAAAAAAAAAGAGCTCCCTCTAAGCCACTGACAGTGAGTCTGTGCTTTCTTAAGAAGGAAGAACATTTTGTCTTTTACCTCAATGCTGTTGATGAGCTCTAAATATCGGAGGTCTTGTACTCTGGTGAAGGCCTACAGAGGAAGAAATAAAAGAATGAAATCAGCTGCCTTCTGGGCTTCAAAAGTGGGTGACTGGCTGGGGGTGGGAAGTCGAGCTTTAGAAAGTGAGCCAGTAAGGAGGGAAAAACAGCATTGATTAATCGCCATGTGTTCAGGAGGGTTATACCACCCAGTGAGGCACGGCTTTATCCTGGGATTAGTCCACACAAAGAACAGCAAAGAAGTCCTGGTTGCATCAATCACTTTGGGATTGGGTAAAACAAAACTATGATACTGCAGTCTGTGATGGTGCCCGCTTGGAGGAATCTCTATGCAGAAGAGAAGAACAGGGCAGTCTGATACTCTGAGGCAGTGTCATCGGAGTGGGAGTGGGGAAGATGTACTGACTGAGGAGAGACTGCTATACATCTTGGTGACTAGGATGGAAAGCAGGAGACAGCTATGCTTACCAACAGTGCATAAATACAAGGCACCCAGAGCCCACAGTACCAGCACAGAGGAAGAGGAGGAGGGGAAAGCTGAGAAGGAATAAAGATGGTTTCTGGAAGGGAGGGGGAGGTTAGGGAATAAATCACTCCAAGTCCCTGGAAGGCAAACTCTTACGTAAATCCTAAAAGTGTAGCTCTTGCCTTGGACTCATAGAAAAGCCAAAGACTTTAACCCATGGGCTCCTAGAAGTTTCTAGGCAGCCTTCCTCAGGAAGATTGGTGTTAGCTAAGTCTGCTTTGGTGCTTTCTGATTCTGCAAGGGATTTAGAGGACTATAACCCACCATGTCAGGCTGATATTCATATGGCTTTGCTGTCAATGTTTCTACGCAAGTGTGCTGTTTTACAAGGTCCCATTTGAAATGGGCTGACACACACCTAGAGGAAGCAGCAGGCCCAGGAGTCCTTGAATATGAAATGCAGAAGAACCACCCTGACCACTTGCAGCCTCGACTTCGCTGCATGACATCCACCATTCCCAAAAGACTTGGGGAAATGAGCAAGTCATCTGGCTTCTGGCTGCCTCACAGAGGACCACAATGTGACTTCATCTTTTTATCCTGCAGGGCCAGCCATCCTGTCGGGGACTAGGGTTCCAGAGGTGAATATGTCCTGTCCCCCTCCCCATTCAGGGGCCCATGTTCTCAAAGTGGGGGCACGTAGATTAAACAGATCATTGAATCTCCATGAGCTAAGAGCTATGCAGGTATGAACTAGATACCCTGAAGAACACCAATTCACTGTCTGAGACAGCCAGTGGCAGAGGCAGGATTATGAAGAGCATCACAGAGTAGGAACCTGGCAAATGGGTACTCCTGAAGAGGAATTCTTTGAAAGGGTAAGGTAGGCATCACATGAGCAAAGGAAGGCTAAGAGTACCTGTGTTCCTTGCTAGAGGTCTTATAAGCTATCTTCTAGATCTGGGCTTCCTTAAAGCAAAAGGAAAGGGGAAAACCTGGAATGTCTGGCAAAGGGGCAGAAAGGAAAGGAACGTTCTAGGTGTCAGTCCTAGCTCTGAGATTTTACAGCTGAGGGGCCCTGAACCTACCTCTTCCCTGCCTCCAGGCTCCCAGTGTCTGCCTTAAGGAAAGGGGCAAACTAGCAATGCCTTCTCCCAGGTCTTTCTAGTTCTGCTCTGCTCGGATTCTAGGATTTGCCACTTTGAGAAATCTGTTTCTGAGTTCCTTCGACCCTCACACATTCTGCAGAGTCAGGGGTGCCCTGGTCGGAGTGGTCAGAGTCACGAGGCCCGTGAATAACCTCAGCAGAGGAAGTGTGGGAACAGGGAAGCAGCTGCAGTTAAGCTCACCACAGCGGTCCCAGGCGGTAAGCAGCTCTCCACTGTCATCTAGTGGGGACACCAGTTTATTGCTGGAACCACCCTCTATCTCCCGTGTGCCTGAGTGATGGCAAAGCAGAAAAAGAAAGGCTGGGGATTCGGAATTTGGATAAAATGATCTAGCTCTAGTCTATGTCAAAATCTTGTGGCCTTAATACAATAATTTTTTTTCTCAGGGAGTGTTTGGGGAATACAGACTGGGAGTTAGTGTTAAACAAACGAAGGGTTATTCCAATTTTGTTTTGATCCATTCAAACATTTGCTGAGTACCCAACCCCATGTTGGCTGAACTAAGCTGAGGTAGGTGTTTAGTTCTTGGGTGTGAGGAGATGACAATCTCTAAGAAAAACTTTAAATTTCATTCCAGGCTGAAAACAAAGAAAACTTAGTCTAGGAATACTTTGTTATTCTTCATCCCTCCTGACATTTTTGGGGGAGGGGGCAGGAGAGGGACGCTCCCTCCATGAGAATGTTTCCTCCCACCTCTGAATTCTTAAAGCCCTCCTCTATTACAAGTTTTCTGACACTTAATTGATATAAAAATATCATTAAGTAACAGCAATTTTACTTGTTTTAATAACAGCTAGCATTTGTATAACCATTGCTAGTTCTGGAAGCCCTTTTACAACGTGGTAGTTAAGCCTAATGACCCTGTGTCAGGAAGGCAGGGCAGTTAGCATTTTTACCATCCCCACTGCAGACATGGGAGGATAGAATCTATGAGAGAAGCGGCTGGCATGGGGTCATCCAGCCAATATACAGCAGAGCTGGTATCTGGCCTTGGTTCCTCTCACCTTTCATGCCTACAAGTCTTGACCTAGCATAGGGTGGGCATCACATACTCCTGCGATTCCTTCCCTGCATGCTCAGTAATATAAGCAAATGAGTATATGATTAATTGGCTATGGGAAGATAAAGAGGGAAGGGAGAAGTAGGGGAAAGAGAGTTGAAGGCCATTCCTTTTCTCCACCTCAGGTTGTAGATGAAAACCCACTAAGAGCTGGGCTTTTTCTGATGCGTGGCAAGGGGTCAAATGTTGTCAGCCAGTTTCTGTAGTTTTAATATACTGGCCAGGAAATGACACCACAATTGAAGCCATGAAGGTATGTGGGGAGTGACACTGCTGTCAGAATCCGAGAGCTTGACCATCTCTTTGGCCATACCTAGCAGGGTACAAAGAAAAACAGCACTGTGTAATAAATGGCTAATACCAATACATGCTCATACCAATAATAAAAGCTACCCTTTATTGCATCCCTATTATGTGCCACGCTTTCAGCTAGGTGCTTTACATAATGATAGCTGATAAGGGTGACAGCTAGAATCTATCAGATGTTTCTCCTGTATCAGGCTTTACAGGCATTACCACATTAGACCCTTAGAACTTTGTGAGGATGGGGCCAATCATCACCCTAATTTTATAAATGAGCAACCTCAGAATTGAGTTACCTGCCCAGATTCAAGAGGCAGCTGAGCTGAGATCTGAACCCAGGCCAGTCTATCTCCACAGCTCACTACAGTATGCGTCTGCCTCTTCGTATGTCACCTGGAGTCCCTTCTGCCTCCTCAAGGGACCCTCTAAGGGCCAGATTCCAGCTCAGGGTAACTAGATGCTTACCTTCTTTGCTGTTTCAAACTCTAATCCTTCTAAAGCTTCCATAGCCAGCTCACGCCAGTCAGTGTCTGTCACTCCCAAGCAAGCAATCTGGTAGGCTTCTTTGAACATTTTCCTATCCAGGTACTGGTACATCGGAGCAGACTGCAGGATTTCATCAAAAGGAAAGAAGATTGTTTTCAGAGCAATGGAAAAAATCAGTCATACAAAGCCTGACTCCAGATGTGTGCCGCTGACTTATAACAAATGCCCATACAGCAACACTATAAAGATTAATCAGTACTCTCCTCACCCCACACACCCCACGTGCCTTCCAGCCACCGCCCCCTTTCATAGCCAAAACATAGTGTTTAGCAGCACAAACTTCTTGCCTGTCCTTCCCTCTACCACCAGCTTTCCCCACCTCCAGGTCTGCTTTATCACAAGATATCACCCTTGTCTAGAATGCCCTTGTTCCTCCTCACCCTCTGGAAAGTACCTATTTGGCTCTGAAGGCCCGGTTAAAAATGTCACCTCTTCCAGAAAGTCTTCACTGACCCCTCAAGGAAAGGAGTCTGAGCTTTCTCTGCCCTTTATCCAGATCTCAGTTGTGCTGTAATTACAAGCCTGCCTCCCTCACAAGTCTGGGCATAACCTGAGGGTAGTGGTGGGGTTGTACTTACCTCGCCCAGCAGGCCCTCAGTCTATGTTTGCTAGAGTAAGGAACAACATTACTGTGAGGAAGGGGTCTGGGATGGCCTCTTACAAAGAGGGCTGAGAAACCATAGTATCCAAGAAACCTAAGTGATTTGCTCCAGGTTACTCAGAAAGGCACATCTGTCTGAGTTCCCTAGAGCTGGGAACCTTCTTGCTGTCCCTCCTTCCAGATGGGGCTGCCTCACTGTGACACCTGTGAATGGTTCCTAATAACTTCTCTTCTTAGGTTTACATGGTGCTTTTGGATCTGTCCCAATGGGTCTGTGTTGCAGGTTATTATCAGTTCCTGATAAAATGGTCTGAGGACACAGAAGTGGCATAGGGAAGACCTGGGGCTTGAGCCTGGGGTGAGCTGAACCCAGGTTCTGAGCACTTCCCTGGCTCCTGGGTATGGGGTATGTGTATGTGTGCATACAGGAGAACAAGTCTGAGCTGCATCTGGCATCTTGAATAACGAAAGGCCCTACCCTTGTTTTAGGCCAGCATGCTGAAGGGAACTGAATCTCTCCCAGGCAATAGAGATCAATCAGCTGTACCTCACTCATGCTAATAGTTCCCAAATGTGAAGCTGGAAGTGCTGTTTTCTCCATTTGGAGCCTTTATCTTTGAACTTTCCTGCCTCATTTTTTACCTTTCAAGTTAAAGGATTCTTTTCTTCTTTTTAAAGCCATTCTGCTCTCTGATAGCAAGGTGTGGCTGCTTCAGAGTGCTCATCTTTTCTCCTGTACTATTCCACCTACCTATCTTCCCTTTAGTGGGGTAGCAGGGTATGGATGGGAGCAGCTGCGCCAGAACCCAGGCCTAGCTCAGCCACATCCTAGCTGTGTGGGTTTTTTTTTGGCTAAACTGATTAACTCCTGTTTAGATGCCCTGCCCAGCTCACAGGCTACCAGGGGCAAACAAAAGACATGCTCAGTACCTCCACTGTACTTTCTCAGCACCAGCTCCTTGCCATCTCCCCAACTCTCCAGACTTTGCCTACCCCCAACGTTCCCCATGTCTGAAACAACCTCCCTGCTCCTCTCTGCCTTCCCTGACCTTTCAGGGCTCAGATCAAGTGTCACCACCTCCTGGAAGCTTTCTCAAACTCCCCATGCACAATGAGCTTTCCTTTCTAAACTCCTTTAGTGAGCACCCTTTGTTCCAATGTAGTTCTGTTTTGTAGTGTTTGCTGCTTTAACATGGCTAATAACAATAGGAATTGGGCCAGACAAAACCTGAAAGATAGGTATATTTAACTGCACAAAAAAGAAGTGAGTCCCCAGAGAGTGAAAGGAGTTGCTCAAGATCACAGCTGGTTCAGAGTCAGAACTCAAAGCCAGTGCTCTTTCCCCTAAACTGCATAGCTTCTTGCCATGCTGAATGCCCCACGAGGCTGGAACAGGGACTTGGACAGGCATATGAGAATCAAGGATACGATGAATGGTTAACATTTGGGCTTGTTTGGGAGGCACAATCTGAGAGTGGAAGTTTTAAAAATATCCTAACTGAACAAATGCCCTCTGAGTTCTACTTTATCTCACTGTTGCATTCCAAGCATGAAGTCACCACCCGCCCTGAGAAGCCTGACTAGGGCTTGCCGCCCTACTTGGCAGCCCTGACAAACCAGTTCTTGCACAAGATGATGTAAATTTCGAAAGGAAACCAGAAATCCCCAGAGTGCGTCTGATGCTCTCTCTCTCTCCTCTCTAGGCCAAAACCACAGGATGGCTGGAGGCAGAGGCAACAGATAAATAGCCTTTGTCTTGAGGCTGCCTCTTCTAACCCTTGGCAGTTCTGACCTGCTGCATCAGCAGGATGGCCTTGGTGAAGCCATGGGGGCTGTGGGGGACTACACGGGGACTCTGGCTTCTGAATTTTAAGGGCTTGGCAGAGGAAGCCCCAGGCTGTCCCTCCGGCTCCTCTTGGTCAGCCGAAGTCAGGGAGCAGCAAACTGCATTTATCTTTGAGGTCAGGATGGCAGTCTTGGGAGAAAAACTTTTAATCAGCATAGCCTGTTTGGCACGATTAAGGAAGATTGGGTTTCTGGTGGATGTGGTGCATGGGTTTGGGATGGGGAGCAGATGAGGACTACAAGGAAACAGTCCAGAAGGGGCTGTTCTTGCCCCTCCTCCTGCTGCCACTTCCACCTCTCTCCCTTCTTTCTTCCTTATTCCTTTTCCTCAGGTCTGAATTCCACTAACATTTATTGAATAATTGCTCTGTGTCAGGCACTAATAATTTCTACACAATGAGTAAAAAGTACCATCAGCTTTGAGGAAGAAGCGGACCCCAGTCCCACCCTTTACAAGAAGCCAAGTCAGGCTTTTGGTGACTATGAAGGTGGGGGAGATCCTGGCTGGGCTGAGGACATAGGATTTCACTGTCCTCCCAGCCCTGTGACCCTCCTCTTGAAGCTCCTCAATAAAATGGTTTGATGCCCTCCACCCCTACCCAGAAAAAGGAAGCCGAGCTAGGGAGAGTAAGGCAAGTGTGTGGAAGGAACATAAGATGGATGTAGCTTTGCTGAAGGGCAAGCTAGAAATGTGTCTAAAAATCTGTCAAATGTACATGGCCTTTTATCCAGCAATTTCACTTCAAGGAATTCACACCAAGGAGCTAAGGTGGGATAGGTACAAAGACTTGACAAGAAAGATGCTATCTACGATAGCAAAAAAGCTGTAAGCAGTGTAAATGTCGAACGACAGGTACTGGTTGAGTCAATTGTGGAACATCTATGTGATAGGATAAAAAGCAGTCATTAAAAACAATGTGGGGGTGAGGACAGCAGGGAGGTGGGTGTGGTTATAATAAAAGGACAACCCAGTGTCAGAGATCTCATGGGTTGGTGGTGGTAGCTACATGAACTTACATAGATAATACATTTGCACTGTAGTTCTGTAAACTGTTACCAATGGGGAAGCCGGGCAAGTTGTACAAGGGATCTCTGTATGATTTCTTACAACTACAGGTCAATCTACAGTCATCTTAGTATTTTTAAAATGCTAGCAAAGTACATTTATTGATGAGGAGCCATGCTTCCAGTAGATTGCTGAGAGAAAAAGCCACACTGCTAGTTGACAGCCAATAATTCACACAAAGTGATGGGTCTGCAATATGTAAATGTTAGGTTAAACTGGAAGATAGTAATAAAGGACAGTGATTAAAAATCTCTCTTATTTGTGGTCCACATTCAGTAAAGGAAGTATAGTAAATCTGAGGTTTCATTTATAGGAGCAATATTTATAGATAAAAGTCACAAAACAATATTTACAGTAGATTCCACTTTTGTTTAAAATGTTCACATAAAATTGTATACTTATATATTCTGCATATATTACATATACATACAGAAAAGGCCTGGGTGAGTATGTTCTAAAATGTTTAAGACTGATTCCCTCTTGAGGATGGGACTCTGAGGGCTAAGTCTCTCCTTCGTGCTTGTCTTTACTTAAGGCAGTTCCACAGTAAGCATGATTCACTCGGGAAGCATAAAGGCAGCTGGGACAGCTGGGATTAGGCCAGCCCTCACTTGGGTAGCCAATCTCTGCCCTCCTGTCTGTGTTTCTGCCCTCCCCCATTTGTGGCTCCATGCCCCCCTTTCTGTTCTGGCCTCCTAATTTGAGGGACTTGTGCAGATAGTCCCATGTTCCCTTCTTGGCTCTCAAGACCTCAGGCCCCCTCCCCATTCCACCTATATTCTCTTTCTCTCACACCCTCCCCCCACCTGCATCTGTGCGTACACCCTGCTGGACTCCCAGCTTTGCTGGCTTACTCCACTCTGCCCCAAGCACGGGCTCTCAGTGAAACACACTCTGTCTGAAGCCAGACAAGCCTGAATACCCTCCCTGTCCCAAACAGGAAAGGGGAACCAGAAAGAAATGGAGGCTCAGTGAGGTGGAGCTGTTTGCCCAAAGACACACAGGTTGTACAGGTGGAGAGGGTTTCAGGTTCTAGTCCAGAGTACCTTCCATGACATCATAATGCAATTCATCTCTCTTCCCTCTCCCCTCACCATCCATCCCCCAACCCAATGCATCAGTGAGGGGCCTGGCTTTCCTGGTCTTGCCCTGCCACTCACTGCTGAGAGCTGACAAGCACCCCAGTTACCTGTGGCACCTCCACAGCTGACATGGAGAAGACATGGAGGCAGAAGATCTTGGAGCCATTGTAGCCCACCACGAAGCCCTGTAGCTTCTGCTGGTGCACGGGGAAGGTACTGGCTTTGATGTTGAGGTAGCCTCCTCCCGAGAAGCAGAGCATGTCCTCACACTGGGTATTCCAGGCCACGCTGTTGGCATTTGGTTCCTGAGGGACAGGGATAGTGAGGACCCTATGACAACCACCCTGGCCTTAGGTACCATTCCTGCACTCAGTCAAGCACTCTTTTTAAAGCCTGAGGCACATTAAACTGCTAACAGTGAGATGGGGGGAAAGCGAGGAAAAGGGAACCAGAAGAAAAGGCTAGAAGCACAGAGGCAAAATCCTCTATGCACTTGTTTATGTTAGAACTGTTTTTAACAAGCAAGCATTACTTTTGAAAAAAAAATATTATTATCCCAAATAGTAATCGTTACACAGGGAGAAAATGAGCAAAGCAGTTTTACTTCTGTTAGAAAATGGGTATACACAGCTATGTATAGAAAATTTAAAAGGGATATGTTCCAAAGAATTAACAGTGATTGTTTCGGGGTAGGTGGAATTGTGGGTGCTTTTTATTTTCTATGTTTTTTGTTTGCCTGAAATTTTCTTTTGGTCATGAACATCTATTGTTTTTTTTATAAGACAAAAAGTGTTATTTTTTACATTAAAAATAATATATTGCCTCTGCATTTAAAATTCTCACACTGTAGAAATACAGTCACCCTGGGAGGCACCCCTTGCCCCCTACCTCCTCTCAAAGTTTTCTGCTTAGCTCTGGAGCCCCAGGGACTAGCAGGTGTTCATATCTTTCTGCCTAGAATCTTTTACAATGTCTGACTCTTTTATAATGAGCATGAATTACTTTTACAATGAGAAAAAAACAATATAGCTGTTTTCATTTGCAGGGGGCAGGAGCAGCAGAGAGAAGAAAAAGACAGCTGGGAATGTTATGTCTCCTGGCAAGGTCTGAGAATTACCTTCCCTAGCCTACTACAGACCCTCAGTGGGGACAGGGGAGGACATATGCCCTTACATTCCTATATGGTTCTAGGTTCAGGCACAGATTCACAGCTGGGGGCCTGCTAACCTACCTACAGGAGGTGGTTTTGAGGCTGCGGAGAGAAGTTAACGGTTAGGGTCCTGTTTTGTACCAGGAACCGAGCTAGGTACTATGGTATCTTGTTTAGTACTATAGCAATTCTGCGAGGGGGCATTTGCTAGTTCCATTTCTGGGGTAAGGAGAAATTTAGGCTCGGAGAACTGCACTGACATGCTAGCTATCATACAGTAAGTGGTGAAAGCAGGACTGGAGCCCAGGTCTGTCTAAAGACAAAATCTGTGCTCTTTTTTCCCCCTTAACCACTCTGCCTTGATAGAGATGTAAGCAAGTTGTTATTTACTGGACTCACCTCGGGCTAGCAGTAGCCAGGTAGACCCTTCCAACTGACAGAGGCAGCTCCCTAGACTCCAGCACCCTTCTGCCCTGCTGATTGTACTCCCAAGGACAAAGAGGAGCCCTGAGAAGGGCACTGGGAGACCTGTTGTGGCTGAGAAAGCTAGACAGGGGAAGTTTCAGCTTCAGGGAGAGCTTGCTCCAGGCAAATGGGTCCTGACCTTTTACAAAGTCCTAAAGAGGCAAAAAGTGGCACTGAGTATGGCAGAAAGCCAGCCAGGAGCTGGGCATGAAGCCTTTGGGCTCTTTTCTCCAGTGACACACTTCTACCAGCCATAGGACCAAATGGTGTGTAAACAATGCTTATCTCCTAAAACAGTTCACATTTTGTTGGCTCTTACAGCATCCTCATGAAGTAACTGGAATGGAGAACCCTTCCCTCATCCTTTCCCTTCTTTCAGATATCAAAACTAGTCCTATTTCTTTACTGTGTCTTCGGTCACTTATAGATACAGGCAGACCTCCAACTGGCAAGAAGCACTTTTGCAAAAGAATCATCCTCACATTAACCAATGCACTGAGAGCCTACCAAGTGCCCCACTTAGATTTACTATTATTCATTCACTGTTCACAGAAAGAAAGGTGTTACTTGCCCATCATACCTTTGAGGAAAGCAAAGTTCAAAGAGGCTTACCCAGGTCCTACAGCTCCTGTGTGGGAGGAGTGGGCTGTGCCCTGGGGCTTCTTGGGCTCTGTGCCCCTGCTCAAAGCCTACACCCCTACACGTCACTGCTCTTCCCAGAGACCTGCCTGGGAACCAAAGGGTGAGCACCTCCTGCAGGGACTGGGAAGCTAGAGAAGGAGTCAAAGGACCATGTCCTAGAAACTCTCTGGGATTTTACCTGAAAAAGCAACTCCTTGGTGTGGATGTCATACACCAGGCACGTGTCGTTTTCATCCACCACGGCCAGCTTGTTACGGGAAGCACTCATGTCCAAGCAGCGCACCGCTGTGGCCTGCTTCAGCAGGACAATGGCAAAGAGATTGTCCACAAAGATCTTTAGGATCTGGCGAAATTTCAGAAAAAAAAGTGTGAGTCACCATGGCAACAAGACCCTGGAACTGTGCCAGGCTGTTGGAATCCCATGTGTTCTACAAGAACAACTCCCACTAACTTCAACAGAGGCTCCACGCAGAGAAGAGGACTTATCAAGAGAAAGAGAGTGAAGGCTTATCCTCAGGAGACCAGAAGTGTGGTTCATCGAGGTTGCCAAAGTAATGATGGGGCCAAGACATGACAAATTTACTTGAACGTCTGCTTGACTGGGGATTTGTTAGCAACATTACCCAAACTGTGGGATTAGGAGACACCACCTAGCGAGATCTGAATCACAAACTAACACAGGAAGAGGCTACTTTAAACTCTGACAAGACATCCGGTATAACCACAGCAGAATAATGATGATGATGATGAAAAGGATGACGACAGCCATCAGTTATTGACTATTTCTGACAGCCCTCTGAAACATGAGGCATTATCCTCATTTGCAAAACCTGAGCCTCAGAGAGGCAAAGTGATCTGCCCAGGGTCACACAGCTAGTGAACAGCTAAGCACAAACATGACCCCAAGTTGACCTGCCCCCAAAGTCTATGTTCTCAGGCCTCACACTGGAAGTGACAGCTGACCGTGAGAAAGAAGCAGACTTTCCATCCCTTTGGTATTGCTACCCTTGCAGCCCCCACTAATTTCATACTCCATGACTTCTGTCTCCATGAAAGGCCTGAGAAACTTTAGCCACAAGCCATCTGCTAGACAGCCTGGCTCTCAGGCTAATGCAGTTATATTTTCACTTTCAAATTTCCATGTAGCCCACTTAGAGCTTTTCTTATTTCGAGCAAAGAACACACGCACAAATCTGTTTAACTTTGTATAACCTAGATTTTCCACATCTATATGAGCAAAGGGCCCATTTTTCTTATAACACCTAGTAATAGCCTAGTAATAGCCCTCTAAAATACAACACTGCCTTAATCCATTCATTGCCCTAACAGGGATCTGACCTAAGAATGAGCTCTGCCTCCCTCCCTAGCCAGCTACTGTAACTGTATGTCTAACAAATTTCCCATCTTCTGGGTGCCCTTAAACCCACTAATCCACTCTATGGGCACGACACAGTGCCAACTCTGTAGCACACTCTAAGTCTAAAGGCCACTGCATCTTTGGCCTGAAGCTGTCCTCAACAAATGAAACTCTGGGCTGCCCTCCAACGTGCCTATGGTGAATGTGGGGTGGGGGAAGTCCTTTTTTCTACCCCCAGAAAACCATCTTGGGTCATAATGAATCTGATCCCTATGTCTGCATACAGACAATCAGCCTGATGGGAGACACATAAGAGCACTCACCTGTCCATTCTTCAGGCCTACTAACAGACCTTCCCTTCCTGGAGGGCCACCAATCACCTTGATGTAGCGAATGAGAGACTCCATCTGCCACTCCCGCTCCTTCAGTCCACTGAAGGACAAGCACTGTAGCCGTTTCTCCTAGAAAGCAAATTCAGCTCTGCATGGATATTCAACAGAGTAAGTGTTCCCAGCCCTCTCAAGGAGGTCTTCCTGCATGTGAGGGATGAAAAATACCTACACATTCAGTGTCTACTGAACCCCATCTAGTCCTCATGATTGGCATTGTTCGTTAATTCTTCACATAAGCCTTCACCACAGAGACCAGCTCAGCCTCACATCTTCTGTGCAGACGTCTGGGAAGCCACAGAGGCAGCATCCAAAATCACACTTTTTTGCCACATCTGTAACTTGTGGCACCTCTAAACTGCTTGAAGTTCTAGACTTTCAGAGAGATTTTAATTATATTTTACATATAGTGATTTCTAAAGGATTTCTTCTACTTTATCACTTTCAACAGACCTACTTTCGTGAAACTAAATCCACCTCTACTTCCAAGAAAGATGCTGGGCTGGCCTTCCCTCAAAGTCTTTCCAAACTTCTCTTAGCATTGCCCTAGACATTTTGTAGGAAGCTCTAAGTTGAGAATTTTTTTCTGTGAAAAAATCTTTCAGAAAGTAAAACTTCCTTTACTATTTTTGGGTTGATGTATACAATTTTTTTGTTGTTTAATAGAAAGATATTATAAATTTTTATGTGTATATGTTTACCAAAAAAAAAAATCGATCTTCATTTCTATCAGTGTATGCTTTGAGTCATTAAAACATGTATAATCCTAGGATAGCAAAGTGCTTTGCAATACAAAAAACTATTCTCCAGGTTATGGCCCAGGACTTTCTAGTAGAGTCTAACTCCTCTAGATGTCAATAAAATTAAAGCAATGAACAGCTATTGAGTTTGATGGAAAGAGACTTGTTTTTTTTGTGCTCAAGTTTAAAACCATGATTTTGGTACCCTATCCTTGGAGGAAACATGAAGAGGATTCAACCCGACCCCTCCGACCTGCCGCCCACCTGGCAGAGGATGATATGATCGGCACACACCACCAGGAGGTTGCATTCAAACTTCTTGACAATCTTCTCCTTCACCCGGTAATGCATATCTGATGAGTCGTCTGAATACAACTCATAGATGAGGATTTTCTCTGGCAGTTGGATAGCTAATCGATTTTTGTAGATGGCAATTTTCTTGACAAGCTCTTTACATTTAATCCGAACTGTCAAAGAAAAAAAAAATCCAGCTCTAGCAAGAGATTGTTAAGGTGGAAGGCAGGAAAATTAAAAGCTATCATTTACTTAATGTTACTGGCAATTAAAGGAGACACTCTCATCAAAAAATCTTTAGAGTGTCTAATATGTACAATCAGCTCTACTAAACACTGGGATCCAAAATCATATACAATCTTTATGGTCCAAAGCTTACAACTGAGTATGGAAAGTAAAATTCTTAGTGCTACCGTCGCTTGCTGAATATAAGTTTAAACTCCTCTGCACAGCATCAATATATTGCCCCTGATGATCAGAAGTCCATCTGGATGACTACCCACGCCTCTAGCTACTCCCCACCCACCACCCTCAACAACAGGGAGCTGCATGTAGTTTCTGGTATATAATAGGCTCTCACACTCTAACTGCAGACCAGATGGAGAAAATGTCCCCAGAAGGGAAGCTGGGGAGCTGCCCAGGTGGCTATACCCTCACCAGCACAACTGGAATCTTCAACCAGAGGTGCTCCCAGATGGGAACCAAAGGATGCCAGCTGAATCTGTAAGACAACCCTCAATGTGTATCCCTACACACAGGCACTGGGCAGGGCGCTGTGGCCAGCACAGCTGTCTATGACTACGCTTCAAGTAAGTGGATCCTTAGCCCATTTAACCAGCATGGTAACTTGGGTGGATAGTGGATGAAACTGAGGTTCAGACTGACTGTGCTAGGCCTGGAACTTGGATCTTCTGACTGAGCCTGTGGTGACTCACTGACCCTGCTTACCCCTGGGGTAAGGACCCATCAGGAGGCAAGTGGAGATGAAGCTGAGAGAGAAGCCCTCCAGTATATCCATATCAGAATGGATACAGGTCCACAAAGACCTATGCAGCTCAGCCACCCTGGCTCTGATGTGCCACACATTATCCTCCCCTAGTCAGAGAGTCCATGTTCCCCCTTGGAATTAGCAGCAACCAAGTGAGTCTGTAGCCAGTTTTTTTTGTTTGTTTTGTGTGTGTGTGTTTTTTAGGGAGGGTTTATTGCTCTCATTAGATTCTCAAAGACATCTACATTCTCCCCTTACCCTCAAAAAAACAGAAAAAAGAAAAAAAGCAAGAACCAATGGTCCAACGTGTTTCCAAAAGACTGAAGAGGAACATTCCCTATCATTTCACTTGCCCTATCAGCAGCCCGCCCAACCTACTCCTCTTCCCAAAGGCTGGAGGGCAGAGGGGCCTACCTGCCTTTTACCTTTCTGCTCGGTGATCAGGTGCTGCACGATGACATCAGTCATGCTATCCCTGTAGGCATACCGGTCCTTGTAGAGCCCATGGACAGTACTAAAAATAAGCTGGTAGAAGGAAATGGTGCCATCTTGGCAGCCTACCACCTGCAGGGAAAGAGAGTTGTTAATTCCCAGCTCTCTGTGGAGAAGGAGTCTGCCCTTCCCATTGTCAGGAGCAAATGTCAACGATCTGACTGGCTACACATGGCTGATGTCTGTGCCTGCTCAGGCAATGGTCCAACAGAATGAACTTCCTCTTCTTACCACGTAGTTGGAGTCAGGCTTCACTTTACACGTCCACACCCAGGAGTTCTGCTCCCCAACAGTCCCAAGCCGCACTCCATCCTTGGTGAAAAGGGATACTTGCTTGTCTGACCCTCCCAGCAAAATGTACTCCCCTTTAGTAAAGTAGCTGAGGCAGCAGGGGTCAAAGTTCAGTGACCGATCCTTCCCAATCTGAGGAAAGAAAACACACACCAAGGGAAAACCCACTCATGAATCCATAGTATTCATAACACAATGTAGGGCTTTTCCTACCAACTTTAATGAGGGGAGTCAAGAAGACAAAGGCACGCTGGTCACCATTACCCCCTGTGGGATTCCATCATGAACACAGGCTAGTCTCCTCTGGAACACCTTACTCCTCCCCTCCACACAGATGAATCCTCCACTGCTAGGGTCGGCAGCGTCTCCCCCAGTCCCACTGGCTGCTCCAGGTGTATGTCTCAGCTTCTCAACCAATCCAGACCCAGGGATTGGTCTTTCTCCCATAGGCCCTCTTCCACACACAGCCCTTGCAAGGGGGTTCAACGGTTCCCGTCAGCTTCTTTCTTTTCTTTTTTTTTAAAAAGTATTTCATAAAGCCAAATACATCCAATTTAAAAAAACTGTCCTCTATTCCGAAACTATAACCATCCTACTTCTCTTTATAATAACCTTATTAAGGTATAATTCACATATCATACAATTCACCCACTTAAAGTATATAATTAATTGTGCAAACATCATCACTAATTCAGAACATTTCTATCACCTCAAAAAGAAACCACATACCTGTTAGCTGTTGATCCCAATTCTCCTCTCTTTCCCTGGCAACCACTAATTTATTTTCTCTGTCTATAGATTTGCCTACTTTGGAGATTTCACATAAATGGGATCACATAATTTGTGGCCTTTTGGGACCAATTCATCCATATTGTAGCATATATCAATCCTTCGCTCCTTTTCATTGCTGAATAATATTCAATTTCATGGATATACCACATTTTATTATCCATTCATCAGTTGGTGGCCATGCCTACTTTTTTGAGCATTATGAATAATGCTGCTATGGGTTTTTGTGTACAAGATTTATGCAGAGATGTTTTCATCTCTCTTGGATATTAATACCTAGGAGTGTAACAGCTGGATCTGTAGTAACTTTATGTTTAACCTTTTGAGGAACTGCCAGATTTTTTCAAAGTGACGGTACCATTTTATATTTGTACCAGTAGTATATAAGGATTCCAATTTCTCCATCCTAGTGGGTGTGATTTTGATTTGTATTTCCCTGGTATCTAATAATGTTGAGGATTTTTTATGTGCTTATTGGCCACACGCATATTTTGTTTGAAGAAATGTCTATTCAGATCTTTTCTCCAATTTTTAATTGGGTTGTCTTTTTATTATTGAGTTGTAAGAGTTCTTTATATATTCCAGATACGTCCCTTATCAGATAGATGATTTGTAAAAATTTCTCCAGGTCTGTGAGTTGTCTTTTCAGTTTTGGTAGTCTCCCCTTATCTGTTAGGGTGAAGGTCAAGCTCCTGAGCTCAACTCTCAAGAGCCTTTTCTCAGCCAAAATGAACATCTTATAATTTGCCAAGCAGACCATTCTCTTTCAGGCCTCCATGTCTTCATAAGTGCTATTCTCCACACTACCCCAGCCCCAGCCAGGACTGTCCTCTCCCTCTCTCTTTCTACCAGGTGTCAACTCCTACAGAAAACATCTTGCAAACTCTCCGCCCCACCGAAGGCCTGATTTAGTGCCCCTTCCTCTGTGCTCCCATGGCCCTGTGCTCACCTCCCCCACAGTACCTCTCTCACTGCTCTGTAGTTACAGGGTTAATCTGTGTCACCCACTCCCCTTACCACCCATTAAAGTCCCAGCTCCTTATCATCACTAGAGTTTTTTGCTGCCCCTGAGGAAGCTTTTTGTGAATAAAAAGATTATTTGTGATTGCCATTATTAAACTACTAGTTTATTAAAGAAATAATTCTAAAAACCTGGTTTCTCATTAAGTTGAATTTATAAATATTTTCCTACTTATTAGTATAACAAACGTAAACAACTAATTGAAAGGGAGCCTTTGATTACCATTTACTGAATTAAATTCTGAACAGACTTTAAAATCCCTTAGTGTTGGGGCACCTGGGTTGCACAGTTGATTAAGCGTCCAACTCTCGGTTTTGGCTGATCTCAGGGTCATCGGGCTCCACACTCAGCCTGGAGTCTGCTTGGGTTTCTCTTTCCCTCCTTCTGACCCTACCCATGCCCCATGCTCACTTGCTCTCTCTCTCAAATAAAGAAGTAAATCTTAAAAAAAAAAAAAGAAAGAAAGAAAAATACCTTAGTGTCATTTACAACTTAGATGATTCCTTTAAACTAATTTAAACTGCAATTATTCATTTCATATATTTAATTTTCCTTTATAAGAATTTCAAATGCCTTGGGCACCTGGGAGGCTCAGTCGGTTAAGTGTCTGCCTTCAGCTCAGGTCATGATCTTTGGGTCCTGGGATCTAATTCTGCATTGGGTTCCCTGCTCAGTGGGAAGCCTGCTTCTCCCTCTCCCTCTGCCTCTCCCCCCCCCCATGCTCGTGCATAAGCACTCTCTCTCTCAAATAAATAAATAAAATCTTTCAAAAAAAAGAATTTCAAATGCCTAACAACAAAACTTCCCCTAGTACTTATATAATGATAGTAAATCTAGTAAGAAAACTAAAAAAATCTTTTTTTAAAGATTTTTTTTATTTTTGAGAGAGAGAGAGAAGGAGAGCAGGAGGGGGGGGACAGGGAGGGGCAGAGGGAGAAGCAGACTCCTCACTGAGCAGGGAGCCCAATGTGGGACTCGATCCCAGGACCTGTGATCATGACCTGAGCCAAAGGCAGACACTTGACCAACTGAGCCACCTAGGTACCCGAAAACTAAAAAATCTTATGAGTCATGACACGGAAGGCTTGCAGCTTCTGGTAATGACTCACTAGTGCCCACTGGGCCAACTCTCCTGCAGACAACTATAAACTCTGGACCAACTATAATTACAACCACCGGAAGGCACTACAGAGCAAGAAGCAGACAAAAACTGAAGGCACAGGGCATTTGGAAGAAAGGACTGCACTAGGTGAGTTTCTCACTTTTTTAATAGCTTTTTGCCTAAGGGCGGGCCCTATCAGCACCCTGCTGGTTGAGCACAGAATCTGGAGTGACTACAGCAGCTTGAAAATGAGGGGAAATCCCAGAAAAGAGACAGATGCAGAGAGAGGAGGGAGAGACAAAATTCTGCACATACACTCTGTTGAATATCTGGAACTCTTTGAACTACACACATGTGGGGCAGATGCCAAGCAGCCGAGCAAGGCTAAAGAACTCAACAGAGACTTCAGCGGCTGCTTACACTGGAAAGATGGGGTTTGAATGTTGAGTCCAGCAAAGTTAACTACTTCTTTTTTAAAAAACCCAACTACAGGGATGCCTGGGTGGCTCAGTCGGTTAAGTGCTTGCCTTCGGCTCAGGTCATGATCTTGGGGTCCTAGGATCAAGCCCTGCATCAGGCTCTCTGCTCCGTGGCGAGTCTGCTTCTCCCTCTCCCTCTGTGATCTCTCTTGTTCTTGCTCTCTATCAAATAAATAAAATCTTTAAAAAATAATAAAATAAATTAAAAAATTAAAAACCTAACTACAGTGCTCCTTCAGTAGCACAATTACTAATACTGGAACGATATAGAGAAGATTAGCATGGCCCCTGTGCAAGGATGACACACAAATTCATGAAGCGTTCCATATTTTAAAAAAAGCAAAAACAACTACACAATAATCCTCAGAGGAATATGACAGAAATGCATTATTTACAATGTCCAGAATATAACCCAAAATTCCAAAAAGCAGAAAAATGTGAACCATACTCAAGAGAAAAGATAATTAGTAGATATTGACCCCAAGATAACTCAGATACAAATTAGCAGATGAAAATTTTGTTTTATTTTTTTGTCTGTTTTTTAAAAGATTTTATTTACTTATTTGACAGAGAGCGAGTGAGTGAGAGAGGGAACACAAGCAAGGGGAGTGGGAGAGGGAGAAGCAGGCTTCCTGCTGAGCAGGGAGCCCAATGCGGAGCTTGATCCCAGGACCCTGAGATCATGACCTGAGCCGAAGGCAGATGCTTAACGACTGAGCCACCCAGATGCCCCAGCAGATGAAAATTTTAAAATAGCTATTATAACTATGGTCAAGGACATAAAGGAAAATATTCCTATAATGAATGGACAAATAGGAAAAAAGAACCAAATGGAAATCTAGAACTAAAAAATGCAATAACTGAAACAAAAATTCATTGGATGGGCTTCAAAGAAATACTACAGATGACAGAAGAGTCAATGAAGTTGAAGACTGAGCAACAGATCAGAGCAGGGGGGAAAAAGATTAAGAAATGAACAGGGCCTCAGTGACCTGGAGAACAATATCGAAAGGTCTAACATATAATTGGAGACCCAGAAGGAAAAGAGAGAATGAAGAAGAAAAATTATTTGAAAAAATAACAAAAAATTATCCCACATTTGGTGAAAGAATAAAGACATAAATATATAGATTCAAGACCAGTAACTATCCCCCATCCCACCCCAAGCCAGAAAATATAATGAATCTCTTTAACATTCCAGTATTAGGTACTTAACTAAAATTTCATATACCTTTCAATTTAAAATTGGATGTATAAAATTGATTACTCAATTACAAGTTTTAAATGGTCATCACAAGACAGATCTGATAGATATTCTAATATGGATTCTAGCACCAGTCTGCCTAGGTGCCAAACCAAACTTGGCTACTACTACCCTGTATGGCTTTGGGTGGTTATTGAACCTCCCTGTACTTCAATTTTCTAACATGTAAAGTGGTAATAATAATAATACATATCCCACAGAGTTGTTACAAAGATTAAGAGTTAACCTTGTAAAGAGTTTATACTATATAGAGTAAAAGAGTTTATATATAAAGAGTAAAATTCAATAAATGTTAGCTAATTCAGATACCCTTAAACATAACAAACACTTAAAATGCCAAAAGTACACAAATTATACCTAACACAGAAGTATAGACTTGATTTGCTTCATCATCCTATATTTAATTCTAAATCTTCCTAGATTTAAAAGACACCCAACTAAGGAAACAATTTACTGTCCCAAGCCAGTTGGGTTATCTCAGCAGAGTGAGGTTGCTTATCATTCAAAAACTCTGGGCCACAGCAGGAACTCTAGTGCTACATACATGCAAGAGATTGCTCATGGCCCTGACCACCAAGTCAGGTTCTTTCTTATTTTCACTATAGCAACAAGACTCCATTCCTTCCCTGTGAAGTGTGGTTATTTGTGCCCAAGAACTTCCAATACCCATGTCCAGTGCCTCATACACAATAGATATGCCAATAAATATTTGTTGAATAATGATATACACACATTAAGTGAATGAACAGATAGGCTAGGGCTAAATGCAAGATAATTAAAAGTGAGGGTTTGGGGAAATCAGCCAAGGCAAACTCAGAAGACACTTCACTATCTACCTTTACCTTTTTTTTAATCAGCTACCAAAAAAAAAAAAAAAAAAAAAAAAAGACCAATGGTAAGATGAGGTAGAAAAGAAATGGCCTCAAAGCTGGGCTACACATAACTGAAACCCCTCCGTTCTAGCAGGACATGTTCTGAGGAATAAGGATATTGTTAAGCGAAAGGCTCCACTGAACAGGCTGTATTTCTCACCTGCTTGGCTGTGGTACCTAAGCCATCCCCGCCACCTTCACTCTAATCCTTGGTGTCTTCTGCCTAACAGGTTTTCCTACCATCACGTTCTATTTTAATCCACCCTCCACAGAAACAAGGAATTCTTCTGAAACAGGAATCGGATCAAGTCACTCCCTACCTACGTTGACGGCTCCTAAATACTTACAGCATATGAAGTTCAAACTCCTAATTCACATGACTCAGGTCCTTTAGAACCATGTCCCCATCTTCCTTTCTAGTTCCATTTTTGTCTACAATTTTTGGGATCCAGTCACTCTGAACAACCCACTGTTCCCTGAGTTGACAAATATCTTCATTCTTCCCTGCTTTTGCACATGCTATTTCCTCTGCCTGAAACACTATTCCCAATGTCTTCTCCCCAGCAAATTCCTATTTATCTTGCTCAAAGGTCACCTCTACAAAATCTCCCATTTCCACCAAGCAGTGACGTTATCCTCTTTTGTGTCCCTGTAACAGTCTATCTGTACATCTCTTTAGGATGCCATGTATCGTGCTGCACTGGGGCTATTAGCTATCAACTGTGCCCCTACCAGCCTCAATGCAGAGGCATTAACAGCTCTGTCAGTAGCACAGGTGAAATGCTGGCCTACGTGGGTGCTCATTAACATTTGTAGAATGCATAAAGCAAATAAAAGAAGATAGAGTCATAACTAAGACCAAGTCTTTAGAGTCAAAACAATCTGGGTTTCAATCTCAGGTGCCACCCATTTACTAGCAGTGTGGAACCTTAGGCATAATCTTTATTCCACTACTCTGAGCCTTGCCTACTCATTTCTACAAAGTTGATAACCAATGTATCGACTTCACAGGGTTTTGTAAGAATTAAATGAGATAAAGAATGTAAAACACTGAGCACAGTACCTGGTATTAAAGTAAATGCTCAATAAACAGAACCTAACAATAATAAAGTATAATTACTAATAATATAATCTTCGAAAGTGAAAATAGATTATAACACGCATGACCAAAACTGTATTTCCCACTGGGTTTCTATAGAGCTACATACCTGTTTTCCACTTAGTTGATAGAAGGAGAGTTTCTGTCCCCAATCAGCTACAGCCAGGATGTCATTATGTTCCTCTCTAATCAACAGAAGACAAAAGAGGTTATGTGGGGCCATGGCCTACTGATAACTGTAGCCCTAAGGGTTTAACAAACAACAGGAAAAAGAAAGTGCTGGCCAGACTGTCAGACTGCCAAATGTTATACAGCAATACTGAGGCCAAAAGTTGTAATGTGGGCCAACCCATCAATCAGTCCAGTGGGATGAGGCAAGGTGATCCTCCTGGGATCTGCTACTTCACGGAATGCCCTACTATGTGGCTCTGCCACAGCGAAGAGGCTAAACCCCTCATTTCGAGTCTTCCTGAGAGCAGTGCTAAGAAAGAGCAAGGTGACAGACCCAAGAGTGCTTTTTTGCTTATGTACTACAAAATGTGGGAGCATGGGTGGAGAAACAGGTCAATTGCAGTGGAAAGGCATGTGCTGTCTGATTTTTTAATGGACGAAGAGGAAGCTGGCTTGCTCTTCCTGAAGAAGGAAAACTAACACCTAAAGCTAAGTTCTCTCACAGCTGGGGTTCTCAAACAGGTGAAATGGTTTCTGACTGGATCTAATAAAATATAGTGGGCTCTCTGAAGACCAATCATTGACTTTGAAACTGAGTACCTATCAGTATCCGTGCCTTGGGACAAGGGCTGTAGGACCAGCACACAGGAGAACCCTCTTCAGCTGAGGCTGGGGATCAAGCTACTTGGGAATCTAGTTCAAGAGAGAGACGTTCCCAGTCCTTGAGACCCGGTCTTACTCTACCTAATGTCGCCTCCTCTTTGATTGATTATTAATTCAAGCTTTTCAAGCCCAGGGCCTGCGGTCATCTGATAGCACCATTAGATATGCTGGCAAGGCATGGTGCAGCGTCACCTGCAAAACCCAGCCGTGGGCAGCAAACTGGCAAATATAGGCACTAATTCACAACTAAGGGAAAAAAGACAAAGATCGACAGGGATGTTAACGGGAAGAGACCCGCAGGGGAACTCTGTGTGATTTGCACTGAGGTCCAAACACAATCTAGGAACCCAGCCCTATGGTAAGCCTTCTTACGGAGGCCACAAACATGACCTGGACTGGTGCCTTTCAAGTTCCTTCTCCCCTTTTCCCTTTTTTATTCCTGGCAGTGGGACTCTTTATCAAAACAAAAACTCATGTCAAGCAATAAAAGGGGCTTTTCTGGTTGGAGCAAAGATAGGCATCTGAAGCCCACCCTTTCCTCCTTTTCTTGTCCCCCACCTCCACCTCTTCTTCCAAGAAACCCCACGTACCATAGAGCAGCTTCACAAGTCCCAAGCTAGATCATTTTTTGCCCAATCAGAACATCCTGGCTCCCCCAGGTCTCCCCAGTCCAGTCTGCCAATGTTTTCCTTATAGGTAAACTTGATCAAAAAGAAGAAAGAATGCCTAGACAGCCAGGATTTGGGTGTGAGGATTGTGGGTAAGGCAAGGGCTCCCTCTCTGATACATGTCCTATCAAACGCAAGGTAAGGTACAGGGAAATAGGCTAAGAAAGGTGTCCAGTAAAGAGGAAGTGTTCAATGAACTATGGTGTATCTACACAGCACATCCTATGCAGGTATTAAAAATCATGTTTTTAAAAGGACCACTAATGTTACCAGAAAGAGTTTACTTTATGATGGTCAAGTGGGAGAAAAGAAGGTCGGATATGACTTAGTTAATCATATGAACACACTGAAAGACCGAGGGGAAATACACTAAAATGCTAACAATGGTTCTCTCATGGGACAGTGTTTTACAGAAAAGTTGAACTTTCTCCTTTAGATTTTTCAGTATTTCCTAAGTTTCCCAAAGAATAATTTTATAACACAAGTTATAAGGGTGTGCTCCCCCTTATTGGAGGAGATTTCACCAACAATTCCACCAACCCAACTTAGAATGGAGCTTCAGAGCAGTATCTGCCCTGGCAGGTCTACACTGGGGCCTGGACCCCTCCAAGGAGGGTTCTTGTTCCTCGGGACACACTCACGAGTTGTCGTCCCTGGGACTGTCGTCCTCTTCCTCTGGCTCTTCCTCCTCTGCCTCACTACCCTGACTACTGTACACTGCTGACTTCAGAGTGGAAGGGATTTCCTGAAAATATCTGTTGACAATGACTTCCTCAGCATCCTCGTTTTCTCTGTTCATCCAGAAATTCTCCCATCGGCTGTAGACAGTAAGCGGTTGTTCACAATCACGTTGCCTAGAACTGCACTAAAGCTATAATTTCAAACCTGTCAAGGAGCCCCTAAACCCTGCCCGGAAGAGGACAGCAACCAGGTACACTGGGCATCCTGCTTCTCATGAATTAAAAATGGTACCCTGAAGCCACAAAGTCATCTGTGGCCACAAAATCAAACAGCAGGAACTCTGGGGTAGGCTAATGGCCTTTGAAGGCATTAGACATGCATGGTGCAGCCCTGGGCTGGACCCAATTATTCAGGAAGAAGCATAATAATCTGGTGTAAGAAAGGCAATGGAATCAAACAACCTTCTAAATCAAGTAGGTACCACCTGTAAAATGACATTGGGCTGGTAAACAATGAAGTCCTTTCCCTTCAGATGACTCTTTGGGGGATACTGGGAATTTAATATTAGAGAATTATACAAAGAGCACCTAAAGCTATTAGTCTACCTTTAAAGTCACATGGGCCGAAGAAGGAAAGCGTAAGGTTTGAGAAGGTAGATGCCAATTTTTTGTGGAACTATAGGCTTTGGGGACACTTCTAGACTTAATTTTTATTTTTTGGGCAAGGGCAGCAAAAAAAGGCTCATGAAATAGCTATTTATTATCGGTGGGCACATGTTCTGCCCAGACTTGGAGGGAAGAAATTAAAAAGGGAAAAGACCAAAATAAAGCCACAGCAAAAAGGTGAGCTATTAATTCATAAAGAAATGGGCTTTTTGTAGCATGCATGCGTGTGCGCACACGCACACACGCGCACACACACATTAGGCTGGCCTAGATAGTTCATCTGCTTTGCTACAATCTCTGGGATTCATTCCAAAACTCAAGATGGGCTCTTAAAAAATTCCATTCAAATGGAATGGGTTCCAAAACAGATCAGTCAAATGGAGTGAGAAGGTTTTGAATGGATGGAGACCTTAGGAAGAGAGAAAGAACTCAGCCTGCAGAGAAAGCCCTTTTTCTTAATAGTACTTGTCCTAGAAGGGGAAGAGCTATAAGATCACCTTGAAGGGTTCCAACAGATGGACCATACAGGGGAGAGGGAGCCCCCCGGCCGCTCGATCTTCACTTTCTCCTCGCCATTTTTATTCCGTATGCTGATGATCCCATTGAACATCCCAAGAGCCAGGTACTGACCATCATTTGTCCAGCTGTTCATACAACCACCAAAGGGCATGGGAAGAAGGAAAGGAACACACAGAAGAGAAGAAGAGAAAATTAATGAGGATGATGCCTTGGTTGAAATACAGTCTGATGTGGCAGCAAGAGCAGAGCTCATCCTGGTCCTCATGTAAAAATCAGAGGACCAAACTTCAAACCCCATTTATTTTTAGAATCAACAGTGAGACGTGAAGGCAGCAGCACCTTTTTCTGAGCTCCCACAGCTTTCTGTACATACCTCCATGACAGTCCTTAGCTTGTGCCCCATCACTGGGGCAGCCTCCATTCCCCACCCCATTTCAACCTCCTCCCACTTCAAGAACACCTAAAAACACAATCTGTGTCTGCCTAGCCTCTCAAATAGGTAGATGCTTAACAGATGTTGAGTGAAAGAAAGGCTACACTCAGAAGCTGCACAGACAGAATAACTACCACTTATAGAGTCTCTACTGTTTGTCAGTCACTGTACTGTTTGCTTTACATTCCTTAGTTTGTGTGCATTTCACAGCAACCTTAATAAGTCAGTATTTCTATCCCCATTTGTGAAATGAGGAACTTCCTAGGGTCACAGAGCCTCTCAGTGACTAAATCTGGATTCAAATCCAGGTCTAGTATCAAAGCCTGTGCCTTCTCTAACATAGATGCTGCCTGGACAAGGACAGCCTTGCACTTCCAGAAAACCTCTACTGAGTGCAGCTGCTGGATGAGGAGGCTTGTTGCCAGGTAATTGGAGGAAGGCAACTTGTAGTTTTCTTTTGCTTGATGATCAAAGGCATGGGTCCTTCCCATCAAGGAGACCATGAAAGAAAAGAGAAAATACAGGGGCCCAGACCACCTAGGTCACAAGAGACCTCTTCCACTTTGTGAGCTAACTAGAGTTTGAGAGTCTGTTTGGGAGAAGGGAACATAAAACCTACCTTCAGAGCTGCCTTTAACTCACCTGCAGCAGGTGATCTTGCTATTGGATTTGTGCTTGGAGACAGACTTCTGTTCAGGAGACCACAAGCCTTCAACACAAAATAATATAAAAGAAGACAGACTGGATGGAATATTTCTCAGCAATAAAAAGGGAATAAACTATTGACACACCTCCAGGGCTTTATGCTGAGTGAAAAAAGCCAATCTCAAAAAGTCATGTACTATATGATTCCATTTTATAACATTCTCAAAATGGCAAAATTCTACAAAGATGGAGAACAGCTTAATGGTTACCAGGTGCCAGGGGTTAGGGAATAATAGGAAGAGGATGGCGATAAAGAAGTGTCTTTGTGGCGATGGCAATCTACACAGGTGATGAAAGGACAGAACGGTATATACATGCTGTACCAGGCCCCGTTTCCCGGTAGACTTCTCTACTACCTTTGCACCTGACGGAGAATCTATAATTATTTCAAAAGGATAAAAAAAAAAAAAAGGAGGATAGATTGGTGAATTTCTAAGTTTTCAGAGCTTTAACTCAAAGAAATGGCAACTCCACAGTTCTTAACTATTACACTGCAACCCGAGTACAACTTAGTATTTGAAGTAATGAACGATGCTTCCTGAAAATCAGTTTCCTCTCCCGAGCCTCACCCACAGCACATGATCCGGTCCAGGCTGTGCCTTGTCCAAGGTACACTGGCCACTTTTGGCTTGCTCCCTCCTGCTAGTGGTTCACTGCCCTACAACAGGTGTATGTCTAGGCGACATGAGTAAATTCTACCCTTTGCCTGAACCGTGAAGTATGGTCAAAAAGGTAAACGTAGGGCAATAATGTAGTTACATAGTAAAGTGCAACATCAAGCAAGCTATTTGTTTCCCCCTCCCCCTGGTGCAGAATGCCTCCCCCAAATATTTCAACCTGTGCCTATTTTATCTATGCTCCACTGAGCCTGTCTGGAGCCTCCAGCGGAGGACACCTCTTTCTCCCAGGCCTCCCTTAGCACTGTTGGCCAGATCATGCTCTAGATGCAATCCCATGGCCTAGGTCCAAGCCCTGGTTCCACCACTTATCGGCTGGGCAACCTCAAGTGAGTCACCAAACCACTCTAAGCACCAGTTCTTCTTCATCAGTGGTGTGAGAATGAGAATAATACCTGACCTCAGGGGTGGTCACAGACCTCCAACAGGAATTCATTTTTACTATCAGCACAGTGTCTAGCACATCTTAAACATTCAACAAATATTATTACTTGGTGTTATATTTTTACAAATTCTACCTCCCCACCTGCCCCAAACCACAAGCTCTTTGAGGACAGTGATTCTATTTTGTCTTTTTAATCACAAAAGTAAGCACACAGACCAGTGCCTCACATGGAGGAAATGCTAAAAATTTTAATGAGTGACTGTCCCTTTCCCTTTTATTTATACAATGTGCTTTCCGTTATATTCTCTCTTTTGAACCTCAGAAATCTGTCAGTGAGATAGATAGGGTAGGAACGTGTTCATCTGAGATAAGGACAGTGAAACACTGAGAAGGATTACATGGTCTCTCATTCCTTGATAATGTCTGTTCTGTTGTACTCAGCAAGGAAGAAAGAACAGATGAGCTGAAAACCAGAATGGACGTAAAATAGAGATAACCCATAGGCCTTTGCTCCTTCCCTCCCTGCCTCAATGGCCATTCCACTGGCCTCTCCTCTGTGCCAACACTATGTCAATGCCATAAATGGGGCCACAGTGAGCTCCTCAGGAAGAACAGCTGCAGCCACTGAACAAGTAATGGTGACAAACTACACAAGAAGCACAGCTGAAACAGTGAAGAATTTCACACACACACGGATGTTCGGGAACACAGAAGTGGGGATAATGACCTATGCCTGCCAGGTGATGTGGGTAGGCTTCCCGGAGGTGGCAACACCGTTATACCTGTGCTCTCTCACCCCTCTTACCATCTTCTTCCCTGGGGCCCTTCCTGCTGTCTCCCAGATTTCTTATCAGACTTAATGTTACCATTCACACTCTCGGTTTCTACATAGTTTAAAGAATAACTGTCAGCCTCCCCTCAGCCACTGAGGGGAGAGAAGTAGCATTAACTCTGTCAGGATGAAACAACCACATTCTGGATGGGTTTCAGCATTTTTTGCCCAGATTTTCAGTAATTCCAGGACAAGACATCGGGAATCAGAACTTACCAAAGTCACTGGAGGAACAAGATGCCAGTTGGTGGGTAACAGGGTTGTAGGAGACACACTGGATAGAATCATTGTGTCTAAGAAGTAAACAACTATAGATTATTATACGGCAAACCACAAATGTTTCAGTGGCTACAAATGAAGATTTTATGATGAGCCCACAGTCTCTCTGACTACACACCACAAACTCTCATGCAAGTGAACAACAAAAAGTGCTGGGATGAATTCTCCTGCCCTGGATTGCCCCTCACCCACCATTTTCATCTCTTAGACATTACCCATGAGACTGGGCTAGCTTAAATGCTACCCCCTCCAGGACCAGCGTGCTAGGTACCTCTGGTTTGTGAACTGATAAGGTAATGAAGTAAAGCACCTAGCCTAGCACCAGGTGCACAGGTGATGGCTGTTACTTTTCGCTTTGTGGAGGCCTGGAAATACAGGATGGAGGTGCAATGAAGATATTATACGCCAAGATTTGGAAACGTGGCAAATCCTGAGACAACAATGAAAGATGAGTAAGCCATGTACCACACCTGGCATCTCAGCCTGTTTTATTCCTTCACTTCTGGGTAACACTTCACTTATAAGCTCATTCATCATTCATTCATTTATTCACTCATTCAGAGTTGTTGGTCTGTATACCCACGTTCATAACAGCAATCAAAATAGCCAAGAATTGGAAGAAACTCAATGTCCATCAATGACGGATAAATGGAAAAACAAAGTGTGTTATATATATACACTAGAATATAACTCAGACATAAAAAGAAAGGGAATTCTGGTGGCTCAGTTGGTTAAGTGGCCGACTCTTGATTTCAGCTCAGGTCATGATCTCGGGGTCCAGGGACTGAGCCCCACGTTGGGCTCCATGCTCAGCAGGGAGTCTGCTTGAGGTTCTTTTCCTCTATGCCTCCCCCCACTTACTCGCTCACTCTCTCTCTCTAAAATAAATAAGTATTTAAAAAAAAAAAAGGGAAGGGAATACAGACATATGCAATAATATGGATGAACCTAGAGAACATTATACTAAGTGAAATAAATTAGTCACGAAAGGACAAATACTGTATGATTCCACTTATATAAGGTGCCTAGAGAAGTCAAATTCATAGAGACAGAAAGTAAAATAGTGACTGCCAGGGGCCAAGGGCCCAGGGAATAGTTGCTGCTGTTTAATGGGTACGGAGTTTTAGTTTTGCAAGATGTAAAGAGCTATGGAGGTTTTGTACAACAATAAGAATGTATTTAACACTACACTTAAAAGATGGTTAAGATGATAAATTTATGTTATGTTTATTTTACCACAATTAAAAAGGAAAAAAATCATTTGCTAAGTACCAATTATGGGCCAGGCATTGTACTAGGCACCGGGAACACAAGAGTTAGCAAAAACAGATGCAATGTTTGCCTTCATGGAGTTTATAGGCTGATGGGAGATATCACTCAATCACCACAATAACTGTGAAACTACAATTGTGAGAAACGCCAGGAAGAAGACCTGACTGAGTCTAGAGGACCTGGAACAGCTTCACAGAAGAAGCAACATCTGAGCCTGAGCTCTGCAGAGCAAGTAAGGGTTAACTTGGTGGAGGAACGGGGAAGAACATGAGCAGAGCCCTTACAGAGAGGAAGCCTGGAGCACACTGACCCCAGGTTTCTGGCTGTTGAAACTGGGTAGATGTGAAGCCAATCCCTGAAATGGGGACATTAAAAGGGGACAGGTTTGGGTGGGGTGGAATCTGTTGTGTCAGATTAACTAAACCGAGATATATGAAAACACCTAGCTCAGTGCTGGCCAGGCTAGGCATGCTCAAGAAATGTTCGTTCATGTATTCATTACCCAATCTTCCTATACCCACCATATACTCCTACAACTTAACTTCAAGTTCAACTGCAGAGAACAAAGTTCTTCCTAATATTATTTCTAAGGGGCCTTTGCTACAGTAGGTCAGTAAGAGTCAAAGCAACATTACCGTACACCTAAATGCTTACTTACGTGTACTTCAGAATGCCTTCCAATTTTGAGGTCCAGATAATAACACTTTTGTCAGCTGATCCAGAAGCAAAGCGTTTGCCTAAAAGGGTTTTAAAAAGAAAACTGTCACATTTATTGTAAACCAGCATTTCCCAAAGAGTATTTCTTAGAAAACTAGCTCTTTAAGGTAACTAATAAGTATCAGCTGTTTCTCTACTTCTTTTTCTTATTAGTACTGGATGGCAGTCAGGAAATTTGGGTTCAAATTTTGCTTTGCGTGGGACTGAGTAAATATGATGTACTGAGAGCCTACCACATGCTAGGTATCATGTTCTGTGCTAAGGATTAAGTCGTGATTAAAGCACATGTGATCCTTACCTTCACAGAGTTTAGTCCATTGGGAAAAGAAGGCATTAAATGAAATTAATCCAACACAAATATAACGTACTAAGAGTGAGTCCTAGGAAAGAGAATAACTGGGGGACCTAATTTAGATGAGGGAAAGGATTCTCAGAAGAACCTTCAGCTGAGACCTAAAGGATAAGCAAAGCTTAGCCAGGTGCAAAGAGAAGCTAAAGACCCATCCACAAGGACAGAAAAGATATGCAAAGGCCCTGAGGTAGGAAAAGCCTGGTATGTCTGAGGGGCTGAGACGTACCATCATGGAGCACCAAGGGCCAAGGGGCAGGTGGGTGGAGGATAGATCTCTAGAAGCTTCAGGGTCATAGTCAAGATCTGGCTCTTTATCCCAAAGAAAGGCTTTAAGCAAGAGCAACAAATGAGATTTTCATTTCCACACTAGTTGGGTTTTATGAAAGAATAGGACTAGAGAGAGGCAACATATAACAAGTAATTACTTAATTACGTTGTCACAAGTTTACAAGTACTTAGAAGTGGAGCAGGGTATCATGGCAGCAAACAACAGGGAGCCTTCACCTACTCGGATGAGAGGTGAACACTGAGAAGTAACCATGGGCCAGATTTTGTAAACCTTGTTAAGGATTTTTAGACTTTGTTCTTAAGGCAAGTGGAAGTTGACCTTGGGCAAGTCACTGTTTTCTGAGCTTCTACATCTGAAATGTAAAGGAATAATAACATCTTTCTCACAGGCTCTGTATAGGGAACAACTAAGATAATATTTGTAAAACACCTTTCATGATGGCTGGAACGATAGATATTTGGGTGAGCCATACAACATTGCTGCATCTATTAAATACAGAAGCTGCTTTTATTTGTTATTATTTCTGTCACTCCTCCCTCCACACTGGCAGACAGCAGGTGATGAAGAGTGTGGGCTATGGGCTCAGAGTCTGAGTTGGAATTCCTAGTGATGGTACAAGCTGCAGGACCCAGAACAAGTTCCTGAACATCTTATGCTTTCATTTCCTCATTTGAAAAATGGATGTAACAGAATTTACCTCATAGTTGTTGTGAAGATTAAAGGAGATTAAAGTATTTTGGACAGTGCCTGGAATAGAATCAGTACTAAAAAAAAAATTAGCTATTATTAGTACAATTATTCTTTATTGTCTTGTTTTTCTTGAACCAAAAACTAGCTCTTTCATACCTTTGTATCATGGTTGCTCATTAAATATTTCTTAAACTAGGGGAGACACTGGAAACAAGCAAGCTTTAAGAGCAATACCATAATTCAGAGCATTTCCATTGCTAGGATCCAAGGGGAAAAGACCAGGTTAGAGGAATTAAAAGGCTTCTGAATCAAGATGTAATGTCCTGGAGAAGCAGCGTGATCTACAAGAAGGGATGAAGGCTCTGCAGTCTGAGGACCTGGGGCAGGTCTGCTTTGTCACTCTCACCTGTAATTGCTCCAAGCCTGTTTTTTCATCCATGAGAGGGGCTAAGAATCCCTCCCTGCCTGCTTCAGAGGACTGTTCGGAAAGTCAAATTTGATGATGTGTGTGTCAGGACTCTGCCAAGTGTTGATAACTGCCACTAAAAGTAGGCCACTCTCTGACACCCTCAAGGCCCCTAATGGTGTAGGAAGCCAAAGGACCCCTAGGTTTATAAACTCCAGAGGCCCCAAAGGCATCCTCACAGTATTACTCTGAATTTGAACTCAAACACGCACATAAAAAACAAAAAACAAAAAAACCCATGACTACTGTGGCACAGCCCACTGACTATGAGGCAAGAAAGAGTGTTGTTTTTGCCACTAACTTGCTGCATGATCTTAGCGAGTCACCTACTTCTCCAGGTCTTTAAGTAGGGCTAAAATGAAGTCACTGGGCTAGATCCGATTAAAGCTATACTGACAAAATTGCATGTCTACATAAAGAATGTGCACTTTTCTACAAAGAGGTCTATAGCTTTCATTGGATTCTCGAAGAGGCTCATCATCCAGAAGTTAAAAACCTGGAATCTGAATGATTTCCAAGGTTCGTTTAAGCACTGTTAACATTCTGATTCTGGGTCTTCTCACCAGTGGTCACAGAATGTTACCTCTCCTCCTATATCCATTTGACACAAGAGGAAATTGAGACTCAGAGAGACTCAATAACTACCTCAAACTTACTAGTATCTTTGGTATTGGAACTTGGAGTCATCTCATGCCAAAGTCCATGTTCTTCTCACTAATCCCACACAGAGGATGACAGAGATTTATTTTTAATTCTCAATATCAATTTCATGCACCCATTCTCTGACTACCACCTCTCCTCTTTTTCACCTCACCCATCCAGTAACCCCCAAATCCACCAGGACCTAGAACCTCTCCACTGCCCCACCCCCTGTGGTCCTCTAACCTCTCCCCCCGCAATTACACAGCCAGCAGTTCAAAGTCAGTGTGTATAATTACTCCTTTGCATACACCCTCCACTCCCTTGCCCTCTTATTTCATCTTCAGATGTGCTTGCAAACCTACCAATCTGGTTAAACACAACTCTCCCCAACCCTGCATCTATACAGCTCAAAGTAGTGGAGAAACAGACATAATCACACCAACTGATCTTGATGTCACTTTCTACTGATGATCAGCTTCAAGTAGGCCCTTCATGTTGCTCGGGATTTCACTGTACATCTACTCAGCCATTCTCCTAAGTGGCAACTTTCCATTTTTTCCTTGCTCCTCAACTCTCTGACACCTCCCTCCCCATCCTTCCTCTGAGGTGATGCTGCTTCCTATTTCACTGAAAGAATGGAAGAGAATTTCTATTAGATTCCTAATACCACATGCCTCCACCTGCCAGCACCTGTGGTGACACCCTCTACCTTCCACCATGCCCCATCTAGGTCCTAGATCCCATGTCCTCTTGCCCACTCAATGACTGTTCTGACAAGTCCTCCCCATCTCTCATTGATGATAAGCATCAATGTTTATCATATTCAACATGTCCAAAACTGAACTCCTGATCTTCCACTGTAAGTAACACTACCTGCATTCTTTCCCATCTCAGTAGAAAGTAACCTCAACCTTTTCAGTAGTTCAGGTCAAAATCTTTGCAGTCACCCCTGCCTCCTTTCTTCATACCATACACACCATCTGTCAGGCAATCCTATCGCCTCCAACTTCAAACCACATCCAGAATCTGACCACTCCTTACTACTTCCTCTGCTCCCACCTCTCTCAGAGGTCCAAGCCATTAGTGTTATAAAACTTGCCTGGATGATACTTCTTCACTGGTCTCCCTGCCCCAACCCTCACCCCTTGCAGGCTGTTTCCAAAACATCAGCTAGAGGGATCCTTTTAAAATATAAATCAGATCAGTTCTCTCCTCTGCTCAGAAGTCTTTAGTGGTTCCCCATTTTCACTGAGAATCGAAGTCAAAGTCCTTATGACAGCCAACATGATCTGGCCACCCCATCCATACCTTACCTCTCTACACATATCCCTTACTCCTCCCCCTGATTCTCTCTGCCAAAGCCCCCAGGAAGACACATTCTCACCTGAGCCATTTGCAATGGCTTTTCCCTCTGAGAGGAGCTCTGTTCCCCTAGATGCTCACTATCAGAATCTCACTGCCTCCCCACCTTCGTCTTTGCTCATCTGTCCCTGTCTCAATAAGCCCACCCTCATCACCCTACTGGTTCTTGTACTCAATACACTGCCCCACCCAACATTCTCAATTCCCCTTATTCTGCCCTACTGCCAGCATACTGTTTACTTAATTATTTCAAGCACCTAGAATAGTGCCTGGCACATGGATGGCCCTCAATAACTACTTGTTGACTTGAATGATTGAATTGAAGCCTAACAGACTTAACTATCTTCTGCAAGTGTAAGTTGTATTAAGGAGTGACTAAGGAGAAAAATGAGCAGTTATGACGCCATTACAGACAGTGTAAAATCAGAGCAGACTCTTACCATCCTTTGCATATGCCACACAGTACACCGTATCTTTGTGTCCCTTTAGGGGCTGAAGTAAGGTGCCATCAGAGGTGTCATAAACCTGGTAAAAAAGAGGGAGAAGTACAGTGGCGCCTGGGTGGCTCAGCTGGTTAAGTGTTCGCTCCTGATTTTAGCTCAGATCATGATCTCAGGGTTGTGAGATCAAGCCCCACCTGCTACAGGCTTAAGATTCTCCCTCTCCTTCTCCCTCTGTGCCTCCCCCCTAAAAAAAAAGAGGTAAAAGTACAGATTATCCACATGACATCCATTAGTTAGAATTCCTACAGGTTGCTGCTATGTTTGTTTATATAACAAAACATTTGTCAATATTCTAAATTTGTACCAAGTAAAAACTACACTGAGAAACCAGAAAGAATGTGACTTAAAGTAGAGAAACCCAAAAGTAGAGGTCCCAACTCTGTGAATTACATGGCCAGGAACATGCCATTAATCCTTGAGAAACAGTTCACTCTGTGGAACTTCTCTGCAAAGTTCACTCATCTTATGTGAATTTGGATATATGACCAATCAAGCTAGACCCTCCCAAATAAAGCTAGCACACACAAAGAGCCAGCTACAACATGATTAAGTTTTAGTACTAGCCCTGCTCCAAGTATGAACATCAGAGAGAGAGGTTTCATATCTGCTACGAGTTTGAAAGTCATAGACCTGAACTCCGGGTTTGCAAATCAGAGGAAATATTATAAAACCTAGCTGTAATTTGGATTTAGGATATTTTGTAGCACTGTGACATCTATAAATATGTGGAAATTTTAAAAACACACTGAGTAATCAAGGCAAAACCCTCCAGAAATGGTTAGTGTTGGAGAAGATAACCTTTGAAAAAAAAGTAAAAGGATTTGGATTGTTTATCCTGGCAAGAAGGAGTCTGCAGAACAATTTAACCAGGGTTCTAAGATTATGTAGTTACCATACAGAGAATGGAGATCAGTCAGTCTGCATATCTGGAGACAACAAGGGAGCAAGGGGAAGTGCACTTACGTAGGAGGAAGGAGAGATCATACAAAGGTTTTTAGGTCAAATATAAAGAGTTCTCTGAAAATTACTTTTATATACTGGGATAGGTTCCAGAGGGAGCTTATATTCTTTGAAAATCTGCAAAAAGGACAGCATCCATATGGAATTGTTTAGGTAGGCCAATGCCTAAAAGTTGGGGTCAGGCTATCTGGCTTCTCAGGGAGGGGGCCCCTCCAGTCATGTTGCCTGAATTTTTCAGGGGGACAAAATGTGAACTGACACCAGTCCAGTTTCAAAGGCATTTTGATTAATTGTTTTGAACTCTTTCATGGATGTCTCAAAGTAAAAAAGGAAAGATTAATGACTCCAAAGGAGGTATTGTTCACAGGTTCCTATCTGATAGACAGTTTACTTACCTGTTTTAAATAGCCCATTTCCTTCCCTATTAAAAACTAATGACTGGTTTTTCCGCCCTTGCCTTTTTTATCTTAAAAAAAAGGGGGTCAAATTTCAGAGCATTTACAAGAGGGAGAGGGAAAAAAGCACTTAAAAAGGAAACTCAGACACAATCCTACCAGTAATCTGTTTCCTGCAGCCAAAATCAGTTGCGTTCCATCGGGCTTAAATGCGAGGTCATATATACTAAACAGGAGACAAAACAAGACAAAAGGACAATTAGGAACCAAAATGATGAGGTCTGCTAATGGTCAGGAAAGCAAACTTTATTTCCATTATGAAACACTGCTAGTGTATGAGGGAGAAAAATAATGGCTAAGAATTGCATTTGGTTGCAAATTCCATTCAACCACCACACCTTGGCAGCCTATTAAATCACGATTTACTCGGCAGTTAGCTTTATGTCCCAATTTCCACTTGTCCGGAAGCCAGATGCCAGAGATGATTCAAAGGGTCAACAGTCGAAGGCATTAACTCTTCTATAAAGGCTAGACAAACTGAGGACTACTAAATTCACATGTCTCTGAAAACTGGTCATTTATTAAAATAGCATTATTCTTTCCAACCAATTGGATACTTAATGCATGCCTCCTAGGTGCTAGGCAGTAACAGATACAAAACGAGCAAATCACAGTCCCTCCCCACCCTCAAGGAAATTGCCATCCAGTTGGAAGGTGTGATTCAGACACATTCACAAAGAACTATCATATGTCATGAACTCTAAAGCATACATTTCTTCACATTTTAACATCTCTGAGGTGGGGATATGTCTTATAATTGATGATATGTCAGCTTAACCAAAAACATTTTTTGCTTTCTTAGTGGTATGTAAAATAATGGTATTTTACAATCAGTGACCTCTTAGATTAGATGAAATACAGAACAATACTGAGTAAAGGTTTTAGGCAGAATTCAAAGGAGGAAGACACAGTGTTCTGATCTGGAGAAAGGATAAGAAAAAGCTTCATGAAGAAAACAGTATGTGAAAAAAGTAAGGCTTTTGAGACATGCAGGAGGAGATCTGGAGGGGCAGATTTCAGGCAGAGAAAAGAGAACAAGCAAAGACATGAAGGTGGGGAATAACAAATAATCTAAATTATTGAATTTGACTGAAACATCTGACTATGCACAAGGCAGCAGGGAGAGATCAGGCTAGAATAACACACTAGAGCCACATTACAATGATTCTTGAATGCCCCAGGCAGAGGATTTCGTTAGTTCAGGTGATTCTAGTAAGAATGCAAAAGACAGCACTGCCAGGGCAGCCAATTGTAAAAGTTTAGCCTGGGATAAATTTACCTGATACCTGTAGTAATCTAGAATTATAGACCCTGGGGAAGAGTACTTGGACCGTGTTCCAGAGACACTCTTGCTGAGCTCTTCAAGTTATTATTATTACTATTTTATTTCATCACCACAATTCCATAAGGTAAGAATTATTACTCAGTTTGGTAGTTGAGGACACCACAGCTCAGAGAGGTCAAGTATCTCACCCAACATCATACAACCAGCAAATGGTGGGGCCAGAATTTCAACTTAGATAGGACTCTAGAGTCTGTGCTATATTGCCTTCCACTCTCTCAAGGTATTGTCAAATATGACAAATCTCTGTTATCTTTAGTACTTGAACAGTAACAGTGGCTAACATTTATTAAGCACATCTATTTACTGTGTGTGCTAAGTAGAGTTTAAATGCTTTACATGTATTAGCTTACTTAAGCCTCATAACCCTATACCCATTTAGCAGATGGGAAAAATTAAGACCCAGAGAAGTTAAGTAACTTGCCCGAAAATAAATTGCTACTGAGTGGAGGTAGCACCAGATTTCAAATCCAGGCAGTCTGGCTCCAAAGCCCAAGCTCTAACCACTACGATTTGTGGCCTTCATTTTCATTTTATTATTAGCATATGCCATAGTTGACAAAATAATTAGCAATAGTTTCCACACTTTATCAATATAAAAAAAAAAGGCATTACATGTAGAATTCAGAAAGTTTTCTATATAGGTTCTGTTGACCTCAGAAGCTTCCTTTAACAAAAATAATTCTTAAAATAATAACAATAATAACTCTTCATATATATTCAACAGCTGGCTGATGTAGAAGCTGGAACAAGGGTGGGCATCCCTCCTGATAGATGCAAATACAGACACTGAGTTCTTCAGCTTCCTCCCTATTACATGGTAACAGATCTGGGCCTTATCATTTCCTGCACTTTCTTTCTCTGAGCCTAAGGGAAAATACACTTGGTGTGTATCACAATCTGAGAAGAAGCAGGGAAGTAAAGTGAAAATTAGAGGGGACCTGGGTCCAGCAGAACTGATGTCTTGTTCGAGCTTTCATTCTCACCTAAAAAACAAGGCTAGAGAGCTGCCCTCCCACCTCTGGGTGCATAGGCCAGCCTTGTGCAAGCACCTGACACCTGTGGGTTGCTATTATGAGGTACCAGATTTTAGAGAGGATCTGTACCTCTCTTTTATATTCATTTGATCATGTGGCTTCCTTTCTGCATTGTAGATAATCTAAGCTCATGAAAGTGGTTCCTGTGGGGATCTTCTTCATCAGGATCATTTTGGGTTGAATTCTCAGAAAATCATTTGCCTGTCTGATTTGGGCCAAGCCTTAAACTGTCTTCCTCTCAGATGTGAATATTCATTTTCTCTAAATGTCTTGAAATTTGCCTTCCTAAAGTATAACATAATGTTCAACTTACCCCAATCTAAACTCTTAGTGCACTTAGGATCTGTATAATTCACTGTAGCTCTGAATTATTTTATTTTCTATATTTTACACTGTTTCAAATACTATCTTGTCCCCTTAATGATAGTCATGGGCAGTTTAAGGGCAAGGACCCTATTTTAGACATTTGTGGGCCCACTGTGCATGGCATTGTCCTAGACACAAAATGAATATAATTGACAAACTATTTTATCTTGAACCCCTCAGACTTTAACTGCATCATGAGGCTGAAAGTCGGTGAAACCGAATAAAAGAAACCTCATTTAAAATGGAGTCCAGAGGCCAGAAGGGGGAGCTCTCATAGTGTTGTACTTGTTGGCAGCCTTTTGAAGAACCAACAGGAAGAAGCCTATACATTATCCTACATAAAGGAAGATTTTTCTCCTTGCCTAGCAACAGCCCAGCCAATGAGAGACCATCACAACTCCACCAATGAGAAGCCACTAACTTTGAACTCCCAGTTTACTCCAATGGACTTTTTGTTTACAATGGCCCCTCCCAACTTCCTTCCCCCTTTCCTCTACTGAAGAATGTTCCTCTCCTTTGTTTCCAGAATTTGCCGGTGTTTCACCATAGCTTTCTTCTCCCAGATTGTAATTCCTCTCCTATTCCTGAATAAACCCACTTTGCTGGTAAGATGACTGGCTGTTTTATTTTCAAGGTGGACAAGATCACAAAAACTCAGAACTGGGAAAGATCCTAAAATTTGTCAGGTAGTCCAGCTCCCCCACACAGCAGGAATTCCCTATAAATGGCCATCCAACCTCTGAACACACCCAAGGTTGGAGAGCTCACCAGTCTGCAGGCAGCTTATTGTACCAGAGGATGGCTCTCTCTCCCCATCCACCCCCTCTTAAGAGAAAGATACACTGTCAAATTCCATTGCAGAAAGACAGAGGGCAAATCCTGCAAATTGTCCTCCGCCAACCTTGTGCCCACCCAACTGTAAATTGAAGTCCCAAGGTGGCTCTCCAAATCCTGCACAATCTGACCCAAGCTTTTTACTTGCTTTGAATCTTAGGCAAATTATGTCACCTTGTTAAATCTCAGTTTCTTCATCTATAAATGGGGTAACAATTCCAACCTCACAGGTTGTTGTGGAGATTAAATAAAATAATGCATGTGGACACTGACTGGCCTGTAGCAAGTACTCAGTAAATACTAGCTGGTGTAACTGGAGGGTAATAGCAGATGCTGTCCTGACTGGAATAAGGCAGGCTAGCCAAATAAGGCATCACAGTTGAGATAAACCTGGAGCAGTGCTTTTAAGGAAGAAAGGAGGCAGTTCAGGGACACCTGGGTGACTCAGTCAAGTGTCTGCCTTCGGCTCAGGTCATGATCCCAGAGTCCTGGGATCAAGTTCCGCATCAGGCTCCTTGCTCACCCAGGAGCCTGCTTCTCCCTCCGCCTGCTCTGCCTGCCGCTCCCCCTGCTTGTGCTGTCTTTCTCTGACAAATAAATAAATAAATAAATAAACAAACAAATAAACAAATAAATAAAATCTTAAAAAAAAAAGAAAGAAAAGGAAAGAAAAGAAAGGAGGGAGTTCAGAAAAGAATAAGAACATTTGGAAAGGAGTTTTGGATAGGAAAATAGAGTTTTCAACTTAAGAGCAAAGCATAAATTTAAACGTCAGCAAGCAGAGGGTGAGGGGGGAGGATAAGCAGGACCACCTAGTTAAGTGCATAATCTGATGTGGAAGGGAACTGGGAGTGAATCTAGGGTTATAGGAAGTACAATAATGGATCACAGCAGCAGGACTCAAAAAAGAGAAAAAACCTGCTACCAAGTGAAGTTTAGACTAGAAGCCAAAGAGCAGACCGGGAGACAATGGCTGATTCAGTTGTGGAGCACTAATCTTACACATCTGAGATCTCCTAGTTCCACTATCTATTTTTTAATAGTTTTTGTTTTGTTTTGTTTTATTCTAGGCTTCCAGCTGGCATATGTAGCTGCCATCAGGATTGCTGGTCTATAGAATCCCTACAGTCCCTAATCTAGTAAGTTGTTTCAAACCTAAAATGGGCCAAAACCCAAATAATCAATCTAAACTCATCATTCATTCACTCACTTATTCATTTATTCATGAATATATCTATCCATCAAATAGTCACACCAACCACTGATTTGTTTAGCTCTGAAATATGCCTTAGAAATGAATAAGAAGCAGTCATTGCTTTTAAAGGGTTTATAGATTTCTGGGATAAACAGATGCACAAATAACTCTTTAAACTAGACAGATTCTAAGAACCACAAGAGAGGAATGAACAAAATTCTATGCCAGGGGTTGAAAGCTGGGAGCAAATCAGGCTGTATCTGGACAGCAAATGTTTTGTTTGGCCCACATGGTGTTTTATTTCAGTTTTAGATTAGTTGCCAACACTTAAAAATTAGGGCATTTCACATAAAAACCCAGATTCATAGCTTCTGGTACAAACAGGAAGATCTGAGCACACTAGGCCAAATTCCTGCAGGGTGATAACTGGCAGGAGCTGAGCAGCAGCTGCCCTTTTTAGGCAGACATGAGATCTCTAGTTTGCCACACTCCTTGCGACTCCCTTTTACTCTCTGACATGAAAGTCAAATGTTCAAGGTGCTAGTTATCAGCAGCCTGTGGTGGGTACTTTCATAACAAAGTTAAGAAAAAAGTAAAAAGAATTTTTAAATTTATTTTTTATTTTATTATTTTTTTTAAGTTGGCTCCATGCCCAGCGTGGAGTCTAACATTGGGCTTGAACTCAGGACCCTGAGATTGAGAACTGAACTGAAATCAAGAGTTGGACACTTTACCAACTGAGCCACCCAGGTGCCCCAAAAGAATTTTTTGAAACTCAAATTTCTATTAAAAGTAGAAGTGAAAGATATACTGGTAGGGCTATATGTTTCAAGAAAAGTGGGGTGTAGAATAGCAGACTACTCCTAGGAAAGACGGACAATTCCTTGAGTTTAAGATGCGAATAAACATCTCCCATTATATTGCCTGCCTGACTCCTGCAGGCATTTGGGTTTGCAACCTCTGTAACAGGAGGAAAAATTAATGTAGTAGCTAACAGTATGGGCTCTGGAGTGAGGAAAAAAGCTAGCTCCACCACTTACTTGCTGTGTGACCTTGGCAAATTAGTTACCCTCTCTGTGCTTCAGTTTCCTTTTAAGTAAAAAAGAGGTAATTACAGTACCTAGCTCAGAGGGCTGTTGTGAAGTGACGATGAGATAAAAGACATGAAGTTCTTAGCCAGGCCTGGTGCATAGTAAGCATTAGCTATTACTAGTGCAGAATACAGAAGAGAGAGAAACCATATCCGAAGGGAACATTACAGAATGTTTATAATTTCAAATATAAGGAGACAAGGAAAGAAGTCATGCTTTCCGCACACAAACAAGAGAGGGAATGTTAAAGGTCCTGTTCCAGTGGCCAAAACAGAGGCTGCACCATGAAGCTGAAAAGATCAGCTAAGAAGATTTTTAAGGTCAGGCTGAGGGGAACTATCCAATAAGTCAGTATTTCCCAAAATGTTTCCTTGTATGACGGATTTAGTTGATAAAAATGGAATAGGACATTAACATCAACTCATAAGGCGAGAGAGTCATTCTCTTTTGATTCTTTTTCAAACCTTCTTGATTAAGAATAGGAGAAAGTCTTGCTCTGATGCTATTCACCTCAAGCACCTCTCGGACCACACTTGCTAAATATCCAGTTTTCCAGGACAGTAGACCAGAGGCTTAAAGGCTTCCTAGCAGCAGTATCTAGCTACAACTTACTAACACCGTTTTGTTTCTTCCAACTTTAGTTTCGCATTTATCTCACAGCAACTGAAACTGTCAAATATGGAGCAATAAAATTTCCTTGTAAAATCATAAAGTGTAAAATCATATTTGAGTGAAAAATCAGTGAGACAATTCAGAGAAAAATGCCAAGTATACGTGCATGTGGCAAAAACTGTGACGTTTTCGAGAAACATTGTCGTGGGTAGTAAGATGAAGCCAAGACGGATTCTGACAGGCCCAGACTGTGATTCTGTGTAAAACCGCCTCGACGGGCCACTACCTCACGCGTGGTACACCCCCTGGCTCCCTCTCCAGGCCTCAGTTTCTCCATCCGCAAAGGGGTGGGAGAGCGACCCTGCAGTTGCTCAGACCCGGGGTTCAGTGTCCTGAGCCGGGGCCGCAGGCCCGTTGCCCCTAGCAACCACGGGGGTTCCCGCCATCCCCGCCAGGCTCGGCCTCCCGCTCCTCCCGGACTGCCCGTCTCCTCACCACTGCTCGGCTTTATCTCTCCACGTCAACACGGCCCTCATCGCGGCTTCCCTCACGACTCCGGCCCCTCCTCCCGCCTCAGCAACAGGCCCCACTCCGCCAGCCACTTTGGTTACCTGCGCTACCCCTGGCAACACACATGCGCAGTGAGCCTCGTGCGCGCGGCAGAATTCCGAGTGCGCATGCCTAAAAGGCAGAGCTAAGAAAGGAGCAAAAGCGGAGGGAATGGAGCCTAGAGGAGTCTGCGCAACTAGGACGCGCGCGACTCGTCGGAATGGGCGGAGGGCGATACGTCTTCCTCGACGAAGGATTTGATTGGCTGCCACTCGTGACCCGAGTGGAAATGGCGGCTGTGGTACACTGGGCGGCCGGGAAGCGGCTGTGGAGTCCGCCAAGCTTTCACCACCTTCGTCTCTTGGTTTCAGCCTAGCGCGCTGAGATGAAGTTTTCGCATCTGATTCTGCTCCGTTCCTAGGGCGTCGCACCCTCACGGCCCGTTGCTGCCGTCGAAGCCCACCTGAAGGGCTTGGCTGGGATGGAGAGTCCGAGCCTGGGGGACTGCGGAGCTGCCTCCTCGGTCACCTCCAGTGAGCGCTCAGCCCCAGACCGGCCCTGTGATCTCCGGCAAGTTATGAGTCCCCTTTCGGGACTCATTTTCACCATCTGTAAAATGGGAGCGGGGGCGGGGTGGGTAGAAGGCGGGTGGGCCTTTCTTTTTTTTAAGATTTTATTTGACAGAGACGCAGCGAGAGAGGGAACACAAGCAGAGGGAGAGGGAGAAGCAGACTTCCCGCCTAGCAGGGAGCCCCACGGGGGAGAGGGGGGGGCTCGATCCCTCTACTCTGGGATCGTGACCCGAGCTGAAGGCAGTTGCTTAACGACTGAGCCACCCAGGCGCCTCCGGGTGGGCCTTTCTAATTTAGGATTGACAGATCTCGAGACCCACAGGGTTAGTTACGCCGCGCCATGTCTGTAGCTCAGGAACTCTTCCAGTGGGTTCAGCCCTGGGGTGGATCCTGCTTCGTTAGCTGCAATGAAGAAAGAGCTGGAAGGAGCAGAGAGGTTTTGTGCAAGGGGAGGTCCCCTTGGGTTGGAGGATCCTGGGAAGACCTTGGAGGAGATGTCATGTTAAGCAGCCAACGGTGCCCCCAAAATGGGCCCTATAAGAAGTTACAGAGGCAGCCACAGGCATGTATCCAGTACAGTACTTGTGTATGTGGGATAAGGGGCTAAGATGATTTACCTACTTTTTTTTTTTCAAAATTTAATCCCCAGAACTATCGTAAAAGAAGTATTACCTCCTTTTTACAGATGAAGAAAGGAGGCTTTGAGAGGTTAGGTAGCTTGCTCTTGGACACATAGCTAGTAAATGACAGAGCTGTGATTTGAACCCAGTCTGTTGACTTTAAAGTTTGTGCTGTTTTCACCAAGCTTCAGTTTCCTTATTCCTAAAATGTGAACTATATAATTTCTTAAGATCCACCCAGCTCCCCAAAATTATTAACCCCACATTACTTCAGAAGAGCTTAATTCTAGTTCTAGTGACTAGCTTTTGCTTAGTTTCCATAAAGAAGTTGGGTTAGATATCTCTATAGACCCATCCAACTTTTAAAATGTGTGATTTAGCGATTAGGATACACTTTACTGAAGTTTTTCTATAATGATACAGAGGGAGAAGTAATAGACCAAGATTTAGTGAACCTGGGTTCCAGTATCAATTTTGCAAGTACTTAAATCTTTCTGTCACTCATATTTTGTCAATAAAATTACCTACCTCACAAGGTTATCGTAAGGATGAAAGAGATTTGAAAATTCTTTTCAGAAATTATTTACCTTTTGGAGGGTTACAACCTCTGAAGAAAGCAATAGACACTCTCCCCCAGAAAACTGCAGATACATATAAAATTTTTACCTCACTTATTGTGGGAGAAGGAGGGTGTCTTCACAGACTGTTTTAAGCAGTTCTGTTGATCCCAGGTTAAGAGCTCACCTGTTGGTTCATATTTTTAAATTTATGCCAAATGTCACCAGAAATTTTTATAATAGCCCTATTCAGTGATTAACAACAACAAAAAGTTTCTAGCAAATAGCTTGAGCTTTTCATTGTGCAGAGACTTCCAACCCTTTGTAACCCATGTTGGAGGACAGGGAGATATTCACATAGCATAAGACTGGTCCATGCTGATTTTAATCTCTCCTGTAGTCTAAATAGTCCATATGGTTCCTGCTCTGTCATGGATTGAAATTGAATAAGCAGAGGAAAGTAAATTTTAAATGAGCTAATCATTTGTACTTTGTTTTTTTCAGCGAGGAAGATGGTGCTCTGGGATCGGAAAGAGTGGGAGAAGATGAGAAACAAGTGGTGATAAAAAGCAGCAGTGAGTGTAATCCCCTGCTGCAAGAATCCATTGCTTCTGCTCAGGCTGGGGATACTACAATGACAGAATGCCATAAGTCTGTCCCATGCGGATGGGAAAGAGTTGTGAAGCAAAGGTTATCAGGGAAAACAGCAGGAAGATATGATGTATATTTTATCAGGTGAGCATGTAAGGTGGTACAGATAGTACAGGCAAATCATTTTATCTAGACAGGTATCAGGAAAGCATCACGAGAATCTTGGCTTTTTCCTCTTCTTACCAGAAACCATTATAGATTTTATTCCTTGAGTGTTACTGGTTAGTTATATCAAGTGATATGGGGACAAGTACATATATCTTCTACTGCAAATGGTTGCCCTTAAATTTGTAAATAATTGTAAAATTATTTTATACTATCATAGAGGAAACTATTTAAAAGTACCACTTTATTACTTTTTAAAAGAATTTCAAATGACAAATACCTGTGGCAACATTTGGAAATTATTAATTAAAAATCTGAAATGTGCTCTAATTCTTTTTAAAAGTCACTTTTATTTACTAGCAGTAAGTTTTCTTTAATGTCATTTTCTAGCCCAGAAGGACTGAAGTTCAGATCCAAAAGTTCACTTGCTAAGTATCTTCACAAAAATGAAGAGACTTCTCTTACGTCAGAAGATTTTGATTTTACCGTACTTTCTAAAAGGGGTATCAAGTCCAGATATAAAAACTGCAGCACAGCACCTCTGACATCCCAAATGCAAAATGAAAGTAATAGTTCAAACTGGAGCCTCAGGACACGAAGCTCGTGGAAAAAAGATATCTTTCCTCTACCAAGTGGTAGTTTGGAATTGCAAAAGAGCAGAGGACTATCTCACTTTAAAGAAGATGAGGGTGTTAATGATGTTGACTCCAGAGAAGTTAGAAAGTCCAAAGGAAAGGTGACTATTTTGAAAGGAATTCAAATTAAGAAAACTAAAACAGGGCGCCGGAAGGGTCTTCCAGATTCTGCTCAAAATAATAAGAAAAGGAAATCTGAGTATAAAAAGGCAGATGCTGAAAGTGAACCTGTTGTGCAAGGTCAGCTTGATGCAACACTCTCCATTTCTGATGCTGGAGCAAGCAGCAAGACCCTCAGTGTGACCAATGAAGAAAAGAGACTTGTAAAAGAACAATCATTGAGTTCAGGATCAAATTTTGGTCTTGAACAAATAACTTCTGGCATCATAAATAAATTATGTTCAACGGAAGAAGCAGAACACAACAAGAAGTGTGAGGAAACCTTTTTAAAATCTGAGGAAATAAAATCAAAAGTAGAAGTTGGGGAAAGGAAGGAACATTTGCATACTGACATTTTAAAATGTGGCTCTGAAATGGACAATTGCTCACAAACCGAGAAGGACTCTATTTCTGTGAAAACATGTCAAGGTATTCAGAGCACTAAAGCTGCTGATAAACACGTGATGAGTTTATACTCCCAGATACTGTATTTCATGCCTGTATCCAGTTAGGATGTGGGAATAGAACAAAGAAATAGGACCAAATATCAGATACATTCTACCAGTTGATCCTAGTACTTTATTTAACCGATCTTCAAACCCTTTGTTACGGCATACAGGGAATTGGCTGGCTACTGCCTTGATAAACCCAGCTAAGGAGAATTGTGCCATTTACAGCTGCTACTGTCTCTCCCTGGTGCAACAACTGGGACTCTGTTCAACAGTGCTTTCCCTTCCCATCCTCTTTCCAGCCAGTAATATTACAACTTTAGGGAAAATGAAAGGCTTCACTTGTGAAAAGGTTTGGGGAAGACTCCTTTTTTTTTTTTTAATTTTATTTATTTATTTATTTTTAATTTTTTTTTTTATTATATTATGTCAGTCACCATACGGTACATCCCTGGTTTCTGATGCAAAGCTCGATGATTCATTAGTTGTGTATAACACCCAGTGCACCATGCAATACGTGCCCTCCTTACTACCCATCACTGGTCTATCCCATTCCCCCACCCCCCTCCCCTCTGAGGCCCTCAGTTTGTTTCTCATAGTCCATAGCCTCTCATGCTTCATTCCCCCTTCTGATTACTCCCCCTTTCTTTATCCCTTTCTTCCCCTACTGATCTTCCTAGTTTCGGGAAAACTCCTTGTAATGCGTAAACTAGTTGAGAATAGTCCCCGTCTACTCTTTTGCACCCCTCCTGTTACTTATGCCTGGTGTGTGACTTCCAGTTTCAGTTTGTACAGATCATAGTCACTTTTATCTTCTATTATAATGTAATGCTTCTCTAAAATGCTTTAGAGCTCTAAATAATTCAAACTATAATCACAGAGTTCATCTATTATTTGTAATATGCTCTTAATAGAGAGTTCAGAGCTTAGCAGTTTTGCCTTTATAATACCTCAGTGAATAAAAAATAAAAAGAAGACCTTTTGAGCAGCCCTATATTAGTTATTCATTATGCCGTTATGGTATAATGAATAACTCCTTTAAAGAAGAAGACGAATTTTCCTTGAAGTCCTGTCAGAAGACAGCTTGGATGAATTGGTGGAACAGCGGGTTAGACTTGATTCCTGTACTCAGTCCCAGTTGTGATTTTATGTCTTTGCTGTGCCTGGAATTCCTTTACCTTTAATAGAAAATGACCATATATACCTAGGAACTGCTTAAGAATTCAAGTTTGTCCTTTTAAGACTTTAAGCCTCTTAGAGCTTTGAGGTTTATGTAGCTTTATTGCTAGTATAATGGGCAAGTAAAATATTAAAAATATCCTTTTGTGACTAAAATGGAAGTATTCTGTTCATCCTATACATAAAAAAGTCTAGTTCTCAGCACAAGATGAGGAACCCTTAGTTTAAGAGGCTTCCAGTGAGATTGTAAAGACTTTCTCATTGGCTTAGTTAGAAATTGCAAAGTAAACTGAGCATCAGTCTCCTACTAATAAAGGACACTAGCTAATAATTATTTATGGGAACCCACAGAAGAAATTATCATGTAACTAGTAAGAGCAGTTTCCTTTGTCCTATTTTTTTACTTTCTACTAGGCTTTGTCTATTTGAACTAGAATAGCAAAAAACAGTAGCTAATTATCAGGAGAGCTGGATACCTATCCCAGTCTGTAGTCAGTCCCACTCTCATTTTGGGATCGTTGTTTAATTTCTAAGCCTTAGTTTGTTTTTCTGTAAAATGGAGGTAATAATCCTCACCGTACCAGTTTTTCACATCAAGAATATTACAAAGTAAAATGAGAAGTGAAAAAGATGGCTTCACGCTCTACAAATGCAAGATATTATTAACTAACATTCAAATTTAGGGGGTAAGGCTAAGGAGAGCATTAAATGTGATGATTTTAGAAACTTGGGAAGCCCGATAATGCTGGTCAGGTAGTCTTTGTTACATTAACTGAGCTTCCCAGTAGATAGTGGTCTCAGTATTCCAAGGTCCAATCTTAGGTTTTCCAATAGGTTTGTTTTGTCTGTGTCCTTTTTTGTTTTTTGTTAGTGTAAAAGTGTTCACTGCAGGAATTTTGGAAAATACAAAAAATTAGAAAAGAAAGATTAGCAACAAATCATTTTGGTTTATTTCATTCTAATCTCTATTTTTTCTTTATTAAATTGGGATCATATGTAGAATATTGCGTTTTCACTTAAAAAGGACATGGGGGGCGCCTGGGTGGCACAGCGGTTAAGCGTCTGCCTTCGGCTCAGGGCGTGATCCCGGCGTTCCAGGATCGAGCCCCACATCAGGCTCCTCTGCTGTGAGCCTGCTTCTTCCTCTCCCACTCCCCCTGCTTGTGTTCCCTCTCTCGCTGGCTGTCTCTATCTCTGTCAAATAAATAAATAAAATCTTTAAAAAAAAAAAAAAAAGGACATGGGGGAAAGTATTCATGATATAGTCTCAAAATGTTTAATGACCACATTGTATAAATGTGTCAAAATTTGAAATATTCCATATTATGTCTAATTTTTCAGTACTATGAACTCTGAACATAAATCATAGAGTACTAGTGTAACAGAGTGGTTAAAGTTATGGACTCAGGAGCCGGACTGCCTGGATTTGAATTTCAGCTCCGACACTAGCTGTGGGACCCTGGCCATCTTACTTAATTTATCTGTACTCAATTTCCTTATCTGTGAGGTCAAAGTAAATAGTACCTAGCTTGTAGGTCATTAGTAGGATTAAGTATTAATTTTTATAAAGTGCCTAGAATAGTGCCTGACATGTACTAAATGCTTTATAATAGTAATGTGTTGTTATTTGTACCCCTGAATATTTCTCTAGGCTAAACCATAGCTTCTATAAACAATGTTCACTATTCCTTTTCAGAAGATACCATTCCACGGACACAAATAGAAAAAAGGAAAACAAGCCTATATTTTTCCAGCAAATATAACAGAGAAGGTATCCCTTTCCCAATCAGAAAATTAGATTTTAAATCTGTTTCAGGTGTCAGCTCTGATGCAGCTCTGATGTGTTTGTTTAGCTCTTAGCCCCCCGCGACGCAAAGCTTTTAAGAAGTGGACACCTCCCCGGTCACCTTTTAATCTTGTCCAAGAGACACTTTTCCACGATCCATGGAAGCTCCTCATTGCTACCATATTTCTCAATCGGACCTCAGGTTTGTGGATTATTTTAATCTTTATCTTAGAGTGTGTTAAGAAGAAAGGGCACTGGATTCTTTAGGAGGTATGGGTTCAAGTTTAACTTTGAGTCTGTGTGATAACCTCAGGCAAGGACTTCTCCTTTCAGCCCTCAAACTTTTCTTCTATGAGGAGGTTAGAATAGATGACATCCAAAGCCTTTTTAGCACTATGGAACAGATTGTCAGTATTTTCTACTTCCAAACTAGTTTTGGTCAGCAACGAAAATCAGTTACCTAACATTCCTTCACCCTCTGTCATGTGTAAAAGCATTTCTTTTTCATTGAATGCTTCATTTAATGTCATTGGCACTTTGCATTCTGTATGCTTTTATTCTAGTTATTTGATGACTGGATTATTTGAAAACTAATAATCAGGCAAGGCTAGGTATCAGTATGATTTAGACTGTTAGCCAAACAGCCGACAGTGCTGACTTTTGACTCTGAAGGTGGTTGCCAGATCAGGTAATGGCTTCTCTCATCAGGGGTTTAAAACAAACAAACCCCTCTATGTGAGATTTCTAGAGGAGGAACTACCTGAACTTACAAACAACCCATCTAGAGGCTTGTAATCACAGTTACTTTTACTTCCCAGGCAAAATGGCAATTCCTGTGCTCTGGGAGTTTCTAGAGAAGTACCCTTCGGCTGAGGTAGCAAGAACCGCAGACTGGAGAGATGTGTCAGAACTTCTTAAACCTCTTGGTCTCTACGATCTTCGAGCAAAAACCATTATCAAGTTCTCAGGTACTTTCCTGTATACCCAAAGGAAAGAACATAAACTGTGCCTATTTAAGAGAGCCACACCTTAAACTTTAATGTCCTTGGATCCTACGTTAATCGAGGTCATTCAGCTCAAGCACTGAAGACATTTAAAAACAGTCCACTTGCCCCAAACCACAGTCCCTCACTGACCCAGGCAATAAATCTTTAGCCAACACTGGGACAAGCCATGTGGACAGGATTAGAGGAAGAAGTCGGTGAAGCAGAAAGCCCTGTTGACCTTAAGGACTTTGCCTCCGTCTAGTTAGCACAGCACAAAATAAGAATGGTTAGTAAGTGGCAGATGAGAGGTTCGGACAGGGTGGCTGCAGGAATTCAGAAGAACGAGCCACCCGAACCGGGGTTGTTAGGAAAGACTTCTTGCTGTCCCTTTCTCCCATTCTCACCATCTAGCTCTGCATCACCACATATTTAGGGAAAGTATCTTTCTAGAGTCTGACCTGATCTGTGCGGTGTTGTATTTTCAGATGAATATCTGACAAAGCAGTGGAGGTATCCGATTGAGCTTCATGGGATTGGCAAATATGGCAACGACTCTTACCGAATTTTTTGCGTCAATGAGTGGAAGCAGGTGAGACCCACTCCCAGCCATAACATTTCCAGCACATTTTGTCTCTGAGGCAAAATAAGTCCATCCTTAGAGCTAAAACTATTTCTTGAGCACATGTGCTGTCACCTTCACAACCAGTTTTGTTCCAGGCTTGAGGGGCAAGTGGTGGCATTGGGGCTATTAGCAGCAGGGAGAGGGTCCGCAGATACTCCCAAGTCCATAAAGACTCCTTGGTGTGGCCTCTGATTGACCTCCAGCAGTTTGTTACTTCTGGCCCTGTGCTGTCATTCTCATTCACGAGTGGTCTCTAAGCCTGACATGGTTCTCTGCCTGTCACAGTCCTACTAGCCTTCAGAAATGTACCACTGAAGGGAAGCAGGCAGGTTTGGGCTGGAATGCATGCTTGTTGGGTTTTTCCTACTGGTCTCAGACTGCTTTTGTGGTAACTGTTTCAACTACCCAGTCAATTGAGTATGCCCTGCCCACAGATATCCGGGGCATGTCGTGGCAGCTGGTGGTACGGTCCGGTGTCCCAGTACACTGGCCTCTTGGTCTGTGACTCGCCTTAAAGCATTCAGCCAGTAGGTCTGGCCAAGCCCATCCCTGCTCCACCATTTATTGTGACCTGAGCAATCAATCCATGTAACTCTCAAGGTCTATAACCTCCTTCTGGAAAATGGTATATTAATACTTGACTTGTGTTATCATCACCCCACATGGTAGGTCACGGTGAAGATCAGTACTAAATTGGAAAGTACTTTGTGAAGGATTAGTATAATTTTATTTATTTATTTATTTATTTATTTATGTATAAACAAGCTGTGGCCAGTTTTATTAAAGAAAAATTTTGCGTGATTTACATTTCACCAGTCTGTTCTGGCATGCTTCTGATGATGTCAGAATCACCTGGATCAATGAGAGCCAGCGTGCATACTCTGTAGTATTTCCCACATGCTGTGCCCGATTCAATATTATTGCCGCTGTAGTGATGGACACCAGTTTTGGCCAACACGGCATAGTATTCTATTTCAGATTTCCTCAAGGCTGGGCAGTTGTTGGCGAGCATGACCAGTTTCGCTTTGCCACGTCTGATCATTTTCAGAGTCTGCTTATACCCCAGCACGTACTTCCCACTTTTCGTAATGAGCTGGAGCCTAGAGTTGATCGACTCCAGCGACTTTTTCTTTTTCTTTGCGGCCACTATCTTCCTGCCTTAGATGCAGGACGGCCCCAACCAAGAGCAGCCGCCAAAATGGACAGGAGAGGGAAAGGCTGGATTAGTATAGTTTTAATGTAAGACATTGTTTTAAGCATTCATGGATCCAGTTAGGTTAAAGGTTATAATTTTCAGGTATGCTATCATATGGTTTTGTTCCCCTACCACACCTTTAAAAAGCCCATTTTAAGAATGTATTTCTGACAAACTTATATAAGGCCTCTGTCTCCTAATGTGTTGTATTTCTTCCAGGTACACCCTGAAGACCATAAGTTAAATAAATATCATGACTGGCTTTGGGAAAATCATGAAAAATTAAGTCTGTCTTAAAATTCTTTGAAGTTTTCAAAAATATTTTTTATACATTACTTTGCGCTTAATTCTTAAGAGCTCCATTAAGCAGCACCAACTGCCTTTACAGGTATACAGATTTTAATTAGTCCAACTAGAAATGTAATGTACATTTTCCTAATGTGTGTAACACTGGTAGATCTTTGCTACTGAATGTACTAGACGTGTTTTGAGTTTCTTTTTAAATAAATTGTTATTTGATAAGAATCCTAAAAATGTAAATGACTTTTCCAATAATAAAGTGTGATTCCAAGTTGAAAAAAAAAACTTTCATAAGCTCTCAGTAATACAAAGCCGATTTCTTTCAATGTTGCTTAAGGAAAGATTGGACTTTTTGTTCTCTTTCTATAAAAATGGGATTACACAGTTGTTATATAAGACACAATCAAAGAGTTTGCAGCCAAATATGTAAGAAAAGATATTACAGGGTATGTTGGGCAGTTAATGAATAATATTTTTACTAAAAAAGTAACGGTAAGGTTCTTGTGTCATCGTGTGTACTTGACAACTCTGTGCCAGCTTTTAGGAATTAGAGATTTGGCCCTAGCATCCATTGATAACCTGTGAATATCTGCCTGCAGCCTTGTTTCCGAAGATCAACTCATGCATGTTACCTTGACTTCCTTGTGAAAGCTCGAACATTTACCCTTCTCTCATCTTCCAGATGGACCTTTTAAGTTTTGTACCCCCACTTTTTTAAAGATTTTATTCATTTATAGCAGAGGGAGAAGCAGGCTCCCCCCTGAGCAGGAAGCCCAGTGTGGGGTTTGATCCCAGGACCCTGGGATCTTGACCTGAGCCAAAGGTAGACACTTAACTGACAGCCACCCAGGCACCCCTTGTGCCATTTTTAATACAGGTATTATAATGTTGTTGCTCAAATACTGAAACACTTACCTTAGAAAGAACTCACCAAACAGTAATAAAAAATCCCAAGTTGTTAAGTCTCATGTACCAATTGCCATTTAAGGTATAATTTGAAAATTAAATTGAATAAATGAAAAATAAATTGTTAGGAAGACTACATTTGTTGTCAGGTAGAGTGTGCTGTAGGACAAGTTGGTTGTTTCCACTTCAGTGAGTTAGCTTCAGTTTTTAGAGAGATGATTTTTTACCAGAAAATGGGAAAATTGGCCATACCGCCCCCCCCAGCCAACAAGGCAAACATCCACTTTATAACATCCCATCACGTCTTTAACAATCCTCAAATAGCACTTACTAAATGCAAACCTTGTGCTGGTGAGGGACACAAAGATGATAAGGTTCTGTAAAGGGTGCCTGCTGCCTGAATCAGTAGAGCATGTAATTCTTGATCTCGGGTTTGTGAGTTGGAGCCCCATGTTGGATGTAGAGTTCACTTGAAAAAAAATCTCAAAAAAAAAAAAAAAGGTTCTTTAGAGACATGTGAACACAGGGAGAGAAAAAGGCACACAAAATAATGGAAGGGAACAAAAGGAGTAAGTTGTAGGGACAAGATGCCCAAACCCTGCAGCTAAGAGTGTAGAGGGGCCTCTGAAACACTGGGCCCCAGCTGGGGTTGGAGGATAAGGCAAGCTAACCAAGCCTAAGACATCAGGTGTGACTGGATGGCAGGGCCTGCGGTCAGATACCCTGGGGAGTATGGGCCTGCGTAGACAGAGCAAGGGAGCTCCTGCCATGGCCATATCTGGCTTTTCCCCTTTGCTCAGCGGGTGAGGTCGCCTGCCTTCTGTACCTGTTTCCTCGTCTCTTTCAAAAGTGATAGGGAGGCTATCTCCACTCATAATACCTCACATGGTCATAATGATTATTGAGTTAATGCATGTAATTGCTTAAACAGAGCCTGGCTTATAAAAGTGCTATGTTAATGTGGCTGATGGGGATGGTCTGAGTGACTACCCCGGGTTGAGAGGGTCACAAAGATAATGCAATTCATTGAAGATGGTACCTTACGCAGAGTGAGCACTCAAGAGTTTGGGGTTTGTTTTTTTTTTAACTTTTTATTGAGACAAAATTCACATAATATAAAATTCATCATTTAATCATTTTTAAAGTATACATTTAAATTATTTTTAAACACTCCACAATGTTCTGCAACCGTCATCACTAACTCTAAAACATTCCCACCACGTTAAGAAGAAACGCCATGCGTCTTAGCAGTCAAACCCAAAGTCATACACCTCACCTCCAGCCAATGGCAATTACCAGTCTGCTCTCTGTGTCTACAGATTTGCCAGTTCTGGGCATATATTATACGTAGAATTGTATGTGACCTTTCATGTCTGGCTTCTTCCGCTTACCATAACGTTTTGAAGGTTCATTGTATTGTAGCATGCATCAGTACTGAACTTTTTATGACATTCCATTGTGTGGACAGAACACATTTTATCTGTTTATCAGTTGATTGGCATTTCAAGTGTACATTATTAATACTCCTGTTATCAGGTTCTGTATTTCCAAACCATGGCACCCTGTCATTAGGGGGCAAGCCATGCTGCCTCTATTTGGCCAAGACTGTTGTGTTTCTACAACCCCCTCTGGAGGAGGCAGGGCCTGTTCCTTCGGTGAAAAGGAAAGCCGAGGAGGCCGGCTGAAGATCCTACACCTTTCAGGAAAACAGGGAATTTATTACTCCAGGTTCAGGGGCCACTGAGACATACTAAGAAATTCTCTTTCTCGCCAAGCCGGGAAATCTGCATTGGCTGGGATTGCCTCTCAGGACCCACGAAAGGAGCAGCACTGGGGCGTTTGGGAGTGGGAGGGTCCGCCTCCCCAACCCCGCTCCCCCCGCCCCCGCGGACTTCAGCCAATCAGCGCAGGGCGTCTGTAGTCCTGGCAACAGTAGCTTCTAAGCTTGCGACTTCAGCGTCTCTTGCAAAATTTGGAATTACTGTGTTTTGGTACCCCGACACAAGCGCGCGCGTGCACACACGCACACACACGCATTCACACACACTCTTCAGCGCCCGCTCCCGACGCTGCCACCATGGACGATGATTCCAATGAAACGTCTGAGGCTCTGTTCCTGTCGCTGGTCGGTAAGCTCCTGGGAAGCAGCGACGTACAGATGCGTGCAAGCGGGGTGAGGGCAAGGACGGGGCGAATATCTCATTGTGCCGTCCCCGCTCTGGGTGAGGGGTTGCCAGGGAGCCGGGGCAGGTCATGCACGTTTCTCAGACTTCCCAGCCCCGGCTGGAGAAGTGGGCCAAGTTGCCTTGGTCTGAAATCAGAGGCCCAATCCTTGAGCCTGGGAAAGACATCCACAGCTCTCTGGCTCGTCCTCTGCCCCATTTCTTCTCTGGATATTAATGTGTTGGGTACTGGAGAAGAAGCATGGAGAAAACTATCAGTTCTCAAACCTTCCATGATAGCCTGCTGCGGCAAAGCCCTGCAACTTCAGAGGTGAAGGACAGGCAGATAAACAGATAATTACAGAAGAAAGGGTGGATGCCAGGCCTGGGAATAACACTCAGGAGTAAGAGGTCTCCTAAGTGTAGAGGACGGGGAGGAACAGTTCCAAGGTTCTGAAAGATATCTTTAAACTGGGATTTAAATTAAGGATACAAGGAGTTTTCCATGCCAAAAAGGGCAGGAAAGGCATTCCAGGCCAACAGAACCACAAGCAGAGAGGCTCAGACATACGCTGTCTTCAGGGAACTGCTGGTAGTTTGAGTGTTACTGGGGATGAACAGTGAGAGAGGTCAGAAGGGACAAGATCATGAAAGACCTTGTGAGCCAGGAGATGGAGAAGCCACCAGGACTAACAGCATTGGACTGGGAGCATCAGCAAATGGAGAGTGAATTGGCAGACTCAGAATGCTGGAAGCACAGATCGATGAGATCTGGGGCTGTCCAAAACATCCAGACCAACAATACTGAGAGCTGACGGAGAGTGGCCAGGCTAGAGGGGACTAGAGGGACTTGGGGGCCGACTGAACAGGGAACATGGAAAGAACAATCCAAGATGATGCTCGGGTTGGTAGCTGGGGTGACCTAGAGAGGGAGGTGCCTTTCACAGAGGTCGGAAACCTAACAGGAGGAACAGATTTGGTGGGGACAGGTCATGGAGACCAGTGCAGTCTTCGTCGGTTGAGTCTGAGATACTGGTAGGCCATCCAAGTGGAGACGCTTTAGGAGCGACTGTATGTAGAAAGTTGAAGCTAATTTCAAGTCATAAATATTGGTGTGGGTGTCCTCAGCATACAGAAGTCACAGAAACATGAGAGTAGAGAAGATTGTTTGAAAAAAGAAGAAAGCTCAGGAGCCAAACAACAAGTGGCTTGAGAGGTAGAATGGAACTTTGGGGAAGATTTGAATCAAAGCCAAGACAAACAATTTCAAAAGAGTTGAATTGTCTCCAGATACCTGAAGAGCTGTCCCAATAAGGAGGGAACAAATGTGTTTTCTGGGACATCAATGGGGAGGACTAAGACCAAGAGGTAGAAATTCCAAGGAAACAAAATCTGAGGCAATGTAAGGAAGCCTTTTCTAGCAATCAGGATTAGGAACCCACAAGAGGAAGTAGAGAACTCCCTGTTGCCAGAGGCGTATATGAGCAGAGATCGAATCTGCCAGGGCCATTGCAGAAGGAGTTCCCTGGCCTGGGAAGGCAGCGGGACTAGTTAGCCTCTGAAAGCTTTCCTCACCATCCCTTGGGGACATTTTCACACAGTCTCTACCCACAACTACATGGTGACCTCTTTTATTATAAAAGCCCACCTCACATTCCTATCAATGGACAGAGGACCCCAAAGATCACTGGAATGGAAGTTCCATCGTGTGGTGGGCATGTGACCTTTGATAGGGTGGGCAGGGTGACTTTGGGGGGTGCACTTGGGCTGAGAACTATGTGGCAAAAAGGACTCAGCCAGGGGAAATCTTGGGGAATCCCATGCCCTTCAGAGGGCACAGCAAATGCCAAAACCAAGTTGGGACAGAGCTAGGAGAGCTGGTCAAAGAGAAAGCAGGCCTGCGCAGCTGGAGCGAAGTGAGCAAGGCAGGGAGACGTGGGGGGAGATCAGGAAGAAGTGGGAGCAGGGCCCAGGCCAGGGCAGTGGTGCAGGCCACTGCGGGAGGGGGTGGTTTATTCTAGGGGCACTGAGAAGCCATTTCAGTGAAGCCATCGAAAGGTTTTGGAGGGTGTGACTCTTCTGGCTAAGGGAAGATCACGGATGTGCCCCTAGGGAGGGCACAAGTAGCAGTGGCAAGGCCAGGGAGGAGCATATTTTGAGTGTATTTCCATGGTCGACGTGGTAAAGTTCAAACCCCTTAATCTGGCATTCAAGATGATTCCAACTTTATTTCCCATTAACCTCCTCGTCCACACACAATGTGCTTCCAACTGGTGGAACTATTTAGTAACCCTAAAACCCCAAACCCCACCCCTGTCCTTTCCCCACGCTGGCCCCTCCACCTCTTGAAATCTGACTCCTTCTTGAAGGCACATGGCAATGCCTCCTCCTTCATGATGACCTCCAGGGTCCCTCCATCAGCATTTCTCCCCTAACTGAGAGCATCTTATTACCCCTCTGGTTACCCCTACCTTGTTCCATGCCAGCACTCTGTGGTCGGGCATCCAGCCTCATTTGGATCTGCACCTGGCTGTGCCAAGTACTGGATGATTCTCAGCAAATACTGGTTTGTTGAATGGCTACATTCTCAGCTGCACCCAGTATCGTGTCCTCAAAGAAATGATACATGGGTTGTTAAGAAGTGCTCACTTCTGTCCACATTGATGTGTACTTATTGTTTTCTGACCATGAAAGAAACACATGGGCATTATAAGGAGACTTAACAAATGTCCTGAATGTTCACTTTGTGCCAGGCTGGGCACCAGGGATACATGGGAACTAGGACACAGTCCTTACCATTGGAAAACTCACAGGCTGTTGGGAGAGAAAGACTCAGAAAACATCTTCATCCAGAAAAATATGGTAAATGCTATGATGGGGATGAGTACGGGTGCTGTGGGAACCCAGAGAGGGCATGAGGGTGGTGGTGGGTGGGAAGGCTTTATGGGATGGTGATGCCTAATCCAAGTCTCGAAGAGCATTCCAGAGAGAGGAAAGAGCATGTGGCAGGGCAAGGGGACCAAGGAACCGTAGCCAGCTCAGTTTTGGGGTACAAATACAGTTTTGGGGAACAAGAGAAGGAGCCCATTAGAGAGGCTGGCAGAGGTGAGTAGGTCCAGTGAGGCAGGGTAAGGAGACTGAATTTTATTTTGGAGGCAATGAAAGGGTTTTAAAGCAGAGGAGTTTGGGTTTTAGAAGGAAAATATGGTGACAATATTTTTAATAATAATGTTATATCCCTTCTGAATTTTAGAACATATCTGTTATTCATTTGATCTATCCCAGCTCTGCTACTAATCAACTGTGTGACCTTGGGCCTCTCTGGGCCTTAGTGCCCCCATCTGTAAAATGGTATAATCATAGAGCTAACCTATTAGGTGTGTCCATTTGACATCCACTGATACACCAAAAATTACTGAGCTCCCTCTATATGTTGATACATGGAAGTTCTGGGGCTCCAGCAGGGAACAAGAGAGACGAGGTCCCAGTCCATAGTCTGTATTGATAAAATAAACATCAACCAAGTAATTACACCAGGGATTTCAAACACAAATGTCTGCTTGAAGCACACACTTAATAAATGAACTGATGTGCATGTGAGACAATAGAGAATGGTGGGGACTATGGCAAACTGGAGAGGGCATGTCCCAGCCTAAAGTAACTCAAATTGGAAAATTTTAAGGACTATATCAAAAAAAAAAAAAACAAGCTTCATTCATCATGAGGGCCACCTGATTTACATACCTGTGATAAGTGGTCCAAAGGAAAAGTATAGGTTATATTATGCAGAGATAACATGAGGTTATAATGGAGCTTGGGAGCTGGAGAGGTAACATGTGGTCTGAGGATGAGGACTGAGGAAGGGATGGATGGGGGAGGGAACATTTCTGGAAAATGGAACAACACAGGCAAAACCCTTAGGCAGGATGGAGCTTGGAGCCTTCAGGGATCACTGAGAGAAGGTCAAGTCATCTGGGATATAGTAAGGAAAGACAGGCAAGTGATAAGGTGGGAAAGGATGACAGAGAAGGGTCATGAGACTTGACTTCAAAAGTCATGGAGGGGTTTCAAAATAGGTGAAGGGTGAGTACATAAAAAAAATCACTGTGCACTTACTACAAACAAGGCACCTCCCAAATGGCCTGATTCTAACCCTCCGCACCACTCAGTGAAGTAGGTACCCTCTTTCTCTCCATTTTACACACGAAGAATTGAGACAGAGACACTAAGTAACTCGCCCAAGGTCATGCAGCCATGAAGCAACAGAGCTAGAGCGTTCTGGCTCCAAAGCCTCTGCTCGGATGATCAGACCAAATCAGAATGGAATTTTTATTTTTATTGTTTTAAGATTTTATTTATTTATGGGGCGCCTGGGTGGCACAGCGGTTAAGCATCTGCCTTCGGCTCAGGGCGTGATCCCGGCATTATGGGATCGAGCCCCACGTCACTCCTCTGCTATGAGCCTGCTTCTTCCTCTCCCACTCCCCCTGCTTGTGTTCCCTCTCTCGCTGGCTGTCTCTCTCTCTGTCGAATAAATAAATAAAATCTTTTTTTAAAAAAAGATTTTATTTATTTATATTAGAGAGAGTGCATGCACAAGCAGGGTGAGGGGCAGAGGGTGTGGGGGAACCAGACTTCCCACTGAGCGCAGAGCCTGACTCAGACCCCAAGATCATGACCTGAGCCGAAGTCAGATGCTTAACTGATGGAGCCACCAAGGTGCCCCCAGAATGGCATTCTTAAAAGATCATTCTGGGGGCGTGTAGGTGGCTCAGTTGGTTGTGTCCAACTCTTGGTTTCGGCTCAGTTCATGACCTCAGGGTTGTGAGATTGAGCCCTATGTGGGGCTCCTCACTGGGTGTGGAGCCTGCTTAAGGTTCTCTCTCTCCCTCTCCTTCTGCCCCTCCCCCTGCTTGTTCTCTCTCTCACCCTCTCAAATAAATAAATAAATAAATCTTTTTTAAAAAAAGATCATTCCAATTGCAGATAAGGAGTCCTGGGGTGGGGGTGGGGTGGGGAGGAGTGAGGTTAAGTAAGGAAGAGCATACGAAGCTCTTAGCCTTGTGCCTGCCATCAGGAGTGCGCGATCATTGTTAGAGCGAAGCAATGAGAAAGCCAGGCCTGGAACCCAGATGCCCATCACTCAGGCTCCTACTGTAGCATTTTTCCTTCCTGATTCTGTCAGTCCTCTTTCCGAAAGAAACTCACCTCTTAACACTCTTCCCCCAAGGGCTCTGCCAGTCTAAGACCTCGGGTGATGATGAGAACGCCGGCAAGGAGCCCGTCTTCCATCCTGAGCGGGTCATTGCCCATTGCTTCAAGCAGTTCAAGCAGAAGGATTTCCAGCTGCCTCAGAGCCGCCGGCGGATCATCACCTTGCCACAAAACGAGGATCCGACACCCATCAGTCTTGAGACCCAACCCCAGACTCTCCCACAGCCAGTCTCCAGCTTCAACACCCTGGGAGCCGGGGACGTCGCAGGGCAGCCGGAGAACACGAGGACCTGGCTCAGCCAGAGGCTGAAGCTTCGGCAGAACCTGGAGTCATTTGGCGCCACAGAGAAGTGGTCACAGAACAAGCCCTGCCTCACCCCTTCAGAGGCCAAGGTCTTGTACACAATCCAGAAGGAGCATGAGGCCCAGTTGCTGGCCTGTCAGACTCCCACCAAAGCCACCAAGGTGAGCTGCCCCATTTGCTGACGAAGACACCTGAGGTGCTAGGGGCGTACTGTCATTTCCTTCCCTCAGGATAGGGGTCGTTGGCCCCATTTCAAAGAGGAGCAGAGAAGTCCCCAAAGGGGTGTGTACTGGTTCTTTATTGCTGCATAACCAATGTCCCCAAACATTTAAAGCCACAAATGTTTGTTACCCCACTGTTTCTGAGAGTCAGGAATCTGGGGGGAGCTTCGCGGGTGGCTCTGGCTTTCATCGCAAGTGACAGGCACGTGCCACAGACATCTGGAGGCTTGACGGAGGCAGGAAGATCCACCCCCACACGAGCTCGCTCACGTGGCTGTTGGCAGGGGGACCTCAGCTCCTGGCCACAGGGACCTCTCCACAGGGCTGCTCGAACGTCCTCACCACCCGGCAGCCAGTGTCTCCCAGAGGGAACGGTCCAAGAGACAGAGCAAGGAGGAGGCCTGCAATGCCTCTAATGACCTCATCTCAGGAGATCGTGGTTTCAGGAGAATCACATGATCACTTTCCCCGTATTCTATTTGACAGACGCAAGTCATCAAGTGCGGTCCACGCTCGAGGGGAGGGGAGTCAGGCTCTACCCCAGAGGGGAATAATGGAGGAACTTGTGACCGTATCTTAAAATCACCCGAGGAGGGATGATTCCTGGCAGTCCATCTATGGGGCATTTTAAAAAGCTCATTGTTCATTCGTTCATGGACGCATGTTTGTCGAGGGCCAAGATGTGCCAGGCAGGTGCTCTAGTGCCACTGTGAGGATCACAGTTGTGAGGTTGGAAGAAAAATGAGGAACTCCCTTTTCTAAATACAGAAATAGAAGCTCAATGAAGCCAATCAATTGTCCAGTGTAGTCAGTGGAAGTCAATATCAAAGCCCTCATCCCCCAGTGCTTGCTTTCTGTGACATTTCCTTGTAATGCAAACACTTGAAATTTCTCCCTGGTCGGGGGAAGTTGGGGTAAGAGGTCAGATAACTTGGGTTTAAACCTAGCTCTGCTACTTCCTAGCACTATGATCTGGGCCTCAGTTTCCCAATCTATTAACTGGGGATAACCATTGTACCTACTTCCTAGGGCTGCTGTGACATCTAAATGGATGAAGTTATATAAGGTACCTTGGACAGTGCCGGCCATAGAGTGAGCGCTCAATATTATGCCTGCCATTTTGATTACAATCTCACTGACATCAGGGTCAGGCCTTGGTGTAATCAGAGTCCAAACCCAAATTTCACAGGCCTAACACATGCTTCCTGACAGCAACACAGTGTCTATAAAGAAGGGCTAGACTTGGGTTAGAAACCCAGCTCTACTGTTCAAGCGTTGTGTGACCCTGGACAAGTCACTTCACTTCTCTGAACCTGTTTTCTCAGTTGTAAAAAGAAAAAGTCATACCTAATACCTAATTTGCAACATCACTTATTCATTCAGCAAACAATGACTGCCTACCTGCCTAGGGCTGGGGAGCTTTTTCAGTAGGGGGACGGGAGATAAGGGTATGTAGCTTAAATAAGACATGGTCTTGCTTTCGAGATGTTCCAATGTTAATGAGGGAGGAAGACACATCAGATCGCTAACTACAGTTTGCTACAGGCCTTTAATAGAGGTGGGTCCCAAACACAGAGGAGCTCTAAACTAGGAAATGGAAAGGTCCTTTGTAAGCCGTCAGGTGCTGCACCAAGGTAAGGGGGTATTATTCTGAAATATATCCAATAACCTGGGATTAAAGGAGGAGTGGGATTTGGACAGGCAGCAAAAGAAGGGGAGGCATTCTGGGCAGGAGGCCCAGCAGGAGCAAAGGCTGGGAGGTAGGAGGATTAGAGAGCCCCGTCTGGTTGCTGGCAGGGGCATGTGTCTGGGGGCACTGAGAGCCCAGTGGGATTATAATCCTGACTGGTTTGACAGGAGACATGGGGGTAAGAATGAAATGTCGGTTCTCATAACGTCCAGCCCTCTTGTTTCTGATGGGAAAATGGAGGCTGCGAGGTGCAAAGTATCTCTGGTGACCCGCAGTTGCCCTGAATCCACTGCTCCTTGGCCTCCATCTTGCTGTCTGTTTAAAGCTGCTTGGCCCCTCGCTCCCCCTGTTCTAACTGCGGGACTCACATTCCAGTGGCCTGTCTCCCTGAATTCTTCCTCTTGCAGAAGAGCCCCCGGCCTTCCCACCGCCCTGTGCCCCAGCTCCGACTGCCCAAGCCCGCCGCCTTGGCCGCCTTGTACTCCTACCTTCGCAGACGCAAGATCAAGATCCTGGAGATATTTAGCAAGGTGGACTGGGGTGAGAACCAGAGGATCTCTCGGGAGGAGTTCATTGTGGCTCTGAAGACGGTGAGTGCCTCCCGTACTCCCTCCGGGCTGGCCTGAGTGGGGAAGATATCCATGCACCCTGCCCCCACTGCTGCCTCCACCGAGGTCCTGGACCAGCTGAAAAGTAGACGCAGGGGGCTCAAGCCATCAGCCCTATTACTTGTAAAGCCAGCTTGGAAAATGTGGTGTAATTTGTGGCCACATCAGACCCCAAAACCACCCCTGCACGGGTCTGACCTTGAAAGCCCCAACCTGAGTGGGAAGTCTGCAGAACCAACCCCATAACCAGTCAGCTGCATTAGGAATCATTGACTTGCCCATCGGACCCCAAAACTGTGCACAGAGATTGCTGGGCCTTCAGTCCTGCCTCTAGAACCTTCTAGAACTTCTCCAGCTGTCACTGGCATATGACTACACAGAGGTCTTGTTAAAATGCAGCTTCTGACTCAGTACCTCTGTGCAAGGCCCAGGATCCTGCGTTCTAACAAGCTCCCAGTGATGTCTATAGTACTGTCCCTCAGGCCACACTTTCAAGGGCTAGCCAAGATTTTAAATTAATTATAAATAAATAAATAAATAAATAAATATTTAAAATCCAGTTCCTCACTCACACCAGCCACATTTTGAATGCTCAGTAGCTCCACGTGGTGAGCAGTTCCTCTATTGGACCACACAGATATAGAACATTCCATCATTGCAGAAAGTTCCATTGGTCTAGTAGGGGTCTACTATCACCCAGAAGTCAAATGCAGCCAGCCTCTGGTTTTGTAAATAAAGCTTTATTGGAACTCAGCTACACTCATTTGTATGTATTGTCATGGCCGTTTCCATGCTACGATGGCAGTTATCAGAGGCCATATGGTTCATGGAGCCTAAAATATTTACCATCTGGCCTTTATAGAAAAAGTGGGCTGACTCTGGTCTGCATGAATTCAGCTTTTACATACTCTGAATACAAGCTACATTTACAAAACACTTTCGGAAGCTGACTGCTACTTCTTTATGGTTTTAAGTCATCACCAGTGTTCACACTGTTTCGTGACATGTACTCATCTAAACAAACTTTCAAAACATGAAAAAAAAAGATAAAGGGTTTTTAATCATCATAACCAAAAAAGATAAAATATTACATCCTTTCGTCCCAGGAGAGTTCTGACCCTCTTTTGGGAAAGCTCAGTGAACAATGACTGCAGTTTAAAGGAGCTGAGGAACAAAATTATATTTCCTGTAGAACTTTTCTTCTTGAATATTCGGTATTGATGGCAAGCATTATACGCTTACAAAGTTGCTCACTGTCCTTCAAAGTCGTAGCGTGCAGTGTATTTCTGATTCTATTTTACTCCAGTTAAGAGAGGCTTATGTGTTCTCATGGACAAGGATGGTAGACACGAAATCCTTTCTCCAATCCAGCCTGGGAAAACGGGCATTGACGTATTGGTACGGAGTGGGGTGGCGGTCCGGAAGGAAGAAGTAGCAGACTCTGCAAAGATGCTGGCTGACCTGGACTGGGTTTTGAAGGAGGGAGAGGAGTTCTTCAGATAGGTGGAAATGCCTGAGTAAAGGCAGAGGGTGAGAAAGCACAGAGTGTGTTCAGGATCTGGGAAAGGGCTCTGAGTTCCTACAGCAGAGGCCTCGGGCCTGAGCTGGGAGTGGTGGTGGATGAAACTAGAAACTGGATAGGAGAGGTGGGGTGGGGCTGCTATGGCTTTGGCCATACTGGTGGAATGTTTGGATGGGAGCCCGCCCACCTTGGTGGCTTCTCTTCTCTCCTCAGGTTGGAGTCCCTCTGAAAAACCAGGAGGTGGAGGAGGTTGTGATCTATCTCAGCTCTCTGGGAAAGTGCAACAGCATCACCACGGACATCCTGGCCAACACCTACAAGCAGTGGTCCTTGGCTCAGCAGAGGAGCACCCTGCCAACTGCAAGGGAGTGTATGTACCCGCCCCACCCCCATGCCTCTACTTCCCCACCCTGGGAGCAAGCATGAGCGAGGCAGCCTTGGCTTACTTTCTGAGTGTGTTCTCCAACTCTGGCTTACCATAGTTGGGCCAAGCTTCTGGAATCCCCAGGCCCACTAGTCAACTAAAGAGGGGATATTCTCTCGAGTGCCCAGCTACCATATCCATTCGAAGATGAATGAGGCCCAGCCCTTGTCCTTAAGGGAGGATTTTCGAAAGGTGGTTTCAGCCCACCAAAGCTTACCTGACAGACTGAGATCTGACCCAAACAGGAAGCCCTTCCATTTGTATGTGGGCCCAAGGCCTTCTTACTATTAATCTATATTTATTGATAAAAAGTTAACTGAAATTAAAAAAACAAACAAAAAACCCACTAAAATTCAGAAACCAGAATTAGCACATGTTTAGAGTTTACTGGAAAGTCTACTTTGATATTCTATCAGAGATATTAGTAGGGTTGCTGTGAACAGTTGTATGAGCTGTGCACAGCTCAAGTTCCATTTTCCAGGCCATGTGCTTGTGGAACCACATCTGTCCAGGTATAGCACAGAGGCAAATTAGAAATGGACGAACCATGGCAGTGTCTATGAATTTACTCTACAACACAAGGGTATATCATTGTTCTTTATAGCTTAGTGCCATTGTTGTTGTAAAAAAAAAAATTAAAATTGAACAACTACAGATAAAATTAAAGCCCTCCTTTAAACCTCCCCCCACCATTCCAGGGCCCTCTCCAAACGTAACTGAACATATAATAACAATTATAACAATATAACATATTCCCAAATATGACCTCTTTCTTTTTCTAAATAAAATAAATCTTGCTTTGCCCCCACCCAGCAGGCCGGGAGGAGTTTCATTTCAGACATGTTGGCGTGGGGTATTCCTCACCCTCTCTGAGGTCATGTTAAAACCCCGGGAGGGAGGGTGGGTAATGCAGGAGCTTCCTTACCTGCGTGAAGATCTGGGCCAGGGCCTCTGGAATCCAGGTCCCACTGAGCTGGGGGCTGAGTGTCCTCACTAGTTGGCTCTTTCGGAGGCAGAGGGCAGCTCCCACAGAGAGGCTGTTCCACAGTCCTCCGGAGCTTCCCCCACGGTGCAACACAGATTTCCAACCTCTGGTCTCAACAAGCCTGGGCAGAGACCCCATCAGTCCCAGGCAGGGGCTCCGCCCCTCTCAGAGTCCCAGGGAAGCTGAGCACCCTACAGTCACCTCCTGCACGCGTCACCACCCCCAGTCGTAATCTCTGGCACCCTTCATGTCCAGCACATGCTCGGGACTGCCTCGAGTTGGGCGTGCTTTCCCATCCGTGCTCTTTTTGCCTTTTCATTGTAAGTTACCAAAGCTCACCGTTACTCGTGTAGTTGGCTGCGAGCCATTTAGTGAATGACACAGTGCCCCCCGATGCCTGTTTGCGGCAAAGGTATTTGGGGCCTCTTATTTCCCAATAAATAGACTTGAAGCCAAGAGCAGGTATTTGCTTGAATGGCGCCATCTCAGTGTCATCACGGAGCCCCTTCTCCTGGACAGCGCCAGAGGGCAGGGTAAGCGGATTCGGGTATCTTCTGCTTTGCCTATAGGGGCAGCAGCGTCAAGAGTCTGGGGGCCCAGCTCCAAGAGAGAAGGCAGTAGCATTTGGGGGCGCCCACTGTGGCCTGGATCGCTTTACCCACAGCAGTGGCTCAGATTATGCTTCAAGTCCCTGGAGGTCAGAGCCACATTTCACGCTCGACAAGGTGGAAGCTGAAGCTCAGGGAGGCTGAGCCACCAGTCTCCAGTCTGAAAACTAGAAGGTGGCTGGGCCACGATTTCGTATCAGCCCAGGATAGTGGAGGTCTGAACCGGGGGGGCAGGGGCAATGGGATGCTTTCATTCATCCAGATCTTTGTCGAGCACCTGGTATGTGCCAGGCCCGCTTCTAAAAACCAGTAACTGGGAACACGGGAGTGAAGCAGCCAACGAGCTTCCATGTAGAGGGTTAACCAAGATGATGTCTAGCAGCGATTAATGACTTGAAGACAACAGGGCAGAGTGAGGGAGTGGTGTCAGGGAAGGGCTCTCTGCAAAGCAACCCTTGGAGCGGACACTCGAGTGACCGATGAGGAGCCGGTCTGGCAGAGGGCACCCTAGGCAGATGGAGCTACAAAGGCGAAGGCCCTGATCGGGAAAGTTTTCAGGGGACGGAAAGCAGTTAGGGTGCTGGGGGGGTGACGGAGGGGTGAGCAGGAGGAGACGGATCAGGTGGATGTTGAACTGAGCCAGATTCCGCAGAGCCTTGCAGACCAGGAAGCGGATTCTGGGTTTTAGTCTGAGTGCTGGGGGAAGCCAGCAGGGGAATGAGGTGACCACGTTTTTTAAAGGTCCTATTTGCTGTTGGGTGGAAAGAGGATGCTGGAGGATGAGAATGGCAACAGGAAGGCTGCGGCCATGGTGCAGGTGAGGGAGGAGGCAGCCTGGCACGAGGGAGGCCATTGTGGAGGCAGAGAGAAGGGATACCTTCGAGGTCCGTCTCAGATGGCATTGACCGGCCACACGGGAAGTGAGCAGAGGGGTGGCCCACACCTGCTTGGTCACATCAGTTAACTGCTCGATGGATTCCTTAGCTGGGCCTCCTCTCAGTCTCTCCTTCCTTTCAGATTATAGATCCGCCAGGCACAGAGGGTCCCCACAGAGCGCATCCAAGAAGCAGGTGGATTTGGGCTCACAGCCTCGCAAGATGGATCTGCTGACGGTGCCCGTGGTCGACACCCAGATGGAGGCGCGGCCCATGACTCTGGAGGAGATGGAGGACGTTGGCAAGCGGTACCGCGAGAGGAAGCGGCAGCACAAGGTACCTAGGCCAACGGGAAGGGCATGGGGCTCGGCGCCTGGACAGGCTCGGGTTCGAGTCCACTGCACCTTCGGGCCGGGGACCTTCTGGGAGCAGGCTTCTTCATCTGATGATGAGAACGCCTACCTCACGAGGTTTCTCTGAAGATGAAATGAGATCATGTTTCCAAACTATGGAGTCCCCCTCCTCCCATTCTTTAACTGTGACTTTGCACCCTGAGACCAGGGCCATGGGCTGCCGTCCTCATCACAGCTGGAATCCAAGCGCCCAGCACAGGGCCTGCCACCAAGTGGGCTCTCCAGAAACACATGGCCAGTGAAGGAAGAATGGATGGTGTGAATGAATTCACCCAACAAATAGTTATCGACAGAGGCAATGTGCCAGGCACTCTCTCAGGGGTTGCAGAGAACAAAACAGCCCCTGCCTTCAGAAGGCAGACGATATTCATATTACACTACATATAAATACAGATTTTATTATGTATAATAAAGATAACATAAAGATAGATAATATTATAATGTTATATGTTAAATTAATTATATATTAAACATAATATAATAAATATATAAGTATATATTATATTTATTTTATATATATATATAATAAAATGTCAGGCATTGTAAGCGCTATATCGCCTAAGATCTGATTCACTTGCATGACAAAAAAACCTCAACATATTTGAGCAGGGATCAGCAAACTTTGTAAAGAGCCAGGCAACAAACGTTTTAGACTTCGGTGGCTTTAGCATTTCTGTGGCAACTACCACCCCAGAGCAGCCGCAGACTGCAGCTGCTAAACGAATGAGTGCCTCTGTGTTCCAAGAAAAGTGTCTTTATAAAAACAGGTGCTGGGCCAGATGTGGCCTGTGGGCTGTACTTTGCTGATTCTGCTGTTAGATGCTGCGAAAAAGATTTTTATTTCCTTGTAAATAACTAACTAAGAAGGCCACAAGTGGCTCCACATTCCACAGGCCTCTTGGCGCTTTGCTCTGCCGTCCTTGACAGCGGGCTTCCGCCTCAACGGCACAGATGTGTGCAACTAATTTAAACCCTGGTGCAGCCAAACCCTGGATGCGGTGTTTCACTAGGGCGTCTACACTGTACCCTACTGTCCGTATGATACAATGATGGCAGGTCCACGTATGGGGCTGTGCACACAGCACTGCATGCCTTAACCGTAGCCATCCAAGCGTGCTTCAGGGTAACCTTGACCTTGTGTGATTTCTCTGCCAAGTCACTGACTTCAGAGCCTGAACTTTGGTCCCGCCCTGCATTCTTTGCCATTTCCCCTCATGGGGACAGCGCGATGAGGCTCCGCATGTGCCTTCTGGCCGGGAAGAAAAACACAAGGTGGAGGGAAGTGTGTGCCAACCTCTGTTCTCTTTGCAGCTCAAGATCCCCACCATCCAGTACTTAGAGCGGTGCCGCCTGGTGCGCAGTGGGAATAAGCACTTCGATGAGCACTGCCTCCCATCCACCCTCCAGGGGGAGATGAGGGCGCTGGTCGACATGTCCCGCAGGGACAACTTTCTGGTCTACCTGCAGTGCTACAAGCTCTGTGAGTACTACGGCCTCCCGCTGACGGAGGATGTCCTCATGAAAGGTAAGGGCTTTGGGGGCTGGCCCTTGGGAAGTTGCCAAGAGGGCCCAGAACCCAGGCGAGGGTGGCATCCACCTGAGGTCTGTCCTTGCCCAGCTGACATGCACCCAGCTAAACTGCTGTGGCTGTGATGGGGACATTGAAGGAGGGGGAGGTGGGGAGAAACAGCCCAGTCTGTTTTGCTGTTAGAAGGGATTTCTAGAATCCTGGAGGTACCCAGGCTCCACAGGCCTAGAGGTCTGGGTTGCCCCAACTGAGCTGCTAAGCATTCTAGAACAGGAGTTCTGGGTGAGGGAGCCCTGAAGTTGAGCAGAAAGAAAGAGTCCCAGTTTCAAAGAGGGAGATCTGCTAGAAGTGATGACCGCTATGCTGTGTTGGGCTTTTCCGAAAGCACTTCCCTAGGTCGGGTCTGTTTCTGGGTTCCTCTGCAACACCGAGGTAGGAACGCACCGGGGATGGGGCCAGGTTCTGCTGAGGCCCTCTGCTCTCTGCTCAGACCGCAGGACTGGGTGCTGAGATTTCCACACTGGTCTCACCCTCTGTCTGAGGGAGAACTGTTTCCACATGTCCAAGCAGATCTGAACCCTCCCCGTCTCAGGGTAGAGTATGTGCTTCTGAGAGATGGGGCTGGGGGAGTGCCCCATAAGCCACGGACGACCACACAACAATGCTGGCACCCCAAATTTGTGAATGTATAAATTTAACGGGCAGGTCCCCCTTGTGCTTTAAAAGCACGAAAGAGCAAGCCGCGCCTGAGGGCAGAGGTTTCCCAAGTTCCAGGAAGGAATCATGGCCAAACTGGGAAGTATGGCTTTCAGAGAAAGGGGCACACAGACAGTGGTGTGACTTCCCTGAGAACAAGTTAACCGTCACAACTGACTATTTCCATCTTTTTCCCAAGAGAGAGGGAAGCAAACGCACAATGCATAGGACCCTAGGTCTTGTATTAATTTGCTCAGGCTGCCACGATAAAATACCACAGACCGGGTGGTTTGAACAACAGAAATTTGTCTTCTCACACTTCTGGAGGCTAGAAGTCCAAGATCAAGGTGCCGAAAGAGCTGGTTTCTCCTGAGACCTCTCTCCTGGGCTCACAAGATGGCCACCTTCTCGCTGCCTCGTCACATGGTTTCCCCTCTGTGCACTCATGCCCCTGGTGCCTCTCTAGTGTTCAAATCTCCTCTTACAAGGACACCAGTCAGATCTGAGCCCACACTCATGTTGGCCCGATCACATCTTGAAAGATCCTCTCTCCAAATACAAATTCTGAGGTTTCGGGCTTCAATATATGAATTTGGCCTTGGGATGGAGGGACACAGCTCAGCCCATAACAGGCCTGTATAATCGCGTGTGGCCAAAAGCCTCCAGAAACACAGGCAAACCAACCTAAGTGGTCATTGTCTCCTGGGCACGCTGCACCTCCCCACTTGGGTGGCCACCTGCTGCCCACCTGAGCTGGGAGGGCAGAGACAAGGGCTCCTGCAGCTCTGGACACGGACGTTTTGCACATGATCCTTCCTTCCTTCCTTCTCGCTCAGGGAGCCTCATCCTCCTGATTGTGGACATTCCCTCATCGTGGCTAGTGGCAGAGCCGCAGCTAACTGTCTTCTGAGCTGCAGGCAGGCTTGCCACGCACGCACCCGGGACTGCCCTGTGGGCCAGGCCTTGCCTCTGGATATGCCTCCTTTGTCTCCACCAGAGCACTGAGCCGCTACGAATTCCCTCCTCTGCTGGCTCCTGGGCCTGTGAACCTCACTTGCTGGGAGGCTCTCACACTCATGGGCACACGGGAGCATCGTGGGGGGGCTTCTTTTTGCTTCTGATTGTTCTAAACTGAAAAACTCTGGTCCATCTCTGACCACTATCCTGGCCACTATCTACAGGCTATCTCTAGGACAGAGGCCTGCTCTGCCGTGAGTAAAGAAACTCAAACTTTGAGACTTCCAGGTCTGTGTTCTAGACTAGAGTTTGGTGGGCTCTGACTCCAGGCCTCAAGCTCAAGGGCCAGAGTTCTAGAACTCTGAGGCATTTCCCCTCTCCCCAGTGAATACAGCTTTATGTTTTTTCCCCCTGATTTTATAGATTGCTCACTTATGCTTTTTTTGAAAACATGAAGATAAAAAAATCCCCCCAGCTTGAGTTGACACCATTAATATTTTAGTAATTGTTCTCTCACAGACCTCTTTTTCTTTCCCATTTATACAAAATTATTTATGTAAATTATTTTTAAATCATATATATCTCTCTATATCTTTAAATGTAGTTTTAAAAAATCCTGTGTACCTTTTTAAAATGTGATGCTGCATATCCCCCTTCCCTCTCCCCTCTTATCTGCACAGTCCCTGCCGTGTCCCTCCCCCACACCATAGTCAGTGTTAATAACCTGGAGTGTAACCTTCCATTGCTTCTTCTAGAATATGAGTTAGTCATGTGTTACCGTCTTGAGACAAGCACTCCTCAATGGCTGCAGGAAGACAGAGGCCCTGGCCCAGGGATTTTTGTGCTCTGACTTCTCAGAGCAGTCTCCTGAGGTTATCCGTGAGACTAATTCTAGACAAGGAGAAGACTGCCATCAGCTAAGTCTAAGTTAACGTAGTGAAGTCTTGGGCAAATATCCCCTCCTCCTTGTGGGTTCCTGACCAGCACGCCCCCTGCAGACTGGGTTATGGGGCTGCACGCTCCATCCTAACTGCATGCAGACCTTGGGGCCGCGGCTGACCTGGTTATAAACAAGCGACCCCATCTCTAGGCCAGACGGCGGTGTTGTAGCAGCCCCACTTCCTTGTGTGTGTGTGTGTGTGTGTGTGTGTGTGTGTTTTTATTATATTATGTTAATCACCATACAGTACATCCCCAGATTCCGATGTAAAGTTTGATGCTTCATTAGTTGCGTATAACACCCAGTGCACCATGCAATACGTGCCCTCCTTACTACCCATCACCAGTCTATCCCATTCCCCCACCCCCTCCCCTCTGAAGTCTTCAGTTTGTTTCTCATAGTCCATAGTCTCTCATGTTTCATTCCCCCTTCTGATTACCCCCCTTTTCTTTATCCCTTTCTTCCCCTACCGATCATCCTAGTTCTTATGTTCCATAGATGAGAGAAATCATATGATAATTGTCTTTCTCTGCTTGACTTATTTCACTTAGCATTATCTCCTCCAGTGCCGTCCATGTTGCAGCAAATGTTGAGAATTCGTTCTTTCTGATAGCTGAGTAATATTCCATTGTATATATGGACCACAGCTTCTTAATCCAGTCATCTGTTGAAGGGCATCTCGGCTCCTTCCATGATTTGGCTATTGTGGACAATGCAGCTATGAACATTGGGGTGCATATGGCCCTTCTCTTTACTACGTCTGTATCTTTGGGGTAAACACCCAGTAGTGCAATGGCTGGGTCATAGGGTAGTTCAATTTTTAACTTTTTAAGGGACCTCCACACTGTTTTCCAGAGTGGCTGTACCAACTTGCATTCCCACCCAACAATGTAGGAGGGATCCCCTTTCTCCACATCCCCTCCAACAATTGTTGTTTCTTGCCTTGTCTATCTTTGCCATTCTAACTGGCGTAAGGTTTCCTGATACTGCACTAGGTTATATGCCACGTCACCATCGCGGGAAGCTGGGGGCAGAGTCTAAGGGACCCTCTACACTCCTTTTGCAACTTGCTGTGAATCTACAATCATTTAAACATAAAAAGTTTAAAATGTATATAAGAAAACATCTTTCCAAACAAAAATGTCGATTAAAAAAAAAAAGCCCCCCTCTGCCCCAAAGTCTCAGGGCAGAGAGGGGTCCTGAGCTGACAGGTCACATTTTTCTTGCTGCTTACAGCCCTGCTGTACCCAGGGGACAAGATCATTTTCCAGAAGGACCAGGTGCGCCCAATCCGGCAGCCGGGAGGCTACTACTCAGACTTGAAGATCTTCAGTCCAAATTTGACCCTGCTCAAGCTCCAGGGCTTCAGCGAGGCTCTGGCTAAGAAGGCTGACAAGCTGAGTGTCAGACCCCCGTCCCTCCTGCCATTTGCCCTCTGTCCTGCTGCTGCTCCTTCAGCTCTGGGGGTGGGATGCTGGCCTACTTGAGGTGTCATGGTGTGCCAATGCCTTTGTCCAAGCATGCCCAGCATGTCCACCCACTGGTCACCAGGGATTGGCCAATTTTCGGTGTCACCCCTGGCATGTGTCTGAGGGCCCCAAGCCTCCTTGCCTCACCCCCATACAGCTACTCTCCCGACCACATCCTACATGATCTCAAGCTCTCTAGGAAAGATTAAAAAGAGGGCCTTCTTTGAGAAATAGGGAGGCCCCTTCACAAATCATGGGCCGGCTGTCAGGGGCCCTACAGAGGACGGGGGTGGCAGGCCCTTCTTTGTCCTGCCTACTCTGGCAAGAGGTGCGCTTGCAGCCCTTAGAAGGAGGAAAGAACTCTGCACTGGGGCCTGTCGCTGAGCCTCAGACCCCCGAGTCCTCTCTAAGGAAATGTCCTTCTTTGGAAGGAGGTGACCCATGAGCAGCTAATGAGCCAGCATCTGTTGATGATGGCAGATTGGAAAACGAGCAGCATCCCAGAGGCGGAATGGGGCTAATGTGGGATGAGGAGGGGCCAGGTGACCACAATGGGGAGGGGACCAGGAGCTGCCCACATGCTGGATCACTGCCAGCTGCCCACTGGGGCGGTATGGCCAGAACGGATAGGATGCAGCAGAGCCAAGTGGAAGTCAGACAGGCTACAGGTTAAGTGGACAAGATGCTTCACTGTCTGAGCGTCACATGAACATACCAGCTCCTGGGTGGCTGACTTCCATTTCTGCACCCTGACCTAGGGAGCGGGTGGGAACCTGAGAAAGGGACTCTTGTCCATGCTTAGGTAGGCCACAGCCATAAAGGATAGAGGGCCCCAAGGGCAGGGAAGGATATTTGTTTTATCTTGCTACTTGAACTGTGTTGTCAAAGATTCTGAGGCCAGGTGCAGGCCTGCTGGGAAAGAGTGCTGTCTGTGGTCGATTAGTGATGTCTGCCAGGCCCAAGATTTGGGGAGTTAGTTTTCACCACCCGTGTTCCAAAAGCTGGATTCAGCCCTGGCAGGGGAAGTGGGAGTAAGGGGCTCCCAAACAATTCGGATTATTGAGCATCTCTCCACTACCCCGGGAGGTCTCTGTTCTGGGTAATAAGAAACATGAGGCTCTGCAAAAGGAAGTGACCTGCCCAGAGCCACCCAGCCAGCCAGGCTGTGAGCCCAGGCCTGGCTGACCAAGCCCACTGTGTGTCCCACTGGAGCATGGAGGGACAGAATCAGGGTCCCACCCCTGGGAGAAGAAACTCTCCTTTTGGAGCTCTGGTTTGGACTCACAGGCCCACCTCCATGTACTATCTGAAGCCCCCATTAACTTAGATTTTGCCTCTCCTGACAAGAGACCTTTCTCTCTTATCCACCAGGAAAACATTGAAGAAAGTCAAGAAAATTCGCTTTAAGGAGTTTGAGGAGTTCACCAGGTCTGCAGCAATTACCCAACTCTGGAAGGGGGTGGGTGGGAGGGAGGACTTTGGAGGAGCGGGCTGAGACTCTGTGTGTTACACGGTGCACAGTATCTTGGGCTCAATGCCCAGGAACTGAAAAGAAGTAAAACTGCTTAGGGTGCCAGGCAGACACTACTGTGGTGTGTTCCATGTTTTAACTCATTTAAATCCTCTTAGCAACCCTGTAAAATGACTCTTAGCATACCCATTTTACAGAGGAGGAAACTGAGGTACAGAAACATGAATGATCTCACTCAAAGTCACCCATCTATTAAGTGGTGGAGCAGGGATTAGAATCCAGCAATGCTGGCCCCAGAGGCTATACCCTGAACCCCACATGAGAATGCCGTGAGCGAACAGATGGTACACCCTTAAGAATTTGGTTTTTAGAAGCAGCCTGCACTCTGCCCCTTGCACACTGTGCGGCTTTGGGGAAATGAGGCCTTCATGTCCTCATGGGTCAGGTAGACAGGATAACAGAACCTACCGCGTGGAGCTGAAGTGCTTGGCCCAATGCTACACCTCCACTCTGGTCACAGTTGGTCTGCTCTGCTGAACAGGAGCCCCGGCCCCGGCTCGTCGGCCATGATGCACTTCTGTCTTCTTCTTTTCCAGGAAGCTGGAAGTGAAGAGCCCCAGAGGTTCACAGCGAACTCACCCCAATTTCTTCTGGCCGGGTCACCTCCTGGACAAGCTGCAGCTGTATCTGCCCACTGTGGCTGTGGATCAGAGCCTGGCGCTTTTCAGTTGTGTCCAACCCCGGCCCCATGCCTACTCAGCCACTTACCACCCCGACCACTGGTGGCCCATTGGGACCATGAACTACATGACCTGTGCCTATTACGATGCCCCCAAGGTCTACTACATCAACTAGAGTGGCCCAGGTGTTGTGGGATCCAGCCATCCCGGGGCTATGGCCAGTGCCCCTAGCAGCCCAGAACCACAGTCACCGGGGAAGTGTCAAGAGCCAGATAAAAAAAATCATTTCAGGGGCGCCTGGGTGGCACAACGGTTAAGCGTCTGCCTTCGGCTCAGGGCGTGATCCCGGCGTTATGGGATCGAGCCCCACATCAGGTTCCTCCGCTATGAGCCTGCTTCTTCCTCTCCCACTCCCCCTGCTTGTGTTCCTTCTCTCACTGGCTGTCTCTATCTCTGTCAAATAAATAAATAAAATCTTTTAAAAAAAATCATTTCAGCGGATTAGCCTGGAGCCAGCTCTCTCTAGAGCAAAAGTATCCAGTGTCTCAGAGGGCAGATGTACCCGGGAAAGAGACACAGTTTCTGAGTATTTCCCTGTCTCGACCTCTGCCCTTTTGAAATAAACTGGGTTGGAGGTTTTCTTCATGTCACTCACGATCCAGCTGATGTGATTTCTTGCTCAGGAGCTGTGTCCAGAGGAATGTTTGGAAAGCTGAGGTCCTGAGCCGCGGGGGACTAGAACAGGAATATTCACTGGGATGCTGGCAGGGATGCTGATATGGTACCTCCAGCTTCTTGTCCTGGGATCTCAGTGCTCAGGGTAAAGCAGCCGGCAGTGTGGGTACCCTGTGCCCTTCTCCGTGAAATACAGTGGCAATGGGTCTCTCATCCCCCAAAGATGGAGCCATTTTGGTTACTGCTTCTCAAATTTCTTGGGTCTTTCACAGTTGGCGGCATGCTCTCTGGTTCATGAGCCCTTCGCTTGATTAGCCCACCTGACGCCATCAAGACCTTTTTCTTCACAACGCACATAATGCGGGCTGCTGTTAGCTCAGTGATTTCACGCTCTGCATACCATCCGACTTCCCAGAGCCCGCAGGATAAGCAGGATTCATGAGGTTTGGTATAGTCATAGGCACAAAGGGGTTCCAGTGTCAACCTTATCGGTTGCCAGCTGTGTGACCTCAGACAAGACATTTCACATTTCACTCCTCTGGGTTTCCTCAAACTCCCCTATCCTTTACAGTCAAAATCTCATGAAGGAGCTGTCAACACTTTCTTTCTCACATCTCATCCAATGAACAACACAACCCAGTGTAGCTTCTGTCCCCATCTGGCCCCTGGAACTACTATCAAGATCAGTGGAGGCGTCTGGGTGGCTCAGTCGGTTGAGCTTCTGCCCTCCACTCCATGGGGTGGTGGTCCCAGGGTCCTGGGATCCAGCCCCATATCCGGCTCTCTGCTCAGTGGGGAGCCTACTTCCTCTCCCTCTGCCTGCTTGTGTGCGCTCTGTCAAATAAATAAATAAAATCTTTAAAAAAACAAAAAAAATGATCAGTGATGACATCTGTATTGTGTTCAAATTACGGAATCAAGGCGCAAGTTTTTTATCCTGAAATGTGATTTTTTACAATAATCTTAAAAACAAAATCTAAGTAAAACAAAACCAAGAACAATTTAACACTTAAGCCTAATGATTAGAAGTGTGGATTTTGGAGTCGAATCCCCAAACTTCCCTTTCTACATATGTGAAATAGGGAAAATAATGGAACTACCTCACAGAATTGTGGGAAGGAGAGTATAAACCTATCGAATGACGGTCTCATTGCCATTTTACTCTATTTTACTCCTCAATTCACTTGAGGGAATTAGGAAGTCTCCGTTTTGTTCCCTCCTGGCCACTAAGAGGCGCACTTAGTAGCAGAAGAAACGCGGACGGAAATAATAAAAAAAAACCGGATTATTCTCCGGCGGAATGGCTTCAATTTCTGGCGGAAGTGTATGTCCCCAACAGGTCTTAGAAGCTCAGAAAGAATTCTAAATGTTGTACGTAGTTCCAACAGCAGGTACGAAAAATTCTCAGTACTACTCGCAGATATTAATATCTAGGAAAATAAAGGTATCCTTCGACTTTTTTTCGGTATTATTTCTCTGAAGTGTCTTTCTTTTCTTTGAAGGACCAAGAACCGAACGCGCTCTTTTTTCCCTGCCAGGACCCAGAGGTTAAGTCCCATCAGCCCTCGCGCGCCACCTTCCCCTCTCTTCCTCGGCGCTGCCTGCGGAGGTGGCAGCCATCTGTTACTGGGTGAGTTTTAATCGTTGACCATCCGCATCTCTGCGGCCTTCATCTGGTCCCATCGCTTCTTGGTGAGGAGGCTTGCCCTTCCAAGCAGTCGTCTTGGTGGGCTTTGTCCTTAACGGTTGGCTGGAGTACGTACAGGAACAGCGGAGCGGCCCAGCTGATGGTGGAGGTTCGCGTCCCAGGGCCACTTGCCCTCCTACGGAGGCCGCCTGGTGTCTCTCTTAGAGTTGTGGACAGCTTGTTGGAGCCCTGGGAGTGAAGGTCGCCGTTCGGGTCTAGACTGAGGGGGCTTGTGGGGGCCGTGGAGCGACCAGAGGTTTCCGGTTTGATGACTGGAATACTCGAATCACCTTGGTCAGTGATGTGTGCCCGCGTGTATTTTCGGTTTCCGCTGACCGGCGCTCTCCCTGCAGTTTCTGGTCTTGGGGTTGCTGCTGCGGCCGGACCTCCAAACAGACCAACCACCGTGAGCTGCGAGTCGATTAGTTCCATTAACAGGCTGATGGCGGGTCAGGGTCTCTGGGAAGATAAAACTGCGTCCTATTGAATTCGAGGAAGTAATGTTGCGGGCGGGGGTGCATTCGTTATCGAACACGACGTTCGCTGAGCGCTTAAACCGGGTGCTAAAGAAATAGAGGCGGGAAAGAGACGAGAACAAAAAGTGTGCTGCAGAAAAAAAAAAACTAGGATAACCGGCAAGGCCGCTTTGAGGAGGGTTTTGAATTGAGACTCGGATGATCTCAGGTAGAACAGGAAGTTCAGAGGCCCAGAAACATGTTACAAGTACATCGTGGTTTTGTAGGCCTCTTGTGAGGGAACTGCAGAGCAACAGCATTCGGGGAAACACGGGTTTCTCTTCACATCTGCTTGGGTTCAGTCGCTGCAGGCATTCAGTGTGCGGTATCATTCCCATTTTACAGGTGAAAGAACTAAGACTCCAGTTCTTGTAGGTTACCCAAGTTCTGCATAACTAAAAGGAAATTGGACCGTCTGGGGTTTGGGACACTAGAAGTGGGATTTGCTGACTTGTGCAAGCTGAGAACGTTTGGGGGTCGATTTGTCTTAGATCAGCTGTTAGCATTCTTCCTTGGCTTTAGTGGGTGAGGTGACCCCTGACCTCCCAGGATCGCGTCTGGAGAGTGGTTAGTATTCTGCCAGCTTCGGAGACGGGAGGGAGAGCAAGCCTGGCAGAGGTACCCATTCCATTCCCAGTTTGCTCAGTAGCTGGTGATTGGAAGACACTCTGCAACAATGTTTAAGCCCTGAGCGGGAAAGCCTCCTTCCAGGACTGCTTGACACTATCTCTTCCTTTTTCTTGAAGGCATCATGGCTGCCCTCAGACCTCTGGTGAAGCCCAAGATCGTTAAAAAGAGGACCAAGAAGTTCATCAGGCACCAATCAGACCGTTATGTCAAAATTAAGGTACGTATGGTCCTGGGATGGAAGTGTTTATTGGGGTGGAGAATGGGCTGTTGGACATCTGGCATCCCCTGATCAAAAGATCACCTTTGACAGATGAACCAGTCTCGGTGGTAGAACTCTCTAGAAACCCAGGTCTCCCTGAGTATGCCTTACTGGCACTCAGTCACTTGACTGTAATATAAATTGAAATTTAAATGATCGCAGGGGGGCGCCTGGGTGGCTCAGTCGCTAAGCACTTGCCTTCAGCTCAGGGCATGATCCCAGAGTCCTGGGATTGAGCCCCATAGCGGGCTCCTCGGGCTCCTCCGCTGGGAGCCTGCTTCTCTCCCACTCCCCCGGCTTGTGTTCCCTCTCCCGCTGGCTGTCTCTCTCTCTGTCAAATAAATAAATAAAATCTTTTTTTAAAAAAACGATCCTAGAGACTTGGCTTTTTTGTCTAGAGGCTTGACTCATTTTAGGTGGCCTTAAGCCATTATGAGAGTAGTAGATTATCCTTATTTTTATGATGAGAAAACATCTTGAGTGCAGTGCTGAAACCCACGCTCTTCACTCTTCATCTTAACTGTGTACACAGTCCCCTCACATTTTATCAGTACGTAGTTTGCTTTTCCTTTGTTGAGGAGTATGGATGTGAGTCTGTATTCCTGGTAGTGAAATTCAGGAACCCTTATTTTTTTCCACCAAAAAAAAACCCAAAAACTAAAGATGTATTGAAATACTGTAACCCAAAGACAGCTACTGTTTGACATATTTCCTTTCCACTTGGGTCCCCCCCTTTTTTTCCTCCAAAAGGAAAAGTTATTTATCAGCAAAGACACTAACCCTCCTGTGTTTATTTCAGCGCAACTGGCGGAAACCCAGGGGCATTGACAATAGGGTGCGCAGAAGATTCAAGGGCCAGATCTTGATGCCCAACATTGGTTACGGGAGCAACAAGAAAACAAAGCACATGCTGCCCAGTGGCTTCCGGAAGTTCCTGGTCCACAATGTCAAGGAGCTTGAAGTGCTGCTGATGTGCAACAAGTGAGTTGGGTCCCACCTCTGGGTTCAGGTGTCAGAAGTCTGCATCTGGGAGCATTTTTGGTAGGGACTCTAGACTTACACAATGCAATTGGAAGAGTTGTGTGTTCTCTCAGGAACTTAAAGAATGCTTGTTGGGGACTTTGAAATGTTTCCTTTGCTGGGGCAGGGAAAGGGAACTTGTCCTGAAAAGTGTAGAGACCCAAGATCTGGAAAGAGAAGGACTTTGCTCAATAATAAAAACACCATGGTATCCTTTGGGCAGTTCTTTGCAGAACGTTGCTTGCTTTATGTGGCAGCAGGGGGGACATCAGATATAGCCTCAGACCTAAGGGACACTCAATGCTGTGGCCACGGTTATCTTCCTTCAGAAAGCGACATGAATGATTTAAGAGCTCTGTGATCTGAGGTGGAAAAGAGGAGGAAGACTTGGCAGTCAGGATGGCTTACACAAAGTTGTAGAGATGCAAGACTGCGTGGCGGGTGCACAGCATTACTCTTGAGAGTTCTGTGAGGGATACTTGTCTGCTTAGGCCAAAACTAGGGCAGTGGGATGAGAAAACAATTCACGTGGGAAGTGATTTAGATGCTTTGAATCTGGATTGGAGGAAGTGGTGTCTTTTTGGTTAAGCAGAGGACCATTTTCTTCCCTTCCTATTAAACAGAAGCTGAAAACCTGGGGTTCCTAATTAGGACGTGAAAAGGGTGACTAACTGTAACATCTGTGGGTGCGTGCTTACAAAGGTCTTTTAGCTATAGCGATTGTAGACACAAGTAATAGAAATAAACGCAGCCCTTATTCTCATTTTGGTTGCGTTTTCTAGGTTGGGAATTTAACTGGGTGTTGGAATGCTGGAAATTTTCCTCAGAAAATCCTTGGGTGAGCAAAGGAATTAGGGGTGGTTGCCCAAACTGCAGTTAGGTGGGTGGAGAATTACGACAGAAGGATGCGGTACCTGTTGTGTAGCAGAAATGCTGCAGTGCAGATGTCGCTGGTTGCCAAAGAGATACTCTTTAAATAGCTTGGCATTTTGTGTCAGGATCCATAGAAATACTTGAAATCTATGACCTTCAATCCACGAGTTCCATTTTTGGGTGTTATATCCCTAAATGAAAATTGAAACAATTGAACAATTGTTCAGTTTGAACAACTGAAAATATAATTTGTGAATGGTTAGGAGTACAAGCGCTGGGTGGAGTGTTACATGTATATTTAAAATGATTATTTCGTGTGTGTTTTGTGTGGGGAAGACACTGCAGCAGACCGGAAAGTAAAGATGCTGTGTATAGTGATTGGTTATTAAATACAGATGTGGACAAGGACTTGCAGTATTTTGGGGGAAAAAAGATTTCAGTGTTGTAAACAAAGATTACGGAAGCATTTCAAGATAATGCTACTTAGAGCTTGAGTGGACTCCTTTTATAGAAGATAGAAATTCTTTGGGTTTGCTTGTCTCACACTGTTACACTATTTTGCTAGAGTTCTTTAAAAGAACTTAACTATTTCACTGCCTGATTTAGTCACTCCTTAGAGCTTTCTTTCTTTCTTTGTTGAAATTCCTCCAGGGGTAGAGTGTCCTTTCTTTTTTAAGATTTTTATTTTGGGGGCTCCTGGCTAGCTCGGTCGGTAGAGCATGCGACTCTTGATCTTAGGGTCTTGAGTTCAAGCCCTATGTTGGGCTGGGTGTGGAGCTCACTTTTAAAAAATATATATATATATTTATTTATTTTTAAGTAAGCTCCACGCCCAGCCCAATATGGGGCTTGAACTCACGACCCTAAGATCAAGAGTCGCATGTTCTACCGACTGAGCCAGCCAAGGTGCCCTTTAGAGTGTCTTTTGTTAATCTGCAGTTGATGGTGTCATAAATCACCTCTTCACTGAAATGTGCTCATTAGGCCAACTTGTTACCAAACTGGGGCCTGGTGCAGCGGTGAGGAATGAGTAGGTTAGAACAGTATCTGGCAGCCAGATACTCAGGAAATACTAAGCATAGCTACTTGCTGGTTGACTTCAGGCAATGTTACTTCTCGATTTGAATTTGTCTGCAGCAAACAAGTAAAACGTTAATGTCTGGGCCAGGAAACCCTTGGCTTAATCAAACTGTTGGATTCTGCTCTTGCTTACTTTGCAGAGTTTAAGAACTTCATGGGCAAGTCCACGCTCCCTGAGACACTGCCCTGTGTTGGGCAGATTGAAAGGATTGGGGGGTAACTTTGAACTTGGAATCTGGGACTGAGCCATCCTAACCCTGTCCATCTCTAAATATCTGACTTGGGAATTCACTTCCGCCTTTAAGGCTCATGGTTTATTTGTAAGAGGTGGCAATACCTGGATTACAAGGCTGCTGTAAGGATTAAATGAGTGGGAACGATGAGCGTGCTTCTGTCACTGCCGGGGAGTACTTGAAAAGCCTTACTGCTGGTACCGTGGAAATTAGTAGGAGAGTTGGGATTTGGGCCTGTGTGGGTCTTGTTCATCAGCTTTGCCGGCGGACTCGTGGCTCTGTGATGTGACCCAAAAGTGCGCGCTCCCAGGGAAATTCAGGAGTGTGTGTTCCATCTGGCTTGCTCCTTACTCACGAACTGCTTTTCTTCCAGATCTTACTGTGCAGAGATTGCTCACAATGTTTCCTCCAAGAATCGCAAAGCCATTGTGGAAAGAGCAGCCCAGCTGGCAATCAGAGTCACCAATCCCAATGCCAGGCTGCGCAGCGAAGAAAATGAATAGACAGCTTGTTGTGGTCATATTTGTGTTAATAAAACTACCGTCTGGCATTTCCCTCTTTGGTTTTACTCTTCAGTGTCTTACTCTGGACAGTTTTTCATGGAGATTATTCTTTTGCAGATTAATGCTCTGTGGAATCCTCCGTTTGAAAGGGATTTATAAAGGATACTCTGTTCTTCATAGGGCATAGGCTTCTGGTGCCTATAGCAGTCTTGTTAGCTCCAGTTGGGCCTGGGGAAGAGGGGTTGGAAGAGACTTGGGCTTCAGACCAGGGAAGGTTCTGAAACCTTTGATTTGCAGGACCTTGCAGCTCAGAGCAAGTAGTCATCCTTAGCCTCTCTTTGTAAATTTGGCTGACAGTCACTATATGTAGTTCTTGTGAGGATTGAGAAAATGTACATGAAAGAATCCAAATGAATCCTTTACTCCCTTATTTATTTGGTGCTGAAATAGCATCCCATAGCTTCTGAACAAAAACATGACAGGATGACCCACAATTCTCTCTACTGCAAGATCAGCCTTGGATGTCTGAAGATAACTTTTGGTCTCCCTTTTATAGCCCTCCTCCAGCTTGCTGCTTCAGCTAACTTAACAGCAGTTTCTGAAGGTGTGGGATCCTTACATGATCATTGGGCCAATCTCTTGATCGGTACTCAAGATTTAACAAGCTGCCTTTTCAACTACAGCCCTAAACCTGAGGCCACAAAAGCTAGAATTTAGCTTTGTGGATTACAGGCATACCTCTGGAGACACAGGTTTGGTTTCAAACCACTGATGAAACAAGTCAAGCACACTTTCTGGTTTCCGAGTGCATATAAAAGTTACGTTTATACTAAATTTATTATGTGCAATAGCATGTCTAGACAATGCATACCTTAATTTAAAAATGAGTTAATTGCAAAAAGACTAAACATCTGAGTTGTAATCTTTGCTGGTGAAGGGTCTTAACCTCCATGTTGATGGCTGCTGACTGATCAGGGTGGTGGCTGCTGAAGGCTGGGGTGGCTGCGGCAATTTCTTAAAATTAAGACCATGAAGTTTTCTGCATTTACCGAGTCAAGAATAATTTCTCTGTAGCATGATACTGCTAGGTAGCACTTCACCCAAAGAGCTTTCAAAATTGGAGTCCATCCCCTCAGACCCTGCCACTGCTTTATCAACTAAGTTGATGTAATGTTCAGTTCTTTGATGTCATTTCAACTAGCTTTAACAGCATCTTCACCAGGAGTAGGTAGATTCTATTTCAAATTTTTTGTTCATAAGAAGCAACTCAGTTTTCTCATGAGATGGCAGCAGTTCAGTCACATCGTCAGGCTCTAGCAGTAACATCAACAATCACATCACCATAACAATGAAAAAGTGAACTATTCTGAGAATTAGCAAAATATGACCGGAAGTGTGCAAATGGTGTTGATAGACTTGGCTCAACACAGGGTTGCCTCAAACCTTCAGTTTGTAAAAATGCAATACCTGCAAAGCACAGTAAAGTGAGGCATGTCTACAAGGTTATGATAGCGCTTTTCAAAGAACTGATCGTGAGTGGCAGTATAGTCATGGGAAATGGCATGGGGTACTCCAGAACAAGACAATTGCTTATAATGTTTTTGTTTTTTCCCTACCAGCCTGGCTAACTGTGCAGAAATACTAGCCTGCTTACAATTTTCTTGGCCTGCTAGCCATGAGTGGATGTAAGTCCCTTTAATAAGATAGGTAAATTACAGGTTGCCTGCCTCCAGTCAAAGCCTAGTCTGAAACATTTGAGATAATTGTTGGTCATGGGTTCATGATTTTTTTTAAATTGACTTGGGAAGTATGCTGACGGTGGTCTGCTGAGTAGAGGAAGCGTGCAGAGAAAAATTAACACTGGGATCTGTCCTTTATTAACCTGGGATAGCACAGAAAATTCTTCAGCCTATTGCTTAATATTTCTGTGTCTTCAATACTAAAAACTAGAAACAACATGTTCAAAATCTTCCTCAAAAGGACACAAACCAACTGGTTACACCTAGGTGGGTGACATGAAAGGTGGTCTGTACTTTGTGCTTATTTCCTAGTGGGCTACATAAGAGTTTTGAAATTAGGGAGAAAAACCCCTCAAAACATTAGATCTAATTCCCTATCCTGACCACCTCCCCCTGCAAAAAACCAAATTTCAGATTCATTACTGCCAATTAAAAAGTAAAGCATTTTTAATTCTAAAACGTGAATAGCTCAGAGAAGTAGCTTGAGTTTTTAAGATGCCCAGCTGAAGCACTAATGTTTGGCCTATCAGATCAAGTGAAGTGGAAAGTGGGAGAGGTGTGAGTGACAAATCTGGGACACTGGTGGGCAGGAAGGCCAGCTGGCTGCCTCCTAATCTTCTGCAGCTGTGAGCACAAGACTATTTCTAACACTACTTAGTCCTTTGTGAGGCAGGGACTCCCCGAGTGTGAAGTCACACATCCATGTTTATCCGTGTTTGTGCAGAAGGGCTTGGAAAATGTCCATGCCCTGTTTCTTTGAATGACTGTCCTGAGTTAAAGGGCCCAACTGTTGGCAGCCTTCCAGCTCCTGCTGGGGGCCTCGAGTGGGGGTCCCTGGAGAAGGCACTGTAAGCCCCGACCAGGAGCAGGAGGGCCCCCAGTGAGATGAGGAGAGGGCAAAAGTAGAGGCCTGTGGCGGGCAGGGGGACGGTGAGGTCTTGGGCTTGGGTAGGCCCCCTTCTCTTGAGTTAAGGGCCCACCTGGGGGCTGGGAGAGGACTAGCTGAGCTCCATTGAGTCTGTGCTGGGGGCTGATGCAGAATCCTTCTGGATGCTTTCAAAGAGGGCAGCAAGTTCGGGGTTGGATCGGATTTGGGAAGAGAAGTCAGCCATGATGGGGCTTTTCCCTACTTCCGGGATGGTCAGCAGGGCGGCCACTGCCCTCATCGCAGAGCGTTTCAGCTCGTCTTGCTTCTCAAATTCCTGCTTCACAGAACCGGCTTTGACCTAAAGTAGGAAACAAGGAGCCATCCTTTATTGAACCTAGCCCCATGCCACAGCTACCTCACTGGTCTCTGGATTCCTCTCAACCACCTGTAATCCTTCCTCGTTTAAATCACAGCACACCCCCCTACTTCAGTCTCTGTGGTCCCCGCCTCCTGAGGGTTCTGCGCTTTTACCCCAGCGGGTTTCCCCAGAGGGGGATTCTTTGTCATTCAAATCAACTTCAAGGTCACCTAGGGGGCCTCTGACCAACCAATCTAAACTGCCCACCTTTCTTTTCATTAATATTTGGATGGTAACAAATGCTGTGCAGTGTTCAGTTAATTATCTCCTTCCCTCGACAGGAGGATTCAGCCTATCTTTTCTTATTGTGCTTAAAACAGGCTCTTGGTACCATATGACTTAACTCAATGGGTCACCACGACAGTCACCTAGCTGACCTTGACCCCCCTGCAAGCCATTCTGTGCAGGCAGCTGCACAGGAAACCCCCCAAACTGCCTTGCCTGCCTTGTTTCTTCACCTCCCACCCTCTCCCAGTTAGAGAATCTCAGAATTGCCCCACTCCTTATGGAATAAAGTCCAAATTCCTTTTGAGGCCCCTGACTTAGCCCAAAGACTCTTCCCCCTGAAGAGTCCAGTGTAGAGGTTAAGAGCTTGGCATTGGGGTTGGACAGCCTTGGGTTCGAAGGCTCTGCCCTGTAAGCGCTGTGACTTAAGGTCATCACTGTGAGCAGCACTTCCCTTACTATATTGAAGATCCTCCTTTCCAGAGAGTTGCTTTGAGGGTTAAATGGCTTAACACGGGTCCATAGCCCCTGCTCTGAAACCCTTGGGGCCAGGTGTGCTCTTGGAATTCAGGATTTTGGGGGGTTTTAGAAAGGGGATAGTGTGCAGACAACACGGTACAATATCCTGTAATCAAATACAGGAATATTTCCCCTACTAAATGAAAAATGAAAGAATATTATGAGTGTCACATGGAGAAATAAAAGTCATAAACAGTCTCAGGCCAGTTCAAGTCAAGTTTTGTTCCCAAACAAGTTCCAGAGTTTTATAGGTTTCGGTGGATGAGGGACTGTGGACATGGACGCGCTAAGTTCTCATCTCAGTGCCCAACAAACAGCACCCTCTGTGCAGCCAGACAGTGGCCTATGTGTGGGCCTCAGATCAAAGCTCCTCTTGGCATCTGGGCTGAGTGAAGGGGGGGTCTGCAGCCCTTCCCCGTGAACTGGGATCTTTCTCCATGCCAAATGGTTCAAAGAAAATTAGAAATGATCTGGCCACTGAAATGGTCAAGACTGCAAGGGCCCTGCAGAACCACTGTTTCCTTTGACTTCATACCCGGCATATGTTAAAAACGGAAACTTACAAGGCAGGTTTCTATCTATTAAGAAATGATCAATTTTATCTGTTTAATCCACAGAAGATTTTATTTTATTGGAAAAGGTTTTGCTATTTGAAAATCACTGTTCTATGGGTATCTCTCTTCTTTAAGCTACAATCTGAAATCTTTTTGGTTAATTCCTACCCTTTCAAAACCCAAATTAGTTCTTTCAGTCACCAGGTAATTACTGGATACCCCCTGGGTGTTCCAGACTCTGTTCCCAACACTGCAGCTTTCCCCCAGGCCTCCTGCTCCAGATCCCTCCCCTGGATCCTTGAGGCACTCCGCTGAGCAGCCACTCTGCCCTGTATCAATTAACCAATCAATGGTTTTATCTTTCCAGGAGTCTGACTCGATTTCCCAATTAGGATGTGGGAGTAGGGAACCCACCACGTTCAATGTTGTATCCCTAGTACCTTGCAACAAGGCCTGGCACCCAGGAAATGTTTAATGAATGAAAGAAAGAGCCAGGTTTGAATCCTAGCTCTGCAATTTCCTAGCTGGGTAGCCTAGGTCCATAACTTCACCTCTCTGAGTCTCTGTTCCCCCATGTATACAATGGTGACAATAAAGTACTTTATAGGATGATGACAATGGTTAAATGAAGCACCTCATACACCACCTATAAATGGTAACTATGAACGACCCGCAGGTGTGCCCAGGGCTAAGTGGGGTGGGGGGGAGGAGGGAGGTACCTTGGCGGTGCAGGTGGCCCTGAGTGGCTCGATGAGCCGGTCCACTCTCTGCAGAACGGGTGCAGGACACAGGGTAGCCAGTCGGGCGAGCATTATGAAGGTCAGCATCTGCCCAGGAGGAAGGAGACAGAGTTCACGGTGAAATGGCCCAGGACCAAAAGGAGCAGAGCCCAGGGAAGATCAGAGACTCTGGTACCAACACCTGGAGCTCAGGTCCAAACTCTAGCACTAATTCCCGCCAGGGCCCTGCCAGAGTCTCTCCTGCTCCGGGCCTCAGTTTTCTTATCTATAAACTAAACGGCGATGGCTACCATGCCAACTACACCCGGCTGACCTGACGAGGATCAGATCAGAAGAGGCACCAGGGAGGGGGCAATTCTCCAGCTCAGATGCTCACAGGGCCAGGCAGATACTGCCCATGAGTGAAGAGGGCCAGGGGGCAACCAGGAAGGAGTAAGAAGCCCACACTCCAGATAGCTGCTCTCAGCTCCAGCCAATTGTGACTGTGGGAATGTGGCCCACAGCGGATGGCCTGTTTTCAAAAGAAACTTTGATTTTCATGGAAGATCTCTCAACTTTGAAATGTTGGCACCCAGTTAAAAAAAACAACCTACTGTGTGAGCTAACTAAGCACATCTACAGGCCTGGATGCAGCCTGCAGGAGATTAATGGAGGCCTCTCAGGAAAATGGTCAAGTTCCCACAGGCGCTCCACAGCATGAAGGATAGCTGTCCAGATTCTTTGTGCCCTACTCACCCCACCAGCTGTTTACCCTGCCCTGATTCCCCCACAACTCATGGCAAAGGAGGGGGACCGGGGCCAGAGCAGCAAAGAGGACAGCACTACACAGCACAAGCTGGGACCCAGGGCTCCTCCCCTTCCCAGTGGTACCCTTGAACTCTGGTCTCTCCCCTGTAAAGCGGGCATCATAAACCTACCGTCCAAGGATAGGGCACAGACTCGACAAGATGACGCTGGGGGCTCAATCGATGTCATACCCACCCTCCTCAACACCAAGAGGGGCCCGGACATTGCGGTCCAAATGGTGCACTGATGCCCAGGCCCCGTCCTGTGCTCCCGGGAGAGCAGACAAGAGGACAGTGGGGCCAGAACGGGTGAGAACAGGAAAGCCCCGAAAGCCAGGGAGAAGGCCTGTAAAAACAACTGGCTTTTATCAGTCGACAGTGGGTCTTGGCCGTCTCTCACATCAGTACAAAGGGACCTGGCTCCCTCTTCTTAATGCGGCTAGCAGTCCATGACCACAGGTACCCAGTTTACTGAGTCAGCTTCTGACGGGTGGACATTCAGAAAGCCGCCAGCTTTCTCCAACCCCTCCCCCCCACCACAGAGCTTTGAAGAACAATCTTGAACATAAAAAATCCAAACACGTTTTTAAGAGTAAGTCCAGAGACTGTTCACAGAGACAGAACTGCTAGGTCAAATGGTGTCTAAGAATTCTAAATGTTTCTAGTTACTGCTAAACCATCCTCCAAAGAGCTCACCCAGTGTGGACTCCCACCAAACGTGTTTGAGAGCCTGGCTCTTTTTCTTATTGAAAAAGAACAATGCAGGGGCATCTGGGGGGCTCAGTCGGCTAAGCATCTGCCTTCAGCTCAGGTCATGATCTCAGGGTCCTGGGATTGGGCTCCCACATCGGATTCCCTGCTCAGTGGAGAGCCTGCTTCTCCCTCTCCCTTTGCTGCTCTCTGCTTATGCTGAGAGCATATGCTTACGCTCTCTGTGTCAAATAAATAAATAAAATCTTAAAAAAAAAATGCAGTTATCTTCATGGGGGTACCTGGGGTGGAGAGTGGGGAACAAACAAGTAGTGGGCCCCAGCAGTTCTTGCCTGTCCCCTTGGTACGGGGTGGGCACGGGCCTGGCAGGGGACCCGTCGTACCCGGATATCGTAGTGATCCTTCAGGCCATCCTCCACGTGGTTCAGGAACTCGCAGATGTCCAGCCGGCCCAGGCAGCTCTCAAGCAGCGAGTACATGCACTCAAAGGCTGCCTTCCGCACGTCCAGCCCGTCGTCCACCGTGTGCTTAAAGGGCCCCATCTCCACCTGCAGGATGGAAGGATGACCTCAGGGTTACGGGATGTGACTCTAGGGTGTATGAACACTTCCCTTAGTCCCTGCTGCACACCCCACCTCCCTTGTTCAGTACTGTGTTCTGTCCCCAAATCAAGCCTCGTACTCTCAAGTCTCTGGCCTTTGCTCAGCCTGCAGTGCCCTCTGATGATAACAGTAACAGGGGTGCCTGGGTGGCTTGGTCGGTTTTAAGCGTCCGACTCCTGGTTTCAGCTCAGGTCATGATCTCATGGTTGTGGGATAGAGCCTTGCGTCAGGCTCCATACTGAGCACGGAGTCTGCTTCAGATTCTCTCTCCCTCCGCTTGCTCATACCCTCTCTCCCTCTCTCTCTCTCTCAAATAAATAAAATCTTTTTTTTTTAAGATTTTATTTATTTATTTGACAGAGATAGAGACAGCCAGCGAGAGAGGGAACACAAGCAGAGGGAGTGGGAGAGGAAGAAGCAGGCTCATAGCGGAGGAGCCTGATGTGGGGCTCGATCCCACAACACCGGGATCACGCCGTGAGCAGAAGGCAGACGCTTAACTGCTGTGCCATCCAGGCACCCCCAAATAAATAAAATCTTAAAAAAATAAGCAGTAACAGTAATTATTATGGTCTACTGAGCAGTGATAATGTGCCAGCTGCTGTGCTGAGTGCTTGACAAATGACGTTTTACTCAAGCATCACAACCACCCTAGGGAGACAGTGTTACTATCAACCCCATTTAACATGAGGAAACTGAGGCTCAGAGAGGTTTATCAACTTGCCCAAGAACATACACCTAGTCAGTGGCTGAACTAGACTTAAAAACCCAGGTCTCTGAAGCTTTTAACCACAAGGCTCTGTTCCTCATGGTAAACTCCTTCTCACCCCTCAAAGCCCCGCTTAAATGCCCCCTCTTTTGGGAAGCTTCCCGAACCCCTCTGAACATAGTCATTTCCACCTCAGCAATGCCCGGTGGTTCAGACCTTTTTACTGTATCATGCGATAACAGCTGTTAAGTCACTTTTAATCTCTGCCCCTTAAATCCTTATTTAAGGATTTAAATCGGTCAAATAACCGGCAGAACGGGTGTCTCTATCCTTGGGGAGGCCAGGAGCTCCCTGGCAGCAGACACCGTGTCTGGTCCAGCTCTGATCCTGGCACTCTGACACAGGGCTGGCACGCAGTGAACACCTGCCGAATGCTGAGTGATAACACGAAGCACCAACACTTCCTGAGGCCGACGGTGGGCCGGGAGCAGTTCTGAACACCTGCAGGACATAACTCATTGACTCTTCTCAGCAACGCTCTGAGGCAGACACAAGTTATTTTCCTCAGTTTGCCCAAGAAGAGAAACTGAGGCTCTGAGCAGATTAAATGGTCCTGGGCCCACGTGCCCAGGGTCACACAACTGGAAAGTGGAGAAGCAGGACTTGACCCAGGCCACAGGCGACCCGAATCCTTGCCACAGCCCCACCAGTCAGGCCCAGGGCTCCCTACTCTGTCCCTCACCGGCCTTACCTCTCGGATGAGGTCCCTGCGGATCTTCGTCTCCTGGTAGAGGAGGGGCAGGATGTCATCCAAAAGGTCCCGGACCAGCGAGGGCTTGTTGTGCACAGCCGAGTTGAAGAAAGCCAGAGTGGCCCGGCGCACGTTCAGGTCTGGGTCCTGCAGGCTCTCCATAAACTCTCCTGATGGAAAGATGAGAAGCGGTGTGAGGGATGGCTCGGCCAAGGCACAGACCACCTCCACCCCCTACCTCGGTTATCTGCTTCATGTGAGCTGGGCAGAGCTGGCTGAATGGGGACATCTGCTTTTTTACCAGGCACAACGAGTCCTCAGAGCCCAGATAGGAATGTGAACTAGAGTCTGCCATGGGTTCAAATCCACGTTCCACTACTTCCTAACTATGGGACCTTGATAGCCTCAATGTCTTCATCTATCAAATGGGAGTAATAGCAGTACCCATAGTGTAAGACTGTTTTTAAGATTTAAAATGTAGTGATGTAAGATATATATATATATATAAATTTTTATTATACATATTATGTATTTATTTATATAATTTAAATATATATAATATATAAATACATAGCAGAGGGCCTGGCACAGAGCAAGGATTCCATAAATGGTAACTGGATATTATTATAGATAAGGCTGTAGAAGGTCAGAGAGGTGAAGACACTTACACATTCACACAGCACTTCTCTTGAGTATACCACCTTTTTATATAGCTCAGACTTTTTAATAACTTAATGTTCTACGTGCTCTGTAAATAAATAAAATCAAGAATGAGGGGACTCCCTAAAAAAAGCACAAAAAACAACAAAATCCCTAACTACATTTCAAATGATTAACATAACCAGCAGGTTATGAAAGAGTAAAACAACTCATCCTAGTAACTTATAAAACATTTTGACTAGATGCCATCAGGCTACAGACAAAAAGCCCCATAAACAAATACTGAATTTTCACAGATATAAAGGTTAGCAATTCTCAGTCTCCTTTCTGTGTATTCCAGAATAAATACCTTACAGATAGCAGGAGCTGGTTTCCTCCCTGTAAGAGAAGGGTATGGAACAGGAAGGAAGGAGGCTAGGAGGAGCCCTGCAGTGCTGGACTGAAGTTAACTCACATACATGCGTGTCTGTCTGCGTACATACACTCATAAGCACAGATACTCCCAGTTCTGTCTGCTGAGAGGGCCTCGCAGCAACAGCACCCCAGGAGCAATGTGCACACCCGGGGTCCAGATCTTAGATTCTAAGTACCATTCTCATCAAAGGAATCAGGGCTCCCTGGAGAAATGGCTGGTTCCTGAGCTGGGGCAGGAAAGGTTCAAGGTGAGTCCAGAGCATCTTATTGCCAAAACGTAAGGATATGTTCAAAGGATGATGGAAACATGTCAACAGAACATTGGAACCTGCCTGAAGGGCCCCCCACTGGCCACATCTGAGACAAGCTTGAGAATCAAATAAATGAAGACAGCAATAAATTATAATTCACTGAATGAAACAGGAATCCATGAGTCTATAATGACATGAGTAAATAAATAAGGGGGGGGGGAGAAGGAAACATTCTTTCAGAGAACTGAAGGCAAACTAACAAATATGAAAGGAATGCTGGAATTGAAAGTCACTATTTGGCAACTGTCAGAAGTCACTGAAGCAGGAAAGAAACCACAATGGATGCTCAACGCAGTGGGCAGAAATCTGATGAAGGGACACCTGGGTGGCTCAGTCAGTTAAGTGTCTGCCTTCAGCTCAGGTCATGATCTCAGGGTCCTGGGCTCGAACTCCATGTTGGGCTCCCTGCTCAGCGGGGAGTCTGTTTCTCCCTCTCACTCTGCTTCTCCCCCTGCTTGTTCTCGCTCTCAAATAAATAAATAAAATCTTTAAAAAAAAAAGAAATTTGATGAAGAGGAAGACATTTCAACAGACTCAAAAATACTTACTCATTCCAAAGGAAAAAGTAATTTTAAAGATTTTACTTTTTTGAGAGAGAAGTAGGAGAGGGGCAGAGGGAATGGAAGAGAGTCCCAAGCAGACTCCACACTGAGCATGGAGCCCAATGTGGGTCTCGATCCCACGACCCCAGGATCACAACCAGAGCCAAAACCAAGAATCAGTCACCCAACCGACTGTGCTACACAGGTGCTCCAGGAAAAAGTAACTTTAGAGTGAAGAAAACTGGAAGTCTCCATCTTAACCAGGTGATCAGAGTTACCCTCACCAATCATGCGGCAAACTGCCATCATATGCCTCCCAATATGACGCAGTGGGAAGAACATAAAGTCTCCCAGCAGAGGGATGCTTGGGTGGCTCAGTCAGCCTGCGGCTCAGGTCATGATCCCAGGGTTCTGGGATTGAGTCCCACATCGGGCTCCCTGCTCAGTGCGGAGCCTGCTTCTCCCTCTCCCTCTGCCTGCCACTCCCCCTGCTTGTGCTCACGCTCTCTCTGACAAATAAATAAATTAATTAAAAATCTTTTTTTTTTTAAATCAATGATTAAAAAAAGTGTCCCAGCGAAGCAGGATTCAAACTGAGAGCTGGCAACCTCTGGCCCTGGTAGTTCCTAGACCCCCCACTCTGAGAACACAGCTGGCAAGACCTGCTCCCCTCTGAGCCTCTGCTTCCTCGTCTTTAAGATGTGGCCAGTCCCACACACCATGTAGGGAGCTGTGAGAATGAACGACGGTGAGCTACATTAAAGGACCTAGTGAGAGCTTGAAAACTGGTGCGAACATACAACAAGAGCCAAACACCCAGGCACGGGTCCCCAGGGCTGCCAGCCACGGGCAGCTCAGGCAAGATGAGGAAAATCGGGACTGGCGGCATGTGTGCCCCCTGCGCCAGGGGATGGGATGAAGTTGCTGCTGATACCGCTATGGCCTCTGGTCGTGTTCTCCAACCCCGAGCGTGGCCACGTCTGCTGACTCCTGGTCTCATACAACAGCGCCCCGGCAAGTGCGGATCAGCACCCCCATTTTATAGCTGGGGATGAGATGATCTGTCCATGCTCACACAGCCAGAGAGTAGCAGAGCCCAGCTGTCAACCCAAGACTCCACACTCCACTTGGCTGCCTGGAGGAGGAGGGCCAGACTCCAGTGTGGTCCAGTGACAGGCCTGCAGGCTTGGAGCTTTGAATGTCTGCCTTCTCTAGGAAGAGCCTGGTCCTGCAGAGCCCCAAGAGAGGGCTCACCAATGAAGGCTCCTTGGGCTCCTCAGACAGGGGATGAGCTGGGGAGCCACACTCCCCAGCTCCAGTGCAGTACTACCCAGCTTGGTGCCTGCTGAGGCCAATGCGTGTGAGAGGCTGGTGGTTTTCCACTTGTAAGAGCCTGGGGGGTACCTCCCCTCAGTAACAGATAGGGTCTCTGAAATAAACTTAGAACCTTATCCCCATTCTACAGAGGAGGAAACTGAGGCTCAGAGGTGTGAAGGGGCATGCTAGGCTCACCCAGCATTCAGTGCCAGCACAGGGATTTGAACCCAGGCCCCGCTGCCCACTGTGGGAGTGAGGTAGCTGCCTGGGTCTCCAATGCCCCTTGGCTCATGTGTAAGAAAAATCAGCCCAGACTCAATCAGCCCAGACTCAAAGGCTGGGAGGGGGGCCTGAATGGGGCCAGGGGCAGAAGGAAGGGGTACTCACCAATGAGGCTCTTCAGGAGGGGGTCAATAGGATGGGGCTGGTCAGAGATGAGGAACTTAACCGCTGTAATAACTGTGCTCCGGGTGTGTGGCCGACCTGCAGGACGGGAAGCATCAGCTTGGTGAGGGGCAGGGTGGACCCTGGACACTCACAGCTTGGAAGGTGCCAAGGCTCTCTGCCTCCCTGCGACACAGAACTGGACCCCTCCCTATTCAAAACACCCATCTCTGGTGACGTCAACGCTCTCATTTCCCTTGGCAGCCTAAAATTCATCCCTAAATTCTCCCTGCTGTGGCTGACAGGAAAACTGCCAGTTCTCAGGTAACCCACCCTGCAGGATGCAAACAGGGAACCAAGAACCCAAGACAGTGGTCAATCCACAGCCCAAAGAAAGACCTTTGCTCAGGTCTTAGGGCTGCGTTCTATTTTTCAGATGCATTATCTCAATTAATCCTCAGGATGGTCCTGTTAATTAATAAATGGTAAGATAAATCAAAATGTTTCATAAAAATTATTAATCTCTATTTTACAGATCAGGAAAAAGATCCAGAGAGGTTAAATTCACATCTAAGGTCACACAGCAGATTCAAAATTCAATGGCTGATTTTGAGCCCTGGCTGGGCCCTCCTCCTCAAGCCTGCATCCTCCAGGCAGGGGGCAGGTGTGCTCCAGGCAAGCTGAAGGCCAAGGGGATTCCAACAGAATTCAGAACACCCCCAAACCTTGGTGATGGAGAAGTCACTTACTTTTACTTTTCTGCATGCTGAATAGAGAAGGTAAAGAAAGGAAAGGAAATATACCTCCCATTATGGTGAAGGAAACAAACCGGAGCTCCTCGCTCCTCTCCTCCCCCAGCACACAACAGTGATGGGTTAAGGTTGCTTCCATCAGTAGACTTTACATTCGACACTCAGGAAAAAAGTTTACATTTTGGTGCCAGGGTGTGAATAAGAGAAAGAGTTGGTGACTTTAGACTTGCAGCTTCTTCCCTCTTACTCTCTCCATCCTGACTGGCTCCTGAGAAGATTTGGGGTGGCTGATGAAGATATGGACAATAGGACAGGATGAAGTAAATTTAAAATGAGAAAAATGATGGGGCACTTGGGTAGCGCTGTTGGTTAAGAGTCCAACTCTTGGTTTCAGCTCAGGTCACTACCTCAGGGTCGTGGGATCGAGCCCCGCCGTCGGGCTCCCTGCTCAATGGGAAGTCTGCTTAAGATTCTCCCTCTCCTTCTCCCTCCGTGCACACACACTCTCTCTCTAAAAAATAGACCTTTTAAAAAAAACTTACTAAAAAATAAAATTAAAAAAAAATGAGGCTGAGGAAAAATATAGGCAGGGAAGTAAGAGGAAGATTAGAGTGAGGGTGGGGAGAGCCAACCGGAAAGTCCCACACACTTGCTAGAAGCAGGCCACGAATTTGGCTCCAAGCTTCCAGGCAGCTAAAAAGGAAATGTGACCCGTTAGCTGGCTCAACAGAGTGTGCAGGAGGCAGAAACCAATCAGAGCTTGGAAATGGCAGAGCAGCTCCTCATCCCAAGATTCTGGCCTCTCAAGGTTCCTCATGAAGAGCCCTGAGTGTCACAAGCAATGTCCTCGATATGTTCTTCCTGTCCACACAGTGGTGGTACAGGCCACAGAGCTGCTGCTTCCAACCCAGCATCCCAGTAAGGCCTTAACTGTAATCACTAACAGCAATGATAGCAGTTACTCGCTTAGCATTAATGACATACCATGTACTATGTACCCAGCACTTTGCCTCCATTCTGTCAATGAATACACCCACTGACCCTATCAGGGGCCAGCTGACCAGCTCAAGGTCTGGAGGCCTTTCACGTGCCCTAGTGCCCCACAGTCCCACCCACCTGTCTGCTTTCTTCCTCCCTGAGCTTCGGAATGTCCTGACATGCCCTTGCCTGACCACCCAAAACCTGCCCTTGGTTTTTGCTGGACCCTCCCCAAACTCCGGGGAGTATGGCACCCAGTCCTGGTCTACACAGACATTTGCTCCTGGCTCCAACTAGCCCAAGATAGCTGCACTCTCTGCAGGCAGAGAACTGCTTTCATTAACTTCCGCCCAGAGCATGAGGCTCCGGTCCACACCAAGGAGCACAAAAGTGGCATCATACAAGTCTTATTTTTTGAGGGGATATATTAAGGATTCTCTCTCCTGCGTCCCAGAGAGACCCCAGGAGGAGGCCACAAGTCTCTGGAAACACTGTTTTTAAAGACTCCTCTGCCCACGCTGTGACTCTCCGACCCAGTCGCTTGAATTAGCTCACTCTGAGTGGGCCGCTCAGAGGCAAACTGCCCACTTCCGATCTGGACTGCCTTCGCCCACACCTGCGCCCCTACCTGCAGCAAGCTGCTTCCGGAATCGGGGCAGAAGGAATGGAGGGTTCACAAGGACCAGCCTGCCGATGCACTCAGCCACCACCCCCCGGGTGCCCTCCTCGGCGCCCTCACAGCGCTGGAAGAGCAGGGTCCAGATGTCCTCGGCATAAGGCTTCAGGCTGTCGGGCTGCGCGGCCCCCAGGGCCTCCCTGAGCGAGTGCAGCAGCAGGTACTGCCGCCGGGGCTCAGCTTCGATCTGCCCCAGAAGGAAGGGCAGGAAGTCGGGCAGGTTCCCGGCGCCCACGCGGCCCAGCGCATAGGACGCGGCCGCCCTCACGTCCTCACTGGGTGACCCCAAGGCTTCCAGGAGCACTGCCTTCAGCTCCCGCTGGGGGCCTGGCCCAGCCACCTGGCCCACCTCAGCCAGCGACAGGAACGCCAGGACCTTGACCCCTGTGCTTGAGTGGGGTGACCTGGCGTCGCAGACCAGGCGGTTTGCCGTGCCTGCCGCCTTCTGGGGACAGGCGGCCGCGAGGGCTGCCACACACCGAGCCAGAGAGTGGAACACCTGCTTGTGCAAGCCTGGCCCACCATCCGCAGCCTGGTCATAAACAGGTGCCGTGAGCATGCGGATGAGCTCCTCATAGTCCACGCACGGGGGGCGGGTCCCCACCAGGGCCTGCAGGAAGCCTTCAGCAGCCGCTAGCACGCTGGTGGGCAACAGGGGTGAGCGCAGCAACCGCAGCAGCTCTGAGAGCATGGGGCCGCTGACCTTGGCCAAAGAGGCTGGCTGGGCCTGGGTCACTGTGGAAAGGAAGTCCACAGCCAGCTGGGCCACGTGCATGTCACTCTCACTGACCAGGGCAGGCAGCTCGGCCAGCACAGCCTGCACGGCACTTGGCGGCAGGCTAAGTCCCTGGCTCTGGGCCAGGGCGTCCAGAGCAGCCAACGTGGCCAGCCGCAGTGCCCGCTGGTTCTTTCGCAGGAACGAGGCCAGAATGGGCAGTGCCTCAGCCACGATAGGCTGCAGGTCAAGCCGCAACGGGGACACAGCCACCAGCGTCAGCGCCTTGACAGCAGGCAGCCGGGTGATCTCATTCCGCAGGCGGTCCAGGAGGAGCAACAGTGACGGCCCTAGGTCATCCCCGAGCCTGTCACCCAGGTGAGCCACAAGGTGGCCCATGCAGGCAATGGCGCGCTCCTTCACTTCCTGGTCCAGGTCAGTAGCACGGAGCCGTGCCAGGGTGGCCGCAGACATCTCTCCAACATATGGTTCGGGGTCCAGTGTCTGAGGCCTGTCCAGGGGCCACAGGGCCCGCACCAGCTCCTGGAGCACCAGCAGGGCCTCGGCCGCGATCTTGTAGAAAGGGTCGGCTATGCAGGCCATCACAGGTGGCAAGAGAGTAGGCAGGTGTGAGTGGAAGGCCGCAGCTGGCTCTGTGCCCAGCAACCCCTGTAGGAAGGCCAGGGCATCCATCCGGATAGTGGAAGAGCTGGAACGGTCCACCAGAGAGAAGACAATGCCTGTGGGGTGGGTGCAAAGGTTATGGGGCTACCGGCAGGCCCTGGATATGGGGGTGGAGCACCTGCAGGCATCTGAGCTAGACCCAGACCCTGAGGCTCTTAGGCTGCAGATTCTGAAAGGTCAGGGCTTGGCCAGGGCCAGGACTGAGGGACGCGAGGCCAGGAAACCCCTCCGAAACCAGGAAGTAGGGCCTGTACCCCAGCTTTGTTCTCACTGCTGGCAGTGGGGAGCCACCATAGGTGGCTGAGCAGGGGTACCCACAGGGATTGAGGCCTGGGGTCTGGAAGAGCGCAGGACAGCAGATACCTGGCTGCAGTCCATCCTACCTGCTACCAGCATGGGCATGTGCTCTGCCAGGCTGCCGGGGAGGACACCCGCCAGCTCGGTGAGGAGGCTGAAGCAGCCCTGGCGGGCCCTGATGCTCCGATCCTTAAGCTGCCGCTGCAGGGCCTTGATCACAAGAGGCACCTGTGGGCAGTTTGAAGGAGATCAGTGACCACCCAGGAAACCCGGCTGTCCATTCCAGTACTGGGGGGCTTTGCCCAGGCACATGCCCATGGAGGACCCCAGTGTGGGAGGATGGCTCCATCCCCAGCTTTCCATCACACATTCCGTACCAGGCACCTGAGTCCACACGCAGACCCTCGGTGGTGGCTACTCTTTCTGGGCCTTCTTTACAGATGGGGAACAGGTCAGAGAGATGAAGTGACTTGCTTCAGGTCACCCAAGGCAGTCTGGCTCTCACCCCTACACCCCATGAGGGGAAGCACGGAGGTCCCTTTCCATTCCCCGCCTAGCTTCTCTCCCCAGATGAGCCCAGCTCTTCCCTGAGCTTCAGATGCCAGTGAGGCAAAGGCTTCCAGATCTACATCTCCAACGTCAGACTCGTTCGTGGGTAAGCCGCTGGCCGGACCTCTCCACGTGGGCATCCAAGGACCTCCCCCATAAATGTCCATAACAGAACTCCAGATATTCCCTTCACCACGTCAAGGAGTGGCAGTTTATCCTTTAGCCGGAACCTAGCACTCACATGACACCTTCCTGTCCCTCACCCTCCAATCCAATCCGTCAGCGAGACCCAAAAACTAACCCTCCAGTCTGACTAGTCCTCTTTCCCCTACTCCCAGCCCACAGCACCATCCCTTCCACTCGCACAACTACAGCGGCTTCCGGCCGGCCTCCAGAGGCTACTCTTTCCCGCCCTGTTACGGTCCATTCCCCACGCAGCAGCCAGAGTGAGCTCCTTCAAATGGGAATGGGATCCTGTAACTCCTGTGGCTTCTGGGCCCTTAGAAAAAAACGGAAACTCCTTCTCAGGGGGCCGGAAGCCCTATTTGTGCTGTATGTCTGCTGTTAGCCTGTGTGGTCCAGGGGCCAGTGTGTCTCCTGCCATCTTCCCCGCTGGGCCTCAGCGCCTAACACAGGGCCAGGCAGAGTCTGGGCTCAGGGCGCACACTTCAGTGGGTGGACAGGTAGTAGGGCAGCGGAAGGATGGGAAGGCGGATGGCTGGGAGGGTGAGTCACGAGTCGAGGAACGGGGATGGGAGACAGGAGGAGGCATACTCACCTGGCCACGCAGCGCATGGAGGTTGCTGACTGTTTGGGTGGGCTCCTCCATGGACTCCAGCCACCCCTTCGGGGGTCGCGTCTGCCGCAGCAGCACAATGTAAGCGCCAAAGACATCAGCCTTGACGTTCTCCTCGCGCTCCCTGAAGCGGTGGATGAGCGCAGGCGCCAGGGTGCCGTGGAAGTCAGGCAGCAGGTCAGGCCGAGAGCCAATCAAGGCTGCCATGCACTTGGCGGCGGCCCGACGCACCTTCCAGCTCATGTCATCGTCATCACTGTATTCGTCCTCACTCTCTGGGGCAGGAACGGGACGCCCATGGAGCCAGCGCACTGCAGCCTGGCCCCACCCAGGCTGTCTCTCAGGATGGGAGCCAAGCCTGTTTCAACTTTTGATGACTATTTATAGGCTATTAGGAATGTTACCTGCCATTTAATGAACACCTACTATGTGCTAGAGGTGATGCCAAGCACCTCAGATCCACAACCTCATTTGAGCCTCACAACTACCTTGTGAGACAGGGACTATTTTCCCTCTGTAGAGATGTGGAAACTGGGGGGAATGGCTCACCCCAAGTTACATGAGCAGGGATATAGCTGGAATTAGACCAGGATCCTCCCTTTGCCTCTAGCCGTTCCTGTTTTGCCTATATCAGGGACAAAACCAATTTCCAAGTCATTACTGAGGATTCCAGAGAATCCACTTGGGGCACAAAATCCATCCTTTGATCAGAATTGATTGTGTGATGTTTCACTTATTAGGATTCCAGAAAGGAGACATGACAGGCCTCCCCTTGGCCTCCTCCCTCCCTCCACCCCCAGCGTCCCAAGTCCTGATTCTGGCTTCCAAGCAGGACTATACTAACAAGGAAAAGCTGTGTTTGCGTGGCTTTCTACTCTCCAAGCTCCCCTGAGAGGACAGAGCTCATCAGGTCTTCACCACACCTCAGGAATGAGGGTGTCTTGAGCTCCATTTGATAGATGACAAGAATAAAGCTCAGAGAGGGTGAAACTCTCCTGAGGGCACACAGCTAAGAAACAGGCCCACGGGGCCCACGCATACACCTGGGAAGATGCACATGAAGCTAAGAGGGGGGTGGCCCTAACTAGGGACACCACCAGGCGCAGACCCAGAGGCCAGTGTGTTGTTTCTACCCATGCCACTCTGTAGATGACTCAGACTTTCAGAGCACTGGTGTCTGGGGAAGCCATAGCAGGCCACGTGGATGGTCCCATGGATGTGTCCTGTCGCCAGAGCAGATGTCCTCTGATGGATTGTGATTTGTTACCTCCACCCTATGCCACCCAGGAAGAAAACATCCATAGCTCCAGGCTACTGACAAGAAAATGCCCATTCTCCCTGACTTGGCATTCGAGGCCCCAACACGCCTGTCTAATCTCATCTCCCACCATCCCATCTTATTCTGAGTACCCCACCAGGCCCTAAGTCCCTCTCCTCCATCAATGCTCTGCTTCTAGGGTCCAGGGCCATCAGTCTGAGTGACAGGTAGGACCATGGGCAGAGAAGGAAGGAAGCCACTGCATCCATTCTCCATCCAGGTATCTCTCTCCCTGTTAGTACCTATCATTCCATTATTAGAGCTTCACTCTGCTGGGTTAAAGCACTGGCTCTTGAAAGCCATTACTAAGCAGGCATACAGATGACAGCATAGAGGTGGGGGCTCCAAGTCCCAGTTTGGCCACTTCCTAGCTGTGTTATCTCAGGCAAATCTCTAAGTCTGGGTTTCCTTGCCTGAAATATGAAGATAATAACAAGCACCTGGTTTTCTAGAGTTACTGGAAGGAGCATGAAATGAGAATGCTCAGGACACCAGTAGATGTTCAATAAATGACAGCAATTACCACTATCATTACCCCGATCTATGCAAGGTGGGGACCTTGGGGAACCCAGATCACGGAGGGCAAGGCTGGAGACTGAGGAAGAGTTAAGATCAGGATGGGGGTGCGAGATGTGTCTTTGGCTGGGGGGTGGGCGGTATCCCAGGAAAGCTGTACCCATTTCCACCTTCCCACCCCAGTGACAAGTTGGCCACCCACCTTGTTCACTGAATTCATTATCTTCTGTCTCCATCTGCTCCTCATCCCCATCACTGTCGTAGTTATAGTTTGGGTCGTGTTTCATGTACTGGAGGCAGAGGCTGGTCACGTTGGGCACGTGAGGACCCATCTCCTTGGGGCACCTGTGGGGCAGGATGGGTGAGGCTCTACTGGACAGGCAGGAGAAGGTAGGGGGCAAGCCCAGTGGTGAGTCCTGAGATCTCACTGCTTTGAAGCCAGCATCCTGCCCCACCCCTTCCCCACCGACTTCCCAAAGAAACCCTGGGCCCCCGTCTCCTGGCACCCACACTGCACCTACTTCCTCAGGAAGGCCTCAAAGGCCTGGAGGCAGGACTCCCGGAGCTCATCGTCATCCAGGTTGCAGAACTCCTCCACCAGGGGCACCAGGCGGTCCAGGTGGGCCCCTACAGGGCCAGGTGTGTCATGAGGGCAGGCCTTTCCCAGCCTCCCTCAGCCCACAGCACTCAGCCTGTCCCTGCACTTGAGTCCTGACCACAGCAAACTCAATTTGGTGGCTTCAGAGTCAAGCAGATGTCAAGGTTCTAGCTTTATCTCTGCCACCTATGAGCTATGCGACCTTGGACACAACACACTTCTCTGACCATAGTCTACTCGTCTTTCTAGGAGAGATAACAATGCCAACCAGGCAGAGATCTGGGTGAGGATTAATGACATGGTGCACTTAAAGAGCTCCGCCTGGCACAGGGTAGGCACCAAAGCAGCATCTGTCCTTAAACTGTTACTCATGTCCTCATCTTCTTTCCTGCACTAGGTTGTGGCCCCGGATGGGAAACATGGAAATGCACCAGGCAAGGGCACCTCTTGGTGCTTTAAAGGGTTCTGTCCTAGCCCTTCTCCAGTCACAGGCTTCCCCATTTTCCTGCCCAAAGGACCATGAACCCTAGTCTGGTCCTCTGCAGGCTCCCTGGTGGGTTCATACTCCTGAGAGTGACTAACAGGTGGCTGTTGTTTGAGGGTGGATACGGACAGAGCACGGACTTTGGGGTGGGGTCCCCCTGTGTGTTTGTAAAATCCCTTACAGTGAGAGAGCCAGAGTGGAAAGAGGGGCAGACCATGGCCAACTCTGCCCACACTGCCTTGTTCTAGCCCAGAACTCCAAGGTGCTTGAAAATAAATTCAAACCTGACTGCAGGATTCCATTTCTATAAAATTCATCCCTGGTGACAGAAAGCAGATCGGTGCTTGCCTGGAGTGGGGCAAGGGGAGGGATGGACTGCAAAAGGGCATAAGGATACTTTTGGGAGGTGATGGAAATATTCTGCATCTTGATTGAGGTAGCAGTTTCACAGCCGTACACAAAGGTCAAAACACACTGAACTGCGTACTTTAAGTCACGCAATTTATTATATGTACATTATGCCCCAATAAAACTTTTTTAAAATTCAGACTTGGCTTCTGGGTTGTTATTAAAGTATATCTGTCAAAGTAGGAGGATAGAATATACAATATTTTAAGTTTGGTGGCGTGATTTATAATTACCCGAGAGCCTCAGCAGAGGTAGGTCAGTCAGGCTCAGAAGCACGTGGAGCTCAGGTTCCACCCACTGCCTTTCAAGCTCCGCCTCCCGCTTTCAGGCGTGTCAGCCACTCCCCCTTACCTGGGAGGTGGCTGACACTCATGCCCCACCCCTCTCCCCCCAGCGCCAATCTGCCTCGGCCACGCCCCCTCACCTAAGAGGCAGCCCGCCCCAGGCTCCGCAGCCCCTCCCCGCCTCGGCCCCGCCCCTTGCAGAGGGGCTCCACCCCCTTACCAAGGCGGTGGCCTGCCTGCCGGCCGACGCTACCCAAACATTGGATCAGAGTGCGGATGGCGGCGGGGCTGGCGGGTGCGTGCGGCCCGGGCAGCCGATCCAGCAGATGGTCCGCGAGCTCCACGAAGAGGTCTGTGCTACAGGCGGCCGCCAGGTGGCCCAGTGCCCCGACGGCCCGCTTGCGCACGGCCAGGCGTGGGCTGCTCAGCTGCGGCAGCAGACAGTGCAGGAGGCTGGCATGGAAGGCACCCAGAGGGGCACCCAGCCTGGGGAGTCGGAGGGGATGTCGGACGGGGCCCACCCAGCGGGCAGCCTGGGCCAGGCACCTCTCCTCTCCCCATCCTCTCCAGGCCTCCTCCCCAGAATTATGATAACCCAATGGCCCTTGATAAATGGAAAGGCGCCCTGCAACTGTGTGGAGTAATTATTTATTTATTATTACACAAGAGAAAGCAGAGAGGGGAAGGGACTTTCTCAAGACCACTCAGCCGAGAAATACAAGGCCAGGATTTGAATCCAGATGTCCAGGTTGCTAGCCTGGGGAGAAGGCCTGATGGTAATGGAGTGTGGGGGACTCCAGTGGGGCTGATTTCCTGGGAGTCTGGGCTTTACCTCTAGGCACACTCTACACACACACACACACACACACACACACACCGTGTCAGTCCATTCCCTTCACTGAGACCACAGTGGTCTAAAGTCTACCTCTGACCTGGCCAATCCTCTGCCTAACTGCTTCAGTGGCTCCCCAGTGCTCCTGGGTAAGCTGAGCTCTGGGCCCAAGGCGAGAGGCCAAACCAGAGAACGGCTTCTGCACAGGGAAAATGCAGCCCTCTACCCTCAGCAGCTTCTATCCTCACCTTCAAAACCAGGCCTGTGCATTTTCTGTTCTGTGCATATGCTGAGACCTTTTCTTCTCTCACTCCACACAAACACATTGGCCTCACATTCCCATATCCAGCCCAGCTCTCACTCCTGGATTTCATTTTTTATTTACTTGTTCACCTACTAAGTCACAGGGCCTGTGCGGGAAGCTTGGGTGAGATTAGACTGGCCCTAGAGCCTGCCCTCATGGAGTCTCTGACTGAGTGCGTGCCTCCCAGGCACTTCAGATTCAACATGCCCCAAATGACTCCATCACCTTCCTCCCCACACACCTGCTCCTGTTCCCAGAGTGCACCCCATCACAGCCAATGGCCCTGTGTCTGTGCCCCCCAGTCAGTAAAGCCAGACCCCCAGGTGTCATCTTTGAGTCTTTGCCCATCACCCACCCCGAGTCTTGTGGAGTCTACCTCCTAAATACAACCTGAGTGTACCTGCCTGCAGAAGTCTCCTAACCAGTCTCCCTGCCTATTCGACCCCTGCCGTCAACTGTGCACACGGCAGATAGGAAGAGGAGTCTGAAACACAAATACGCACAAGGCATTCCTTGACCCCTGAGCTGACGCCCACTCCCACTCCTCACACAGTCCATGTCATTTTTAGTCACCCACCCCGCAGCTCCTGCCCAGCCCTCGGCCTCATCTCTCCATACCAGCCTCTCCACATGACACCCCAGCCCCACGCTGTCTCACAAAACCCCCAGGACCCCGTGTCTTCTCCAGCCTCTGCCCCCTGGGCCGAGGGCAGTCTCTACCTCCAGTGTCCCCCTTATGCCCACCCAACCCTGGCCAAGTCCTGCCCATCCTTGAAGGCTCAGCTAGCAGGACCCTCTCGAGGAAGCCTTCCTGCCCCCAGCTCCTCCTCTGAGCTCCTAAAGGCTCTGCTCTTCTCCTTACTGTTGGTCTTACTCCACTTAGTTTATGTTATCTGTGAGCTCCTCCCTAGGAGGGCCCAAGACCTGTCCAATTTCATATTCCCACCACCAGTTTAGCACCTGGCATTTTCCTGGGTCACAGAGTAGGTGTTCAAGTCTTGGCAGGTTGAAATGAATGAACTTGTAAAATGTACAGTGCAATTTAAAACAAAGGCCCAGTGCTATTAGCTTAAAAGAAGAAAAAGAGAAAGAAGGGGAAGCGGGAGAGGATGAACACACATAGGCTTCGGAGAGACCTGAATTCAAACCCCAGGTTCTGCCATTTACTGTTACCTTGGCACTGACAGTGTGACCTTGGGTAGGGCCCAGAGACTAGAGAATTGTGAAGGAGCCCTCCTTGGCAAGGCTGCTAGGACACTTAAGGAGCGCCAAGCACAGAGCCTGGTGTGCAGTTAAGCACTGGCTCTGTGGCTCTGAATCCCTCTCTGTCCCCATGTCGCCCTGCCCCGGTCCTCCCTGCCCAGGGTGGCCTCCCCCACCTGCTCAGCATGTCAGAGAGGATGTCCAGGGCTTCCAACTGCACAGCCACATCCTCTTGCTGGGCGATGGCACTGGTGAGCTGGCCGGTGATCTTCCGGCACACGTTGGTAGCCAGGCCAGAGCCTGCACAGAGCACAAGGATGGCACAGTGAGGCCCAGGGCTGGCCACCTCTGTCCGGCCTTTGCTCTCATTATATTTCTGAGCCTACATCCCCGAGAATCCAGCTGACCCTGGCCTTGAGTGGTCCAAGGTTTGACCCAGAGTCTGACTGAACTAAAGGGGACAGCTAGGGAAGGTGAAGAATTGATGGCTGACTCGCCCCACCCCCGGTCCCTCTGCCTTCCACCTGCTAACTAGGGAGGCAGGGAAAGCTCCTTGCCTAGACTCCCTTGCTGCTACCGGGGGCCAAGTGACCTGGCTAGTGAGATATAGGTCGAAGCCTTCTGAGCTCTTCTGGGGAAACGTGCTTTTCTCATAAAGGACAAAAAGCACAAGCAGAGACCTTACCCCTGTCCTAATTGAGATGCTAAATGCATTGCTGCAAAAAATGGAATGCCTGATCCCTCCAGAATTCTGTGAGAAAAGCAACCCCATACTCCCTCAAGTTGTCATTGGTTAGATTTTTGTTACTTACAGCTAAAGCGTTCCTGACACAGAGCCAGGAACTTAAACAGAGCTGGGTTTGAATTCTCTGCCACTTACTAGCCAGCTGGCCTTAGTAAGTCCCTTCACCTCTCTGGGCCCCAGTTTCTTTAATCATAATGTAGGACAAATAACAACAGTGCCTAATCCCTGGGACCTGGGTACCTGTGGCTGCAGGGGGGAGCTCTGACAGGACAGTCTTGAGGCCGATGCCAGCGATGTCTCGGAGCTGCTCCTTATCTGACCGCATGTTGGCACAGAGGGCATCCACGATGGTCTCCACCTGGTACTCCTTCACTTTGCCCACCAGAGGACCCAGGCTGAGCAGGGAGGGAAGGAGGGTGTCCAAAAGCCCCAGGCTCAGTCTGAGTCATGCTGCTCTTTAGGTCCCCTCAGGCCCATGGGGCTACATGTGCTGAGGAAAAGGCCCCAGATCGACAGGGGACTCCCTATTTTGCCAGAAAGAGAGGCACCCTCTGGCTCTGCCAACTTCATTACTGGCACCTCCCAAACCTGCACCCCCTCCTGGGTTTTGCACGTCAGTATATGGCCAAACCCCTGAGCCCAGTAACCTTGGCTGGAAACCAAGCAATGCCCGAGAGCAGCGGTTGTCAAACTTCAGTATATATAAGAATCCTCTTAGAGGCCTTGTTAAAACAGATTTCTGGGCCCCGCCCCAGATTTTCACATTCAGAAGGTCTAGGAGGGGCCTGAGAATTTAAATTTCTAGCAAGTTCTCAGTGGATGCTGATACTGGTGGTCCAGGGACCACACTTTGAAAACCTCTGCTTAGAGCCTTGCTTTACCAATCGTAGTCACAGGTCAGCTTCACAAGCATCACCAGCATCACCTGGAACTTGCCAGAAATGCAGAATCTCAGGTTCCTATCCCAGAGCCACCGAACTAGAATCTGCAGTTCAAAAAGGCCCCAAGTGATCCTGAATCCATATTAAAGCTTAAAAATAGCTGCACGACACACACTAGTTCTCAGCCTTAACTGTGCATTACCATCACCTGGGGCCTTTAAAGAACTGTCACTGGGTGCAAGCCCCAGGGAATCCGAGTTAATTGGTTTTCAGGTGTGACCTGGGCATTGGGAGTTTGTTTTTGTTTTTTAATTCCCTACATAGATTCTAACATGCAGTTAAGATTAAGAACCTCAGACCTAAATGAATGGTTCTGAGATGTTGGTGTGCGTTAGAATGCAGATTCCCCGATGCTACCTTCTCATCTGCCCACCTCAGACTCCTCCCTCCACCCCTCCTGCTCCTGAGTCTGAATCCCTGCTGGGGAATACTTAGTTTAACAAGGGTCCCAGGGAACCGCGATGCATACCAGTTTGCAAACCGTGGCTCTCCTTTGACGGTTTTCTCCATCAGCTCTTCTAAGTACTCATGGGGTCCCCCCCCTTTCTGCCTCCTATAGTTCCTGATTGGGGTGTAGCTCCCTCAGGAGAGTTCTGGAAATTTATGGGGGCCTTTTTTGGTCATAACTAATGAGATGTCACCTCTGGCTTCTATTTGGGGGTGGGAGAGGGGGGTGCATGTGACGGGGAAAGACAATACTGCAAAACAAAACATGTTCCACATCCTGCTGGAGTTTCTAACACCCCACTGGTCATTTGTACAGGAAAAAAAACCTTTCCATAATTATCTGAGTCCAAAATCTAATTTCACATATACACAAAAAGTACCTTTTACAGTATTTTAATGTACTCTAAATTTCTCAAGAATGTAACTATCCAGTAAATTGAAGGAAGACTGTACTTTGTTTTCTGGAAAACTACCAGGAGATATTTACCGTTTCAGAAAATCTCATCACTAATTCAGAAAATCAGCACCACAGTGCTGCTTGTGGGAGCTGAGTCCCCAACATCGACGTCTGTCTCTACCCGCCAAGTGCCATGGCACCCACAGTGAGCCTACATTTAGTGCAGACTTCTCATGACTTTATTATCCCTTCAGTCAATGTGCCCAAGCATTCACATACTGGAACACACACTACCGTACTACCGGTTCTGCTGGTGGGAAACCACCATCCACCCTATCTCTACCGCATGGCCAGAGAGACGCTTCCAGACTACAGACATGACCACGTCATGTTCCTGCATAAAACTCTACTGAATTCCCTCTGCTCTTGGGATCAAGTTGAAATTCATTAAGACAGCCCAGAATGCCTGTGCCCAGCTCACGGAGTACTGTTCCACAGGCAATGCCCCAATTCTCTGTTGACTGTTGACCCCTGCCATTCCTCAGTCCTCCACCCACCCACATACACGTGTGCCCTGCACATACCTCATCTTGCTTTTTTAGCTCTAAAGGTGACTGGCCAAGGTCTCAGGACTGCAACCTCAGGGTGCCTAGGGCAAAGGCTTTGAAGCCCCCCCCTTCAGCCCTCACCCTCCTTCTGCATGCCAGCGTGACCTTCCAGCTGCCAGCACCTGCGTCTGTGCCTGAGGGCTTTCTCTGGCTGGAGGGGTCATGGAATACATAATCCTGTGCGCTACCTGCTACCCCGGGAACAGCCCTCAACAGGACTGACAGCCCTTGGGTGGAACACTCCATAGGGCATGTCCTACACTGTGTCCCAAAGGCCCCCCGTAGGGTTAAGCTCCACTTGCCCACAGCAGTAACTTGCTTGATCTTTCACATGTTACCGGCTTTCTTCCTTCCCTACCTCACTTCCCTATTCCCCTACTGGAGTTTTCTGGGATCACTTCCCAAATAAACTTACACTTGAATCCCCGTCACTGGGTCTACTTCTGGGGGAATCCAGACCAAGGCACCATCCAACTCCTCTGGGGCTTCAAGAACTGCTCACAGCAAATACTCTCTTAAAGACTGTACCCCAAAGGGGCAGGGACCCCAGGGTTCTCTCACACCTGGCCTTGCCCCATCCCCACCAAGGCTGGCACTCACCACTTGACAGCCAGGTTCTGCACCTCGCCGTTCTTGTCCTCCAGCAGCCTGAGCAGCATCTTCACCACCTTGCGCTCGCTGTCCTCATCCAGCTGGATGGAGTCCTTCTGCAGCTCCGACATCAGGTCACTGGTGGCCATGAACCTGGGCAGGAGGGCAGAGTTGGATTACTGAACAGCTCCTGGGCCCCAGTGTTTTGGGCAGTGTCTGAGAGTGCCTCCAGAAGCAGACCTCGATACAAAGATTCAAGGGCAGGCAGATTATCTGGGCTGGAGACATGGTCGGGCCACCACCAGGAGACCCACGGGTGAGATACCAATTGCCACGTCATGGCAGACTAGGAGTGGTACAGCACGCTGGCTAAATGCTGAGCGCTTTGAGTTTGGTGGCTCCTGCTTATACCACTCGTGTAAATGTGAACTTGGACAAGTCACTTCACCTCTCTGAGCCCTAGTTCACCTGTCAGAAAAATGGGGATAAGAACAGCACCTGCCTTGTGGGGTTATATGGAAGTTAAAACGAAATACTGTATGTGATGCGCTTAGCACTCACTCCACTGAGTGAGCACTCAGTAAGCAGCACCACCATTATTATAACGGCATGTTACGTCATTCACCTCATTCATGTTAGCAGGTCGAAAAGATGCCTCCCTACCAGACAGATGGAGTGGGGCTAGCCCTGCCCACCTCCGCCTCAGAGAACCCACTTAGCCCCTGCCTTTGGACCAGTGGTTCTCAAACTGTAGCTGGCGTCAGAATCGCCTACAGGGCCTGTTAGACACTGGGCCCCACCCCCAAGGTTTCTGGAATCAGGTCTGTGCTGGGGCCCAAGAATTTGCATTTCTAACAAGTCCCTGAGAGGCAGGGACCACACTCTGAGAGCTCCTGCCCTAGGCCGAGCCGATGGGCTGCAAGCGTATCTTAGACACTGATGTCAACAACTGGCCAGTCCCCAACCCCGCTCCCTGACCCAGGGGTGGGCATCAGAGCCAAGTGCTGTCCCAACCCCGCCCCCAGGTGGGCAGATCCATGTGGCCTGATACTGTGTTCTAGGGAGTTGCAATGGTAGTGGGAGTCTGAGCTGGAAGGCCATGAGCTGGAGCTGCTAGGATCGTCATGGTTCCTGCTGAGATTCACAGGGCAGAGCAGCCTTAAACTGGCAGCCCTCAGCTGTGTCCACCTTGCAGATGTTTTTCAAACATTTGATTTAACAACACTTAGAAACTCCCCAGTTGATGTAAAAGTAATTACCAGATTCTCTTGAAAATAGAATCTTTGTTTTTTCTTAAGATTTTATTTGTTTATTTGAGAGAGAAAGAGACAGAGAGCATGAGCAGGGACAGGGGCAGAGGGAGAAGCAGAAGCCTCGCCAAGCCCCCCTACATGGGGCTCAATCCCAGGACCCCAGGATCATGACCTCAGCTGAAGGCAGACGCTTAACTGACTGAGCCACCCAGGTGCCCCGAAAATAGAATCTTTGAATATACCTGGGCCAACATCCCCTGGTGACAATAACTGGTTGGTGCAGGCATGGCTGCCCTCATTAGGTGGGACACTATCTCCAGTTGACCAGGTTCCCACCAGGCCCACTGCACCTGTTCACTGGATCTTGCAGGCACTTGCAAGGAAAAACCAGATGGGAAGGCCAGGGCAGCAAGGAGAGATGCGGCAAAGTCAGGGCCAGAGTGTGGCAGCCCCCAGAGAAAGCCCCCAGCTTTTGCTGACCTACCAGACCACCCCACCTCCTCACACCAGCCTTGTTTTAGGCTTGAGCTTGCTCCACCAACAAGAGTCCTACCGCTCCTCCCAAGCTTCCTGTGGCAAAACTGATCACAGTCAGGGTTCCAGCCTCATCTTTGCAGGCTCAGACCTGCTGCTTGATGTCATGGGGAGACCCACAGCGCCCTGTTACCCGGAGAGCACTTGTCGATGTCACTGCTGTTTATTTTTAATAGCTGGAATTAGCGTCAAGCTGCTGAGAGAAAGAAGGAGGCTGGGCCGGAGGCCAGGAGGGAGTGGCAGGGCTGACTGTGCCCACCTCTGGGCCTGGTCATTGCAGGAGAAGCAGCCATGGGAAGGTGAAGGAGGAGGTCTGCTTCTGAGCCAGGACAAGGCCTGGGGTAGGCAAGCGCACTCCTAGGTCTGCCCGGCTGAGGGGACATTCTGAGATGGCAGGCAGTGTCTCTAAGCTGTGTTTCTGCTGCAGTTCATGGAGACCCAGCTCAGCCTGGCAACTGAAGGAATGTGTTCGTTTTCCAAGATGAGCCTCCTGTCCCCATCTTTCTTCTCTGTTGAACTCCTATTCAATTGTCAAGGACCCAGCTCAAATGTCCCAGCCTCAGAAATGACTCCTCTGATCACCCTGCCCTATCCCCAACCCACACTCCCAAATCACACTTGGGGTTCCCCTGGATAGGATTCTCTCAGAGCACTCTGCATTCCTCATCAGAGCACTCTTCAAACTGTATTGCAAGCTTGGTTACCAGTGCGTCTCCCCATTAGAATATGAACTCACAGGGGCCCAGCAGGTTCACTCCTGGGACTCCAGACCCAGCAAAGAACAGGTCTGGAGAGGGCCTGGGAAGTAGGGTGAGGGCAGGAGGGGAAGCAGGGAAAGAGCCAGCCCCTAACAGCCAAGGAGCTGTGTGGAAACCTGAACTCAGAAACCAGCCCTTCTGAGATATGCCTCAGCATTTCAGACACCTCCGAGTTTCCGCAAATAACCAGCTCTCAGAGAAAGAACGCTGGACTGCGCATATGTACGTGGTGGTGGCAGTGGGGGGTGTACAGCAAAGCATGTAATTTGGTAGATAAGAGTTTGAGCCCTGAAGTTTGCCTTTTTTTTTTTTTTTTTAAGATTTATTTGTTTATTTGAGAGAGAGAGCATACGCGGGCCGGGGGGGGGAGAGAATCCCAAGCAGACTCCATGCCAAGTGCAGAACCTGACACAGCAGGGCTCGATCCCACAACCCTGAGATCATGACCTGAGTTGGAATCAAGAGTCAGATGCTCAACCGACAGAGCCACCCAGGCGCCCCTGAAGTTTGGCTTTAAGTAAATATATAGGTCTTGCCACTTATCAACTAGGTGACCTTGGGCAACTGACTCCTGAGTCTCAGTTTTCCACTTATGAAGTGGGAATGTTCTTTGCCTCACCTCATAACATCTTTGGGAGATTTCAATAGGACAACCAGCTCTTAGCATGAGGCAGATGGGGAAACCAGGCTCAGGGGGGCTGCACGAACTGCCCAAGGTTACACAGCAAGCTGGGAGGGGACTCAGCACACCTGTCAGGTCTCTCGGCTCCTCAACAATTACTACTGTGTTATTGAAAAATGATTTAGGAATTCCTGCACGACCCCTCAGTTTATCCACCTGGCTGCTGGAGTCTGAGTGGGAACTGAGCAGCCTCCCACCCACAGAGGGACAACAGGGATCAATGGCTTCCTTGACCCTGCCTGGGACCCCCACTCGCAGTCACCACCTGCCTCCAGAAGCCAGAGGACACAGTTTCAGTTTCATTCCAGAGAGACAACTCAGCTGAAACACTCAGCCACATGGGCACCTGGAAAGTTGGTCAGCAGGACCCAGCCTTCCCGGTATTCGGACTTTAAAAATAGACAGCATTCTCATATGCTTGGGATGGTTTTAAGTGTTCTCCGGCAGAGCAGGCTGAAAGGCCTTCTCAGGCTCTAGGTGGCAGGGCCAACTCCCTCTCCTGGAGATTGGCCTCAGGGCCCAAGAGACAGGGGTGCAAATTCCCTCGGCCACTAGCCAGCTATGGGCAAGTCACTTCACTTCTCTGAACCTCTGGAGAACAGGAAGGACTGTTCTGGACTGCCTGGGTGGACTGAATGAGCCTGCACTGGACGGCATAGCAGAGAGCCTGGAACCCAGCAAACATTCACCCAGCACCTTCTGTGTACCCAGAACAGGCTCTGGGATGCAAAAAGGAAGCACACGGTCCCGGTGCAAGGGTTCTGAGTATCTCAGAGCTAGAAGTGATGCCGTAGAAACATGGGGCAGGACAGGTGCTGTGGGAGCACAGGGGAGGTGCCCAACTCTGCCTGGGTGTCAGAAGGCATCCCAAAGAGGTGACAAATGAGAAGGAGCTAGCCAGGTGAAGGGAGGAAGTGAAAGGGGGGAGGGGTTGCAAGTAAAGAGTGGGAGAGTTCATGGCAGATTTCTGATGTGCATGGAACCATAAAAGTCAATTTATTAAGCACCTATCTGGTGCCAGCACTGTCTAAGCACTGCACATGTGTTAACTCTTTTCAAACTCACACCAACCCTCTGAGGTGGGTTCTATTACTATCCCACCTTAGAGAAACAGAAGTTGAGGCTCCGAAGTCCCCAGTCACACAGCCAGTAAGTGGTGGGGGGCAGGATCTGAACCCAGCACCGTGGTTCTAAGCTCTACTAGAAGCTCTTGAGGGGGCTGAGGAATGGGCGGCAGGAGAAGGCAGGAGTCAGGCCAGGAGAGGGGGGCCTCAATCTCCTCACATGTTGGAGGGCTGGATCCGATGGCCTCGCTAAGGTCTCAGCCTCTGTGTTAAGACTGGCCTGGATTTGGACCCCACACCCTGCACTTCATAGCTCTGTGACCACAACTCTGACTGTGACTTTGGGGCTCTGAGCTCCCATTTCCCTATCTGTAAACTGGGGATAAAGTGACAGAATGTTCAATACGTGGGCTATGTTGGTCTCTGTGGGCTCCTCTCAGCTCCCAGGGTCCAGAACTGGCTGTGTGACCAGAGCCAATCCCTTCATCCCCCGGGGGCCTCAGTTTCCCCCTGAGGAAGAGGGGGTCGGAGGAGAGGTTTCCTCCATTCTTTCCAGCTCGGTTCCGGTGTGGCTCAGTGGTGTCCGGGGAACTGGGAACAAAGAGAAGGGAGTGGCGCCCAAAAGCTAAAAGCCCCCACCCCAACCATCGCCTCCCTGTGCCAGCAAAGCCCCTCAGCCAAGCCCCCTGCTTCAGGCTGTGTCAGAGCAAACCTGGGAGGGGAGGGAAGGGCAGGGGAGAAGGTGCCCTGATGAAGCGCAGGCAGGACGCCTGGGGTGACTTTGAGGAGAAGAGGGCGGAGCGGAGGGTGCAGAGGCTAGTGTGGAAAAGTCAGTCCCGGGGTTGTGGGCCCGGGAAGGCGCGGGGGTTCAACGCGGGCAAGAAGAGGCAGGCGCTGGGATCCCCAACGAGAGGCCGAGGGCTTCCCCGTGGGCTGAGGTGGGGCCCTGGGCGCATCAGCTGCGGGGAGAGATGAGGGCTGGCACGGATGGAGAGAGAAGGCAGAGGAAGGGTGCAGAGGGAGGAGCTGGGGCTCCGACGAGGGGACCGAGGCAGGGGCCGACGCGCGCACGGTGGGAGACGAAGCAGGGGCTGTAGAGAACGCAGGGCTGAGACGCGAGGAGCAGGGGGGCCGCAGCGGCAGGGCGGGGGTCACGGGAGGGGTGGAGCTTAACACGGCAGAGGGGCAGGGGCTGCACGCTCGTGGGGGATGGGCCGGCGCGGCGGGAGGCGAAGAAGACCGGGGTTTCGATGGGAGGCGGAGAGGCGGGGGCCGGCAGCGGGGCGCACCTGAAGTCCTTGTCGCTGGACGTCATCTTCTCCAGGAGGCTGGAGATGTGGAAGGCGGCGGTGCTCATGGTGGCTGCGCGCCGCGGGGCCGGCCGGCGGGAGCGAATATGGCGGCGCGGGCGCCCCCTCCCCCGCCTCGCGGCGCGGGTTGCGCTCACCGGACAGAAATAGCAGCCCCCGCCCCGCCCGGGTGGTGCCGCGCTAGCGCGCCTCGGCCGGGGCCGCCGCGGGAGGCGGAAGGGGGCCTGCGAGAGGCTCTGCGGTCTTGGCCCGGGTACCAGCCACTGCTCCGTGCGTGGTCCGGCACCGACTTGCACACCCCTTAGAGACGGGGAGCTCACCAGCTTTCACTGGTAAACGCCCTCCTATGATTCCTGTGGGTCCTGACCATGGTTGCGTGGCACCTGCACAGGATCGGAGAGTCTCGGCTTCAAATCCCAGTTCTGCCAGTTCTCCTGCTATGTAACCTGGGCCAAGTTACTTCACCTCTCCGAACATCAGCGCTTTCAATAGTTGGCATTCCAGAAGCAGGAGCTGCTATCGTCGGTCAAGCCAACCAAAGCACTTCCACCCCCACTCCACTCCTCATGCTGGCCTGCCTCAGAATCAGGCAGAATCTGAAGAGTGTACCCAGTCACCAGGCTCCCTGCCTGCCATCTCCCACCCTCAGGCCACAGGGTCAGTTTCTTCATTTTATAGAAATGCAGCTGAGACCCAGACAGGCATAGACACTTACTAAGGGTGGAACAGCCATGGATCCCAGATGGAATCAGGACTGACCCCAGGTCCTTCAGTGCCTCGGGCAACAATCCTCACCTGAAGCTCCCCACACTTTCTCCACAGTTAGGTACAAGCTCAACCTTGGAGAATGTGTAAGAGTACAGGAGAACCCGGTGCCTTTTTAAATAGTCCGGAGGCTGCTGGCTCTTAAGAAAGAGAGTAGCATATGCTTTGGAGCAAAACAGTCCTGGGTTCAAATCCCTGCTAGGCTGCTTCCTGGCTGTGTGGCCTTGGGATAATAACACAACCTCTCTGGACTATGTTTTTTGACCCATAAGATGAAGATTAAAAGTATCTTAATGAGTAGCTGGGTTCTAAAGTGGTGCTGTCCAACAGAACTTTCTTCAGTGTTGGAAATGTTCTTTGTCTGCACTATCCAATATGGTAGCTACTAGCCACAGGTGGCTATTGAGCACTTGAAATATGACTAGTGTAATTGAGGAACTGAATTCTTAGTTCTATTTACTTTTAATTAATTTAAATCTATATAGCTACCTGTGGCTGGTGGCTACCATAGTGGACAGTGCAGTTCTGGACAGTAGGAACACAGCAGACTAGACACACAGCCCCTGACCCTTGGGGATTTCTACTCTAGTGGAGGATATGAACATTGAGGAGGTAAGTGATTACATAAGGAAAACAAGAAGATCTATACAGAAAAATAAAAGGGGGTGAGGGAATAGAGAATGCCTGGCATATGGAGGGGCAACTTTAACTAAGATGGTCAGAGAAGGCATTTTTGAGGAAAAGGCATTTGGGTTAAGACCTGAACAGATGAGAAGGAGACAGCTGGGCAAAGATTTGAGGAAATTTCTTATCAGGCAGAGGGAACAGCAAGGGCAAATGTCCTGAGGTGGGAACAAGCCTGATGTATTTAGGAAAAGGCAATGGCTGGAATGTGGTCAGTCCCCTAATGGAAGAGGAGAGGTCAGACAGATGGTCAGGGGCCAGATCATTCTCAGCCTTTCAGGCCAAGGTGAGAAGTTAGATTTCACGTCAGAGGGCTAGGGAGCCACGGGAAGACATTAAGCAAGAAGCTGATGTGATTGGTTTATTTTTTAGAAAACTCCCTCTGGCTGCTGAGCAGTCATGCTGTCAGGAATGATGGTGGTTTGCATTAGGGGAGCAGTGGTGAAGGTGGAAAGAAGTGGACAGATTCTGGATATATTATAGAAATAGAGTACAGCCGCTTCACTGAAGGACTGGACATGGAAGTGAGGGAGAGGGAGGAGTTACAGGTTTTTAGCTGGAGCAGTTGTGAAGATTGTGACGCTTTTTATGAGGATGAGGAAATCAGAGGAGGGAACCCTTTGCAAGGAAGGAGGACTGAAGAACTTATTGACCTGTTATCTGGGAGATGCCCACAGGACATCCAAGGAGAAATGTCTTATTGACAATTGGATCTGCAATTGTGTGGCGGGAGAGCATTGGGTCAGAGATAGAGATCAAGGCAAGGTCTTCTGGTTTTTGAAGTGGTGGGAGTGTACAAGGATGGATAACATTAAGTGTTACTGAGGACATCCCACAAACAGAAGTCTTATATTGTGCTGGTGGGAGCTTTAATTGATGCAACTACATTGGAAGACTGCTTGGCAATATTTACAAAAGCTAAGCATGTATCTACCTGGACCTACTCACATAAGCAATTCCACTCTCAGACATGTATCCAAGATATATGAACACATGCGTATCCAACAAAAGAATGAATATACATGTATACATACATATATACCATGGATATACATATATTTATAAAATAGAATACTACATAGCAATGAAAACCAACAAACTGCTCCTATGCGAAATAATGTGAATGAATCTCAGAGATATTACACTGAATAAAAGAAGCCAGACACAGGAGTGCATACTGTGTGATTCCTTTTGTGTGAAGTTCAAAACCAGGCAGAACTAAGTGATAGAAATCAGAATAGTACTTACACTGAGGGGTACTGATTGGGAAAGGGCCCAAGGTAGGCTTCTTGGGGTGCTGTTAATATTCTCTATCTTTATGGGAGTTATATATATATATATATGTATATATATATATATGTTTATATATGTGTAAATTAATCAAGCTATATTTTGATATATGTAAGTTTGCCTCAGTAAAAGGAGGAAATGAAATAAATATATAATTTAATATATTTGTTTTTCTGTTTAACAATATTTTTGTAATAATTTTGCAAGTTAGTAAATATATTTTTCTAGTCAGAAATAACTAAACAGTTTGGCAGTTTCTTATAAAGTATACTTACCATATGACCCGTGCTTACACTCATAGATATTTACCCAAGAGAAATGAAAACCTATGTCCATACTAATACTTGTACATGGATTTTCATAGCAGCTTTCTTCATAATCACCAAAAACAGGAAACTCAAATGTCCACCAACTGGTGAATGGAGAAAGGAGCTGCCGCATGTTCACGTGACGCAATTTTACTTACCAATTGAAAGGAGTGAATTACTGATATATGCAACAAAATGGATAAATGTCAAGAACATTATGCTATGTGAAAGGAGCCTGACATGAAAGCCTACATATTATTTGATCCCACTTATGTGAATGTCCAGAAAGACCAAACCATAATGAGAGAAATCAGATCAGTGTTTGCCAGGATCTGGAGGTGGGCAATGAAGATTGAGTGAAAAGGGAACAGTTTGGAGTGACGGAAGCGTTTTGTACCTTTATTGTGGTGGTGGTTACATGACTACATACATGTGTCAAACTTTATCAAGCTGTGCTCTTAAAAAAGATGGAGTTACGGGGCACCTGAGTGGCTCGGTCAGTTAAGCATCAGACTCTTGATTTTGGCTCAGGTCATGATTTCAGGGTCATGAGAAGGAGCTCTGCATCAGGTTCCATGCCGGGCATGGAGTCTGCTTGGGATTCTCTCTCTCTCCCTCTGCCTTTGTCCCTCCTCCTGCTTGCTCTCTCTCTCAAAATAAATAAATGAATATTAAAAATAAAAAGGAAGGCAGAGTTGCTATGTGTAAATTACTCCTCAATAAGGCTGATTAAGAATAATTAATGAATTAATATATAAAGTCTTGGAAGTCAATGAGATCATTTAGAGAGGGAAGAGAGCCTGGGACCACGAACTGAGAAATTCCAACATTCGAGGTTGGGGAGAGGAGAGGGAGACTCAGAAGGAGTAAGGGTAAGGTAGGAAGAAAACTTGAAGATAGTGATAACTCAGAAGCCAAGGAAAGAGAGATTTAGGAAAGGGTAAATGGACACATAGAGGGCTATCCCTAGCACACATCAAAAGATATCTGTAACAGCCATTAGGATAGATATCACTTAAAAAAAAGGAAAAAAGGAAAGAACAAGCGTTAACAAGGATATAGAGAAATCAAAGCCCTTATGTACTGTGCAGAAAATTAAGAATATGACTAACCATATGATCCAGTAATTCCACTTCTGGGTATATACCCCAAGAATTGAAAGCAGGGTCTCAAAGAGATATTTGTACAACTGTGTTCAAACAACATTACTCACAATAGCTAAAACATGGAAGCAACCCAGGTGTCCATTGTTGGATGAATGGATAAGCAAAATGTGCTCTGTATATGCAATGGAATATTCTTCAGCCTTAAAAAGAAGGAAACTCTGACACAGGCTACAACATAGATGAACCTTGAGGACATTACGCTAAGTGAAAGAAGCCAGTCACCAGGGTCGTGAGTTCAAGCCCCACATTGGACATACAGCTTACTTAAAAAGAAATAAATAAAAACAACAGAAACTTAAAAAGGCAGCTGTGGGAGGGGGTGTCAGGGGGGCAGCTCCTGGTGGTTCAGTCTGTTAAGCGTCTGGACTCTTGATTTTGGCTCAGGTCATGATCTCAGGGTCATGAGATCGGCTTGCATTGAGCTCTGTGCTCAGCAGGGAGGCTGCTGGAGATTCTCTCTCCCTCTGCCCCTCCCCCCAAGCGGGCGTGCGCATGGGCGCGCACTCGTTCTCCCTCTCTCTCTCAAATAAATAAACAAAACCTTAAGAAGATAGAAAGAAAGAAAGAAAGAAAGAAAGAAAGAAAGAAAGAAAGAAAGAAAGCCAGGCACAGAAAGACAAATACTGTATGATTTCACTAACATGAGGTATCTGGAGTCATCAAAGTCAGACAGAAAGCAGAATGGTGATTGCTTAGGCTGGGGGTAGTGGGGGAGTGAGGAGTTGTTCAGTGGGGACAGAGTCTCAGTTTTACAAGATGAAGAGTTATGGAGTTAGATGGCGGTGATGGTTGCACAACATTATGAATGGATTTAATACCACTGAGCTGTACACTTAAAAGTGGTTAAGATGGTGAATTTTATGTTACGTACATCTTACAAGAATACAAGAAAATTGAGGGGAAAAATAACGGGTATTTTCAGAGATAGGGATGAGAGGAATTAGTATTAGACTTACCAAAAAGTTGCATAGAAAGAAGAAAATAAAGAGCTGAACAGAAATGAATGAAATAGAGAATAAAAAGACAATAGAAAAGATCAATGAAACCAAGAGCTGGTTCTTTGAAAAGCTAAACAAAATTGACAAAATTTTAGCTAGACTAACCAAGAAAAAAAGAGGGAAGACTCAAATAAATAAAATCAGAAATGAAAGAGGAGACATTACAACTGAAACCATAGAAATACAAAGGATCATAAGAGACTACCAGAACATTTATATGCCAACAAATTGGACAACCTGGAAGAAATGGATAAATTGCTACAAACACACAACCTTCCAAGAGTGAATCACGAATAAATAGAAACTCTGAGCAGACCAATAGCTAATAAGGAGATTGAATCTGTAATCAAAAACCTCTCCAAAACAGAAGTCCTGGACCAGATACTTCACTGGTGAATTCTACCATACGTTCAAAGGAGAATTAATACCAATCCTTCTCGGGCACCTGGGCGCTCAGTCGGTTGAGTGGCTGCCTTTGGCTCAGGTCATGATCTCAGGATCCTGGGATCAAGCCCCGCATTCAGGTTCCTACTCAGTGGGGAGCCTGCTTCTCCCTCTGCCCCTCCTCTCCCACTCATCCTCATTCTCTCAAATAAATAAATAAATAATCTTAGGGAAAAAAATACTAATCCTTGGGGAGCCTGTGTGGCTCAACCATTAAACATCTGCCTTCAGCTCAGGTCATGATTCCAGGGTCCCTGCTTGGCAGGAAGCCTGCTTCTCCCTCTCCCACTCCCCTTGCTTGTGTTGCCTCTTTTGCTGTCTCTGCCGAATAAATAAATAAATAATCTTAAAAAAAAAAAAACAAAACCCAATCCTTCTTAAACTCTTCCAAAAAGTACAATAAGAGGGAACATTAGCAAAAAGTTGCAAAATAGCATGGAGTTTCCATATATCCTTCACTCAACTTCTTCCCTTAATGTCAGACCTTACATTACCATGTTACAGTGATCAAAAGAGGAAATTAATATTGGCACAATGCTACTAGCCAAACTTCATGTGGCTTTCACTAATTTATCCAGTAACGTCCTTTTCTGCTTCCAGAATCCAGTTCAAGTCCCCACATTACATTTAGCTGTCATCTCTCTTGAGTGTCCTCCAATCTGTGACTGCTCTTCCTTCCTGCCTTGTTTTTCATGACCTTCACACTTAGAAGAAAATTGGTCAGTTATTTTATGGAATGTCCCTCAATTTGGGTTTGCCTAAGGTTTTCTCATGTTTAAATTGATGTTACACATTTTGGGGGCAGGAATACAGCAAAAGTAGTATTATGCTCTTTTCAGTGTATCATATCACGGGCTTCGGGATGTTGTTAAGTCTTACAACTGGTGACGTTAACCCTGATCACTTAGCTAAGCTGTGTCTTACTTAAGCTGGCTTTCTCCACTATAAAGTTGCTCTGCTTCTCTTTGTGACCTTGTAAATTTACATTTAAATTTTTATAATTTATAACATTTTATATGTTATACTTAATAAATATTTAGGTGGAGATCATTTGAGACTATGCAAATATTCTGTTTCTTTTCAAATTTTCACCCACTACTTTTAGCAGCCACTGGTGGATCTTCCTGTTACTATTATTGAGCCAATTGGCAATTTTCTATTTCCTTCTTTCCTTCTACATTTATTAATTGAAATTCTTCTGAAAGGAAGAGATGTCTCTTCTCCCTCATTTATTTTTCCCAGTTATTTATTTATATCCATGGTCACATGCATATTCACTTTATATTTTGGGTTATAATTTAGTACTATTATTATTTATTTTGTTGCTCAAATTGTTCCACATTGGCCCACTGGGAGCTCCTTTTTTTATTTTTATTTTTTAAGGAGGCTCCATACGCAACGTGGGGCTTGAATTCACAACCCTGAGATCAAGAGTTGCATGCTCTACTGACAACCAGCCAGACACCCTTCTGTGGTCCTTCAGATTGGCTTCTGTGCTCTTTTGGGAAAAAAAAACAAAAACAAAAAACCAAACAACCACAATCTTTTTTGAGCACTTTCTTTTTTTCTAGGACCAAATGATGTTCTAGGCTCATCTTGTATTTTCCCTGTTCCAACTCTATAATCATCCACTTTTTTCAAGGAGCATTGGTTCCTTTTGTTGTAGAATGGTGTTTAGAAACCAAGATCTGGGAGCTGGGCTTGCTCATTGCTACTGGGATATCATTTCTTCCAGGTACTCTCTGCAGATGGAGCTGTGAAATATTACGTATGTATACTAATCCCCATATACACACATCTATATCTATATGCTATGGTCTGAATGTTTGTGTCCCCCCAAAATCATATGTTGAAATCCTACCCCCCCAAAGTGATGGTATTAGGAGGTAAGGCCTTTAGGAAGTGATCAGGTCACGAAGGCAAAGCCCCCATGAATGGGATTAGTGTGCCTTATGAAAGAGACCCCAGTAAAGAGTTGTTGAATTGCTACGTTGTACACCTGAAACTAATGTAACATTGTGGGTCAACTATACTTCAATAAAAAATAAAATAAAATAGGGGTGCCTGGGTGGCTCAATTGATTGGGTGTTGAACTCTTCGTTTCGACTCGGGTCATGATCTCATGGATTGTGTGTGGAGTCAAGCCCCATGTCGGGCTCGGCGCTCAGCAGAAAGTCGGCTTGAAAGATTCTCTCTCTCTGCCCCTCTCCCCACTCACTCTCTCACTCTCTCTAAAATAAATAAATAAATCTTTAAAAAAAATAAATAGAGGGGGCGCCTGGGTGGCACAGCGGTTAAGCGTCTGCCTTTGGCTCAGGGCGTGATCCCGGCGTTGTGGGATCGAGCCCCACGTCAGGCTCCTCTGCTATGAGCCTGCTTCTTCCTCTCCCACTCCCCCTACTTGTGTTCCCTCTCTCGCTGGCTGTCTCTATCTCTGTCAAATAAATAAATAAAATCTTTAAAAAAAAAAAAATAAATAAATAAATAAATAGAGGCACCTGGGTGGGACAGTCCAACTCCTGGTTTTGGCTCAGGTCGTGATCTCAAGGTTGTGAGATGGAGCCCTCCATTGGACTCCACGCTCAGCACAGTCTGCTTAAGACTCTTTCTCCCTCTCCCTCTGCCCCTCCCTGCCGCTCTCTCTCTCAAATAAATAAATAAATCTTTTTAAAAAATTAATTAATTAATTAAAATAAATAAAAGAGACTTCAGAAAGATCCCTCACCCCTTCTACTGCGGGAGGACTCTGTGAAGATGATGCCCTGAACCAGGAAGCCGGCTCTCACCAGACACTGAATATGCTATTGCCTTAATCTTGGACTCCCCAGACTCCAGAACTGTGAGAAATAAATTTCTGTTGTTTAGAAGTCACCCAGTCTATGGTATTTTGTTATAGCAACCCTGACCGACTGAGACATTATATTTATAATAAACACCACGAGTTCATACTGATGTGATTTCAGTCCAACGCACAAGCAGGGTTCATTCTAGCCTTCCCTCTTTCCTTATATGTAACTTCTTTCTTCGACAGTGGTAAATGTTGCTTTTGTTACCTATAATGCATTTATTTATCGGTTCGATCCTGGTGTTCTAAAGGAAAACGATTTCTCTACTCACACTTCTGACACCAAATATGTGCTTTTTTCCTCACACCAAGCAATCCTGACACTAACTACCCATATTTTAGCACAAACCCCAAAGGTTAAGAGCTTATCTGCACAACACTGTCCCCATTTCAGATGCCAGTTGCAAGTCCGAGCCTCTCATATTTCTGACCAACTAGCTAGGAATCAGGGGTTCCCATGCCCTCCTCCTCGAGCTCTTTAATTTACTAGGATGGCCCACATAATTTCAGGAAAGTTTTACTCATGTTTACTGATTTATTATAAGTATATAAAGAATACAGATGAACAGCCCAATGAAGGGGTACCTCAGGTGAGGTCTGGAAGGGTCGCAAGTGCCGAAACTATTGCCTCCATGGAGTTTGGGCACACCAGCCTCCAGCAGGTGGATGTGTTCAGTGACCTGTAAGCTCTCCAAACCCCACAGTTCAGGGATTTTTATGGCAGCTTTATCACATAGGCATGATCGATAATTAACTGAATCTCCAGTCTCTTTCCTCTCCCCAGAGATTGAAAGTTTCAGGCTCCTAATCATGGCCTGGTCTTTCCGGTGACCAGCCCCCATTCCGATGCTATCCAAGAGCACTCCAAGATTCAGCTCATGACAACAAAAGACGTTCCCACCACCCAGGAAATGTCAAGGAATTTAGAAACTCTGTGTGAGATGCTCCTATCACCTCCATGAGCTCAGGAAATGACAAGGGTTTTAGGAGCTGCTTGTCAGGAACTGGGGGCAGAGGTCAAATATTCATTTCTTATTATGCCACATATATGTATACAGTATTTTCAGAATTGCTAACCCTTACTCCTGTGAGAAATTAATTTACTGACTACAGTTTTTGTATGCAGTTCTCTTTGTCTTTAGCCTTAAAGAATCCAGTTCAAATACTATATTCCAGAGTTAATTAGGTTGGCCCTTTCTTCCCCGCCCCCTTCAGTAATACCGTTAGGTGCACTTGTTAGTGTGTATATTCTGAGTTCCCCTACTGTCCTGGTTGGTTTTGTTTTGTTTGTTTGTTGATTGTTTTTTTCTAAGATTTTTTATTTATCTATTTATTTGAGAGAGAGAGAAAGCAGAGAGAGCACACAAGAGCAGGACTGGGGGGATGTGGAGGGAGAAGGACAAGCCGACTCCCCAGTGAGTGGGGAGCCTGGTGCGGGACTTGATCCCAGGATGCTGGGATCATGACCTGACCCGAAGGCAGCCGCTTAATGACTGAGCCACCCAGGCACCCCTGTCCTGGTTGGTTTTGTGTATTTATTTGGGGAGAGATGTGAACATCACCATTGCTGTAAGAGTCAAAACAATAAAAAACCTACACTAAGGGAAGTGTTGCTTCCTTCTCATTCCTACTAACCCATTCCCATTCTCCCCTCTTTTCACCCCTTCTTCCCTGTAAGTAACCAATCTCTTTGATTTCTGGTTCATCCTTCCTGGATTTCTTTTACACAAATGAGCAGACACATGTGTATTTTCCTATAACCTCTTCTTTCTTACAAGACAGGTAGCACACCATAGATACTTTTTTTACTTTACTTTTTCCCCCTTAACTATCTATGTGGAAATCATTCCATAGTGACTCATAGAGATCTTTCTCATTCACTTTTTATTTTTATTTTTTTATTTTTTTTTTAAAGATTTTTTATTTATTTGACAGAGATAGAGACAGCCAGCGAGAGAGGGAACACAAGCAGGGAGTGGGAGAGGAAGAAGCAGGCTCATAGCGGAGGAGCCTGATGTGGGGCTCGATCCCATAACGCCGGGATCACGCCCTGAGCCGAAGGCAGACGCTTAACCGCTGTGCCACCCAGGCGCCCCAGCTCATTCACTTTTTAAAAGAGAAAGCGGCATTTATTAAGCACTCACCTTGTTACAGATATATTTCATAAGGTACACTGATACACTTTATTTCACCCTCACCGTCACGCATGAGGATGTGTCTTCACCAGGCTTCCTTGCTTGCATTCCTGATCCACTTGCCAGCAGTGCTGACTTCTATTTGGAGACTTCCCTTCTCCACTTTCAGTCCATGGGTGAGGCAGCACCCATAGCTCTGAGATGGGCTGCATGACCTAGGTTTAAACAAATGCATTAGACCATTCCTCCGGCTACGGTAATTGACCCAGGAAGGGGCCTGTGACCCAACCAGAGCCATTGTATTACAGTGAGGCTGTGACTGGGGCTTCTGGGAAATAGATTCACTCTTCCTATGGATCTTGAACTAGATTCTTCCCACTGAAGGTGAACCTGGAAGTTCATAGTCCAGAGCTGTTGCTATTTGAGAATGAAGACAACATATGTAGAAGAAATAGACTTCTGGTTCAGATGACCTAAAGGTCTGATCAAGTCATTCCTGACTTAACTCTAAGCCTACAAGATCCTATTACATCAGTCATGGAGTTAATTCTATTTTCACTTGAGCCAGAAATGAGTTCTAACTGGTTCACAAACTCATGCAAAAAAACTCAAGCACAAACGGTGTTTAGAGCAACACTGTAGGGGATGCCTCAGATCCCAACTGCAGGGAGCTATGCTCTACCTTCTTCTTCTTCTTTTTTTTTTTTTTTTTTTTTTAAGTTTTTTTTTTTTTTTTTAAGATTTTACTTATTTGACAGAGAGAGAGAGAGAGCACAAGCAGGGGGAGAGGCAGGCAGAGGGAGAAGGAGAGGGAGACTCCCCACTGAGCAGGGAGCTAGATGCGGCACTCAATCCCAGGACCCTGGAATCATGACCTGAGCCAAAGGCAGATACTTAACCAACTGAGCCACCCAGGCGCCCCTATGCTCTACCTTCTTGAGGGTAGAGTATCTACATATATTATTTTAAATTCTTCTGCACTAAATATTTGTTTCTTCTCTCTCATTTATTTATATATTCGATCATTTTTTTATATCAGTATGGACCTATGGATATTTATTTCATACTTTGGGTTATAATCTGGTACTACTTTATTTTACTGCTCAAATTATTTCAGCTTTGGCTATTGTGAGCAGTTTCAGTTGGTTCTTGTGTCCTTTTGACATACCCTGATCAGCGTGTGTGTGTGTGTGTGTGTGTGTGTGAGAGAGAGAGAGAGAGAATTTCCTTATTTTCTGGCACTACAAGGTGCTTCAGACTCACCCTGTATATTTCCTCACCAATCCTAATGTTAGCCATTTCTCCAAGGAGTCCTGATTCCTTCAAATGGAAAACCCAGAACTTCTGGGTGCCGGATGTACTTGCTACTGGGATGTCATTGCTTGTAGGCGGTCTCAGCTGACAGAGCAAGGAGCAGCAAGAACCTACTTGTATCCAAATACCTATACAAATGTCTATATGGAACCATTTGTATCTCTATTAAGCCTCCTTCCTTTAATAACTGCACCCTTCTACTCCAACAATGAGAAACCTAGCTCCACCATCAGCTACCCACTGACCCAATTATTCAATTCCAGTGTATATGTATAGCAATATCAGAATTGTTAACTTGTATCTCCATGGGAAACAATTTGATCAAGTCGAGTACAGTACTATGTATATCTTCTTTGGCCTTTAGTTTTGCAGTTTCCACTCTTTTCCGAAGGATTTAAGTCAGCACCCTTCTCCCCAACTCTATTCAGTGAGGTTGTTGCATACATTTTTAATGTGGTTAGATGACTTTGTCACATTCTGCATTCCATCCTCAAATCCCCTGACCCTCCTAAATGGTTTTATAAAATTTGAATATATTTAGATTCATCCTTTGTGCCTTAAAACTCTGAGTTTTGAGAAACAGTGTCATGTATTCACTATCATATAGAATAATTTCATCATCCTAAAAAATCCTCTGTGCTCCCTCTTCCCTCCCCTGGATTCCCTGGCAGCCACTGATTTTTTTTTTTTTTAAGATTTTTATTTATTTATTTGACAGAGAGAGAGACAACCAGCGAGAGAGGGAACACAAGCAGGGGGAGTGGGAGAGGAAGAAGCAGGCTCAAAGCGGAGGAGCCTGATGTGGGGCTCGATCCCACAACGCTGGGATCACGCCCTGAGCGGAAGGCAGACGCTTAACCACTATGCCACCCAGGCGCCCCGGTTTTTTTTTTTTTAATCTACAGTTTTGCCTTTTCCAGAATGTCATTTAGGTGGAATTATACAGTGTGTAGCCCTTTCAGATTGGCTCTTTTAACTTAACGACATGCATTTAAGATTCACCCATGTCCTTTTGTGGCTCGATAGCTCGTTTCTTTCTTTCTTTCTTTTTTTTTTTAAGATTTTATTTGTTTACTTGAGAGAGAGAAAGAGAGATAGTGCACAAGCGAGGGGAGTAGAAGGCAGAGGGAGGGGGAGAAGCAGGCTCCCCGCGACCTGAGCTGAAGGCAGATGCTTACCAGCTGAGCCACCCAGGTGCCCCAGTTCATTTCTTTTTATTGCTGGATAATATTCCATTGCATGAATGCACCACAGTTTGTTCGTCCATTCACCTATCAAAGGACATCTTGGTTGCTTCCAGTTTTTAGCAATTGTGAATAAAGCTGCTATAAACATTCACCTGCAGGTTTTTGTGTGAACATGAGTTTTCAAATCAGTTGCATAGATACCTGTGAGTGGGATTGCTGGGTCATATGCTAAGCTATATATAACTTTATAGGAAATTTCCAAAATGTCTTCCAAAGTGCCTGAACCACTTTGCATTCCCACCAAAAGTAAATGAGAGTTTCTGTTGCTCCACGTCCTCACTAGTATTTGGTGGTGTTAGCTTTTTGGATTTTGGCCATTCTAACAGGTGCCTTGTTTTATCTCATTGTTGTTCCAATTAGCAATTTCCTAATGACAATGATGATGAGCATTTTTTATATGCTTACTTAAATTTGTATGTTTTTGGATACAAGTCCTTTGCCAGAAATGTGATTTGCAATTATTTACTCCCAGTCTGTGGGAGTAATAGTGTCTTTTGCAGAGCACTAGGTTTTACCTCTTTTTTTAAAAAAATATTTTACTTATTTATTTGACAGAGTGAGAGCAAGACAGCACAAGCGGGGGGAGTGGCAGAGGGAGAAGGTGAAGGAGAGGCAGACTCCCCGCTGAATAGGGATCCTGACACGGTCTCGATCCCAGGACTCCGGGATCATGACCCGAGCCAAAGGCAAACACTTACCCGACTGAGCCACCCAGGTGCCCAAGTAGGTTTTACTTTTAGTAAAGTCCCACTTCTTATTTTTTTTTTCTTTCATAGATCATGCTTTTGGTGTTATAGCTAAGAACTCATCACCAAACCCAAGCTCATCTTGATTTCCCCCCAATATATTCTTCTAGATGTTTTATACTCTGTTTTATATGTAGGTCTATGATTAATTTGGGGTTAATTGTTGTGAAAGGTACAAGGTCTGTATCTATGTTTTTTGCCAGTGTCATTTGTTGGAAAGACTATCCTTTCTCCATTGAATTGCCTTTGGTCCGTTGTCAAAGAACAGTTGACTATATTTATGTGGGTGTATTTCTGGGTTCTCGGTTCTGTTCCGTTGCTCTATTTGTCTATTCGTTCACCAGTGCCATCCCCTCTTGACTCCTGCAGCTTTATAGCGAGTGTTGAACTTGTGTAGCATCAGTCCTCCGACTTTGTGGGGCTTCAGTACTGTGCTGGCTTTTTGAAGTCTTCTGCCTTTCTGCATAAATGTTAGAATCGGCTTGTTGATGTCTATGAGATGGTTTGCTGGGATTTTTATTAGGATTATGCTGAATCAATAGATCAAACTGGGGAGAATTGACATCTGAAGTCATTCTTTCTTCAGCCACGTCCAGTCTACAAATGAGCCTATCAAAGTCATTCTTCATGTCTACCACAGTGTTTTTGATTTTTAGTATTTCCTTTTGATTCATTCTTAAGTTTCCATCTCTGCTTACTGTACCTACCTGCTCTTACATGTCATCTGCATCTCCCATGAGAGCCTTTAGTGACATTAATCACAGGTATTTTAAATTCTCTGGCTGATATTTTCAACATCTGTGCCATATCTGCATTTGGTCCTGACGCTTGCTTTGTCTCTTCAAGCCGGGTTTTTTTTTTCCTTGTCCTTTAGCATGCATTTTGAGTTTTTTGTTGAAAGCCAGGCCTGGTGTTTCAGTGAATAGAAACTGAGGTAAATAAGCCTCTAGTGTGAGAATTTATGTTGATCTGGCTAGGAGTTGGGCTTGCTTAGTGTTTTCTGTAGTTACTGCTGCTAGAGGCTTCACATTCTAGTGTCTTTGTTTTCATCTTCCCTGTTGACTTTGGGCCTCCCTAGATTCTCCTCCTCAGAGAGAATCTGCATCTTGCAGTTCTTTGAACCATAATCTGTTATTATCTGGAGTCCTGTTGGGGTGTGGTAAGGAGTAGAAGAGGAGAAGTGGTTTATAATCTTATGATTAAATCTCAGTGTATCAGTGTCCCTGGGCTGTGAGTCTTGTGCATGTTTCTTAGCTTTATTCCTCTACTTTAGGAGACGCAGAACGGCTAGTGGGATCTGGAGTAGGAGAAATGTCCCGTGCCCCACCCCCCACCCGAGATGGAATAAGGATTGGTAAAGACATTTTCCCTGGAGAGCAGGGCTTTGTTATGGAGAATACTCTGGGTGTATTTCACAGTGGATACTCTTTGCCTCCCCCGTCAGAACCAGGAGGACATCGCTCCTGGCCCTTCACTCCAAGAATTTAGTGAGATTTCTGGAGGTAAAACTCACAAAAGTATGGGGTACCCCTTAAGGCTTTGGCCCCCAGGAGTTTCTTACCTTTGTGCTAGTCCACACTTGGCCTCTGGCAATTTTTAAAAATTACCATCTAAGGATTGCTATCAGGTTAGGATTCTAGTGGCTTTTGCTGGAGTAAGCAGATCTCAGCTGTGACTTTTGTTATTTTTTTGTATGGTAAGAGATATGGATCTAATTTTATGTTTTTCCAAATAGTGACCCAATGGTCCCAGCATCATTTATTAAAAAGTCCACAAATATAAAGGAATAGTTCCAGGTAGTTTATTTGTGGTGCTGTAAAGCTCTGTATCTTGATTATGGTGGTAGTCCCGGGAATCTATACATGGGCTAAAATGCATAGACTTTGCACCCAACTGAACACATGTAAAAAATGATGAAAGCGAAATAAGGTGTGTAGTCTCATTAATGGTATTGTACCAATGCCAGTTTCCTGGGTTTGCTACTGTACTACAGTTATTTAAGATGTCACCATTGGGAGAACCTGGGTGAAGTGTAGGTGGGACTCTGTATTATTTTTCCTACTTCCTGTGAGTCTATAATTCATATCAAAATAAAATTTTTAAAAATTCATCTCTGCTACAGTGCATTGAGATGCCTAGATTGAATGTCTTCAAGTCCAATTTGTTCAAGTGGCAAAACTAGCCCATTTATATTCATTATGATTACTGATATGGTTAGTTTACTTTTTTAAAAAAACATTTTATTTATTTATTTATTTATTTGAGAGAGAGCAGGAGCAGGGGAAGCAGCAGAGGGAGAGGGAGAAGCAATACAAGGTTCGATGTGGGGCTCAATCCCAGGACCTTGGAATCATGACCCAAGCCAAAGACAGATGCTTAACCGACTGAGCCACCCAGGCACCCCTGGTTGGTTTACTTTTATCCTCACTTATATGCTATGTTGAGCAATTTACCCTACCTTTTCCTTGCTATTTCCTGCTTGTTATTGGATTGATTGAATTTTCTTTGTCCCTCCCTTCTCTCCCCTTTAATAGAAGTTGTACAATCTATTTTATTAGTTTAGGGATTATCTTAAACATTTTAGCAGATGAACTTGATTTACTGAAATCCAAATTTAATTTATAAGCTAATTAATACCTCTACTCACCTCCTGAATCATACAAGTATCTTATAATACCTTAACTTCAAAGTCTCCAGGCTGCTGTGTATTATTGTTTATTATAAATTTGACTTCTATCTTGTGTTTATACATCTGAAGTTATGTATTATTTCAGAGACCACTTACTTAGATTTACTCATGTTTACCAATTTCTTTTTTTTTTTTTTTTTAAAGTTTTTTTTTATTTTTTCGACAGAGATAGAAACAGCCAGCGAGAGAGGGAACACAAGCAGGGGGAATGGGAGAGGAAGAAGCAGGCTCACAGCAGAGGAGCCTGATGTGGGGCTCGATCCCATAACGCCGGGACCACGCCCTGAGCCGAAGGCAGACGCTCAACCGCTGTGCCACCCAGGCGCCCCTATGTTTACCAATTTCTTTACTAACAATTCCTTCTTTTATTCTTTCCTTCCTTCTGTGTTTGGTTTCTTTTTTCTTGATCAAGGAAATCATGAAACTTTCAGCAAAAATCTGTGAATGATAAATGTACACACTCTGTCTGAAAATGTCTTTATTAAGCCTTTGCTCTTAAATACTTAGGTGGATTTAGAATTCTAAGTTGATACTTATTGTCTTTCAGCACTTTGAAGATGTGATCCATTATTTTCTGGTTTATATTGTTGCTAATTACATGTCTGCTCCCATTATAACTAACTTTCCAGTATTGCCTCATGGTCAAATATTGCCGCTCTGACTCCGGCCATCACCTTCACATTCCAGTTGAATTCAATACTTTCACTTACAATCTATTGGCCACACAGAGGTATTAGAGCACTGGAAAATATAGTCTTTATTCTGGTAGCCATGTGCCAGCTATTATTCTAGAATGGGGGTCAGAACTGGTTCATTCCTGGATTTCCACCAGTAGGTATTCCATAGGTATCTGATGATGGGTTTTGTCAACAAATCTTCCTCCTCACTCATACTGGTCCATGATCGGGGCTTAAAGTGTTGCCTGAGAAGAAGGCCCAGGCAACAGAACCAGCTCCTTTCCCCCAGACACAGCTCTTTGCCCCAGGGGTTATTTCACTTGGTCCTGGGAGGGGGAGGCTAGGCTGCGCTCTCTGTGTTCCACTTCTGTCTGGATCTCAGTAGGGCTCTCTGCCCATTTCCTGGTACTCGGTGTTGTGAGATCCTGGCCCACTTCAGAGGGGTCTGGATGAATTCTTTAACCTTCTGCTGCAGAACTAAAAAGAAACACTTATTGAGCACTCTCAGACACTTCCTCCTGTGGGTAGGTGACTTCTCCACTTGCCCTCTGAAGAAGATGGGGCTCAGAGAAGTTAAGCAATGACTAAAGTCATGCAACTAGAGCCAGAACTCAAACTGAGGACTCCCAGCTCTCAGCTCTGGGCTATTTATAAGACTAAACTTTTTTCTGAGATGGAGAAAGATGTTTGTGGCTTGAAGCAAACAAGGTTGAACTCTTGTTCCATCACATAATTGGGGAGTGAATGAGGCAGGCAGGTTGCTGGGAAACGGTGGCAGACCCCCAGCCATGGGGGGAAGCCAAGGATCGAAGTGAGTGTTCCTTCAAGCATTTACCTAGGTGTCAGGCCATTTGCAAGGCACAGGAGGGTATAAAGGCAAGCTGATTAGAGATGCAGCTTAGAACAACTACTTTGTGGGAAGACAGAGCTAAGTTTGTGTACCCTCTAGCTGTGTGAGCTTGACCAAGTGACTCAATCTCTCTGAGCCTCAGTTTCTACATCCATAAAATGGAAATCATAGCACCCACCTGGGGAGGTAAAGCTTTTTGCAGAATACCTGGCACATGGCAAGGCTGCAGTGAATGGTCGCTGTTAGTTTTTGCCGTTTTATTTAGCAGGAGAGACCTACACCGCGGAGGTGTGCTCGCCGAGGAAGGATTATGGGAACACAGGGGAGAGAGGTGGGACGTCTGAGCCAGGCCTTGAGGGACAGGTGCGTCCTCCAGGCAGAGCACTGGGCTGCTGTTCCAGACACACAGACTTGCCTCTGGACAACCTCAGGCTTCATCACTGGGTGTCCTGGGCCTGCCCCTCATGCCCACAGGACAGGTGTGTCATGTGACATTTGGGGTTGAGCTCAGTCCAGACAGCCCTTGCAGGGGAGTCACTTCCCATAGTTCTTAGGAGAATTCCTGGGCTGAAGACACTGTCTCCTCCAGCAGAGATGCGCTGTTTCCAAACTCTTGGTCTTGGATCTCAAGATACTCTCATAGGGGCGCCTGGGTGGCACAACGGTTAAGCGTCTGCCTTTGGCTCAGGGCGTGATCCCGGCGTTGTGGGATCGAGCCCCACATCAGGCTCCTCTGCTATGAGCCTGCTTCTTCCTCTCCCACTCCCCCTGCTTCTGTTCCCTCTCTCACTGGCTGTCTCTATCTCTGTCGAATAAATAAATAAAATCTTTAAAAAAAAAAAAAAAGATACTCTCAGAAATTTCCTTTTTAAAAATCTTCCTCCCGGGGCACCTGGGTGGCTCAGCTGGTTGAGCACCCCCCTTCAGCTCAGGTCATGATCTTGAGGTCCTGGGATCAAGCCATGTGGGCTCCGTGCTCAGTGGGGAGCCTGGTTCTCCCTTTCCTTCTGCCCCTTATGTTCTCTCTCTAGCTCTTGCTCACTCTCTCTCAAATAAATAAATAAATAAAATATTTTTTTTTTAAAAAGTCTCCCTTTTTCCCTCCCTCCATTTCTTCTTTCTCTTTTCTTTCCTTTTCTCCCTTCTTCCCATCCTTTCTCCCTTCCCCCCTCTCTTTTTTCCATTCTTTCTTTCTGTCATAGAGGTTAACAACTCACACTTCCCTACTTACAGAGATTGTTGAACCCCTCCTAGAGAACATGACTGCACTTGCAGATCAGAAAATACTGGGATCCGTTCCCAGTTCACAGCTGGAAGTTCCACAACACTGTTTCTAGCTGGGAGTCTCCCGGTGTCCGATTGCTAAATGCTTCCATACTGGGTTTAAACAAAGATGTGGAAGCCACAGTCCGGACACTCTTAAAGAACAGAACCTCGTTGATGCTGTGGAATGTGGGTCCAGTGACACACCACATTCTAAAGACTTTTTTGATGGAAACTTCAAACATACATAGAAGTAGAAAGCGTTGTGTTAATGAACTCCCACCTACAATCACCCAGCTTCCGCTCTTATCAACATTAGCCAATTGTGATTCCTCTCTCCCCCTCCCACATTTTCCCCATTGCAGGAATGCTTTAAAGCACATCCCAGACACAGCATCACTAGGAATCACTTCACTCAGCATCACCAACAGATCAATTGTTTTTACATAACTGACTGTGCTATCATCACACCTAAGAAAAATAACAATGCACCTTAAATAATCTAAGATTTAATCCACATTCAGATTTCCGGATTGTGTCAAAGATGTCTATTTGCAACTAGTTTCTTAGAAAAGCATATTATCTTCCCCATTCTACAAAAGTAGGAAACTGAGGCTGCCCCCCCACAAAGTCACAGAGTTAGTAAATAACAGATCTGTTTTATATCAAAGACACTGTCTTTGGATCTCAAGATATAAAACACACTTTACTCTGTGTTGCTGACTCAAAGCTTCAAAAGCCCTAAGAAAAAGAGAAAGAGAAAGAGAGACAGAGAGAGGAAGGAAGCAGGGAGAGAGGGAGGAAGGAGGGAAGGAGGGAGGGAGAAAGGAAGGGAGGGAGGAGAAAGAGCAGCCCCTGCCATCTGGAAGCTGGTCCGTGCTCACAGTTGGGCCATGCTATTCCCTGCCAGGACATAAGCAATTTCACGGAACACCAACCTCAGATAAGGTCCCTCTGGGACCATGATAGAGACAAAGCAAGGCCACTTCACAGTTGTGTCTCAGCCCAGACGAAACAAGGTCCCTGTGCCACCACGAAATATCAAGCATCCCTCTCTTGGCTAAAATCAGTGTGACTGCTACATTTTTATGGATCATAGCTCCCCTCCCTGTAGATGAGATTTATCAAGATTCCTCATTGTAGGATTGCCCTTCATTTCTGACAGCATCCAATCTAGTGAGCCCCTGCTAGTTTAGGCCCTCCCCCAAATTATCCAGCCAAAGCACCAATCCTATAATAGGTTCTTTCTAGTACCCTCTATCAAGACACCCACGGGGGTGCCTGGGTGGCTCAGTTCTCATTAAGCGCATGTGCCTTTTGCTCAGGTCATGATCTTGGGGTCCTGGGATGGAGCCCCATGTTGGGTTCCTTACTTAGCAAGGAGTCTGCTTCTCTTTCTCCCCTTCCCCTCCTCCTTCCCCTGCTCTGCACGCATTTGCTCTCTTTCTCTCTCAAATAGATAAATAAAATGTTAAAAAAAAAAAAAAGACACCCCATGGTGCCTACAGGTGTGTTCGCCCTCACCTTAGTGAGGAGCAAACCCACCTGGTTTAACCACAGGTGGCTCCGGCAGCCTCTGGCTGGAGGGCAGTGATGGCCCTCGAGGTTCCATTTGGCTCTTGGTTCCGTAATGATGACATTTCCACAAGTGTTGTCTCCTGGACCAGCCATAAGGCACTCAGAGACAAGAAATGCACCATATCCCTTCTTGAAAGCTCCACCTGGGTGCTGGACACAAACTAGCTCCCAGTAGGCCCTCAAGAGGAGACCAGGTTCCCCCCTAACCGCTGCACTGAGTCCAGCAGTCGTGAATGGGGTCAGCCCTTGATGTCCTGTTTCCCTGGAGGCCACTTTCTGGGGCCCCGGCTCGGAGCAGCAGAGTTCAGAGTTTTGCCTGTGTTCTTCCCGTCCAGCAAATGAAGGGCATTCCTATTTGGCCAGACGTGTGGGGCCCCAGCACCTGAATAAAGCCCCGTCTGATGGGGAACTTGATTCATTTCTCCTTCCCCCGATTCTCTGACGTGCAGGAAAAACAAACCCTTAGGACCCCAGGGCCCATAGTCAGCCGTAGGACCCAAGTTCCCAACTCACTTCTCCCCCTTTCTTCTAATGGCACCATAGCCCCCCAGGACAGAGGACTCCCCCACACTATCCCTGATTGTCATTGTTCACTTTTCTCCAAGAAGTGCTGCTTTTTTCCTTTCCTGAGGGCCGAATGTTTATTTCTATGGGATCCATTGAATACACCCGATTTCTCTCTTTTCCTTCCCTCTATAAAGCCAGACTCAGCTGAAATGAGGGTGCTGCTAGGAGTTTGGTAACTGTGGTTCAACCCCAAATCTCATCATTTCATCACTGTGTGACCTGGGGCAAGTTACTTAACCCCTTGGGGCCTTAGCTTCTCCCACGAAGCTCCTCGTGTAGTGGCTGCCCCAGGGTCAGACCCTTCCCTCGCCTGCAGGAAGGTGCACATTTTCTGAACACAGGTCCTTTTGGGAGACTGGCACATCTTCAGGAGCAGACATCCCTCTTTTTTGACTGACAGCCTCAATAAGGGCAGCAGCCCCAGTCTGCGCTATGAGCCTCTGAGGTGACAGTGGAGGAAAGAGGGTTGTCTTTTTTTCTACAAAGTGGTGTGTTCACTGGGCTGAGGGTCAGGAAGTCTGGGTTCTAGTCCTACCTCTGCCCCAAACTCTCAATGCATCAGTGGTCAGGTCCCTTTAATCTCTGGACCTCGGTTTCCTCATCAGTAAAATGTGTTCAAGAATTCTTGTTCAGGGGCACCTGGGTGGTTCAGTCGTTAAGCGTCTGCCTTTGGCTCAGGGCGTGATCCCAGAGTCCTGGGATTGAGCCCCACATCAGGCTCCTCCTCTGGGAGCCTGCTTCTCCCTCTCCCACTCCCTCTGCTTGTGTTCCCTCACTCTCTGGCTGTCTCTCTTTCTGTCAAATAAATAAATAAAATCTAAAAAAAAATTTTTTTTTCAAGAATGCTTGTTCAGGGGCACCTAGTTGGCTCTGTCAGTTAAGCATCTGCCTTCAAGTCAGGTCATGATCCCAGGTCCTGGGACTGAGCCCCGCATCAGGCTCTTTGCTTGGTGTAGAGTCTGCTTCTCCCTCTCCTTCTGTCCCTCCCCCTGCTCATGCATGCGCTCTTGCTCTCTCTCTCTCAAATGAATAAATAAAATCTTAAAAAAAAAAAAAAAGAATGCTTAACAACTGAGCTACCCAGGGGCCCCAGAAAATTTATTTTCATGCAAAAGCCTGTATATGAATGTTTGTAACAGCTTTATTCATAATAGAACTGGGAACAACCAAGTGTCCTTCGGTGGGTGAATGGCTAATGATCTGTGGCACAACCACACCATGGAAAAGTGCAATAAAAAGGAACAAACTATTGATACAACAACCCGAATGACTCTAACAGAGAAGTTTGCAGAATGAAAGAAGCTAATCCCCAAAGGTTATAAACTATATGGTTCCCTTGATATAACATTCTTGAAATGATGAAATTATAGAAATGGAGAAGAAATTAGAGGTTGCCAGGGATCAGAGAGGAGAAAAGTGAGAAGAGTGGGTGTGGCTCTCAAAAGGCAGCTTGAGGGATCCTGATACTGATGGAAATATTCTGTATTTTAACAGTACCAATGTCAATATCCCCTTGAGAAATTGTCATTTAGTTTTTCAAGATGTTCCCATTGGGGGAAGCTAGATAAAGGGCATATGGGATCTCTGTATTATTTCTTAAAACTGCATGTGATGATCTCAAATAAATAATTATCTCAAATATATTATATATTATAAAAAGTTTCATTAAAGGAAAAAAATGTGGTCAAACAGGGATAGTTTTTTTGTCTAAAGATTGTTATTTATTTATTTGAGAGACAGAGAGAACAAGTGGAGGGGAGGAGCAGAGGGGGAGAGAGAGAGAGAGAGAGAGAGAGAGAGAGAGAGAGACGCAGACTCCCCACCGAGCAGAAGGCCTGATGCGGGGCTCAATCCCAGGGCCCAGAGATCACGACCTGAGCTGAAGGCAGCCATTTAACCAACTGAGCCACCCAGGCATCTGTCTTTATTAATTTTTAAAATTTAACTTTAGGCCTCGTTCTTTAAAGTAGGCATAAGGACCCTGGAACCTGAGAGTTAGAGGCACTGTCAGGGTCACCAGGTTCAACCTCTGCCTTCAGCCAAGGCTGGTTTTCATTCTGCCCATTTTACAGATGGAACAACTGAGGCCTGGAGGGCAGCATGAGTCACACTTAATCTGGATTTAGGAATATTTTAAACTCCATCTCCTATAGCATCAGCTGCTGCTGTTGTTTCTCAAAGAGTATGGAGTTGTAAAGATTCCAGTCTAGGCCAGAGGCTAACTCTTCCAATGTGAATTTCAATGACATATACAAGGGCTTTTAAACCAGAAGTTTAGGTTGGGGTTTCTGCATGGAGGAGTGGAAAAAGTCCCAGCTTTGCAGTCAGGGAAACCGGGCTTCGAACCCTGACCCAGCCACTTTCTGGTTAGTTATGTGACCTGGAGCAAATCATTTCAGCTCTCTGACCCTCAATTTTCTCATCCATGAAATGAGGCCAATGCCCCCTGATTTAGAGGATCCATTTAATAAATGTTTCAAGGTGATTAAGACAGGCCCTGTCCTCACAGACATTTGTTTGGTGACTAAGTAAAAATTCACGTAGAGAACCAGGCTCCTGGGTGTGCATGGTAGAAGCATATTCTTTCCCCCCTACAGCTGCATGGCATAACTCTCAGATCTGACAAGTGTCTGGGGGGTTCCCATCTGCCTGAGGGATCCCAGTGGCCTCATCACGAGAATGCCAAGGCATAGTGAGGACTGACTGTGTGCAGGCACTGCTTCCAAGCACTTTATACAAATAATGTTGCCATGGATAGGGGCTGCCATTTTGATGGATGTGGAGACCAAGGCTGAGCTTTCTGTTGCGTTCAGAGTGCACGTGCTTGCTGAGTCAGGTGGGCCCCAGCTGGTAGTTCTGGAATGCAGGGAAGCCGGATGCCACGCTCATCTGCTGAGTTGGCTTCCCCGGGGCTGTCAGCTGTGCCCACAGGACAGTGGGAGGTTGTCTCATGAATCACCCCCACCCCGCCCCCACACGCACACACAGAGGGCAGTGAGGTCACCTCAGGAGGGAGCTGAGCTGGGGCTTCCCGTACACTTCGGGCAGCCCTGTAGCAGGCCTGGCCATCTGCCCATGTCAGAGAGACAGGAAATGCCCTGAGCTTGTGCCTCCGTCCTGTGTCAGGTCCATACAGCCTGGTGCTACAGGTGAGGCAGGAAGCAAACTCTTCAGTTGCTCGGAGAGGGGAAGTACCTTCACCTGGGATTAGGAAGCAAACAGAAGGTGAAGACAAGGGGTTTTTCTGAGCACTTACTATGTGCCAGTCATTGAAACCTTTAAATGATACGCAGTATTCTTTTGAACAGGCGTCAGAAGAACCTCGGGAGGGCGGGGCGGGGGGGTGGTGCAGGTGTTTGTTAGAGTTGCTCATTCAGTAGGACGGGAATGCGACCTGAGAATTTGCATTTCTAAAAGGTTTTCAGGTGCTGCTGATGCTGCTGGTCCAGGGACCACATTTTGAAAATAACTAATCAGTTCAACTTCCTTTCCCCTGCTTAATGGTGATCTTCAACTTTCTGCTTATATACCTCCAGGGACAGAGGACTCACTGCCTATTCTATCAACCTATTCCATTTCTGGATTGTTCTTACTGTAAAGGTGGGAATTTTGTGTGTGTGCTTGTGTTGAGATGAAAACTAACTGTATCAGCCCTTCCCTGTAGCCCATTCTTTCTGCCTCTGGACTACATGGTCTCATCAGACAGGAGCAGCTGGAAGGGAGAACAGACCTGTAATTAGACCAAGGGTCTCCCTCACCCTCCCAGTCCATCAACCAAGCCCTGTCTGTTCTACCTTCTAAATCAGGGCTGTCCAACAGGATTATATTGTGAGCTCTATGTACCTACAAAAAATTTTTAATTTTCCAATAATTACTTAAAAATAGCAAAAAGAAGCAGGTGGAACTAATTTTAATTATGTGTTTTCTTTAACCCAGTGTGTCCAAAATATTATCTTTTTAACAGGTAACTAATACCAAAATTATTAGTGAGCTATTGCATATTCTTGTTTTTCATAGGAAGTCTTGGGTGTGTTTCACCCCTACAGCGTATCTCAATTCTGACCAGCCACATTTCCAGGACTCCATAGCCACATGTGGCTGGTGGCTACTGCTTGGGATGGTGCAGTGACCATGTCCCTAGTCCTTATCTCCCCTGTCATGGCTCATGCTCATCTGGATGCCTGCCCCTCACAGCCTCATGAGTCCACAACAGAGCAGCCAAATCGTTGTCTAAAATGTAGATTTGATCATGTCCCTCTTGTGCGGCTCCCCATAGCTCTCAGGATAACATCCAGCCTTCTTGGCCTGGCTCCCAAGGCCCGGCCTCTCGCTTTCCCTTCTCCCCTCTTCCAGGCCCCACTCCTCTGCTGTACTGAGTTACTTCCAGATGCTCAGCACAAGCAGTGCTTCTTCCCCCTAAGCCTTGGCATGCATGGTTCCCCCTGCCTGGAATGCCCTTGCCATGCTTCTTCGGCTTCCCTTTCAGGTCACTTGTTCAGTCAACAAAATTTATTGAGCACCTACTATGTGTCAGACACTGTCCTAGGTCCTGGAGCAAACAATACATAAGGAGGAAATATGCATAACAAAAAACATATAGTATGTTTCAGTTGGCGAACAATAAAGCAGGATGACAGGGAAAGGTGGTGCTGGCAGTTACCACTTTGTATCGGGTGGTCAGGGAAGGCCTCTTGGAGAAGGTGACATTTGAGTAGAGACCTGAAGAAGTGAGGAAAGGAGCCAGGTGGCTGTTGGGGAAAAAGCATTCTAGACAGAGGGAACAGCCAGTACAAAGTCCCTGAGGGTGGAACCTAACTGGAGTGTTTGGGGCACATTCCAGTGTAGCTGGGCAGAGTGAGAGAGGAAGTCATTGGAACAAGAGGTGGGTCCCAGGTGGTGGAGGGCTATGTAAGAACCTGAGTTTTATGCTGAGTGAGGTGGGAGTCCTGGGAGGGTGCTGAGGGGAGGAGGGACATGAGCTGACTTGGGTTTTAACCTGATCCCTTGGTTGCCATGATTAGGACAGCCGCTGGGCTGAGGGCAGGAGCAGACAGACTAGTAATCTAGTGATGTTGGCTGGACCAGAGTGGTTGCCATGGAGGTGGAGAGAAGAGGTTGGCTTTGGGATACGTTGAAGGTGCGGCCAATAGGGTTTTCCAGATATGTCGAATACAGAGTATGAAAGAGCGAAGAATCAGGGATGACTCTGAGATTTGGCCTGAGCTCAGGATCCAAATGACTCCTCTTCCAGGAAGACTTCCTGGGAGCCCACAGCTCCCTGGGCCTTGCCTTCATGGGGCCTGTCATGGCCTGTCTTTAGCTGGCCTGGGTGCTTCCCAAGGCAGTGTAGGACTTGTTTACTATCCTGCTTCCGAAATGTTTGATAAGTGAGTAGGAAGCAAAGGCAGGCTGAGCTGGGGTTATTCTTGGACTCACTGTAGGAGGTCAGTCCCCACCTTTCACCCCCTTGGGACCTGTGTTTTCCTGTCTGCACAAGGCAATAGATATTCTAGCCTTTGCCCAGTTTCCTCACCAGGAGAGGGGACTGCCAGTCCCATTCACAGGAGTCCCCCAGTCCTCTGAGCCCTGGGCCTCCTGTCCTGCCACCTGCCCAACCTCACCCCTTGGGAAAGCATTGGGTTGGCCCACACGGCTGGGTCCTGAGTCAGTCTCACCAATGAGGTGGGATCTGGGACACACCCCACCTCCTCCCTGCCCAGAGCTTGGCCCAGACTAGAACTACCCCTTACATCACTGTCCCCTGAGTCAGCAGTTGTGGCCATGCCCAGGGGGTGGGTCTAGGGGTTTAGGGGCCCCATCTGCTGTGCCCGGGGTGTCATGAGGAAGCTTCAAGTCAGACAGGAAGGCCTGGGGCCGATAACACCAGCAGGAAGGAATGCCACCCGGGTGAACTGGAGAACGAGTGGTGCGTGGTGCGGCCCAGGGCAACTCATGCCCTGCCCCCTCCCTGTCACGGGGGTGTGGCCTGGCCTCGCCTTCCGCCCTCTTCCCCTGACCAGCCTGGCATCGGCACAGTCCACACACTGCTCTCCCAGCAGCCAACACGGGCCTCCAGACCACAGGTAATGGGACACGTGCTGGGTGAGGGGAGGGGTGAAGGGTTAATTTTGAGAACAGGCTCTTCCCCCGGCCTGGCCTGATGTTGTGTGGTTCCTAGGTGGACCTGGATTTGAATACCCGCTCTGCCCCTTCCTAGCTGGGTGAGCACCTTGGTCTCCATCTCTGCAGGTGTCAGGGGAGGATGACAAATGTTCACCTCCCTGGGTTGTTTTGGGCTTCAGCCAGCCCATGTCTGGCCATAGCAGGTGACCAGCTCCTGTTTCTGTCGCTAACTTGCTGCGGGACCTTCAGAAAAAACCTTTGATGCTCCGAGCCTCCGTTTCCCCATTTGTGAAATGGAGGGCCGAACTAGGTCTTTGAAGTCTTCGTCCACTCTGCCCTCGTGGGACCAAACACTTGGGAGGACGAAGGTGTTCCCCCCGCCCCCAAACATCCCGGTCTCTGTGCTTTGACCAGCAAGCGAAGGCAGCTGCCCTCCCGACACCCCCTCCGAAGGCGCTCTGAGCCCTCTGGGCCGGGCCTGGTAGACTCGAGAAGACGAGGCCAGTCGTCTCCTCTGCCTTGGGCTCAACTGCACCTTTGGGGAGAAAATGCTGAGCAGGCAGAGCCGGGCCTTGGGGGAGGGGAGCCCGGCTGCCTGTCAGAGGCTCACCCGGGTGGCGGGTGGCTTGGCCTGGAAGGGAGCCCCGCCCCCCTCTGTCCCGGCCCCCAACCCCGCCACCAGCGTCAGGAGCGCCCCTCCGCTCGGGGGAAGCATCCCAGCCCCTCTCCTCAGAGGCGGCCCTCAGGCCTCCAGCCAATCCGTTTTCTTTGTGAGGGGGACAGAAGATGATAGTCACGTGCTTATTATTTTATACTGCTTTGTTTAGAAACTGCCAGAAAAGTCGAGTCAGGAGTGTGTGTTAGGGGGAGTTGTGGCGAGGGAAGTGTGCGGTGTTTGGTTTGGGGTCCAAACCAAGCAGATCTATAAATAATGGGACCTCTCCTGTCTTTGAAACCCGTGGAAGAGCGGCTACTGTCGTCCTCTAAAACGCCTCTAAACCTGCGCTGGAAGTCCCCTCCAGGCCGCCCTCTTAGACGGCTCTCTCCCGCTTGGGGTGGGGGGGCCTCATTCTTTTTTTTTTTTTTTTTTTTTTATCAATAGTACCTTTATTGAGGTATCATTCACATGCCACCAAAGTCACACTTTTAAAGTGTACAAGTCAGTGTTTTTTAGTATATTCACAGAGTCGTGCAACCATCACCACTATTTAATTGAGAATTTAGGATTTTTATCATCTTCAAATAAACCCCAGGCCCTTTAGCAGTCATCCCAGCATTTCCTCCTTCCCCTGGCAACCACTAACCTACGTTGTGGATTATCTCTATGCATTTGTTTATTCTGGATTTTTTATATAAATGGAATCATATAATAGGTGCTCTTTTCTAACTGGGTTTTTTTTTTTTTTTTTACTTAGCATCATGTTTTCAAGGTTTATCCATGCGGTAACATGTCATCAGGACTTCATCCCTCTTTCTGGCTGAATGGTGTTGTATGTTTGTATCACATTTTGTTTATCCGTTCATCAGTTGATGGACACTTGGGTTGTTTCCACTTTGTGGCTATTATGAATAAGGCTTCTGTGGACATTTGTGCATAAGTTTTTGTGTGGACATAGGTCTTCAGTTTTCTTGGATGTATACCTAGGAGTGCACTTAAAAGGTCATGTGGTGAATCTATGTTTGACATTTTGAGAATTCACTAAACTTTCCCAAAGGGGCTGTATCATTCTGCAATCCCACCAACTATACATGACGGCTCCAAATTTTCCACATCCTTGTTAGTGCTTGTTGTTGAATGGATTTCTTGTTGTAGCCATCCTAGAAATTATGAAGTGGTGTCTCATTGTGGCTTTGTTTTGTGGTTTTTTTTTAAAGTTTTATTTAAGTAATCTCTACACCTAACATAGGGCTCGAACTCATGACCCTGAGATCAAGAGTCATATGCCCTTCCAACTGAGCCAGCCAGGTGGCCCTTTCATTGTGCTTTTGACTCTCATTTCTCTTAATAAAGAGATGTCGAGCATTGTTCCAAGGGCTACTGACCATTTCTTTAGAGAAATGTCTGTTCATGTCCTTTGACCATTTTAAAATTAGTTTGTCGTTTTATTGTTGAGTCCTAGGCATGTCTGTTTTTTCAGGGTGGGATTGTGAGGCTCTGAGAATGAATGTGGCATGCCGTGGTCCCAGTCAGTGGAGGGTAGTGGTGGGAACTCAATCCAGGTCTGTCTGACATTCAAAACCCAGCAAGCTCCTTTTCTTGCACTAGACTCCTCCTTTCTGGTTTTCGCTGTTGCCAATTATATGTGTGTATGTGGGGTAGGGCGAGTGGAGACAGGAGAAAAGGTGGAAAAGAGAGAGGAGACAGAGAAACTTAGATGACAGAATGAGAAAGGAGGCTGGATTGGCTCTGGCTGTTTAAATAGGCACCCACCTTGGAGAGTCAGAGCCGGGGAGAACCTTTTAAGAGTTTTTGGTTTCTTCCCATTAACCTTCAAACGTTGTGGGGGAGGGGCTCAACAATTTTTACTGAGGGACACACTCCCCCTTAGTTTTTCTTAGTTCCTAAATCTGAAATAAGTCTGATTCAATCCTGAAATCCAAACAGGGAGCAGCATTCCCTAGTGTCCAGCTGGATCTTAGGATCTAGAGCAGTGGTTGCCACAGTTTTTTGGGGGGGGGTACAGGAAGGGACAGAGGGAAAGGGAGAGAGAGAATCCCAAGCAGGCTCCGCACCCAGCAGAGAGCCTGACCCAGGGCTCAATCCTGCGACCTGACATCACCACCTGAGCCGAAATCAAGAGTCAGGTGCCTAACCAACTGAGCCACCCCGGTGCCCCTGTCACTTTGCGATTGCACGGGCTTCTCAAGAAAAATACTTTAGGCACCCCCAACAGATGCATATTTATAGAATTAGAAATGATATACAAGGATTGTGATTATTAGTTAATGTCTAAGGGCCCAATATACACTCAGTGTGAATTTAATAATCAAAACAGTGGATGGAAGTCCACATTCCGAGTAGTTTTCCTATTATTACTTCAATAAGCAATACCGTGTATATGAGATCCCATTCATTGTTGTTTTCAACATGGTAAAGTGGCTGATGAAGGCCTTGAGCGAGGAGCAGACAGCGGTCTGTCCCACACTTTTCCTGCCGTTCGCTTGCACTTTCTGGATTAGAGTTATCTCCATCGGTGGTTTCTTTGCAGGGACTCTTTGAAGCCACTTGTCTGCTCTGCGGGGGCTGATGCAGTTAAAATGCATTGTTTGATCCTCAGTTCCACCCAGCCCGGCACCAGTGTCCCATAGTACATGGCAATAGGCTGAATGTAGAGAAATGAAAGACAGGGTGGGAGCAGACCTATTGTGGGGCTTCCCACTGGCCTTGGGAACCCCACTTAATAAGCATGACATTCAGTATCGGACATATAGCCGAGGGTGCACATCCTATATAGTATGTCCCTCCTGTACTTTGGAGATTATAATTTGAGATACTGCTAGGTTCTGAGCTAAGGACATCTAAGCCAACCTCTGCCATCGTCACGGCAGGGTGCCCCTGACCATCCAAAGCAGTTCTCCAAAGAATTTTGGAAAATTCATTTATATATTGAGCTGGCATCTGTCCTGGTGACATCCCAAGCTCCTGACCTCTGGAGCTCACAGCTCCACGTGGTCCCTCTGTCCTGCAGGAAGCCCTGCAGATACTAGGGGACAGTGACCAGGTCTGTCCACGCAGTGCTTATCCCTAGGCTTAGTGCCCTGCTTCTCCAGCTGCTTCTCTTGGCTTTGTTCTTAATATCCCACACATTCCCTGGATTATCTCTGTTTGTCCAGACCCTGCTCTGTTCAGAACCCAGGATTGAACCTAGGATGGGAGATGGTGAGCTATGGGCCACCTTCTTCACTGTAGACTGTGTCCTCCTATTAATATGACCTAAGGCTGTGTTAGCTCTGCTCCGTAGCTCTATCACCTTGTTGGCTGATATTACACTTTAACAAACATTGGTTATACACCTACTATGTGCTGGACACCAAGATAGATGCTTGCGCTAACATTTACTTACATTTCAGAGGGTCTTTTAAAACTCCTAGGTCTTCCTGTATGAGAGGCCTCCAAGCTGGGCTCACCCATCCTCTTTCTGCATAGACTTAATTTTGTCCCTTTTTAACCTTCTAGGTTCAGCCTAGTTGCCACCCTGCACTGCTCAGAGGCAACCTTAGGCCCCGGCTGCTTTGTTGGGTGTGCTGTGCCCAAAAGGGTCACGTAGATTCATAGCAGGTCCGTCTGCTTGTGGTCTCCTGGCTGGGCAGCATGGGTTGTTATCCCATCGTTATACTGCCTGGACGGACTTGAGACAGGATGGTGGAGGAGGTGGAAACTGAGGCATCTTCCTTCTTTTCCTCTGTGAGGTTCCCCTCACACTTGACTTCAGGCTCAGATCTGAGTTCATATCTAGACAGCTTGCTGTGTGACCTTGGGCAAGTCCCTTACCCTTTCTGGGCCTCCGTTTTGGTCTCCTGGCTACAGGAGGAATTGTAGCTGGGAGAAAGGGAGAGACCGCCAAACCTGGGGAGCTGGGGGTTGGGGTGGGGGTGAGGTGAGCCTGGGACAGGAAGGGGGAGAGTGTTGAAGAAGAAGGGGTGTGAACAAGTAGTATAAAGGAGAGAAGGAGATGCTAAAGAAATTTTGCTAGGCTAGCATTTCCCTAAGCTCTTAAATTCAGTACTTTTGTGACTTTGTCTATGCCAGGGGCTAGAATATAGTAGAGAGCAAGAAAAACGTGATTCCTCTTCCCAGGGAGCTCAGAAGTAAAGTCCTTTTAATCTCTATCCTCACAGCAACGCTGCAAGACAATGACACTAATCCCCATTTTACAGACAAGGAAACTGAGGCTCAGAGAGTTAACATGATTTACCCAAAGTCACAGAGCTGGGAAGCAAAGTGATAAAGCACGACTTGAGTGGGTTCTGTCAGATTCCATTGCCAAAGTGACTTAATCAAGGTACCTCTCAGTATAATGTCCTGGCAAAGGGCATGATAATTGTACCACGTATTTTCCTATGCACAAGCCCATGTGCACTCCAAAATGTGAATAAAATGAATGACATTATTCTCTGTTTTGTAAATGAGAATAAAACCTAGCAGGGAGAAGTGATGTGCCTTAGGGCCCAGAGTGGTTTGGAGGAAGGGCCAGGACTAGGCTCTTGGGCTCATGACAGCTGACTCAGTTTCCTCCCCTACCCCGGTCCCTGCCCTGGGGGTGCTGAGAAGATTTACCAGCCACACCTTGGGATCCCAGAACTGATGAAAAGACCACTTCTGTTCCATGGCCCTGGCTTCCGAGGGTCTGTTTCTGATTCCTTCCCCTCCCTAGCTATCCTGATGGAGGGATGGAGGAACTCCGGACCCGGGAATTGGTACTGTCCAAATGTGCGGCAGAAGTGTCCAGGCCTGGACGCCAGGATGGAAAGGCTGACCTGGAGAATGTCAGGGATTGAAGCTGGTGGCATTTCCCAAATCTGCACCAAAATACACTGAACCATATTCTGGGGAAAAGGACTGTGCTCTTGCATGGTGTGGGGAAGTGTCGGAATTAATAGGGTGAAATTCCCCTTGTCAGATCTCTTGGGAGGGAGGCAATGGGAACAGAAAAGCCAGGTTCTGTTGAAGGGAAAATGGGACAAGCTTGGGCTTTAACTGTCTGTGGAGGAAGGAGCCAGGGCATCCTTCCTATCTTTGGAGTTTGGGGGCCCAGGAGCATGGTGGAGTCAGAGAGGGAACCCGGTTTAAGAAGGAAGATGTTCAGAATCTGCAGGGCTCCAGGCTGTGGCAGGCACTGAAGTTAGAGACCATGGAAGCCCGAATAATGGCCCCCAAAGAGGTCTGCATCCTAATCTCTGGAAACTAACTAAGTAAGTACACAAGGCAAACGAGAATTAATATTGCAGATGGAAGTAAGGTTGCTCTTCAGCTGACCTTAACGTGGGGAGATGATCCTGGATGACCTGGGTGGGCTCAATGTCACAATAACACAAGGGTCCTTAAAAGTAGAAGAAGGATGGGGCACCTGCCTGGCTCAGTCAGTAAGGCATGCGACTCTTGATTGTGGAGTGGTCAGTTCGAGTCCCACATTGCATATAAAGATGACTTTAAAAAAAGGAGAAAGAGTGGAAGAGGGAGGCAAAAGAGGTCAGAATGGTGCAAGGTGAGGATTGACCTGACATTGCTGGCTTTGCAGAGGGAAGAAGGTGCCACAAGCCAAGGTCTGTGGGTGGCCTCTAAAAGCTGGACAAAGCAAAGAAATTAAGGGGCGGAGCGCGGTGCATGTTGGAGAAATAGCAGCAGCGGCGGCGGCAGCAGGAACAGCAGCAAGTAAGTGGATTTTCCTCTAGAGCCTCCAGAAAGGAATGCAGTCCTGCCGACCCCTTGCTTTTAGCCCAGTGAGACCTGAGTTAGGCTTCTCACCTACAGAACTGTGAGAGGCTAAATTTGTGTTATGTCGCAGTCAGATTCCCAAGAGGGAGAGGCTGATGGTCTAACCCGGGTACAGGGCTGGAACTGTGTCGGCCAGACCAGGATATATTTGAAATTAGGGTGTATGCCTGTTTGGAGTGGCTTGGGAAGCCGAAGGAGATTCCGGAGGGCTTTGATATAACCACCAGAAGAAGGGGCTTCAATCCCAGTGGGCAAAAACAAGCATCCACCCTCAGTCAGCTCTGTTCTCAGCATAGCTGCTGTTTCTGCTTCTAATTCCCCCAACCCCATTACTGTCCTGGGCCTGTGTCACTTAGCTGGCTCTGCGTTTGTGGTTCACAGGCACAACCCTACAGTCTACCTACAGGAAAAGGGCCATTCACCTGACATTCGAGGCCCAGGATGATTTTCCCCAACCTCACGGGCTTCCTACCCCTTCAACCGTCTGCCACCCACTTCCTCTAGTAAACATTTATCCCATTCTGCCTTTTTCCACCTGTTGAAGTCCACCTCAGTCCCCTCCTCCAAGGTGGGACAACAGGGAAGGGTAAGCAGCTCCTGAATCAAGAGTCAGGCCTCTGGAGTCAGCCTTGCCCCTGAGTTGCCTTAAGACCTTGTGCAAGCTCCTCTCCATTTCTGGGTCTCAGTTTCCCTGTCTGTAAACCAGGACAATAATCCCCACTCTGCCTCCCTCCTGGTTCACATGAAGATCAAGTGAGCTGGACAGGGAAAGCACTATGAGGCCGTGATGGCTTGGTGTCCCCTAGTATCCCTCTCACCCTGGGCCAGCCCCTTGTGACAGCAGGAGCTTAGGAAATGTGGGCTGAACTGAAGGGGAAATCCAGTTTAGCAAGACTTGTCGGTACAGAGGCCCTGGCCTCACCACTGACTCAGCAGGGCTGGGCCTTTGGGAGAAAAGTGCTGGGAAGTCAGGCATTCCATTTCCCTGTAGGATCAACCTGGGATGGGGGTGGCGAGGAGGGAGCCCCTGTGAGAGGGGATTTTAGGGGCCTCTGACCAGGGTCAGGGAATGGGGCTTCTCTGCTGGGGCAGGGGTTGGATTTGAGTCCACCTGTCAGCTGGGAGACCTTGAACAAGCCCCGTGTCTGTCTGAACCTCACCTTCCTGCTGCATAAATTAAGACTTGCATTCATGAAAGAAGATCTTGGGGAACATGCCATGTTCTCTTTCCTCATTCTGCTTTCTTCACTTCTCCTGTCTCAACACCCCACGGTCCATCTTGCTTCAGAGGAGGTGACAGGCTGTGCACTTGAGCTGTGGAAGCCCGTCCAGAAATCCCTCGGCCAGGGCCTCAGGCTCCAGCACCAGCGCTGCCCTTTTGAGTTAGGCATTGCCCTGCACGCCGGTCCTTGAACTTTAATTTTTTTTTTTAATTCCATTTACCCTTTCTCGTAATAGAAATGTGGGTGGAGGAGGGATGGGGCAAGGGCATTAAAAGGAGAAACAGGGCTACCTCAGGTCCCACCTCCATGATAGTTCCATTTCCCTCGCTTCTGACGGAGGAGCTGAGCAGGTGCCCCAGCCATGAGGACACTGTTCAGGGCCCCTCGGATGGCTGACTACAAGTCAAGTCACCATCATTGGCATAGCACTCCCATGACTTAGCAGCTTCAGTCCTGGTGCTAATGACAGGGGCCTGAGGAGAGGTGACAGCTTCACTCCTTCCATCTCCCAACACGGACTAAGCAACTCCCTTTGCTCGACCACTTACTAGCTATGGCCCCGAGAAAGTTTCTTAGTCCCCCCGTGCCGTCTAGAAAGTGGGCTCAGCCACAGTGAGCCGTCACGGAGTGGTGGTGAGGAACACGTGAGGTGACACCTGTAAAGTGCTAAGAGGGTTGCCTGGCAGATGGGAAGTACCACCATCATCATCATCATCACCATTTTTGCTCTTTGCGGGCCCCGTGCAGGCTTCAGGTGACACAGAAGTGAATCAGTCTTAGTCTCTCCCCCGGCTGGGCTCAGGCTCTAGTGGAGGAGACACGCCCCACCGAGCCGAGATCTGTGTGTGACTAAGAACAGTGGCCCTGGAGTTGTGCAACAAAGTGCCCTACCGTGAGGAAGAAGAGTCTGGCACAAGACAGAATTGATGAGGCTCAGGAGACCAATATGCCCGGGGACAAGGCGGGGGTGCCCTCTGGGCCTCCCCCAATCTCTTTCTTCTTTAGAGTTGCTTCCTGCAACTTTTTCCCATGTGGGACAAGGACCCTTGCCCCTCTGGTCCTGCTAAACTCACCCCAGCATTCCCTCCTTCAGGAACTTTCCCTGACTGACCCTGATCTGATTTGGCCTCTGGGCTCCCACAGCGCCCTGGTCTACCACAAAATTCCTGGAGGACAGGGATGCAACTTGTTCACCATGTATTCCCCAGTTCTAACACACAGTGGGTGCTCAATTAACAGATGTAATGTAGGAACGGGGACGTGTGTATAAAAAGTCCTGCCTATAAAGCTTTATTTTTCTCAAATAACAAGAAAGCAGGCAGCCGCTGCTCAGCAGCTCAACAACATCTCTGCATTTGCATTGGCTTTTCCTCATGGTCACAAGGTGGCCGCTGTTGCTCCTACTATCACATTCATGTTCAAGGAAGAAAAGAGAGGCAAAATACAGCACCAGCACTGTTGGCTTCTTTTGTCAGACGTAGCAACACCCTTTCCAGAACCCCAGCCAACTTCAGCTATAAGGGAGGCTGACAAAACAAGTATTTAACTGGAGCTGGCAGAACAAAATTGCAGTTTCGTTAACAAGAAAGAAGGGCAGGGCTGATGGTGGCGAGGAGGATTAAGGGAGTGGGGTAAGGAGGATGAGGACTGGCTAGGCAACTAACATTGGACTTCGTAAAGGAGGTGATATTTTAGCTGTGCCTGGACGGTCAGATACAAATTTGATGGGGCCTGGTCAGGGCTGGGGCTGGACACTGAATGTCTGAGGGTAATAGGAGGTGTGTACAAGAGGAAACTCACATTCACTGAGCACTGCTTGGGGCAGGCACTGGCCATCTTTCCTCCCGAAGGTACTACCATCACCAGTTCACAAACTGAGGTAACCAGAACCAAAAGAAGGGGACTGCTCTGCCCAAGGTCATGCCGTGCATAGGTGACAGGAATGTGGTTGGACCCTGGTCAGTCTGCCCCCAAAGCGCATGCTCTTGCCACGGTACACACACTGTCTTGTTGCCACTCCCATTGTGATAATGAACAACACTGCAGTTTGGTTAGCAAGAGAGAAGGGCAGGTGTGCTGGGGGAAGGAGGATTAAGGGAGTAGGGTAAGGAGGGTGGGGATCGGTTAGGCAACTAGCACAGGGCTTCGTGAAGGAGGTGGCATTGGAGCTGTGCCTGGAAGGTCAGATACAATTTTGACAATAAGAAAGAACGGCCTAGGTCTGGAGGCCCCAAGTCATCCCATCTGGCGTTTATTCCACACCTGCTCTATACCAAGCATTGTTCTAAGTGCTCTACGTGTTTTAATTCATGCCATTTTCACAGTACTATGAGATTAGCACTCATATTGTCCCATGTTACTGATGAGGAAACTGAGACAGCAAGAGGTTAAGTAATTTGCTCAATTTGCTCAAGATCCCACAACCAGGAGTGTTAGATAGGACCCAAGCCCAGGTGGTCCACGTCTGGGCACAGGGAAGGGTATTGCCTTGCCAAGGTCTTGGTAGCTTAAGAGTAGATTCTGTACCACAAACAAACATACAAAAACCCAAACTCATAGATACAGAGAATGGATTGGTGGTTGCCAGAGGTGGGGGTGGGGGGTGGCTGAAATGGGCAGTCGAAAGGTTCAAACTTCCAGTAATAAAAGAAATAAGTCATGGGATGTCATGTACAACATGGTGACTAGAGTTCCTAATATGGTATTGCGGGGGGTGCCTGGATGGCTCAGTCCATTAAACGTCCAACTCTTGATTTCTGCTGGGCTCATGATCTCAGGTTGTGGGATTGAGCCCTGCGCAGGGCTCAGCATGGAGTCTACTGGAGATCCCCTCCCTCTGCCTCTGCCCCTACTCATGCATGCATATGCACATGCACTCACTCTCTCTCTCTCTAAAATAAATAATAAATATTTAGTAATAATAATAATATGGTATTGCATATTTGAAAGTTGCTAAAAGAATAGATCTTAAAAGTTCTTATCATAAGAAAAAGAATTTGTAACTATGTATGGGAATAGGTGGGAACTAGACTTATTGTGGTGATCATTTTATAATGTCTAGAAATATTGAATCATGTCACACACCTGAAACAAATATAATGTTATATGCCAATTACACTGCAATAAAAAATTTTAATACAATTAAATTTTTTAAAAGATTTTATTTATTTATTTGACACACAGAGAGAGAGGGAGAGCACAAGCAGGGGGAGCAGAAGAGGGAGAAGCAGGCTCCTCACTGGGCAGGGAGCCTGATGTGGGGCTCGATCTCAGGACCCTAGGATCATGACCTGGACTGAAGGCAGACATTCAACAAACTGAGCCACAGAGATGCCCCTACAATTAAATCTTCTAAAGAGAGTAGATTCTCTAAACCAGTGGTTCTCAAGTGGGGGTGGTTTTCACCCCCAGGGGACATTTGGTAATGTCTGGAGACATTTTTGATCATCATCACAATTGGTTGGGGGGGGATGCTAGTGGCATCTAGTGGGGGGCTCAGCATCTTACAATGCATGCAGTGGCAAAGAATCATCGGTCCCAAATGTCAGAAGTGTTGAGGTGGAGAACCCTAATCTAAACTAATCAGAGAGTAGTGAAGCTCTCCCCTCTCCCAGTTGAGGGCTTAGACTCAGAGCTGGAAGAAGAAATAGGGGAGGCTTAAAATGAAGGCTGCACAACTCAGCGATGCTGCTGTAACAAACAGACCAAATCACAGGGTTCAAATAAGAGAGAAGCTTATTTCCTGTGCACGCAGCTGATCAGAAGCAGGTTCAGGTGGGCAGGTGGCTCTGTGCGTGCGGACTGGCAAGACTTAAATTTCCTTTTGACTTCTTGCTCAGGAATTCCCTGGGGTATTGGCTTGTTTTGCATGATTGAGGTGGTTTACCACCCCCACCCCCCACCCCCAAGTCTGCGTTCCAGCATACACAAAAGCAGGAAAGAGGACGTGGAATGCAAGCAGAAGTTGTTATGTCCAGAGCTGACACTAGGCTGTATCACCTGGGAAAGCAGATCGTTAAATCTTTAGGAATTTTGGGAGCCAACTGGTAAACCCAACCATTATTAAATTCTAGAAATGTACAATTAAATAAATTCTATTAAAAATAAAGTTAATAAGTACACCAAATGTATCACTTCCTGATTTATTTTACTACCTTCTGCTATTACCCAGGCACTTGAGATTTTCATACCTGTTTTATCTGTAGGGTAGAAACACCACATGATGTGTTCTATGGCACGGCCCTTCCCAACTTTGCACTCCACAGCCTCATGCTGGTAGCTTGAAATCAGCCGCGGTGGGAGTGTTTACACCGTAGAAACCAGGAAACTCTACAAATCAGAGCTCGATGATTTGTTTCGTGGATTGTCTACATTTTAGAAAGTGATCAAGAAAACACTAATATTGCAGATTGAACCTAAAAACTGCATTGCACCTGCAGCCATCACATTGTGAATAGCACGAAAAGTTGAGAAAGTATTCTTCCAAAATTTGAAAACTGATTCGATTCAGCATTGCTCATATCACTGACAAACTATGACAACAAATGCCTTAGTTGATTCACTTTGCCTTACCCGTTTATGTGAAAGAAAACAGCAGCTTAACGTTCACCCTGAAAATACTTCTGTTCATCAATGATGTCGACAACTTTTTTGTTAAAACTAGTAGTAATCAAAAATGTATTAGTAGTCTGATTTTGTGACCCTGTTGTTGGCAATGGACTTATAAAAACTGATAGTGGGTTTTGCAAGAAATTCCAAAGCACATTGAAGTTATAGATGTGTGGAATTTGCAGTAAAGAGTACTGTGTATTTTATTATTTGTAAACTGTATGCTATACATTTTTTACATCAGCAAAATGTGTAACAAATATGTGTGTACGTGTGTGTATGTGCATGTGTATATACTTTTTTCTTTTCCCCTGGAGAGCCATTAAACAGTTCTGGGCACACCACCACACATATCCCGTCCACCCCGCATTCCATTGGCAGGAATGTAGTCAAATGGCCACACTTAGCTTCAAGGGATGCTGGAAACTATATAGTCTCTAGCTGGCTGGCCATATGCCCAGCTAAAATAAAGGCTTTGCAGGAGAACCCCACTCCATGTGTTTTCCCCAGGGGAGAACACTAGCTGACTGAAGTTAGCCATTTGGATTTTCCAAGGCCACGGTTATGGCCTTCTTGTGGCCTCACCAAAAGGCTAGCCTCCAGAGTTTCCTTTAGCTCCCACTCAGAATTTCAGGAAAGTACAAAGTCCTGTCCTGAAGGGACAGTTTCCCAAACTTTGCTCTTCACTTCAAGTGCCTGCTTTCTGCACTTACCTTCATTGCTTACATCCGTAATCCTGACAGGCATGCCGGCCCGGCCAGACTCTGGTTCAGGGCCCCAGACCAACGTTTTGGGGTGTATTAAACAGAATGTGGGTTCTGGAGTACCTCTATAAAATAGGGATAATAAAACGTACCTTGCAGGGTTATTGTAAGAATCAAATGAGACAATCTTTGGGGAAGTTTTGTTGTCTAGAAACTACAATTCAAGCGTGAGGAGCCATGAATCCCAATTCCTACCTGACTGGTTTGTGACCAGGCTCAGATAAGCCCTTTGTAAAACCATGAAGTACTACACTGAGACAAGATATGGGCACATGACATTTATAAGTACATAAGGAAAAATTATTGGCGATTTAATTTTTTTTATTTTTTTAGATTTTATTTATTTATTTGAGAGAGATTGAGAGAGCAAACATGAGTGCGAGAGGGGAGGGAGGAAGGGAAAGGGAGAGAATCTCAAGCAGATTCCACACTGAGTGCAGAGCCCAAGGCAGAGCTCAATCCCATGACCCTGACACCACGAACCAAGCCAAAATCAAGATCCGGACGCTCAACCAAATGAGCTACCCAGGCATCCCTCATGGCGATTTTATTATAACAAAAACAATACTGTTAAAAATTTAGAAAATTGAAGTAAAAATAAGAAGCTAAAAATACCCATAATACCGCCTCCCAGAGATAACCATTATTTATATTTCGATATAGCCCCAATAACTATTAACTCAGGGCCATGTGTGGTTATTTGGACCCCCACCTATGCCCTCGGACTCAACAAGATCATGTTGAAGAAATTCCCAGACATCATATAATTCCACCATAAAAATTTCAGTATCCTTACATTTAAGGACACTTCAAATCAATATAACCTCAATATAAATATCACGCCTGAAAAAATTAATACTCTGGTGGAGGATGTTGACAATGAGGGAAGGCTATGCATGTTTGGGGCCAGGGGGCATGTTGGTTATCTCTGTCTGTCCCTTCCACTCAATTGTGCTGTGAACCTCAAACTGCTCTAAAAATTAAAAATAAGTTATTAATATTATCAAAAGATGACCAATTATTCAAATGTCCCTAATTGCGTATTCTTTTTTTTGTAAGTTGTTCTCTTATACTTTTGAATCTTGGGTGTTTGTCTTTTTCTTCTTTATTTGCCAAGCTCTTTTTATGTTAAGGGGATTAACGAAGGTGATATTAATTAATCACTTATTATTGTTATTCCTCCAGGGAAAACCATGGAGACTTCAGGACCTTCCTCCCAGACTCCAGATCACAGTCAAGTCCATGAAGAACCAGAAGATCTAGACTGTATGTTTGTCTTCTCTCACTCTCTGGGCAAAGCCCCATGGGAGTCAGAGTCCAGCAGTGGGTGGAACAGAAGACCTTCCTCCCCCATGTGGCATAATGGCTCAAGTAACAGTTGAATCCTCTAGAAAAGTAATGTTTTACACACACACACATACACACACTTGGTCCAGTCTGTCCCCTAGAACCTTCTAGCTTTGGGGACTTTCAGTTGCTCCCCAAATCTCAAGGGGGCTCTGGAGGCTTGGGCTGGCACTAGGGAGGGTCCTCAGAAGCAGGGAAGGTTCCTGCGTTACACCAGAATTGGGGATGAGAAGGTTCACTTGACCAGATCATACCTGCCCTGTAATTTACAGTGAATCCTAAGTTGGCAACTATTGTACACAGTCTAGTGGCCTCTGGGCAGGATGGGGGGCTTAGAAGCCGCTCTCTGGTTTCCATATTCAGAGAAATTTATGCCTTGAGGCTTCCTTGAGCCCCTGGGGCCTCTGAGAGCTCTGATCTCCTGCACCTTCCACTGGCCCTACGTTTTTGGGAAAAGTGTCCCAGAGAATCCTGTCATTCCTGGCCCCCAAGTCCAAGTAGATGCCCAGGGAGGTCTTGGTGGTCTCTGGGGTGGGAAGGGCAAGAAACAGCCTTTTCTCTGTGTGCCTCCCAGATGACGAGACAGAGATCCACAAGCCAAACAGGGAGGCTGGACTCTTTTCTCAAGAACAACCTAAAAGAGACAAGCCTTCTACCTCCTCCTCCTCGTCATCCTCCTCCTCCTCCTCGTCATCCTCTAACTCGGGTACAACGATATTAATATATATGTATATATATTCACAGCATTATTCAAGAAAAGCATTTACATGGAAAAACAATGCCCCATAATCTCCCACCTTGATACTTTAATTCTATTTTTCCATATCCCCTTCCAGACCCCACCAATCAGTACACATAATTTGTACACAGTTACAACTACCAGACAGACAACATTGTCTTCCATTTAAAATGCTTTGCTATCGTATCCTGGGCATTCGCCATGTTATTCTGTAATACCTTTGCAGCTAATTTTCATGCTTACCAAAAAGCCCCTCACGGGCTGCGTCTCATGTAAAGTCACACTGAGGTTTATCGGGAGCACTCTGGTGTTGAACTCAATGTATCTGTCTGCTCAAGCAGCCTGCTAGGTCCAAACCCTTTCTTTGCCACTCACTAGCTATGTGTCCTTGGGTAAACTGCTAAACCCTATATGCCTTGGGGTCCTCATCTGGAGGCTGGGGACGATAACAGAAGGTACGACCTCATGGGATTAAGGTGAGGATCACATTCTTTACACATGTAAAGTCTTAGCACTGAGCACGTAGTAAAAGCTCTAAAAAAACAACCTTAAGATTATCCCCCAACCTTCCACCAGTTTACCTTGCTCAAAGCCTTTTACTTTTTGAATTTTGGCACAAAACGTGTCCTCAGCATCGACTCCCCACAAGTCCTTCGGTGGGTTACCAGGAAATGAACATCTCCCATTGGGCCTTGATTACAAATTGCCACATTATTCTCTGATAGAAAGCAGAATGTCCTTTCATTTTTGTTCTCTTAATTCAAAATGCTAGGCTGAATGGATGGCAGTGGCAATGTCCTGGCTGGCATTTAAAGCACTTACTATGTGCCAGGTACTCTTCCAAGCACTTTACGTGTAATAACTCAGTTCATTCTCAAAGAGACCCATTGAGGAAGGTGCTATGATTATTCCCATTTTATAGGTGAGGAAACTGAGGCACAGGAAATCTAACTGACCTGCTGTCAGAGGGCTCAGTAACCAAACAGGGATCCCTGGAGGTCTTTCTGGGACTGGGGAGGCTAGGGGGTGGACTCTGGTCTACTCCTCCCCCAGAATGCCTGCACTAAGATCTGCTTTACAGAGTGGGCTGGGGCCTGAGGTTTTATTTGGAGAAAGAATTCTCTGGCTAAATCCTAAAAAATGCTTGCAAAGCCCTGGCCTCACATCCTCACATTGCAAATGTTGAGTCTGAGGCTCCAGACCACAAAATCTATGCTTGTTTCTCCAGACAGAGGAGAGTGAGTGATGGGTGGTCCAGTGGGTTCGTTTGTAGCCAGTCTCCTCATGGGACTGGAAAGAAAGCCACTGCCCTTATTTTTTTTTTAAAGATTTTATTATTTCTTTGAGAGAGACGGGGAGAGACAGAAGCAGACCCCCCTGCTGATCAGGGAGCTTGACATGGGACTCGATACCAGGACCCTGGGATCACGAGCCGAGCCAAAGGCAGACGCTTAACCGACTGAGCCACCCAGGCACCCGAAAAAGCCTATTTTTTTTAAAACATTGATTAATATTTATAAAATACAGAAAAGAAGAAAATAGAAGCCAACCCAAATCCTATCTTCTGAGATAAATACTGCTGTCATAATCTTGATGTACTTCCTGATACCTTTTTCTATCTAGCTGAGATCGCAATGCACTGATTTTAAAGCACAGTTAATCTGGCTTCCCGGAAATTAGAAATGTATCCGCGGTTGAGCGGGAGCTCCCCAAGCACACTGAAGGACAGCAGCCTGCCTGAACCTCGGTCATCCTAAGGAAAAGGGAGTCCGGTGGACCTGAAACCAGGAACTTCCTGCAATGCTGACCGTCCAGGAGTGCAGAGAAATCTGTCGTTCTTCAAGTCTTGATCGAGCTCCTCCTGCAGGCACCCTTAGAACAGCGAGGGCCCAGGCCTTGTCCTTCAGGAGCTCGAGATGGTTGGAGAGACGAACAGCGCCACTACCGGCCTCGGGCCCACAGTGTCGAGCACAGACAGTTGATGCTACAGTAACCGCAGACGAGGGAGAGCAAAGATGAGTGTGAGCTGGGGCGGTTGGAAAAGCCTTCCTACCCCTTAATCTTCAAGATAAGGGGCACAAATGGGAAGAGACTTCCAGGTGAACACAGAGTCAGCATGATGTTGTGGGGACACCGAGACGACACAGCCCTGTGCTTGTAATAGGATACCTCGGATGACCTTGTCTTACCTTCATGAAAGCAGCAGTGGAAACATTAAATGATTTGTCCAAGATCACACAGAGAGTTCGTGGCAGATCTCCTACCCCTCCCACCCCACCCCCCAAGAGCTATCTTTCCTCCAAACCACACTCCTCGTATAAGCTTAATTCCGAGAACACCAGAACGATGTGTTTCAGGCTCATTCCAGGCTGAGGTTCTCCTACAGCTTGTGTTTGTTCTCCGCAGAGCGCAGTGACGAGGACCAGCCCCCAGGAGTAACTGGACAATGTCCGTCAAGCCAGGGGCGGCGCGCCCCCCAGAGACAGCTCACCCGGTAGGCAGTAGGTCTTGCCATTTCTCCTTTGCCCGCCCAGCTCACTGTTAAGCTTCTCCGCCGGACTGAGCGCGCCTGCGCAAGGACGTTCCTCACAGCATCGTTTGTAGTAGGCGCCAGGAGCAAGCACACGCTGTCCTGCCTACAACTCTGTTCTTCACATAGCTCCGAAGTGAGAAAGATAGATGTAAAATCATATGCTTCGTCTGCTCTCAGATGTAGTGTGTAAAAATTCACACATACGTGGTGATAAATAAGACTGGAAGGAAAAATAGCACAATGTTAGTAGTGGCTATCTCCGGATGGTTAAATCATGGGTGATTTTTATTTTTGCTTTTTTGACCTGTCTTATACTACAAATATTATACAACGAGCATGTTTTATTTTGAAGACCAGAAGAAAATTTTTGGAAAAATAAAAATTTTAAGTAAATTTTGGCTTAAATGGATTGTGGGAAGAAAAGAGCATGAGGGAAAGAGCCTGGATTAATGCCTAGCACAGAACCTGATACACATGAGATGTTTAATAAATGCTGCCCTTGAAGATGGACTTGAGTTCTGGGTTCTATTTCTGAAGATAAAAGTGATTACGGGGCGCCTGGGTGGTGCAGTTGGTTGAGCATCTGATTCTTGGTCTTGGCTCAGGTCATAATCTCATGGGTGGTGAGATCGAGCCCCACGCTCAGTGGGGAGTCTGCCTGAAGATTCTTCCCTCTGCCCCTCCCCCCACTTGTGCATGTGCTTGTGCACTCTCCCTCTCTCTAAAATAAATAAATAGATCTTTTTAAAAAATGGGATCTGGGTTTGAACCCTGGAATTTCCACTTACTGGCTGTGTGACCTTCAGGGAATAATTTAACTTTGTGAGCCTCAGTTTCCTTACTCATAAAATGGGGGAGGGAGAGGTACTAATACCTTCTTCATAGGATCTCTGTAAGTATCTAATGAAATGTTAAATATAAATTACTTAGTTCCATATTGATACCTAGTAAGTGCTTAATAAATGGCAACTCTTATTACTGACTTTGAAGGAGGCCCAGGTCCACTCAGACCCTCAATTCTCTTTCAGGAAGCTGACCACAGTCACCTCTGAGTGTGCGGGGGGAGTCCGACAGGGTAAAGGGAAAGTACTTGTAAGGCTGTCTTGCGTCTTGAAGACTGCCTGGCTTAGCCGCAGCACAAACAAAGACTGTGTTACTTTTTAAGGCTTCAGGTGTGTGGGAGAGGGAAGCTGCCCTGGGGTGCTGTGACGGGGAGAGCTGATAAAGGGGGTTGTCTCCACTCAGGTGCAGAGCATGAGGACCCTGACCTTTTGAAGGATGAGCTTCAGCTCTATGGAGGTAAGTCATTGTCCAGTGGCTTTGGAGAAAATGGAATTACACAAAGGACATGAGGGTTTTGGGCTTTGTTGGACAGAAACAAGTTCATAAGGGTGTTTCATGGCTGAAAAAGCGCTAGGAAAATATATGAGATATGGCAAGATGAGTGGTTAGAACATTGGCAGATGGGGAAGGAGACAAGCATTTTCTACCATGGCAAGACTGTCCCAGATTCTTTTCTGAACTATAACCTTGAGTTGCACAGTGACTTAGCTCGGTCACCCAGTCTTTCCGGGCCTGAGCTTCCCAGCCAGCAAAATGGACCATGATTAGCACCCACTGTCTTAGAATAGTGAGCTACTTACAGGTGCACAGGAAAATTAAGGATCTCATCTCTAAAAGACTCCTGTTATGGGATAATCATCTCCAGGAGTCGTGACTATTACAGCAAGGAGATATAAACATTATGACACTTTGTTTGGAAGCACTTTGATGAAATGCGGACAATTTGTAGGAATGAACCAGTTTGCCAAAAAGCCTAACAAATGCATGCTGCAGTTAAGAAAACCCACTTAACTCTGTTTAATCTGTGGGGCACCTATGTGGCTCAGTTAGTAGAGCATGTGACTCTTGATCTTGGGGTTGTGAGTTCAAACCCCACATTGGGTGTAGAGATTACTTAAAAAAAAATCCTAATTTTGTTTAACCCAACGTTTCTATAATCTACGTAGTCTCCTAACACTTGATAATAACCCAAGAATCAACAAGAAACACATAGACATTTTGAGAAATGTAAATAAAATATTTTAAATTCTGCATCAAGATATTACCCATGGCTGCCTCTGGGTGGTAGTATTGTGAGTAATGGTTACACTCTTTTTATTTGCTTAACTGAATTTTCTGATTTTCTTTCTTCCTTTTTTTCACACAAAAACAAGTATTACTTGGTTTAGAAAAATGTTTTTAGGGGCGCCTGGGTGGCACAGCGGTTAAGCGTCTGCCTTCGGCTCAGGGCGTGATCCTGGCGTTATGGGATCGAGCCCCACATCAGGCTCCTCTGCTATGAGCCTGCTTCTTCCTCTCCCACTCCCCCTGCTTGTGTTCCCTCTCTCGCTGGCTGTCTCTATCTCTGTCAAATAAATAAATAAAATCTTTAAAAAAAATGTTTTTAATTACTCAAGTAGTGTAAGAATAGTTTCACTGGGTGTAAAATGAGAGAGAGAGAAATTGTTACATTTACATATTTTTAAAAATTTTTTGGGGACACCTGGGTGGCTCAGTCCGTTAAGCATCCAACTCTTGATTTTGGCTGAGATCATGATCTCCGGGTCATGAGATTGAGCCCCACATCTGTCTCCATGCTCAGCATGGAGTCTGCTTGGGATTCTCTCTCTCCCTCTCCCCCTGTTCCTCTCCCCCCCCAAACGATAAATTTTTTTAAAGATTTTGTTTATTTATTTGACACAGAGAGAAATAACCAGCAAGAGAGAGAACACAAGCAGGGGGAGTGGGAAAGGAAGAAGCAGGCTCCCAGCTGAGGAGCCTGATGTGGGGCTCAATCCCAGGACTCCGGGATCACGCCCTGAGCCGAAGGCAGACGTTAAATGACTGAGCCACCCAGACGCTCCCCCAAAAATAAATCTTAAAACGATGTTTTTGGGGCACTTGGCTGGCTTAGTCAGTGGAGCATATGACTCTTGATCTTGGGGTTGTGAGTTCGAGCCCCACATTGGGTGTAGACACTACTTAAAAATAAAATCTTTTTAAAGTGTTTTTTTTCTCATCATAAAAGTAATTCATATTTACTGCAGAAAACATAGATTTAACCACAAACTTGTGAATTACTTTTCCCCCCAAGACATTGGAGGTTCTTAGTAAATTACACTCTTGGAAGTCTCATTTCGTGCTGTTCTAAAAGGTATATTCTCTGGACCCTCAGGACTGGCCACTCTTAAGTCACGTGCAGATGATGCTTACCGTTTGCATATTAGCCCTAAAGACAGTTTAGTGTGTTTATTATCATGTGCCGAGTGCCCCCTTCTGGTGTCTGTGTCCTGGGGCAGACCCGAACGATGGAAAGTGTACAGGCATGGTGACTACTGGTGGTGGGGGCGGGGAGGGGCCCTGCTACATGGGGGCCTGCCTGCGCTTGAGGGGAAGGATTTGGCAGGCTAGGAAAGAGGTCACCAGGAACTAGAATGGTCACCAAGATTCAGGGTGAATAGGGTGGGTAGACTACCCTAGACCAGATTAATGGGGAGGCTACATCTTGGGACAAGTACATAGGGCTCACATCACCCTCAGCAGCACAGACAAGGAACTCAACACTCAGGGTGTGCGGCTGGGGTTCCCAGCGTGCAGCCTGGCTTGGCTCCCACGAACTCGGCCTTTTGGGGCTGGGTCCACGTGGCTGGGTGTCATCACCTGCAACTTGCAGGTGATAGTCAAGAACAGGCACCAGTAGCAAACTGGTGCCCACGTGTGTGCAGGTGTGTTTTATCTGGCTCTTAGAGCATTATTATTATTATTATCATTATCATTATTATTATTATTATTGTTATTACATTTCATCAACTTGTATTTTTTCACATTTAGACATCTCTGAAACCAGGATGCATCTTAAAATCACTGGCAACTTACAATTAAAATTGGCAGCAGTTTTCCTTACATAGTAATGTATAAAATAATGTCATGTCTCACAAACGATGACATCTTTGATTCCGTGGAATCCAAGAGTTGCCAACCTTTTTTTTTTTTTTAAAGATTTTATTTATTTATTTATTTGACAGAGATAGAGACAGCCAGCGAGAGAGGGAACACAAGCAGGGGGAGTGGGAGAGGAAGAAGCAGGCGCATAACAGAGGAGCCTGATGTGGGACTCAATCCCATAACGCCGGGATCACGCCCTGAGCCGAAGGCAGACGCTTAACTGCTGTGCCACCCAAGCGCCCCATGTGCCACCCAGGCGCCCCCAACCTTTTTTATAATCAAGAAGTTGATGTAAAAACCTGGATTTCTGGCTTCTCATGGGAAATTGGATGACCTATAATACTAGACAGGCATTCCTACCGTGGCTGGTGGGTAGTGGATGCCCCTTTAGATGGAATGGCCCTCCAACTTGCTCCAGTCATGACTTGGCCCACTCAGATCACATGGAAAGTCTCTGAGTGAGATCCACCTTCCTCACAGTGTAACTTCTCCCCACCCAGAGGATAAGGGATATGTGATCACTCATTTTCCTTCCATGTAGGTACCCCTGGAGAGGTGGTGCCCTCTGGAGAATCAGGTGAGTGTCCACTTAGGGGAGAGGGGTTGTCAGCGCCGATGATAGACAGGTTTGGGCACTCTCTTTCCCGGGGACAGCCAGCTACTGTCAGGGTTCACGGGTGGGAGGTGGAACTCCAAATCTACTTGGGGCCCTGGGGCTCTGACCTGGGCTCAGAGGGTTAGAAAAGGGTTTCAGGCAAGAAGCAAAGGGATTACAACCAGCAACTGATGGATGGAAAGCTCCTTTGGGGGTTGGAGAATTTGACACAGCATTTTCAGAGGTCACCTGCTTCCTCCACTAGGGTGGAGGCACCTGTTAAGATCCCAAGCTAGCCTGGCACTAATGTTGAGTTTCTAATTTCCAGGACTCCGAAGAAGAGGCTCTGACCCAGCAAGTGGTAAATACACAAACTCCAAGAAGAGAGGGGGAGGGGGACGGGATTTCCGGGGAGGGGATTAGGACAGGACCAGACAGCCTGAGAGAGTGGGTCAGTCACAGCAGGGATGCCATCACCAGCCAGAGCGTCACCTTGATTCTGGAAAGGGACCTCCAAGCTCAGGAGAAAGAAAACAGAATGCCAACCTGTGTAGAGAGGAGGGGGGTGAGTGGGGGCCCCAAGGACAGATACCCCCACCTTCACAGCTTTGCTCTGACTGGTCCTGCGGCGAGTGCCTTCTGACTGAGGAAGAAAAACCCAGAAGAGCCAGTCTCAGTGAAGCAGGGAAGAGAAAACCCCATCTGCCGTCCCTCAGCAAAGTTCAACAGTCATCTCTCTCTTGTTCCTAAGGAGAAGTGGAGGCCTCTGAGTTAAGAAGACTGAATATAAAGAAAGATGGTAAGGAAATTGGTGCCCCAAAGCTGCTTCTGCCTGTCTGGTCCAGATTTCTATGGGTAGAAAGTCTGCTGGTGGCCTAGAAAAACAATGATTGTAGCCCACCTCTGTCATGCACCCTGTTTTCAGACTCCTCAGCTTAGAATCACCTCAAGAAGATGGTGCAGTGACTCCCATTGTGCAGATATGGAAACTAAGGCTCAAGGATGGACTGTGGGCTTTCAGCTAGCGAGTGGCACAACCGGGACTTGAACCCTGGTCCTGTGCTGTTTCTGCTATACACGGAGTCGGAGTCACAGGGATGATAAACTCCTCCCAGCCCTCTGGCCACAGTGGGGAACTGGAAGTGGGGTGAGGAAGCCCTGAGGTTAGATTAGCCTAGACTCTAGAGAAGGAGCCATAGAACTGGAAGGAACTCCTTCACTCTAAGCCTGCGGTCTGTGAGGGCTTCAAGGAGGAGGGTGCGGAAGGGGCAGGACACCAGGGTATTTGATTCAACAAATGGCAGTTGTCCTAGAAATATCTGGGGTCGTTGCAAAGGCCCACCTTCAGGGGGTGGGAGACCTGGGTGTGAGCCCCTGACTCTGTCTCCATCCAGGTAAATGAACCAGGGTTTTAGAGCTTTCCTGGGCTCTGAAATGGGCCTCATTGGAATAAAACTGAGATTCCCAAAGTGCAGGACATGACATTATACCCCAAAGCAAGAAGGTGATTCCCCTTTCTGCTCTCCTTCCTAGAGCACGATCTCAGGTTGGACCCCCTGTGCCTTTAATGCCACCCTGACCCTTGCTGATTGCCCTCCAGAAACAAACAGCATAGCTTCCTCTAATAAGAGCCCCTTGACTGAGTCGAGGGCCCTGTGTCATCTCCCTAGTGACCAACCCAGCGCCTGGCAAAGTGCAGGAGGGCCTCACTCACAGAGCACACTGAACACCTGCCCAAGGCACAGATCCCACTCTCAGCGCCTCTCCTTGGAGAACCCTCCAAGCTACACTTCCACTGCTGGGCATGGGGCCCGCAGAAATACGTGCACAGAGATTCATGTGTGGCGGTATTTGGTGCAGCATCAGTAACAGCAAAAAATCAGACACTTCTAGGTTCTTCAGTGGGGGACCAGACAAATAAATTAGGTTACGGTTCTACCGTGGAATACTACGCAGCCATCAAAAAGAACAGGGCAGATCTACATCCGTTCTGAGATGGAAAGATGGCTCTGATCTATCTATGAGAGGAAGAAAGCAAATGATAGAGCTGCAGATGAACAAATTGGTCCTGCTTTTTTTTTTTTAAGATTTTATTTATTTATTTGACAGAGATAGAGACAGCCAGCGAGAGAGGGAACACAAGCAGGGGGAGTGGGAGAGGAAGAAGCAGGCTCATAGTGGAGGAGCCTGATGTGGGGCTCGATCCCATAACGCCGGGATCACGCCCTGAGCCGAAGGCAGACGCTTAACCGCTGTGCCACCCAGGCGCCCCGGTCCTGCTTTTTTTTTAATTCAAGTATAATTAACATACAGTGTTATACTAGTTTCAGGTGTGCAATACAGTGATTCAATAATTCTCTACATTTATCAGTGCTCATCCTGATAAGTGTACCCTTAACCCCCTCCACCTGCTTCACCCCCTCCCCCTCCCCTCTGGTGACTATCAGTGTGTTCTATTTAAGAATCTGGGCTTTTTGTTTGTCTCCTTTTTTCTTTGTTTGTATGTTTGTTTTGTCTCTTAAATTCCATGTACGAGTGCGGTCATATGGTGTTTGTTTTTCTCTGACTGACTTGGTTCATGAAGCATTATACCCTCTAAGTCCATCCATGTCCTTGCAAATGGCAAGATCTCATTCTTTTTATGGCTGGATAATATTCCATGATATATACATACCACATCTTTTTTTTATCCATTCATCCATTGATGGACACTTGAGTTGTTTCCATAATTTGGCTGTTATAAATAATGCTACAATAGACATAGGGGTTCATATTATCTTTTCGAATTAGTGTTTTCTTTTTGTTTGAGTAAACACCCAGTAGTGGAATTATTGGATTGTATGGTAATTCTATTTTTAATTTTTTGAGGAACCTCTATCATTGGTTTTCCACAGTGGCTACACCAATTTTCATTCCCACCAACAGTACATGAGGGTTCCTTTTTCTCTAGATTCCTGCCAACTGTTGTTATTTCTTGTCTTTTTTATTGTAGCCATTCTGACAGGTGTGAGGTGGTATCTCATTGTGGTTTTCATTTGTATTTCCCTGATGATGAGTGATGGTGAGCATATTTTCCTGTGTCTACTGACCATCTGGATGTCTTCTTTGGAAAAATGTCTGTTCATGTCTTCTGTGCATTTTTAATTGGATTATTATTATTATTGGCATTGAGTTATATAAGTTCTTTATACACTTTGGATATTAACCCCTTATCAGATGTATCATTTGCTAATGTCTCCTCCCATTCACTAAGTTGCCTTTTTGTTTTGTTGATGGTTTCCTTTGCTGTGCAGAAGCTTTTGTTTTGGTGTAGCCCCATTTGTTTAATTTTGCTTTTGTTCCCCTCGTGTCAGGAGACATATCTAGAAAGAAGTTGCTATGGCTGATGGCACACAGATTACTGTCTATGTTTTCTCCTAGGAATTTTATGGTTTCCTGTCTCACATTTAGGTCTTTCATCTATTTTGAATTTATTTTTGTGTATGGTGTAAGAAAGTGGTCCAGTTTCAATCTTTTGCATGTGGCTGTCTAGTTTTCCCAACACCTTTTGTTGAAGAGACTGTCTTTTTTCCATTGGATATTCTTGCCTCCTTTGTTGACAATTAATTGACCATAAAAACATGGCTTTATTTCTGGACTATCTATACTGTTCTATTGATCTGTGTGTCTATTTTTATGCCAGAACCATACTGTTTTGATTATTACAGCTTTGTAGTATATCTTTAAGTCTAAGATTGTGATACCTCCCTGCTTTTTGTTTTTTAAATGTGCATATATATGCCTGGAAAGGTTCTGTCAATCACTGCTTGCTTTTAAGGAAGGGGATTAGGGAGGGAAAGTGGGGCGTTGTGAAACTTTTAGACTTGACACATTTGCATTCTTTACAATTTCATTTCATATTCATTTGACAAAGTATTGGGCAGCTCTGCATGCCTGGCGGTGCTTTAGTCTCTGGGCAAAATCCCTACCCACCATCCTACTGAGAGGAACAGAGAATAAATCTGTTTCACATTTTTTTCTTTGTTTTTTGAGAATAAGTGTGGAAATAAAAATATAGCAAGTTGAGTGGTGTCAGTGTTAGAAAAATAATAAAATGAGACAAAGCCTGGAAAGGAGTGGGGCTGGGGTGTTTTTGTTGGGCTGCTCAGGGGCAGCTGTCTCTGAATGAAGTTACATTGGAGCAGAGACAGGAATACTTTTAGTAACAAAGAGAAGAGAGAGAGAAAGAAGCGAATAGTAATTCCCCGCCTCTGCCTTTACAGATGAGTTTTTCCATTTTGTCCTGCTCTGCTTTGCCATTGGGACCTTGCTGGTGTGCTATCACTATTATGCAGGTGAGGGCCTTGGAAACAGGTGGGGGGATAAGGGGGTCCAGACTAGCAAACTGACCATTCTCTCCCTTGCTGCACTTGCAGACTGGTTCATGTCCCTTGGGGTCGGCCTGCTCACCTTTGCCTCCCTGGAGACCGTCGGCATCTACTTTGGGCTGGGTAAGGTCCCCCCATCCACACACGTGCACATACACACACACACACACACACACACACACACACAGACTCTTTAGGGGTGGTGGCTGGACCGCCACAGGTGCCCACCAAGGGCCAGAGAGCCACCACCTAAACATTTTTTAAAGATTTCATTATGCTCCTGTTTTCTTCCTGACCACTGTCAAGGTCACGGTGAGGCCATTGGCAGAAACCGAATGGAAAAAATGGGCAGCTCCACAAAAATGCAACAAAAACAGTTTAAAGTGGCAAACAAACAGAGTTAGCCAGAGATCGAAAACAAGGCCGTTCACAGCGTGGGGTACTGAATTCAACGAGTTTCCTGGCACTGTTATTGCTGTGCGAAGTCATTGTTTTTAATAATAATAACTCCAGTACTATTATCTAAGCTCAACCTGCTGCCTGAAATTCCACCGCTAATCCCTGTTTGTGTGGGTTAGGCCATTGTCCGGGGGTGGGCGGGGGTGGGTGGGGCACAGAGCTCAATCTCCTTTCTCTCNGGGGGTGGGTGGGGGGGGGAGCCCTGGATCCCTCGCTGGGGCACAGAGCTCAATCTCCTTTCTCTCTGTTTGTGAGCAGTGTACCGGATCCACAGCGTCCTGCACGGCTTCATCCCCCTCTTTCAGAAGCTTAGGCTGATGGGTAACATTTCCATCCTTCCTATGTTCACCCTCTTCCTCCCTATCAGGGACTTCAGTTGCAAACGAGGCTTAGCCGATAGGAAACAGCACAGGGCCTGGAGTCAGGGGCCTGGGTTCAAGGCTTGCCCCTGTCTATGCACCAGCTCGGGGGCCCAGGATCATCTCTCAGCCTCTGTTTTCTCCACTGGACCGTGGGTGTAGTAATACCCACTGCGCAAGGGTGTCATGCAAAGCCATGTGAGGAACAGATGCGAAAGTCCTTAATGTGGAACACAGTAGAAAAGTGAAGGGAATCTGGGTGTTCCTCATTCTCTCATAGAACTTTACACTTACCCAAACACTATTTTCACCAGGATTTCATTTGCTTATTAGGTGTCCTTCAGTTATGTTGCACTTGGCTGATGAGGGAACCGAGGCCCAGAGAGGTGGAGTGACTTGCTGAGGGTCACACAGCTAGGGTGGCTGGGCTGGGCTAAAGGAGATCCTCTTTCTTTCTGGCCAGCGGCTCTGTGCCTACCAATACATCTCAAAACTGAGAGCGGGGGGGGGTGCTGTGTGGCTCTGGGCTGGGGATATCTGTCTCCTATAACCCACTTAATTCATAAAGGGGAAATTCATTGCAGGGGCTGTGGGTCATGGAGACCCGTGGTTCTAGGGTGACTGCATTACCCCAGCTGCAAGGAGTATTTGGGCATCTGGGGGAGATGATGGAAGTGAGGCCTGGTTGCCTTCAGAATCCCATGCCATCCTGAGGGCTTTGTTTTCCAGGATTCAGGAAGACCGACTGAGGCCAGTGCTGGGCCGGCAGCCACGCTAGGCCCAGTGTGACCACTGCACCTCCTGAGTGCACGAGGGCAGAGCCCCGCTCTGGCAGACACGCGGGCGGACCAGTCTAGAGCAATAAAGAGAGCACTTTTCCTTCCATGTAGTCTGAACGTTGGCACCGGCCTGGACCCAGGTATCATTTGGGCAGTATTGGCATGAATCCAGCTGCCAGGACGGAAGGCTGAGGCCTATGCCCTCCACGGTTCTAGGAGGTCACCACCCTCAGGAGACAGTAGGAGACCCCTGGGCCCTGCAAACTGTCATCTGTGTAGGCTTCTGATCCCTCTCAAATCCCCAGGCCATCCAGGTGGGCTCTTAGGCTTGCAGAGTCATCCGAGGAAAGAAAGCCCACTGCCCTGAGGCAGGGAGCCGTCATGCCAGGCCCCCAGGGTGAGCCTGATGCAGGCCAGCTGTTGCGGACTAAAGCCACAGCATCAAGCCATCTTCTCTAGCCCCATCACCTGGTGCCAGCCCTGCTGCCTTGGAGTCCACCAAGATTCAAATAAATGTTCTCTTCCCTGGACTAACAAGAGTCAGCTAAATGTTCCTTCAGGTTTCTTGAGCATGAGCACACATGTGGAGTCTCCTTTGACCCCATCTAGTAAGGGAGGGCACCTTGCCTATTGGCTAAAGTGCAAAAGAGAATAAATGTACAGCCTCTCACTTTAGGTCCAAGACTCAAATTGCACAAGTTCAGAAAGAGGGTTTTGCAAACATTCCTATGAAGAGATCTGGGGCTGTTAGGTAATCTAAGCCCAACAAATACCAAAGGAGTGACACAGAAGCACACATACACAAAAACCCATTGCAAACTTGGATTGCATCAATGGAGGTACAGAGTCTAGATTGAAGGAGGTCATAGTAGATCCTACTTTACACAGTCCACACCAACAGCACGTGTTCAGTTCTAGATTCACATCTCAGGAGCAATAGTGACAAGCTAGGGAACAGACAGAAGACAGCCGAGTGGGAGTATAAAGAATGACTGAAGAAACGAGAACTCTTCAATTTACTGAAGGGAAAGTAGGGCCCTCCTGAGCTCACAGACTCTTGGAGGATACTTTCTCAAGTGTTTATGATGCTCCAAGGACAGTCACATGTGTTATCTGATTTAATTCTCACAGTGGCCTAGAGATGCGTCAGTCATCCTCATTCTGCCGATGGAGACACAGAGACTCAAAGAGCTTTAGTCACTTACTCAGGTTCCCACAGTAAGCAAGTGGCACAGCTGCATTGGAACCCAAGCCTATGTTCTCCTAATGCCAAGCTGTCTTACAGAGCGTGGCTAGTCTAGGCCCCCACTCCAGGCAGAGCAGCCCTGACGCAGCTACACTTTCTCCCAGTGTTGCCCAGACTTTGGGATTTCTGACTTGGAGATTTTTTTTTTTTTTTTTTTTAATGAGGGGACCAGACGTCTGGCCGGTTCGATTGGTGGAGCAGGCTACTCTTGATCTTGAGGTTGTAAGTTCAAGTCCCATGTTGGGTGTAGAGATTCCTTAAAAATAAAATTTTTTAAAATAAATAAATAAAATAGGGGTGCCTGGGTCGCTCAGTCGGTTAAGTGGTGAACCCTTGATTTCGGCTCAGGTCATGGTCTCAGGGTCCTGAGATCGAGCCCTGCATCTGGCACCATGCTGGGTGTAAAGTCTGTTTGAGATTCTCGCTCTCCCTCTGCCCCTCCCCAACCCCACTTGTGTGCACCCTCTCAAATAAATAAATAAATAAACTTTTAAAAAGTCAGAGGAGGACTGCCAACTCTTTTCCTTGCTAATTGAAGACAATAAAAACAATAAAAACTATCAACTATCAACATTATTTTATAAAAGAATGAATAGTTTTACACCAAAAAAGCAGGGAAGGGGAGCCTGGGTGGCTCAGTCGGTGAAGCGTCTGCCTTCAGCTCAGGTCATGATCTCAGGGTCCTGGGATCTAGTCCCACATCGGGTTCCCTGCTCAGTGAAGAATCTCCTTCTCCCTCTGCCTGCTTCTCCCCCTGCTTGTGCTCTCTCTCTCTCTCAAATAAATAAATAAAATCTTTAAAAAAAAAAAAAGCAAGGAAATTATCATCAGAAACAAAAGAGGGTTTTAAATGAATAAACGAAGCTTTATGAAAATTTTACTGCGTGTCCTTTTTCCTCAAATCACTGTAGTCTGGTGAAAAAATCATCTTTCAGAAACCACGAGACTGGAGGATTTCCAAGGACTTTTACATTCTCTTCTTTCTACTGTTGTTCTAAGACACCTTTCTCAATGAAGCTTATGGCATTATTTCAGAAGAATAGTGACCTCTGAGTAGGGAATGTTCTCGGTGGTCACAACTGTGCTGCATCAACATGCAGCTCCGAGCCTGGCCCTCACATGGACGCCCGTGGCGCATTTCTCTACTTTACTCCTCTTCCTCGAGATTGTTTTGTTGTTCTGGGTCCCTTGTGTCTCCACACGAGTTTTAGGAGCAACTGGTCAACTTCACAAAGAAGCCAGTGGAAATCGTGGTAGGATTGCATTGCATCTGTAGATAAATTTGAAGAGTATGTTGCTTCTTTTTTTTGGTCATTTATTTCCTTTTTCACATTTACATTAGAAAAAATAATTTTGCCCCAAATGCCCTCACCCAGAATCAACCACAGTTAATATTTGGGTGTGCTTCCTGTGAGTCTTTAGTGCAGGAGTTATTCATTTTTATTTTGGGCTCTTTGCTCTTGCACATAGAATAAGGATTTTTCCATTATATAATAAGGATATTTCCATAAGCATCATTTCCACCCACTGTGCTTTTCTGCTTTGCATAATAATCCCACCAGATGTAGGTAACAATATCAATGGCTGACATCTGCCCAGCACTTGGCGCTGGCTGTGGAGCTAAGCACTTAACGGACACCATCTCATTCTTCACTGAAACCCTGTGAGGTAGGATCTGGCATGATCTCCGTTTGAGAGAAAAGATAAAGAAGACACAGAATGCTAGGTCAGGTATTTATCAAACACGAATAGAACGCAAATTTTCACAATAGAAAAATGAACTTACTGACTCGAGGACAGTGTGGGTAGCCTCATTTCGTGAGAATGCTGGGTCCTTGTGGCTGGCTCTGCCGCTGCCTGTCTGGGACTTTGGCCAAGTCCTTCTCCGTCCCGGCCTCAGTGTCCTCGTCCATACAATGGGGATCACAGTGGCGCCCACCTCACGGTGTTGTGGCGAGGACTACGTGAGATGATTGCATGAAGTATTTTTAAAGAAACATCCATACGGATTTTTACTAGTTGCCTAGTTTTATGTCTCATGTATTATAATAATTGATTTTGCTAAAACCCTATTATTGGAGAATTTTCTCTCAGGTTTGTATTCTCTTATTTGAAAGCAATCCTTTTTGTGTCTGGTTTTATTATTTGAGTAGAGTTGATGTATAAAGCCTTATACTGGGTGTTATACGCAAGTAACGAATCATGGAACTTTACATCAAAAACTTAGGGATGTACTTACTGTATGGTGACTAACATAATATAATACAAATTATTATTTAAAAAAAGCCGTATACGTGGTCTCTGGCACATAATAGGTGCTCAGTAAGAGTATCTGCTTGGAAGGTACTTGGTCAGAGCAGCGGCACACATCTGATCTCGTAAGCCAGGCAGGCCAAGTCAGCCAGAGGTGGAAAAATGGGGAGTCGCGGGGGGGGCAGGGAAAGCTGATACCTGACTGAAGGGGTCAGCCGTGGTCCAACATCACCAGGCAGAAACAGCAGCACTCACAGAGCCAGCCAGGAAAATGGAACCACACCAGGCGTTTCAACAGAGATCTAACATAGGGGATACGTTAAACAGGCACAGGAGGATTGAGAAGGCAAAAGGGGCCACTGAGGTATCACAGAGCCTAACGGAGGGAGGCAGTTACCACCTAGGGCTGGGGAGCAAAAGCAAGAGGTTTGAGTCCTTACAACCAAGAAGCTCAGGAGAGAGCCCCACAGAGCTGGGAGGAGGGGACACTGCCTGGCGGGGCTGGTGTCTCTCCTGGGGGCCCAATGAGGCTGGTTCAGGACCAGTGATGTCAGACCTCTGATCTCTCAACAGAAGCCAGATTTTTTTAAATGTTGGCAACTAATTTTTTTTAATTTCAAATTCTGTTGTGGAAAATGGCTCCTCAAAAAAAATTAAAAGTCTTAGTACCGTATGATTCAGAAGCAAGTGCACTTTGGGGCATATACCCCAAAGAATTGAAAGCAGGGATTCAAAGAGATATTTACACACCTTCATTCCCAGCAGCCTTATTCACAATTCTAAAAGGTAGAAGCAACCCAAGGGTCCATCAGTGGATGAACGGATAAACAGAATGTCTGTCCATAAATGGAATATTATTCAGCCTTAAAAAGGAAGGAAATTCTGACACAGCTACCACATGGATGAACCTTGAGGACATTATGCTAAGTGAAATCAACCATAAAAGGACAAGTATTGTATGATTCCACTTACAGGGGGTCTCTAGAGTTGTCAGATTTATAGAGACAGAAAGTAGAAAGGCCAGTGCCAGGGCCTGGCTGGTGGATGGAACGGGAAGTTCATGTTTGGTGCGTACAGTTTCAGTTGGGGAAGATGAGAAAGTTCTGGGGATGGATGGTGGGGCTGGTTGCACAACGTGTAAAAGTGTTCAATGTCACTGAACGGTACACTTAAAAATGGTTAAGATGGTGAGTTTTATGTTATGTGTATCTTACCACAATTTTTTAAAAAATTCAAATTACCTGTGGCCAAAAAAACTGGATCCGGCCTATACGCCATGTGTGGGGGGCTCTCCATACTGTAAAGCCGGAGGCGCACGCAGAGTGGGGGAGAAAGTCAGAGCAAGAGCAAGGGCACAATCATTTCTGCTCCACTTGCCGATTTGGGGCAGCCTGACCACAGTGTGGGGACAGGAGTTCAGTCCCTGGTCTGCCTCTGGTAACCTTGGCCTCTCTGAGCCCCAGTTGTCAAAGGAAGGGCTCAGGTGGGTGAGGTAGTAGGAGCCCCCAGGCACTGAAAGAAAGTACCCCCTCCCCCCGCCCTCTGGAGCTCAGTGGAGGGTCCATCTGCCCTAGTGAGTTGCCCCCCAGCAGCCCCAGCCCCCAGCACTGCCTTCAGGCCTTCTCATGCCTCCCCTGCCCAGCTAGAGCTCAAGGCCAGAGCCAGCCCAGGGTCTGGTTACACCTCAGATGTCAAGCAGATTCCCAGTCCAACGTGTGGTCTAAAAATAGACCATTAAATCCTAAGGCCAGGAAGGCAGGATTGCAAGTGGAGAGGGAGGGAGAAAGCTCTTGGATCGGGGTGGGCTTTAGTCTCTGGTTGCCCTGGATTCTGTGCAGTGGGTTTCTGTTGTAACCACTGGAGAGAAGATGGGCATATGAGAATATTTTGAGGACATATAAGCCAGCTTGCTCTGGGAAGATAGGAGCGAAGCCCGAGAGGCTGGTGGCAGCTGTTTTTCCCCTTCTTCTGACACAGCCACAGGAATTCTCTGTCTCCTCGGGAGGATGTGGGCCTGGAGATAGAACTAGGGATGCTGCCAACTGAAACTGGGAAGCTAGAGAAAGCACGTGACATTGAGCTAGCCTTTGATGGGAGAGATGTAAAAAAGGGCTTTCCAGGCAGAAGGCACAATACGGGCAAAGGCATAGGGGAGTAAAAGAGGATATACATCTAGGAAGCGACAGTCCAGTGTGGTTGAGTCATACAGGCTGTGCGTAAGAGTGAGGATCGGTGGGCAGTGGAGCATACAAGGTAAATTGTCCCCTTTCCCCCACCAGGACTTTGAGAACCAGGATAAGGATTTAGGGATTTTAAGGATTTAGCCTGAGAACACCAGGGAGCCATGGATGGTGTTTGAGCTGAGGAATGGCACCCTGAGATTGCATCTTAGAAGGATCATTCTGGCACCTCTGTGGGGGTGTGGGGTTCAAGAAAATGAACCTCACAGACCTTGAACTCCAGGGATGTAACTGACCAAGGGCTGCTGTGTTCGTTGTTTGAGTCAAGGCCACGCTTCCCATGGGATGCTCCCAGCCACTGACTAAACACAAGGGGTTTACCAAGGCAGGCCCCTTCCCCAGAGACACAGGACTGCCTGACATCAACCAGACCTTCCTTGGACAACCTGGCAGACTACAGCCTTCTGCCCAACCTTCCTTCCCTCTTCTCTTCACCTGGGGCTGGATGTACAGCCTGACAGCTCTCCCAGCCTTCCACTCCCTCCTCGTTTCCACCCGCACGGGGGTTTCACCTAATACAATCCTTCCATAGTTTATCCCGTCCTGGCACTAGCTTCTCAGAGGGCCCAGACTAACGGGGTGAGACTAGAGGCGGGGGATATTGGTGGCCACAGGAACAGAAAGAAAGGGTGAATTTGAAGACATTTTAAAGGGCTAAGCCACAGGATGTCTTCAACTGCACCCTCAGCCCCCCTGGGCTTTCCTTAGGGTTACAACCCTAAGCTCTTGACATCCAGCGTGAGGATTGTCTATGTCCATACTTGTCTCTCCCACTAGATTCTGACTTTGTCCAATAAATAAATGAATGAGTGCGCGAGTGAATGAGTGAATGGACGGATGGATGAAGTAAAGGAAAAAGGACCATCTCAGATGCTCCTGGAGCTCTGGTTTGGGGCTTCTAGTGGATGGTTGTAGTTGGTATTTGCTATTTGTCCCTCTGGTGTTTTTTGCCACTCCAATTTTCCTTTGAAGAGTAAGCCTACACCCTTTTGTGCCTCAAAGGACACTATCAAGAGAGTGGGAAGACCGCCCACAGAATGGGAGAAAGTATCTGCAAGTCACATATCCAATCAGGGGTTAAATATATAAAGATATATAAAATATATAAATATATAAAGAACTCCTACAACTCAACAACCACAAACACCCAATTCAAAAATGGGAGGGAAAGAAGGCAAAGGCATTAAATAGACATTTCTCCAAAGAAGATATATACAAATAGTCAATAAGCACAGGAAAAGGTGCTCAGTATCTTTAGTCATCACGGAGTTGAAAATCAGAACCACAATGAGGTATCACTTCACACCATTAGAGTGGCTGTTACATTTAAAACAAAAACAACAGCAAATACAAAAAACCCAGAAAATAGCAAGTGTTGGCGAGGATGTGGAGCTGGACGTCTGCCAGACCTTCCTTGTGTGTTGCTGATTGGAATGTAAAATGACGCAGCCCCTGTGGAAAACAGTTCAACAGTTTTTCAAAAAGTTAGGCATAGAAGCCAGCAGTTCGGGACGCCTGAGTGGCTCAGTCGGTTAAGCGTCTGCCTTCAGCTCAGATCATGATCCCAGGGTCTTGGGATCGAGTCCCACATCCGGCTCCCTGCTCAGCGAGTCTGCTTCTCCCTCTGCCCCTGCTCAGTCTCGCTCTCTCTTGCTGTCTCTCAAATAAATAAAAAAAGCCAACAATTCTACTCCTAGATATACAGTCGAAAAAATTAAAAACAGGGACTCAAACAGGCACTTGCACACCCATATTCACACCAGCATTATTCACAAGAGCTAAAACGTGGAATCAACCGAAGTGTCCATCCACTGCTGAATGAACCCGTCGAGACGGAATGCGCTCTACCTGTACAATGGAATATTAATCAGCCATAAAACGAAGGGTATTCTGGGGCGCATGCGTGGCACAGTTGGTTGAGTGCCTGACTCTTGGTTTCGGTTCAGATCATGATTTCAGGGTTGTGGGATCGAGCCCCACTCTGAGCCCGCACTCAGCGCAGATCTGCTTGCCCCTCTCCCTCTGCTCCTCTCCCTGCTCAAGGTCTCTCTCTCTCTCTAAAATAAATATATAAGATCTTAAAAAAAAAAAAGGAAGGAAATTCTGACATATGCTGCCACATGGATGAGGCTTAAAGACATTATGCTCAGTGAAATTAACCAGTCATCAAAAGACAAGTATTGTATGATTTCACTGATATGAGATACTAGAAGGCAAGAGATGATGGTGGCTCAGCCACCGAGACCAGGCAGACTGGGATGGGAATAGGGGAGCGGGCTTTGCGGTGGGGGGGAGGGGGGTAAGGTTGAGAAGAGCAGGGTTCAGAGAGTAGTGTTTAACGTTTGAGACACCAACAGACATCCAGGTAGAAATGTGGGTGGTTGAGTCTATGAGTCTGGAGATCTAGGGAGTGTCCTGGGCTGGAGATACACATTTAGGAGACAACAGCATGAAGATGGAGTTCAAGGTCCCAAGACTGGAGGAGGTCACCAAGACTGCAAGAAAAGAGTCACAACCCTCCCTGGAGAGGCCCCATCGTCCTTTATTTGTCCCCCCGCCCCCAACCTCATGTGTTCCCAGATGGAGAGGTAAGGAAAGGGTGGTTCAAGAAGAAGAAATAATGTGTGCAGAGACTTGGAGGCTCTCTGATGCCTATGTGGTCACATTGGGCATTCTGAAAAGGTCAGAGTTCAGGGCCATAAGGGGAGTGGCAGGAAATACAGTGGCCCAGGGACGGGGCCAGATGTCAAAGGGCTTTCACTGAGAAGGAGCTGGGGCTTTTCCTAATGGCTGTGGGGAGCCATGGAAGGGAATTGTAGGAGAGGGGCGCAGAGCACTCAGCTCTGAGTGTTGGGGAGTGCCCTCTGACTACAGAGCAGGCACAGGCTGGATGAAGCCTGGATGAGGGGAAACTGACACAGAGAAAGGGGGGATATAGGTCCAGAAGATGTGGGTAGCCCTGAGCTGGCGCAGGACTGGGGGCGGGCAAAGGGTTGGACAACAGCAGGCGGATGCTTCCTTAGGGGCTCAGCTGCTGAGCAAAAGGTTCTGGGAGGATGCCCTACCCATCAGGAAAGACCCAAGGCTGCTGAGCACAGGCCCTGGCCCATCCTAGCCAAGGGGGCTGCGCCAGTGGTCAGAGTGGACCAGCCAGGGGGCGCCTGGGTGGCACAGTCCTTAGGCGTCTGCCTTCAGCTCAGGGCGTGATGGGATCGAGCCCCACATCAGGCTCCTCCGCTAGGAGGCTGCTTCTTCCTCTCCCACTCCCCCCGCTTGTGTTCCCTCTCTCTCTGGCTGTCTCTGTCAAATAAATAAATAAAATATTTAAAAAAAAAAAAAAAAAGAGTGGACCAGCCAGGCCTGCTGCAGAGGCACCCGGCTGGGGCAGTTTTCCACATGTCTGGCTTGAGGCAGGGGAGAGCCAGGCCTTGCCAGGATGTCCTGTGTGCCTTCAGTCAAGTCATTGCCCCTCTCTGGACCTCAGTTTCCTCACTTGGAAAATAGGCTTCCAGGAGAGTACAAAATGTCCAGGGGAGAGGCTATGAGTGAGGTTCAAAGAGGCTTCTAGTAAAGTGGAAAGAAACTGGTTTCTAATTCTGACTGGCCGTGTGACTTCGGGTAAGTCACTTAATCTTTCCCAGCCTTGACTTCTTCATCTGTGATATGGGATGGTAATATTATTACTACCTCATAGAGCAGTTGTGGGGATAAATCAGAGGCACTTCATACAGTGTCTGGTACCCAGTAGGGGCTCAACAAAGGTTAAGGATGCACCTTGTTCCCCTCCCCCATCCCTTCTCCTTTATTTTTATAATTTTTTTAAAGATTTTATTTATTTATTTGACAGAGAGAGAGACAGCGAGAGAGGGAACACAAGCAGGGGGAGTGGGAGAGGGAGAAGCAGGCTTCCGCGGAGCAGGGAGCCTGATGTAGGGCTCGATGCAGGGCTCGATGCAGGGCTCGATCCCAGGACTTTGGGATCATGACCTGAGCCGAAGGCAGACGCTTAACGACTGAGCCACCCAGGCGCCCCACGTCCCTTCTCCTTTAATGTGGACTTTATAGGAGAGAACAAGGGCCCGAGGGATGGGCCTCTGCACACTTGAGACGGCAGACAGAGGGAGGCCTTTAAGGTTTCAGAAGGAAAGCAGCCTCAAGGCCCTGGGTAATTTTAGCATTGGGAAGGGAACCAGGGGTAGAAGGTGGAAAAGGAGAAAGAAGAGTGTCCATGAGCCTTGGGGGGGCATGCAGGGCAGGGAGTAATCTCACCTCCCACCCCTTCCTTTAACAGGGGGGTCTGAGGGAGGAAGAGAGAGAGGGAACCTGCCCTGCCCCATCTACCAGGCCAGTGGGCCCTTCTCAGCATTAGTAATCAGAGAGGGGGACAGCAAGGCTGCCCAGGTCCCAGGAGATAAATTTAAGGAATTGTTAAAGTTTCAGAAAGCCAAGCAAACGCTGGTCTGGAATAGCCTAAAGTAGTTGCGTGTAATTGTAACCTGATCGTCCTTCCTGCTACAGAGCGAGAGCCCTCCAAGCGCGGTCCTAGGACCATCATTAATCACACGCCGCCATCATCACCTCAGAACTTGCTAGAAATGGAAAGTCTTGGGGCCCCTGGGCTGCTCAGTCGGTTAAATGGCCGCCTCTTGGTTTCAGCTCAGGTCCTGATCTCAGGGTTGTGGGAGAGAGCCCTGCATCAGGCTCCGTGCTCAGCAAGGAGTCTGCTTGTGGATTCTCTCTCTCTGCCCCCAACTACCCACTCCTTGCACATGCTCTCTCTCTCTCTCTCCCTCTCTCTAAAATAAATAAATAAACTTAAAAAAAAAAAAAAGAAAAGAAAAGAAATGAAAAGTCTTGGGTCCTACCCCAGACCTATTGAATCAGAAACTCTGTGGGGTGAGGCCTGCAATCTGCATATATGATTTTATTTGTTTATGTGTTTGTTTGTTTATTTATTTATTTATTTGAGGGGGCATTTGGCAGAGGGAGAGGGAGAGAGTCTTAAGAGTCTTAAGCAGACTCCGTGCTGAGCGTGGAGCTGGACATGGGGCTCAATCCCACTACTCTGAGATCAGGACCTAAGACGAAACCAAGAGTCGGAAGCTTAACTGTGCCACCCAGGACCCCCAGCATATGTGATTTTTAAACAGTGTTACTGTCTATAAAGAACTTGTCAAACTCAACACCCAAAGAACAAATAATCCAATCAAGAAATGGGCAGAAGACATGAACAGACATTTCTGCAAAGAAGATATCCAAACGGCCAAAAGACACATGAAAAAATGCTCCACATCTCTTGGCATCAGGGAAATACAATCAAAACCACAATGAGACACCACCTCACACCAGTCAGAATGGCTAAAATTAACAAGTCAGGAAACGACAGATGTTGGCGAGGATGTGGGGAAAGGGGAACCCTCTTACACTGTTGGTGGGAATGCAAGCTGGTGCAGCCACTGTGGAAAACAGTATGGGGGTTCCTCAAAAAGTTGAAAATTGAACTACCCTATGACCCAGCAATTGTACTACTAGGGATTTACCCCAAAGATGCGAATGTAGTGATCCGAAGGGGCACCTGCACCCCAGAGTTCACAACAGCAATGTCCACAATAGCCAAACTGTGGAAAGAGCCCAGATGTCCATTGACAGATGAATGGATAAAGAAGATGTGGTTCACCTATACAATAGAATGTTATTCAGCCATCAGAAATGATGAAGATTTACCGTTTACATCGACGTGGATGGAACTGGAGGGTATTCCGCTAAGTGAAACAAGTCAATTAGAGAAAAATAATTATTTCACTGATATGTGAAATTTTAAGAAACAAAACAGAGGATCATAGGGAAGGGGGGGGGAACCAAGACAAAACCAGAGACAAACCAGAAGAGACTCTAAATCATAGGAAAGAAACCGAGGGTTACTAGAGTAGAGGGAGGTGAAGGGATGGGGTAACTGGGTGATGGACATCAAGGAGGGCATGTGATGTAATGAGCACTGGGTGTTCTTTTTTTTTTTTTAATGTTTTTTTATTATATTATGTTAGTCACCATACAGTACATCCCCGGTTTCCGATGTAAAGTTCGATGATTCATTAGAGCACTGGGTGTTCCATAAGACTGAGGTATCACAGACCCGTGCCTCTGAAATCAATAATGCATTATGCTAATTAATTGAATTAAGAAAAATAAAACCGAAATCTATAAAAAAATAAACGAAAAAATTAATAAAATAAACAGTGTTACTGAGATATAATTCATGTCATACAATCCATCCATTTAAAGGTTTAATTCAACAGTTTGGGTGTTGTCACAGTGTGGTGCACAATCACCACAATCTAGTGTGAACCCCCACAAAACCCTGTCAGCAGTCACTCCCCATGTCCCTTTCACTCAACCTGTGGCAACCATAATCTGCTTTCTGTCGCTATGAATTTGCCTACTCTGGACATTTCATATGGACAGAATCATACAGCGTGTGGCTGTTTGTGTCTGGTCTCTTTCACATAGCGTAACGTTTTCAAGGTTCATGCACGTTGTAGCTGTTGTCGGCACTGCATTTCTTTCATATATATAAAGCGGAGTAATAGCCGGTTGTACGGATACACCACATTTTGTTTATCCATTCCTCTGTTGATGGACACGTGGGCTATGATGAGTGACGCTGCTATGAACATTCATGAACAAGTTTTTATGTGGACACAAAGCCCCCCCCCCCCGCCACCGCAGTGATTCTGAAGCACGCTCACATGTGGGAAGTTCTGCTGCGGACTAGTCTATTGGGCGAACATACCACAGTTTATCTCTCTGTTACTTTCAAACACTTTGGGTGTTTCCAGTGTTTGGCGTTATGACAATGATGCTATGAACATTACGCACATCCTTCCTGGTGCAGGACTTTCTATATGGTTGCAGGATTGCTGGATCAGAGAGTGTGCGGATCGTGAGCTTTCCTAGCTTAAACCACACTCTTTTCCAAAGTGGGTTGACTTATTACCCTCTGGCATATCCCGTGGTACTGTCAGCTCACCAACACTTGGTATTGATGGCCTTTTGTTTTATCTTATTTCATTCTTTTAAGATTTTTTTAAGTTTATTTACTTAAGCAGTCTCTACACCCAATGTGGGGTGTAAGCTCACCACCCTGAGACCAAGAGCCACGTGCTCCGCGGACTAAGCCCGCCAGGTGCCCCATTGATGGCCGTTTAATTTGGGTCAATATGTTAGGCATAAAATGTTATCCAGTTGTGTTTTAATTTGCATTTCCTGTTTATTAATGAGGTTGAGCACTTTTTTACATACTTAGTACCCTTTTGGATTTCCCCTTTTAGGAAGAGCTGGATCAAGTTTTTAGCCCATTTTTTCTGTGTTGTCTGCCTTTTTCCTGTTGATTGTAAGAAGTCTTGATGTATTTTTGATACTATCTTCTGTTTAATATTTGATGCCTAAATATGTATGTTTCGATGATCTTCTCTCACCCCATGGCTCATCTTTTCACTTTTCGTGATGTTAAAATCCCTAATCTTATATTCAACAGTCTCGTGTCTCTAAAGGAATGAATGAACAAGGTATTAGATTGATCTTGGGATTTAAAATGATGCTTTGGAAAACAGCATCACTTCTATGCTATTCCTGCCTAAATACATAAACTGAATCTCCTCTGACAAACCAGATACAAGGACATTTAAAAAAATATTTATTTATTCATTTATTTGAAAGAGAGAAAGTGCAGAGAGAGAGCATGAGGGGAGCCCTCCTCTCCCCCCTTCCCCCCACAGAGGGGGAGAAGGAGAGGCAGACTCCCCGCTGAGCTGCTGAGCAGGAAGTGAGGCTCAATCCCAGGACCGTGGGATCATGACCCCAGTGGAAGGCAGATGCCCAACCGAGTCACCCAGGTGCCCCTGGATGGAGGGACATTTTACAAAAAACTAATCCACACTCTTCATAAGTGTCAGTGTTATGCAAGACAGAGAAAGGAGCTGTTACCGTTTAATCAAGGCTGAAGAGATATCATAAATGAACATAAACATGATCTTGAATTTTCTTCAGTTATAGAGGACATGATCGGGACAATTGGCAAAATCTGAATAAGGACTGCAGATAAAACAAGACATTATTAATGTATCGTTGTCAGTTTTTTGGCTTTGATCATTGAACTGTGGTTATGTAAGGAAACGTCCTTGTTTTCATTAAACACACACCGAAGGATTTAGGATAAAGAGGCATCATGTCTGCAAGTTGCTCTTAAATTCAGGGGGGAAAAAGCACTTACAGAGAGAAGGATAAAATAAATGTGGTAATATGTTAACATTGGGAATCTGGTGAAAGGAATATTTGTTCTATTCTTGCAACTGCTCTTTATGTCTGAAATTATGTCAAAATAAAAAGTAAAAAACAAATCTGTTCACAATAGCTACTGAAATCAGAAATTAGCCAAGAGCAGGAATTAGAGATTTCTGCTACATATACAAACAACCCGAAAGCAAATGAACAAAAAATTTTAATAGACACTTCAAATAAGAGGAAGTGCACTGGCCAATACACATATGAAAATATGCCTTATCTCATTAATGATCAGGAAATTAAACAAATTAAAATAAATTAAATATAGGGGCGCCTGGGTGGCACAGCGGTTGAGCGTCTGCCTTCGGCTCAGGGCGTGATCCCAGCGTTGTGGGATCGAGCCCCACATCAGGCTCCTCCCCTGTGAGCCTGCTTCTTCCTCTCCCACTCCCCCTGCTTGTGTTCTCTCTCTCGCTGGCTGTCTCTATCTCTGTCAAATAAATAAATAAAATCTTTAAAAAAAAAATAAATAAATTAAATATAAATGAATAAAAATAAAAATCAATTAAACAAAATGACAATGAGATAACTCCCACCAAATTGGTGAAAGTAAGTGTCTGACGATACCGACTGTAGCCCCACGGGACAGCGGGAATGAACGCCCGCTACTAGGTGGGAATGTGCTTTTATTGGTTCACTTACTTTGGGAGGTGGTTGGGCATTATCTAGCAAAGCCAGAGACACACATTCTGTGGTCCAACAACTTCACTCTTAGATATGTAAGCAGAGAATTGCCCTGTATATATGTGGCAAGACACATGTACAAGACCACAGCAGCACTGTCCCCAAGGTGGAAACAGGCGGAAAATCCATGAACAGGAGAATGGATCGCTCATTACTGGAATGTTATACACCAATGAAAATGAACGCACTACATCTGCAGGTAACAACATGGGTGGGCCTTACAGATACAAAAATCATGTTTATATTCTTACAAACATAATATGGAATAAAGGCCATGTGGTTTTGTTTACAGAAAGTTTCCAAGTAGATAAAACTAAAGCTATACTGATTAAGGATACATAAACAGGTAATAAAACTATGAAGGAAAGCGATAAACAGATCCCTAAGGTGGGGAGCGTGTTTAATGTGTAAGAGGAGTGTGATTGTGCAGGGAAAGGGGGCCAGTGCGGGTGGTCTGAGGAGTTGGCAGAGTTCTATTTCTTTTTTTTTTTTTTAAAGATTTTATTTATTTATTTGACAGAGATAGAGACAGCCAGCGAGAGAGGGAACACAAGCAGGGGGAGTGGGAGAGGAAGAAGCAGGCTCATAGCAGAAGAGCCTGATGTGGGGCTCGATCCCACAACGCCAGGATCACGCCCTGAGCCGAAGGCAGACGCTTAACCGCTGTGCCACCCAGGCGCCCCAGAGTTCTATTTCTTTACCTGGGTCGTTGTTTACTTTACCCGGTCGAGAGTTTACTTTATAGGTATTTTTCAACCTGTGTGTCTATCTTGGATACTTTTCTCTGTATTATATTCCACAATAACAATGGTTTAAATCAATTAAAATTAAATAATTCAATAATTAAAAAAAGAAGTAATCTTCGCTCTTTGCTCAACTGGAGTGCTATTACAGCGTATGGACACAAGAGGGAGCTCTAACCAGGGAGGCGCGGCGAAATGAGGTTTCCTAGCAACGGAGAAAAACATTGAGGAAGAAACTTGCTGAAAGTCGTTAACTGTATTCCGGCTCCTGAACCTGCCAGGTCGGCCCGGGTCGACTTTGGTACCTGGAGAGTGTCTGTTGGGTCTAAGAGCCTCTCTGACCTTTCCGGATGGGCTCTTCTCCCAAACGCGAGGTCAAGTCCGGGGAGGCCAGGGAGGCTGCGCCTTCGCGTTAATGAGCTTGGTTTTCTCGCCAGTGTCAGATAATGAAACCCTCAGGCCTTGACGGAGGGCCCTTCTCCGTAAGGCTGCAAATGCGTAGCAGTGTTTCCCTCGAAAAACGAAAAACGGAAGAAATTAAGAGGGTGCACCAGGTCACAAAGGAAGAAGGCTTTAGAGATTTGGGTTGTGGTGAAGGTTTTCTGGATTGTTGACAAAACAGAGGGTTTTATAATGAATAGGTAAATCTCATGCCAGGTGGGCTAATGGTGATGTGCATATGCAGATTACACTGTGTGAGGGAGCTTTTCCCATACTTCATCTCACTTAATTTCACAACCATTCTGCTCTCACTCCATTTGGTAGATGAAGAAACTGAGACTCAGAGACATTTTTCCCCTCTCCTTCCACTTACATTCAGTTTACTTTTTCTTCTTTTCATTTTTTTCTTTTATTGGATATCTTTCTTATATCGGTTGGCAATGTAATGCTTACTCCAGGGAAGTCAGAGAATATAAGAACATTAAAATACTCCCACTCACAAAGAAACAACCTCTAGTAACACCTCAGAGCAGTGTTCTCGAACATGTCAACAGCATCACCTGGAAGACTTGTTAAAACCCAGATTGCTGGGCCCCACTCTGGAATTTCTGTACCTGTGAGGCGGGACTCAAGAATTTACATTTTAAACAAGTTCCCAGCTGCTGCTGCTGCTGCTAGTCCCCAAGCCACACTCAGAGGACCACTGCCTTAGTATATAACCTTATACAGTCCTTCTATGTGTCACACACATGGATTCCTCACCAAAATATGATGGACATTTAGGTGGCTTGTCCAGGAGCATTCTCATATTCTAAATCTTTGATGTATCCTTCATTATTACCCGAATAATGAAGATTGTCATAATTATTAATTATCTTAATTTTTAAATTATTCAGATGAAGTTTCCAGTTCTAGACACAGAATCGTTGAGTCAAAAGACCTGTGTGTTTTTTACGGTTTTAATATATATTGTCAAATTGGCACCAAAGAATCTAATGTTTGCCATGTACTGTGCAAACGGGTCATCTCATTTAATCTTCACAAGTTTTTCGTTCAGCATATATTCATTGAATGCTACTTTTTTAAAAGACTTTATTTATTTATTTATTTATTTATTTATTTATTTATTTATTTGACAGAGCAAAAGCAGGGAGAGCAGGAGAGGGAGAAGCAGGACTCTGGGATCATGACCTGAGCCAAAGACAGATGCTTAACTGACTGAGCCACCCAGGCACCTTTAAGTAGGCTCCATGCTCTGTGTGGAGCCCAAAGAGAGGCTTGAACTCATGACCTGATCAAGACCTGAGCTACTTTGTGCCAGGTACTTTAGGGACTCAGGATTAAGCATGACGAGGCAATCCGATGAGGTAGATACTATTATTATTCCCATTGTATAGCTGAGGAAACTGAGATCCACGCGATGACTTGCCTAAGAAGACTCAGTGAGTAGCTGTATCCTGGGGCTGGCTGCTTCAATCATTTGCACAAAGAAAGTCACCGCCTGCTCCAGGCATGCTGCATTGTTCCACAGTGAAGGGAAGATTTTAATTTTGGGTGGCAACTCTTTTCCCTCTTCTTTTTTTTTTTTTTCCATCACGATCCTGGAAAAGTCAAATGAGGAAACATCCTGGCATACAGCATTTGGAAATAAAACTCATCCATAAAGCTGCCAGGAATAAAAGCTAACAAAACTTTCTCAACTGAACTTGATTTCCCACTGTTAAGAAATTAGGCAGAACTGGCCCCATTTGATCCCAAAGTTAGACTTGTTAGAAAAACCTCTAACAAAAAGCACGATAGATGTGTATGGACATGTAGCAATTCAGTCAGATCTTGTTTTCCACTTTCCCAAATTAACTAATTACAGGCGTGGGCTGTGTATCTCATAGGGTTAAATGCAAAAGCTTGTGGGTCAAACAGATTTGACAGAGCAGAGGATTTTACAATAAATTATTATAACCCTGGAAGCTTCAGTTTCCTCATTTGCAAAATGGGGCTAAGAATCCTTTCTTGATAGGTCTCGATATAAGATCTAAAGGATTCAGGGGTGGTGGTCACCATCCATCTCCCTTTTAATCCACTACTCTGCCCCATGCAAACCCCAGCAGTAGCCCACACCCCAGTGGCTGTGTTGCTTGAGGCGGCTTTGATGGACAGAGTGACATGGCTTGAAGTGCATGTTGTCCAACTGTGCATCTGGCTTATACGTTCTTTTTCATCCCTAACAGGAAAAAGGTCCAGAGACAGTTCACTCTTACGTAGGGCAGACAACGATACACATTTATAATCTATCTCGAGGCTGTGTTCTCTCTTCTGTTCTCTGTCATAATAAAGGCTGAAGGGACTGGACAATCAGACATTCTGCAAAACATCACATTGGTCCACTCTACTAGTGAAACCGTGTTTATAGGGCTGGATGAAACTGATCTGTGCCTGGAGAGTAGGAGATAAACCCTATAAGAATTCAAGGATTCTAGAGGATGGGCAACTCCCCCGAGTAAGTGTCGGGGGCTCACCACATCAGTGTAGTTTTGGGGGGAGCGGTCTGGGGCATGCTGGGACAGCCCCTGCAAAGTAAAGAACATGTGATTACATCTTGTACCTCCCTCCATTCAGAAGGAAGCCCAGTACCCGGTAGGCTTCTGCAGGCTGGAGTCAGCATATTTTTTACTTAAGAATAGGAATCCAACCTATTTTCTGAATGGCGTGGAAGGCTGTCATTTTCTGAGCAGGTCCTGGCCAGAAGAGAGCTCTGCTGTAGGTCCAGGCTGGACTGCAGGCTTCTCTGCCTCCAGAGCCACATGGCCCAGAAGACCTTATGGTCTTCGATGTCTCTGTGGTGGGAAAAGGTACCACGTGTCTATGGCAAGCCCAGTGAAATAAACACAATCTAGACCCCTAGCATTCTGGAGAAAGGCCATTCAATCTGCAAGAGAGAACTATCACCCTGTGAGAACCTCCTCCCAGGGTGGGCACTGGTAGAGATGAAGAAACTGACCAGGCACATTAAGGAGCCTATAGCCAGAATGGCCCATTACCAGCTGGGATCTGTGAGACCTACCAAGTCATAAGGTCGGGCGGGCTTGACAGTCATCCAAAGTAAGATGGTGCATCTGGGATCAGGCACAAGCGGGGCTGGAGGTCACCAATAAGCTGCACACGCAGGTGGCCTAGACCCCCATGTCATCCACCAATATTGCACCAACCCCTCTCCTTCATCTCACACCTATGGCGGCATGGGGCTCCCCTATGACCAGCTAACAAGGGGAGAAAGGCTAAGCTTGATTCCCAGATGGGTCTGTTTGGGAGGTGGGTGTAAACGGAAAATGGAAGACAGGTACATTACAGTGTCACCCAGAGGTGACCTTTAAAGACAATAAGGAGGTGGAATCTAACCAATGGACTGGGCCTTGGGCAGAGCACTTGGGCATCCACTCTGTGGACAAGAGAAGTAGCATGAGGGAAGAATAAATACAGACTCTGGGCAGTGGCAAAAACAGGCTGGATAAATATTGAAAGACTGGGGACAAGGCGGTCTGGGAAGGAAGGTTGTGTGGGACCCACAGGCATGGGCACAAAGTGTGAAGATCTTGCATCATATGTTGACCTTCATCAGAGAGCATCCATTATGGAAGAGGTACTAAACAGCCAACAGGCCAGAGGGACACAGCCAGGTCATCAGTCTCTGCCACCCCAGTTTTGGCATAATAGACTCATAATGAAGAAGCCATGAGGCAGGAATAGACGTTCCACATTCACTAAGAATGATCTAGCTACTACTGCTGCTGAATGTCCACTTTTCCAGCAGCAAAGATCAACATGGAGCCATCAATGTGGTGCCACCATTCGAAGAACCCCACCAGCCACCTGGTGGCAAGTTAATTAAATTGGACCTCTTTTACCTGGAAGAAGAAGCAATTCCTCTTGACTGGGACATATCTTCCTACACGGGTTTACCTTTCCTGGCTACTGGGTCTCAGCCAATCTAAAGACTTGCAGAGTGTTTGGTCTATTAATGTTTGGTCTCAGATAACATCATATTAGACCAAAGGACTCCCTTTACAGAAAACGAGGTGCAGCAGTGGGCATAGGATCATGGGCTCCCCCGGACTTATGACATACCACGTTGCCCAGAAGCTGCTGACCTCTGGAGGACTTTAGACTTTGGAGGATTTGGGTGCCGAAACCTACATCCAAGCCAGTCAAAGTGGAGCTCAAGGAAAGAACAGGTTTTGGGTCTCCCAGTTCCAGCCCAGGAGTATCTCATTTCTACCCCTACAGACTTCTAAAAAGCAGGTTCTTTAGTTCTTAATTCTTTCTGACTTGTGTTCTTTCTCTCTTGCACATATGCAATCAATTCTGCCTAAAAGCCATTGTACCATCATGCTCTCTTGAGTACCACTGCCATGAGCTGCTTCCCACAGACCTCCCTGGCCTGCCTGGAGGCTTTCTTGGTCAATAGCTGGCAAGGCTCCAGTCCTATTGGGCCAAAGACTCTGTCATTCCTTCCCTTTCCCAAACATCTGAGCAGATCCACGGCTCCAGCTTTCTAGAGTCATAGGCAAGGAATCTTGGTAGGAGGTAGGCTCAGATTCAATTTCTGTTCTTTTCCCAGATGCATTAAGCTCTTGCCAATCTAACAATCTCTAGAAAACTCTATTTTATGCCCAAAATTTGTGATGAGCAGAATCCTGAGGAATGATAAGGCTCCTCTCGGTAACAACGACTTTCCTATTGTCTTCCAGCTGGATCTGGCGAGGGGTCTACAGGTGGTGATGATACCATGTTAGAGGGTCCTACTGAACCTAGAGGCCACCTTAGAAAGGGCTCTAAGGCCCCTACACCTCTGGCTGCCCTGACTCGTCCTCTTGCTAAGACCATGTTCTCACAGGCAACATGGGAGATGGTGGGTGAGAGAAACAGTCAGGAACTGAAAACCTTCCCCTCTTCGCTCCGCAGCCCTGCGTGCTGTCCTGTGGGTGCTCTTGTGATCACAGTTTGCATATGAAAGAAGTTTATGTTTAAAATGTTAGGTAGGCCTAAAAATAAAAAGTACTTTAGCTAGAAAAAAATGTGATGCAACTGAGGCACCAATTTGGAAATGACAGTCTGCGGGGCAAGATACCCTGCAAGGGGGCAGCATTCACCCTAGACCGAGACCACGGGTGGGTGCGGTCTATAAGCAGAATAAATGGATTTGGGAAGCAGGGGGTGGAAATAAGAGCGACTCCTCTCACCATACGCCCAGTGAGCCACTGGGAGAATTTGGGCTTCCCATCCTCACAACTGGGTTCTGTAGGTCGAGAGGTCCTGGGTCCCCCGGGGGTGAGGGGGGGCAGGGGGTGCTTCCACCAGGAGACACGAGAGTCCCATTGAACCTTAAGCTGTAGCTGCTACCTGATCATTTCAAGCTCCTGGTGCCAAGAGACCAGCAGGCAAGAAGAGGAGTCACCCTTCTGGCAAGTGACTTGACCGCAACATCAGGAGGAAGCAGAGCTGTCGTTACACAAAGGACAGAGAGAAATACATTCGATGCTCCAGGGCACCCACTTGTGTGTTTCTTGATGGTAAATAGACAGATGGCAAATACACAGACGCAGCAACCATGACTAAGACGAGCACGGCGATGAAGGTCTCAGACCCCTTCGAGAGGAAGGGCTGGGCCACCTCGCTAGGGAAGCCCTTAGACAGCAGAGGTCTGAGCTGAGGGTTAGGGAGTCTAGAATGGGAGGGAGAGAGCGAGTATACCAGCTGTAGCGTGAGAGCTGGAGCTCATTCCGCCAACCCGCTAAAGCTTCCCCAGAAAAAGAGAAGGATCAGAACGCTGGAGGAGTCGCTCTCAGATGGTGTTAACTTATCTTACAAAGCAAGGGATCCAGATGATACAGAAGCGTAGTGAACGCGGTGATGTGTGCCAGTCTCCTCCTGCGGAAGCCGCACGCGCCCTCTGCGGCTGCCAGGAGTCGTGCCCTTTACGGATGGCGCTGCCTCGTCCAAGGTCATGGTTCCTCTTTGGAGATAGCCCCAGCCAGTGACTGGCCAATGTCGGGGTACAAAGGCCTGGCCCCCTTCCATCAATTCAGGACAGCTGTAAAGAGCCATCCCATTTTCAGAGCTCCCAGTGCCTGAGGTCTCTGTTGTCACTCCCTTGCACTTCTTCTCCCTTGTGAAATTCTGCTGTCCTCGCCCCCTCGCAAGTGTTGATCCCAAGAGAACTTCATTAAATCGCTTGCGGGCGAAACTTCTCCTCCGAGTCTGTCTCCCGGGGAACCTGGCCCAGCACAGCGTGCACACCCTCAGCCACACGAGTTAATGTCAAACCAGTCCCAAGATGGTTGTACCAACTTACGTTCCTACCAACGATGCATGAGAGCTCTATTTGCTCAACATCCTCGCCAAATCCTGGTATTGTTAGGCTTTTTATTTTTAGCCAATCTGATGGGTGTGAAATGGAATCTCATTGTGGTTTGAATTTACATTTCCCTGATGACTAATGAGGTTGGGCACCTCATGGGTTTACCGGCCACTTGGGTTCACTCTTTGGGAACAACCCCGGCTCCCTCGCCAGTTCGTTTCACAGACCCACTCCTGTAATGCTGTTCAATAAGGGAGTGAGGCCACCAATCTCAATGAAGCCCTCTGCCCTCTTCTGACTTGACATCTGAGCAGTGTGACATTTGGTAGACCACATCGTTCCCCCATCACCCTCTTTTCTTGGCTTCCTTGACATTGCACTGTCCTCATCTTCCCCTCCCTCACTAGCCGCCCTTCGTCTGTCCCCTCAGCAGGCAGAGGCATGACTGTCGCGTGTTGGGGGTCCTCAGGGAATAGTCTATGCTCTCTTCTCACCACGCTCCGACCCCTTCTGCAGGCACACTCACACACACCCCCAGCTGCAGTCACCATCATCACACACCGAGGATTCCCACGTTCCTCTCCGTTGACGCTTCCTCACGAATGTCTCAAAGCCTTTCCACTTCCATCCACACAAAAGAGAAATCGTGACTTTCCCTCCCAAACCTGGTTGTTGGCCAGCATTTCCTGCTTCAGTAACGGTGTCGCAGTTCTCCTGATTCTAAACCAAACACCCAGGAATCCCTCCCTCTACCTGATTCAAGCCAGCAGGTTCGAAATTGGTTATCTTCAGTTTACCCCTCCAGATCCACTCTCCATCCTTCTCCGTTCTACTCTCTGCCTCAGGAAGTGGATTATATGGCCACCATGAATGGGCTTCCTCGTTCTTTAGTTTCTGATTAGGTTGGACCAATGGTGTTTTAGTTGTTGGGGTGTAACAAGCTACCTCACAACTGCTTCATTGTCTCTCTTGATTCTGTGGGTAGACTGGGGTCATCTGGGGTCAGGTCTGCTCCACCTGATGTCTGCAGTGGTGGCAGTCCCTTGGGGACTCAATTCTGCTGGAACATCCGAGGTGGTGTTCTCATGTCTGGCCAGCTGGAGCAGATGGCTAGAAGTCTGGACTGAGCAGGAATAGGAAGGCTGCAACTCTCTTTTTCCAAGTCATTTCAGGCCTCTCCCTCTCCCTCAGGCCTCTCCCTGTGGTCTTTCCAGCACAAGGTAGACAGACTTCTCATAAGGCAGCTCAGGGTTCCCCAGCCTGCAAACGTTGGAATTGCCAGGCCCTCTTAATCCATAGGCCCAGAGCCAACGCAGTATCACTTCTGCTCCTTCTGTTGGTTAGAGTGGGTCACAGGACCAGCCCAGATACAACACGGGAAGGGAGTACACAAAGGCATGGACATCAGGAGGCATGATTCACCAGGGGCCATCCTTAGAGACTAGCCACCCTAGTCTGCTATCTGGTCCCCAAGGTCTCTCTTGCGTGCAAAATAAAATCTGTCCCCCTTCCCACAATCCCCAAAGTCTTATCCATTACAGCCTCAGACTCGGGCCTGACATCGTTTTCCATCAACTAAATTTCATCCTTGTTGAGGAGGCACTTGGGCATGGTTTCTCTTGATCTGAAGACCTGCGGACTGGAGGAAGAAGTTATCTGCCCCCACATACTCAACTCACACTCCCATTCTACAAGGGGAAACACAGAGGAGTCGCAGGTCCATCGCAATTACGAAATTCCTCTGAGTACGATTGATTCCCTTTGCTCCAGGGGTAAGGAATGAGTGCTGAGGAAGGCCTGCTCGCTGGGCTGGCTGCACAGGCTCGTCTTATTTTGTTGTACTTTATTGTACTTGGCAGATATTGCAGTTTTTACAAATTGAAGCTTTCAGACTTCCATGGAGGGAGTCATTGCAGACGCGGTAGAAATAGCAAGAGAACTAGAAACCAGAAGTGGAGCCTGAAGACGTGACTGAATTGTGATAATCTCATGATCAAACGTGAAAGGATGAGGAACTGCTTCTTGCGGATGAGCAAAGTGGTTTCTTGAGACGGAATCCACTCCTGGTGGAGATGCTATGAAAACAGTTGAAAGGGCAATAAAGGATTTAGAATACGACATAAACTCAGCTGATAAAGCAGTGGAGGGGTTTGAGAGGATCGACTCCAATTTTGAAAGAAGTTCTACTGTGGGTAGAAAGCGATCAAACAGCATCACATGCCACAGAGAAATTGTTTGTGAAAGGAAGAGTCAATCAATGTGGCCAATTTTATTGTCTTCTTTTGAGAAACTGCCGCAGCCACCCCAGCCGTCAGCAACCACCCCTGAGATCAGCCAGCAGCCGTCCACATCGAGACAGCACCCTCCACCAGCAAAACAATTATGACTGCTGAAAGCTCGGATCATGGTTAGCATTTTTTAGCAATAAAGCATTTTTAATTAATGTGCATTTTTTAGACATAGTGCTATTGCACACTCAAAACTACAGTATAGGATAAGCGTAACTTTTATACACACCAGGAAACCAAAAAATGCGCTTGACTCGCGCTGTCGAGGTGCTCATTTGATTGCGGTGGTCTGGAACAGAAGAATCCACAATACCGGCCGACATGTGCTTGTCTGTGGCTCTTGGCCCCACCCTCTGAGTCATCCTTCTTTTCCATAAGAAATGCCCCATGTTGGCCTGTTTCCTGCCCTTAGGATGTTGGGGTCACAAAGGCTCCTTTTTGTTTTATAATGTCGCTGTTCTTTTCAGTCCAAGTTAGTCAAAGAGAAAAATGTGTGATTTCCTATGTAGCAAATCACCCACTCCAGTAGACAAAAGCCAGACTTCCATTTCTTCCCAAAACAGGCCCTCTTCTACTTTGGGCCACAGGCAAGCTGCTAAGGGACAATGGCTTCAGGGAACCTCAGAAGCCTTTTTGTCTAGCTGAGAGGATCTATCTGATAATACCCATAAATCCAGCCGAAGTCCCAACACAGGGTTGCATGGCTGCATGCTTCATCTAACCTTGACCCTGAGGACACAGCTTACTGGCAGCACCCCATATTGGATCTTTTTAAAGATTTTATTTTTATTGATTTATTTGAGAGAGCACCAGTGCACAAGCAGGGAGAGGAGCAGAGGGGGAGGAGCAGAGGGGAAGGGAGAGGGAGATCATCTCCAGCAGACTCCCTGCTGAGCATAGAGCCCAATGTGGGGCCTGATCCAATGACCCTGAGATCATGGCCTGAGCCGAAACCAAGAGTTGGACACTAAACCCACTGAGCCACCCAGGTGCCCCCTTAGATTTGATTTTTTGCCACCAGGTTCCCTCCATCTCCCTAGGTTTTTATTTTCTTTGAGAATCTTTATTGGGCTACACAGGGTGGGAATGAGATGATTTTCCAACCGAGCAAGCTTGAGGTTAGAAGCTTTTCCTTTAGATTCACTTGAATACCAAACAGTTCTTTCGTTGGGCCATCTCTCTACCCATACCTCAGCTAAAGTGAACCATTGGCTCTTTCAACGTTCTGCCTTGAAATCTTCTTAGCCAAATCAACAAGTTCATGAACTAAATTTTCTATTTTCCACATTATTACAAGGAACAGTTTAACTAAATTGTTCTGTCAGTATGTAAGTTGGGTTCCCTTTCCTCAGCCTTTTATAACAATTTCCTCACAGTCCTTCCAGGTTCCAATAACAACCACATCAAGGCCCTTTGAGCCTCTGCCCACTGCCCTGTCCTTCAGCCAATGTCCCATGCTTTTGGTGGTGTTTATTGGAACTCTCCACTTCTCAACATCAATTCCTGTTTTGGCTAAAGTTTAAACCAGCAAACATTTATGATCTTTCACGATTCTGTGGATTGACGGGGCTCAGCTTCACACGATGTTGGCTGGGACAGCAGTCATCCGGGAGCTCTACTGGGCTGGACTATTCAAGATGGCTCACCGGCATGGCTGCAACTTGTGGGGACAGCTTGAAGGCTGGGCTCAGCTGGGGCACTGGGACACTGGGCCTCTCTCTTTCCATGCCTCTCTCGTTCTCTCGACTTGGCTCCTCCGTGTGCTCTGTCCCAGTGGTCTCTTCAACAGGGCAGGAAGACCTAGGACAAGTTTCATAAATTCTCTGCCCCTAGCTCTGCTTATTCCTCACCTGTCCCTGTTCCCCCAAGAAGGCTCTGACTCTGTACCCTTCTGACAGGGCAGTTATCTTGTTGGAGCCACCATTTATGGCCCACTTGGGATTGTTCTGTCCTGTGCTGAGCCCTGTGCTAGGGATTGGACCTGCATTTTTTTCCATTAAGTCTCAAGCAATCCCTGTTCGGCAGACATGACTTTCTCATTTTATAAATCAGAAATGTTCTGTGACTTGCCCAAGATCATAGGACTAGATAAGGGGCAAAGCTGGACTGGAATCCTGGTCCATCCAACGCCACGGTCTTTGCCCTCTTCAGTCCACTGTCAGTCAGTGAACCCCAGGACTAGGTCACTGCTGGCTGAGAGGAATCTCGATTTTTTCAGGTATAACATACACATGGAGAAATACATAAAGTTTACTAACCTTCCTTGTACAGCTCAGCGACTTTACATACGTACACACCCATGCGACAGCTGTCAAGATCGAGACACATACGTACCACCTCTGACCTTAACAAGCACCCTCATGCCTCTTCGCAACCTCTGACCTCTGACCTCTGCCGTCATCCAGTAGTTTTGTGTGCTTTTGAACCTCGGAGAAATGGAATCATAGAGTACGGGCTCCTTGGTCTGGCTTCTTTCAGTCAGCGTTGAGTCAGCCTATCAGGTTCGCTCCCGGCAGGCAGCTAACGGCAGACCCTCTTCACTGCCCTGTGCTATTCCGTTGCTGGGACACATGACAGTTTCGTTATCTAGTCTCCTGTGGGTGGGTATTTGGGTGTCTCCGGTTTGGGGCTTCTGTGAATACAGCTGCTAGGAACATCCATGTACTTGTTTTCGCGTGGACTTCAGCACTCATTTGTTTGTGGAATAGAACAGCTGTTTCATAGGGTAGGTATAAGTTTAACCTCACAGAAAGCACCAGGTTTCTAAACTGGTTGCTCCATTTTACGTTCCCACCAGCAATGTATGAGCGATCCAGTTAGCAGATTGAGATGTAATTCACATACCCTAAAATCCACCCTTTTAAGGTACACAGTTCAGTAGTTTTACTATACTCACAGAGTGGTATGACCATCCCTGCTAATTCCATAACATCTCATCACCCCAAAAGAAGGCCCACGTTCATTAGTAATCATTCCACATTCCTCCCTTCTGCCCCCAGCCTCCCCTCCCCTGGCAACCACCGATCTCCTTTTACTCTCTATGGATATGCCTGTTCTGGACATTTCATGCAAAGGGAATCATACAAGGACACCTGGGTGCCTCAGTCAGTTAAGTGTCCAACTCTTGACTTCGGCTCAGGTCACGGTCTCAGGGTTGTGAGATCGAGCCCCACACCAGGCTCTGTGCTCAGCTTGGAGTCCGCTTGAGATTCCCCCCTTCTCCCTCTGCCCCTCCCCACCACCTGCACGTTCTCACGCGCTCTCTCTCTCTCTCTCTCTGTTAAAGGGGCGCCTGGGTGGCTCAGTCAGTTAAGCATTTGCCTTCAGCTCAGGTCATGATCCTGGGGTCCTGGGATTGAGTCCCATGTCGGGTTCCCTGCTCTGTGGGAAGCCTGCTTCTCCTGCTCTCTCTGCCTGCTGCTCTCCCTGCTGTGTTTTCTCTCTCTCTCTGTGTGAAATAAATAAATAAAATCTTAAAAAAAAGAAAGAAAGAAAGAAAGAACGTCTTAAAAAAAAAGGCAATCATACAATCAGGCCTTTCGTGTCTGACTTCTCTCACTTCTCGTAACGTTTTCAAGTTCCGTCCATGCTGAGGCCTGGGTCAGTACTTCATTCCTTTTGATTGCCAAATAATATTCTATTACATGCCAATATCACATTCTGTTCATCCAGTTAACAGATGATGGACATTTGAGTTGTTTCCACATTATGGCTATCATAAACAATGCTGCTGTGAACATTGGTGTGCAAGTCTCCGTGGGGACATCCATTTTCTATTCTCGTGTGTGTGCACCTAGGAGAGGAATTACTGGATCTCTTTGGATCTTACAGATCCAGGGAAAGAATTCCTGATGCAGAAATTTCCAGCATGAAGACAGTCCACCCATACATCTGGGCCTCATCATCCACTCTGCAGAAGATGATTCACAGCTGGGAGGCATCCAGAGTCTTTTCATGATCAGCGGCAAAGTTAAAATCTAGATTTATCTAGGAGACAGTGTGTAGAGCAACCTCCTGGGGTTATAAAGGACGACAGACCTGAAATCCCACGGTTCGCTATTTCCTAGTTATGTGAACTTGGGCAAGGTACTTAACTTCTCTGAGCCTGGTGTTCTTATCTGTATGGTGAGCACAAACAACCCCTACTTTACAGATAGCAATCTTCTAGCATTTTGGTCCTGACCCGCGAAAGCAGCATGGATCGAGTAAGCTCGAGTTCCATCCCCTTTTGTCTTCCTTCATCCGATTCTTCCTGTGTCTGAAAAATGTGCTACTCTGAGCAAAAAATAGCTTCAGGCAGGAGCACTGGCTCTCAACTCTGGCTGCGCATTAAACTCACATAGAGATTTTTTTTTTTTTTTGGAAGCATCCCAATGCCCAGCGCCTAGCCCAGGAGTGCTGATTTAATACCCCTGGGTTAGAGACTGGGCATCTGTTTTTCAATGAAGCTCCCAGGGGATTCCGAGGTGTAGCCAGGGCTGAGAACGACTGTGCTAAGTAATGAATTAACTGTGATTGAGAGGCTGAAAGAAGGTTCTAGCGACCAACCAGCTGGTTTGCCCAGGACCAACAAAGTTTTAGCACTACAATTTCTGCATCCTAAGAAACCTCTCAATTCTGGGCCAATTGGGCTATTTGGCCACCCATCAGGAAGATGATAGACAGACGTCGAGATGTGGTAGATATTTAGGATTTCCTTTCAAGTTTCAGGTTTGAAGACAAAACTCTTTTGAATTTACAGAATAAAGACTATAAAACTGCTTACTACACCCCAGCTCATTTGTGGCATCTCAGCACAGAGTTTGAAATGCACAGGGAAGCTACCAGCTCTGCAGCTCCCCCACAAGCAGTGGGAAGGAGACAAAGGTCAGGAGGGAAGGGACTAGTTAGGACAGTACTTCCCAAACTTAAGTGTGTATGAGAATCAACAGAGAATCCTATACAATGTAGCTTCTGACCCAGCAGCACTGTGGTAGGCTTGGGACTGCGCTTTTCTAATAGGCTCCCAAGTGACTCTAAAGCGGCTTGGTCTAGAGACCACACTTGGAGAAGCTAGGGTCCAGGGACAATTTTTGGAGCACAAGCTTTGGGTGCAAGATGTAACTTCTCTCTTAAAATCCACATGACTCTGGAGAAATTCCTTCTTCTTTCATTTTCTTCCTTCTTGCAATTTATCAGCTATAAAATGGGGATAGAGGGGCGCCCGGGTGGCTCAGTCAGTTAAGCATCGGCCTTCGGCTCAGGTCATGATCCCCGGTTCCTGGGATTGAGCCCCCTGCTCAGTAGAGAGCCTGCTTCTCCCTCTTCCTCTGCCTGCCACTCCACCTGCTTATGCTCTGTGTCAAATAAATAAATGAAATCTTTAAAAAAATAAAATAAAAATGAAATAAAATAAAATGGGGATAAGAATATCTACATCACTGGGAACATCTAGAAGTTCCACAGTAGTTTAGGAAGCAGGTTGTTGTGAAGATCCCACGTGCCTGACATATATTAAGGGCTGACTGAATATTGGTTCTCTTTCCATCCCCATCTCCACCCAATTTTAGCTTCTGTTTCTCGAAGGGCTCTGATCAATTTCTTTTTTTCTTTGTTGTTGTGTTTTTAGAGAGGGTAGGGAAGAAGCAGAGGGAGAGGGAGAGAGAATCTCAAGCAGACTCCATGTCCAGCATGGAACCCAACCTGGGGCTCCATCTCACAGCCCTGAGATCATGACCTGAGCCGAGATCAAGAGTAGGACGCTTAGCAGACTAAGCCACCCAGGAGCCTTTCTGATCAGTTTCTTAATAGCACAGTCCTTCATGTTGTAGTGGGCATTGTATTGCCCAACGAGGAGTAGGCATTGCATTGCATTGCCCAATAAAAAACTATTGTTAGGGGCGCCTGGGTGGCTCAGTTGTCTGCTTTCAGCTCAGGTCATGATTCCAGGGTGCTGGGATGGAGTCCCACATCGGGCTCCTTGCTCAGCAGGGAGTCTGCTTCTCCCTCTGCCTCTGCTGCCTCCCCCCGCCGTTCATTCTCTCTCTCTCTTTCTCTCAAATAAATAGAAATCTTTAAAAATTTTTAAGAAAATCAAAAAACTATTGCTGAATTGTTCAGAAGTGCTGAGTAGAGGCATGTGACTGCAAACCTGCCAGGATTGTGGGGCCAGCTGCACCTTTAATTTAACCAATTGTGTGCTACACAGAGGGAAACCTCTTTTAGATAAGATGAAGATGTTGGCACTCAACAGTTTTTGTTTCAAGGCAAAAAAAAAAGAGAGAGAGAGAGAGAACAAAAGAGAGAGAGAAAAACCATGGGAGGACATTTTTTTTTTCTTAATTTGCAGTCTCAAAATGCTGAGGTGCATAGACAGCCCTAGAAGCAATGGCTTTGGGGGGCGCCTGGATGGCTCAGTCGTTAAGCGTCTGCCTTCGGCTCAGGGCGTGATCCCAGAGTCCTGGGATCGAGTCCCACATCGGGCTCCCTGCTCCGCTGGGAAGCCTGCTTCTTCCTCTCTCACTCTCCCTGCTTGTGTTCCCTCTCTCACTGTCTCTTTCTCTGTCAAATAAATAAATAAAATCTTTAAAAAAAAAAAAAAAAGAAGAAGCAGCAGCAGCAATGGCTTTGGAATTAGAAATTCCTGAGTTTGAGTCCCGGCACCATCATTCAGTATGCTGTATGACCTTGGGCAAATCACCAGCTGGCTCTGAGCCTCAGTTACCTCATCTGTAAAATGGAGAGGATGATCCCTATCTGGTCACTAGGGCCACCTCCCTCCAATACCATGCTTCTGTGACTCCTGCCCACCTCTCACCAGTCAGCTGCTGGGTGTCAGGCTTCCTCTGCGGAAGCAGGGCCACTTAAGCAGGATGCCCGAGGGAGTCAGGCTGCAGGCTGGCAGCCTGGGGCCAAAGGGCTCTGCATCTTCTGTTGTTCAATTTGAGCCAACCTTAAACCTTCAGGGACTTCTAAACACCATCCTAGAGTTACACGTCCCTCAGAAAATGCATTGGATCCAAAAGCACTGCCACCCCTTCCAGCCGCAATTTTACACTCTGCAGCTTGCTACAGGCCTTATCCTTTCGAGTACTGACAGCTGTGGCGGCTCTACCGCCTGCCCACGCCTGCCAGGACCTTGCCTTCGCATCTCCTTGTCCTTCCTCTACAGTCTGGGCTATCAGATGGTGGCAGGCTCTCCTGCGATCCCTACTGCACTTTGTACTCGGCAATCCGCATGCGCATGTGCTGACGCAGGTGCTATTTTTAGCCTCCACTCCCTGGGTGAGGAACAGAGCGGCAGAGACGCCAACTGATCCACCCGAGGTCACACAGCTGGGAAGCGGCACTGCTAGGATTTGAAGTCAGGCGGCTTAAACACTACCCCCACTGCCTCTGCCAGCGCCGTTGAGTGCTTGCTCCTATTTCTTTTTCTCAAACTAGCATTTGTTTTTCTGCTATTAAAAAAGATACATGCTCATTAAAAAAAGATACAGAAAGCTTTAAAGAAACAAGTGGGGAAAAAAGTCTCAAACTTGCACTTCCCACCCCTCCCCAGAAGTAGCACTCGGAGGGCGTCTCTGCAGCCGTATTCAAATACACGGTATACACAACTGGATAATAGCCTACAAAACAAAACCCGCAATGACGAGAAAATGATCCAGAACTCACCCTTGGCACCCATGCAGCCTCCGTTCCGCTGTCCCATGTCATCCTCTGCCTGTGTGATCCATGGGCAGTTCATCTAAGTTTCAGTTTTCCTTCTGTAAAATGGGGCTGATGATCGTCCAACCTCATGGAACAGACCTGAAAATTCTATAGTAATACACGAGAAGTACTTAGCATGGTTCCTGGAATTCAGTGAGTGCTCAATAAAAATTTAGCTTCCATTATGATTATTCAAGGCTGATACATGCTCCTTAGGTCAGGGAGCCTCCAGAAGGAAGATCCAGATTCCGGCCACAGAGAGAAGCAAAAAATGAAGTCTGGTTGCACATGGTCTAGGGGCTGAGATGAGGTACCCAGNCCCCCGGCGCTGAAATGTCCCTGCCACCTCCTCCCTCCAAGTAAATAGGTGTTGCTATTCCAAGCAATGCGTGCGATAAAAATACTTGTTTTGCTTTGGAGGGATTTTTTTTTTTTTTTAAGCCATGAAAATAACAGGGCAGTAGGCTGTCTATTTTAGTTTGGGGCCTTTGGCTCGCTTTCAAAGTCACGGCCCAAATGAGATCTATTTAGAAACAGGTCACTGCACACTCCGCACGCGTTGAGTGTCCAGTAGAGCAAGCCTGGATGGGTGCACCTAAGAGACTCTGGGGCCTGTACCCGAGGGGCAGAGTTGGAGCGAATTGCATTGCGAGCCATTGTTTATGCCCGAATGTAACAGCGAGCCCTGGCGTCTCCCCTGGGGGCCCCAGAGCCCTCCCCACGCCCCCGAATTGTCAGGAGGCGGAGCCGCCAGTCAGCCTCTGTCTCCACTTCAAGAATCCCGGGTCAGGGTGGGGCTGGGATGTGGGAATGCTCTCCACCTTCTCTATAAATCTGCGGGGCACGCAGCGGCCTCGGAGCCAGGCAAGCGCTCCAGTCCGGGCCGGCCATCTGAAAACGGACTGAAAGTTTTCCATCCTGTATAGACCAAAGAGTGCCTTTGGGAACTGAGAAAGACACTCTGGAGGGGATGGCCTGGGGTGGAGTGAAAAGAACCTGAACAGATTTAAGTTTGAATCTTGGTCCTGTCCCTCACTAGCTGTGTGACTTTGGGAAGGTAACTTCACCTCTCTGATCCCTTCTTATTAGTGAAATGCAGGTAATAAAGCAAACTTTACAAGACTGTTGGGAGGATTAAAGTAGACAATGTATTTTAAAGTATCTAGTATGTATAGAGTGGCCATGAGATCTGGAAACAGACGGATTTTCAGAGTAAATTGTTTATTGGTAATACATAACAAAATTCTATTTCCAGATTTTAGGGTTACTTTTTGGTAATAAATAATTGTTAGCACTGATATGGTACTTATAATGTCCAGGGCACTGTTCTAAATGCTTTGCATATATCAACTAATTAATGCTTTTTAAAATTTTTTAAAAATTTTAAAATTTAAATTGAAGTTAGCATCAACTCATTAATCTTTTTTTTTTTTAAAGATTTATTTATTCGGGGGGAGGGGCAGAGGGAGAGGGAGAGAGAGAGTCTTAAGCAGACTCGGTGCAGAGCCCCTTGAAGGGCTCGATCTTAGGACTCTGAGATCATGACCTGAGCCGAAACCAAGAGTCAGGCGCTTAATGACTGCACCATCTAGGCGCCGCAACTCATTAATTCTTAATAACCCTAGGAAATAAGCACAACATCATCTCCATTTTATAGGTGGGGAAACAGGCTCAACAGTCAAATGACTTACCCAAGGCCACACAACTAGCAAATGGCATAACCAAAAATCAAACCTGGGCAGTCAACCATTGCACTAGAGCTAACCCTTATGCTATACTTGTTTTTTCTAATACAATTGATGTCTTGACACTCAGATGATGCTAATAGGTAAAAATAATGACAGCAACAATTATGGGTCACAGAGTCTCAGCATTGCAAAGAATCTTAAGAGGTCACCCAGTGGGGGCGCCTGGGTGGTTTGGTCGGTTCAGTGCCCGGGCTTTTGCTTTTGGGTCCAGTAGTGGTCTTGGGGTCCTGGGGTAAAACCCTGTGGTGGGCTCTGCAGGGAGTCTGCTCGGGGATTCTCTTCCCCTCCCTCTGCCCCTCCCCCTCATGTGTGCACACACTCTCTCAAATAAATAAATAAATAAATAAATAAATAAATAAATAAAATCTTAAAAAAAAAAGGTGTCTCTCAGTGATTGTGGTCTTAACCTTCTGCCTTTCCAGTCAAAAATACACTGAAAATATTTGGAAAGTAGTTAACAAATGATTTTTTACTTTGCCCAATCTGATAGGTGAGAAGTGATCTCTCAGTGTAGTTTCTCTTATTTTGATGGTGGCTATCTTTCTCTGTTTGATTTATTTGCATGTTCCTTTTTGTGAATTGTTTGTTCCTATTTTCCAACTATTTTTCTGTTGGGTACTTGGTCTTTTCTTACTGATTTTAGAGCTCTTCTTATAGTAGAGAAACCAACTCATGATGAATTGAATTGCAAGTATTTTTCCCCCAGTGTGCCACTTGACCTTTGATCTTGCTTACAGTATTTATTACCATGCAGAAAGTTGACTTTATTGTGGTTGAATTTATTAACCTCTCTTTTACAGCTTCTGGCATCTGTATCATGCTTAGAAATGCCTCCCCATGCTGAGAAAACATTTTTTTTTTAAACTTTCGCATGTTTTCCTCTGCAATGTCTATGGTTTCATTTTTATATTTAAATCTTTCAGTCATTTGAGTTTCATTCTGGTATTTTGGTATTTCCCTAGGAGCTAGGAAAACAGCACTCTTGGTCCCATTCTTCTCCACACCTGGCACTTCCATGTTCCGTGTAAGATCATTTCTGTCCAGTTCTCCTTGGTTCCAATTTTGATAGGAACATTTGGCCTTAACTTGGTGTCTATATTAGTTTCTAGGGTTTCCTTAACAAAGTCCCACAAACTGGGTGGCTTACACAATCAGGCATTTATTCTCTTGTGGCTCTGGAGTCCATAAGTATGAAATCAAGGTGTCGGCTGGCCTGTGCTCCCTCTGGGACTCTGGGTCCAACCCTTCCTTGCCTTTCTCTTAGCTCCTGGTGGTGTCCGGCAGTGTTCCTTCCGTGGCTTGCAGCCGCCTCACTCCAATCTCTGCCTCTGTCATCATGTCGCCTTCTTCCTGTGTGTCCGTCTTCTCCTCTTCTAATAAGGACACCAGTCCTATTAGGCTAGCGCCCACCCTACGCCAGTACGATTTCATTTCCACTTGGTCACATCTGCAAAGACTCTATTTCCAAATAAGGCTGCATTAGCAGGTGCTGGGGATTAGGACCACAGCATGGCTTTTGGACAAGACACGATTCAACCTATAATGTTTGGTTCCTCAAAAATAAGCAAGCCTCCAGAGAGACAGCTTAAAAGTTATAGAGTAAATCATAAAGAAAAACATGAAAATACAGGTGAAAGACACCTGTAGCTTAAAACCCTTCCAAACTGGCACAACAGTTATAACTATAACTACAAAATCACTACAAATAAATGAAACAGCTTCAAAATAAAAAGGCAAAAAAAAAAAAAAGAAAGAAAGAAAGAAAGAGAAAGAAAGAGAGAGAGACTAGGAACAAACATTTGTCATCAATATTTAAGAAGTAAATAATTTTCAAGAATTCAACACGTTGATAAGAAAAATATGCCAATACCCCCACAGTCGAAGGTCATGAACAGATAAGTCAGAAAAGCTGTATGTGGGAAAACATTTACCTGCGTGATTAATCAAAGAGCTGCAACTTAAAGCAGCGAGAAAGTACTTTTCTTTTTCTAATAACCAACCGAAAAAAGATTATAATATTTCTGTGCTGGCGCAGTGATGGTGAAACTGGCAATCTCACACGCACTGGTGGCAGCGTCCTTCTAGAAAACAAGCTGGCAATAGAGATCAAGGGCCATAAAAATGTTTATTCCAGTTGATCCAGTAATTCCACTCCTGGGACTCTATTCCAGAGAAATAATCTGAAGTGTGGAAGCTGTGTGAAAAGGCAGAGCAAAGGGACGCGTATTGGATCCCTGTTCGATGCCAAGCTCTTTACATATCTTATCTCGATTCTCTCAATAACCTTGTGAGGTCCATTTACAGATAAGGAAACCAAGGCTCTCTGAGGTTAGGCCTCTGTCCAAGGTCACACAGCATTTTTTTTAAGGATTTATTAATTTATTTTTGAGAGACAGAGCCCGCCCTGGAGGGAGGGGCAGAGGGAGGGAGAGAATCTCAAGCAGATTCCCACCTGAATGTGGAGCCCGAAGAAGCCTCGATGTCACAACCCTGAGATCACGACCTGAGCTGAAATCGAGAGTCTAACACTTAACTGACAGAGCTATCCAGAGACACTGGGCTCTGATCTAGGTCTTTTTTTTTTTTTAAGACTTTATTTTTAAGTAATCTCTACACCCAATGTGGGGCTACACCCAATGTGGGGCTTGAACTTGCAACCCTGAGATCAAGAGTCACATGCTCCACCAACTGAGCCAGCCATGCTCCTGATCTGAGTTCTAAAGCCACTGGGCTCTCAGCTCCCCCTGGCTGGTTGGGAGGCAGAGCATCTAGGCCCTCCTTCAGGCCGGCTCACTCAGCTGCCAAATACGAGAGGCAGCGAGGTTTGCCCCAATGGTCTCTAAGATTTCTCTGGACTCTGAGGTTTTATGAATCTATTTATTGCTGTAGGTAAACCTCAGGAAGGATAAATACAGAAATGAGTAAGAATTACACAGACAATAATCAACACACTTTGTTTCCACCTTCATTTGGGACTTTCAGCCAAGACTGATCTTTGTTTTGGATTCTCATTTTGGGTCTATTGATGTGTTCTTAATTAAGATTCATTACTATGTTTAAGTGTCTATTTATTGAACAAATATATTCTAATGATTAAAAGTACAGATTCTATATATGTGAGCTCATTATAGTACTGTTGCAAATTTTCTCTTTGAAATCATATAAACATAAGTAGCTATTTTTTTAAAAAAGTAAGGGGAGAGGCACCTCTTATTAAAAAAAATAAGAGGGGATAGAATTGAACTGCTGGGAATTGCATCCAGAACTCACTCCTGTTAGCTTTGAGTCCTCGTCTCAGTTCCTTCATCTGTAAAATGGAATGGTAATGGTACCTGTTTCGCAGGATTGTTATGAGATTCAAGCATACGATTTATTACCTTACGTCATGGCATTATGCCTGATACATAGTTAGCTCTCAATCACTGTTAGCTATTGTTAATGTAAATTTCCTTTCTATGTTAACCAACTTGTTCTGGAGTCTTTTGGCTTCTGAAATTGTTTCTAAAAGAAAACATTGATCTCTCTCTCTCAGATAAACAAACAAACAAATAAATAAATAAAATTTAAAAAATAAAGGGGGCCCCTGGGTGCCTCAGCTGGTTATGTGTCTGTCTCTTGATTTTGACTCAGGTCATGATCTCAGAGTCTTGGGTTCAGGTGCTGCATGGGCCCCGCATTGGGCTCCGTTCTCGGCATGGAGTGTGTTTGGGATCCTCTCTCTCCTCTCCCGATTCACACCCTCTCTCTCTCTCAAATAAATAAATAAATAAATAAATAAATAAATAAATAGAATTTTAAAAAAAGAAAGAAGAAAACATTGACTTTCCAAATGTGGACAGGACACCAACATTACTGAAAGGACCCTGAGGAGGAAGATAAAACCAAAGTTGCCCAGAGGAAATGAACTGAGAGAAAACAGTCTAGAATTTTAAATGTGCAGATCATATCCAAGGCTGAGAAAAAGGCTGTACAGATGGGCCCAATTTCTATTGCTCTGGTGTCAGAAGGCTGCCCTCTTGTATCATTCGGCTAAGCCTTTCCCTTCTAGAGAGGTAGGTGCAGGGGTACAAATTCAAGCTGGTTACCAGAGGATCCCATCCCCACCTAGTGAACAAACAAAACTCCTCAGTTCTCACCTACTCAAAGTTATGAGGCCAATGTCTACTTGTAAAGGGTGCAAATATTGCTAATAATAGATCACCCAAATTCTCACAATGTGTTTAACCTAGTGTGGTGAAGGTGGAAAGGCCAATACCAAAAACTGTGCGTCCACAAGAGCCTGAGAGTCTGGCAGGCCATTTGAGGGCACAGAGCAGAGGAAGGAAGGCTGCAGGGTGCTGGGCAGACTTCTCCTTCAGTGGTCTTTGGGGCCTGGAACACTCTTCAGTTCAAAGATGCTCTCTCTGGAAGTATGTGCATAGCCTCCCCCCCGCCCCCCGGTGATTTCCCTGTTCTAGGAGCTGGCTCTCAAGAAGAAAAAGAAATGACCACACTAAATGTCCATATCATCAGAGGAAAGCAACAAGTAATTACTGGAACATCTGTTAGAACTTTATTACAAGTGATAGAAAAACTAATTAAATGGTTTTAAGTTTAGAAAAAGGGAATGTAACGCTGCATGGAACTGAAGAGCCCACATCTGGCTGGTTGCAGGTCAGGTTGGTTTCAGTGCTTAACAGATGTGAAGGACCCTGCAAGCCCCCAGGCTCAGCTCTCATCATGTAAAGGTAGCTGAGGCAGCCCCGGCACCCCCCGCCCCCAGGTTCAAGTCCATGGGAAAATTCAGAAGACTCATTTGGGAGCAGCTTCAAAAAGCTGGAGATCCACTTTGGATCTAGTTGGGTCATGTGCCCATCCCTGAACCAATCACAGTGACCAGTGCCATGTGCCACTTAGATTGGCCTGCCCTGGATTACGTGCTCTGTGTAATACGGGGCGCTATAGAGACGGTCTGTTACGTTTGAGATCCTCGAACTTGGCTGTGCTGCATTTGTTCCTCCTTTCTCCCCCCCACCGCCACCCCCGCACAGTGAGCCCCTGGAAGGCAGGGACCATGCTGGGCATCTTTACATCTCCAGCAGCAGGCTCGTAAGTGACCCCCAGCATGCAGATGTGCTCAGTAAATGTTCAATGAAATACTAATTGGAGATAATGAAGAATGAACTGGGCGAGCTGAGATGCTTGCCCATAAGGTTTATGCAAAACAAAGCAACACAAGCACGTCTCTAGCCCTGGTTATTTCATTCTCCCTTTGGAATCAGCCAACCCAAGCTAATGAAGGAAACTACCCATTTTAGACTCTGGACATTGGTGACAATGAAATAACCGGAAGTTAAAGTTTTAGTTGTTCGGTAAACCTTAAGATTTGCTTCCAAGCTGGAGCCACAGTTCCTCTTCTGCCTTAGTGACTAGTGAAATTAGTGTATATTAAGCACCAACTGTATGCTCAGTGGTACATACTGGGGGATGAGGGTGGTAGAATATCACAGAAATGAATAATATGGCCCTCATTCCAGAGACCGAGAGAGGCCACAGCCACTTCCATTTTTGATGCTCCTGGTATATTTTTTTACATGTACAGGTGCCAAAGCCGATATTAAAAAGTTGCCATAGGGGCGTCTGGGTGGCACAACGGTTAAGCGTCTGCCTTCGGCTCAGGGCGTGATCCCGGCGTTATGGGATTGAGCCCCACATCAGGCTCCTCCGCTATGAGCCTGCTTCTTCCTCTCCCACTCCCCCTGCTTGTGTTCCCTCTCTCTCTGGCTGTCTCTATCTCTGTCAAATAAATAAATAAAATCTTTAACAACAAAAAAAAAAGTTGCCATAGGGGCACCTGGGTGGCTCAGTTGTTAAGCGTCTGCCTTTGGCTCAGGGCGTGATCTCGGTGTTCTGGGATCAAGCCCCGCATCAGGCTCCTCTGCTAAGAGCCTTCTTCTTCCTCTCCCACTCCCCCTGCTGGGTTCCCTCTCTTGCTGGCTGTCTCTCTCTCTGTGTGTCGAATAAATAAATAAAATCTTTTTTAAAAAAAGTTGCCATAATGTATTTTAAATGCTTATATTCAACAAATTAATGTGTTTAAACCATAACCCCCCATTTCCAACATAACACAAATTAATAATGCTCTTTACGAGGTAATGACGACACTTATTTTGGAAACTTAATTCATAGCTGTGGCTGATGGTACTTTTCACAGATGGCTGTATCCCACATGAGTTTCTGTAACCTTGCCAGTCCTCCCATCAAGAGACAGAGGCTGTGTTCCCCGCAGTTGAACCTGGGCAGGACCGGGACTGCTCTCCCAGCAGAGTGCACTGGCGGTGATGCTGGGCGACTGAGTCATAAAGACCGCAGTTCTGCCTTGTTTACTGGTGCTCTGCAACGCCAGGTCGGAATTCTGACTACCTCGAGGCCACCGTGCTGGAAAGGCCAGCTGGAGGTGCGTTGGCAGACAGTCCTGGCTAACCACTCCCCCTTCCCCCACACATACCTTCCAGCCATCTCCACAGAGCTGCCAGACAGAGGAGTGAAAAACCGTCTTGGAAGCGGACCCTCCAGTCCCAGCTATTCAGGTCACCTCCAGCTATCAGAGTCCTGACACCTATGGCCCCAGACAGCCCGGAGCAAGCCATCCCTGCCAGGCCCTGTCTACATTCCTGACCCACAGAATCTGTGAGCATAACAACATGCTTGCTGTTCTACACCCTAAGTTCGGAGTGGCCTGTTGCACAATGGGCAACTGGAATAATAGTCTACCAGAGACAATGTGGTCCACTGATAAGGCTTCAGGTTAAACTGTAGGATGAGTGCTTCCTTTTATTCTTGTCAGTGTAACCTCTATGACTTTGCGGAGAAGCTTCCAGAGCTCTGTGGCCCTCCTGGCCTCTCTCCAGGGTCATCTACGTAATTTGTGGGGCCCAGCACAAAAATGAAAATGCAGGGCCCCTCATTCATAAAGTAGGAAAAAATGACTTGAAAGATATTGAAATGTAGAACTTTTCCCTTTCTTTCTCACCTTGTCATGGTGTTTTGCCTGTGCTATTTAATGTCGGATTCCCTGGGCGTAGGGATACTCAGGGCGAGGGCGGACTCCGACGGCTGTGTGTGTCTGCCTGCTGGCTGCCGGAGTCCCGCTCTGGGCTGGCTGCCAGACTGAAAGGCTAGACCTGGGCTGGAAGCAGGAAAGTCAATCTCCCCTTCCCATGGACCCACATCTTAACTCCTGGTGGATAGTGTGACCTCGAGGGACCCCCGTTTGCCTGCCAAATGTGCAGTGGTCCTGCCACACTGGCGAGGGCACATTAAGATTAAACATGCCCTCTCCCTCGCCTGTGCCTACGCCTCCCCGGGCCACGGGACAGCAAAGGTTACTGGGTGGGAGTGGAGGCAGTGAGGTTGGGCAGGACCCGGCTCGGGTGGGGGGTGGAGGGAAGTGGCAGAGAGGAAGGGGAACAGGCAGCTGAGAACCCCAGGGAGGGAGAAGCCAGGAGGCAGGACCACTTGTGAGCAGGGCTTTCAAGCCTCTGGGGTGTATGCTCCATTGTCCCACTGGACTTCACTTAACAAAACACAAATTCAAAGATAAAATTTATTATGCATTTCAAAACAGAGACCACGGAGCCTTAAACCCCAAGAGCTGGGCCTTCTGAGTGCAGGGGCCCTGTGTGACTGCACTGACCTCGTGCCCATGAAGCCCACCCCGGCTCTCCCTAACACAGATGCTTTTTTTTTTTTTTTAAGATTTTTATTTTTAAGAAATCTCCACACCTGGCATGGTGTCGAACTCACAACCCTGAGATCAAGCGTCACCCACTCCACCAGCAGGTGCCTGAGCCAGCCAGGTGCCCCTCCCCAACACAAAACGCCTTAATAAGGATCTCAGCTTCACCAAAGTCTTGTGAGATGGGCGTATTATCCCCATTTCAGAGATAAGAAAATCTTTCAGACGGATGTAGTAGCTTATTTGCCTGGCCCGGAGTCACCCAGCTAATAGAACAAGGAGATGGAAATCAATGTCTGCTTCCGAGGACCGTACCTTTCCAAAGACCAGCTGAGGCAATGAGAGGTCAGGAAAAGTCTGCATAAGAAGGCGTGGGCTACCGCAGGGGCTGCATGGGAATTCAGGAAAGGACAGAACATCAGAGGTTGCAGCTGCCAGAGCAGACTTTGTGGAGACACATGGCCACTGAGCTGGGATTAAAAATAGGGAAGAGCGGGACACCTGGGTGGCTCAGTCGGTTAAGCGGCTGCCTTTGGCTCAGGTTATGATCCCAGGGTCCTGGAATTGAGTCCAGCGTTGGGTTCCCTGCTCAGCGGGGAGCCTGCTTCTCCCTCTCCCAATTCCCCCACTTGTGTTCCCTCTCTCACTGTTTTTCTCTCTGTGTCAAATAAGTAAATAAAATCTTAAAAAAAAAAAAAAAAGCATCTGCCTTCAGCTCAGTTCATGGTCCTGGGGTCCTGGGGTTCTGGGATTGAGTCCCGCATTGGGCTCCTTCCTCAGTGGGAAGCCTGCTTGTCCTTCTGCCTGCTGCTCCCCCTGCTTGTGCGCTCTCACTCTCTCTCTCTCTCTGATAAATAAATAAATGAAATCTTAAAAAAAAAAATAGGGAAGAGCATTTCCAGCAGAGGGAATAGCATGAGCTGTTTCACCTAGTGTGTGGGGTTCCACAGGCCTGAGAGGAGAACAGAACAGGAGAACAGGTCGTTCACTGGACGGGAGGCGTTAGACCAGTGGATTAGGAGAGAATTTCAACAGGAAGAGAACGCTCTTTACCAAATGTCACGAAGGGCACTGAGGCCTCGGCTTGAGAAACTCTTCTGGAGGGTTGTTTGAGTGTGAAGGAGAGGCATTTCAAAGGCGGACTGTTGGGGCTTAGCGGAGGGATGGGTGAGAGAATTGAGCCTGAGTCTAGACCATTTTTGGACAAATTTGGCCCTAAAAATTTGGGGGAAAGGGAAGAAAGAATCAGGGTGGTAACCGGAAGGGGGAAAGGGACATTCGAAAGCGCTGGTGTTTTTCTTCGTCACGATCGGCAGACTTGTCCAGCGAGAGCAGAAAGCAGTACGTCAGGGAGAGACATTGGAGAGGGAAGGGAGGAGGAGGAGTGCTCCCTGAGCACCTATTGCGTGCCAGGGCCTGTACTTTCCTGTTTCATTTCCTCCCAATAACCCCTGACGGTAAGTCTTCCTGCTCCTGCGCCAGCGATCCGAGGGAGAGGCCAAGAATCGACAGCAGTGAAGGCAGGGCTGGGATTGGATCTCTTATTTGCCTGACTTCAGAGCCCAGAGCCTACCCCTCTGCGCAGAGGAGAGATGAAGGGTTGGGTTTATTAAGGAAAAAAAATGTGTGTTCTCCTCAGCAGCTGCTCCAGGAGGAATCTGCTGGAAAGGGGGCAGTGAACAGCAGCTCCGGCTCCTGTTGAGGGTGGGTCTTCAGGCCTGAGGTGTGGTCTGAAGCTGGGAGGAGGCAGGTGGAGGTTAGCCAAGGAAGTGGTGGGAAAAGGCTGTGCACTGGCCACGCCCAAGAGGCAGGTGGACCCCATCAGTTGTTGCATGTGGGGCTGCCTATAATCTCGGGGCTCTGTAGCTGAGAAGCTAGCGTGGAAAAAGGGATGTGCTTCTGGGAAGCCTGGTGAGGTGGGCCAGGCACCTGAGGGCATTGCCCGAGGCCTAGCCCTTAGAGTCCTGGGCGATTAGTCTTGGTGAAGGTCACATTGAGTCGGGGGGCTGGGGCGGGTAGTTTGTGTGGAGTGTGAACACTGGAGAAGGTGGGAAGCCTGTGGGACAGACTGTTGACCCCCCTCTCCCCTCTGTTTCTTATTCCCCCATTCTCAATGTCCGTTTCCAGTGTGCACCATTTCATTGCACCTCCAGGCCTGGGTTGTTTTTTTTTTTTTTTTTAATTAAATTTTTGAGTGGGTAACACACTCACATGGTTCAACAGTTAAAAATTATTAGAAGTTTAGGGGCGCCTGGGTGGCACAGCGGTTAAGCATCTGCCTTCGGCTTAGGGCGTGATCCCAGGGGATCGAGCCCCACATCAGGCTCCTCCGCTATGAGCCTGCTTCTTCCTATCCCGCTCCCCCTGCTTGTGTTCCCTCTCTCGCTGGCTGTCTCTATCTCTGTCGAATAAATAAAAAATAAAAATTTTTAAAAAAAATTATTAGAAGTTTAAGAAAAAAATGAATACAAATAAGATAAAAATTCTTTAAAAATTAAAAAGAAAACAAAAGAAACAAAAAAGAAAAAGTAAGTAAAAATTATAAAAGGTAAGGCAGTGCAAACTATTTTTTTCCCTCCTATACTCCATACTCCCTGCTCCCACCCTCCCCCTCGCCTGTGATCACTGTTAGTAGCATTTTGTGTGTCCTTCAGACTTAATTTAAGCAGATGTTTTTCTCCCTTTTCCCAAAAAGTAGCATACAGTCCACACTGTTTTGTCCCTTGTTGTTGTTGTTTTTTTTTTTTTTCCTTCATTAGTATTTCTTGGCTATCTTTCCATATCGGTACATAAGGGAGTTCATCTTTCACCTAACTGCACGACATTTCTTTGTTTAGATTATAAGCAATGTAGCAAGGAATAACCTTGTACACACAGCACCCCACACACAAGTGTATCTGTAGGATACATTTCCGGGAGACTACCTTTGACAAAAAGTATGCACATTTATAATTTTGATATTGCCAAATTGATTTCCATAGAGATTGTTCCAGTGTCCCCAAGTAATTTCTGAGAGAACCCAGGTATTAATTTCGACTTGGTTTCCAAGATGACTCCTGTAGGCTTTCCTGTACAAGATACCACAACATGTATTGTGGTTAACACCCCAGTAGCCCCTCAACCACTCCTCCACCCCTATTAAGGACTGCCTCATTATGGTTTAAGGGAGACTGACTCTAGGGGAGACATCTTTTGTCCCTCCAGACCTCCCCTTTACCATTCTCTTCTGCCTCAGGGAGGCAGTCTCCAACTGAGAACTGCATGCTGTTTCCCAGACTATCCATATTGTTCCCACCTCCTGCCCTGTCCTCCCACCCTTTTCAGTCTGGAAAATTCTGACTCCTCCTTTAAGACTTAGCTTAAGTGTTGCCTCTGCAGAGGCCTCTCTGACAGAACGGGTCACTCCCTCCCTCCTCTGGTGTGGTACCACAGAACTCTGGTCATCTGGCCTTTAGAGCACATTTGGATCACCAGGTGGGGTAACTGTTTGTTTACAAGGCTCTGTCTCTCCCAGCACCCAACCCAGGTCAGGCCCACACTTCAAACTCCTCTGTAACTAAAATTAAACTCACTGGAGAGGCAGGTTGGCATGGAAAGGCATGGAAGTTGTGGGAGTCAGACTGCATATAACTCCATCCTTTGTCCTCTTCCCACCTCACCCTCCCTCATTCTCTGTGCTCTAAACCACACTGGTCCACACTCCTTTCCCACTTCATGTCCCTTCACGTGCCCGTTCTAGATGCTCTTCCCCTGGCTTCCTCATCCTTCATTGCCCAGCTTAAGTCCTACTCCCTAAGAGAGGCCCTCCATGGCTGCTGAGCCTAAAAGCACATCCCCTTCCCATTCTATCATTTTCTAGTCATTCCCTTCATTGATTGACCATGATCCTAGTTCTTAGGTTGATTTGTTTACTGGTTTGCTGCATGTCCTCCCCCATCAGACCTTCAAGTCCTTGAGGGGAGAGACCTTGGCTTATTCACTGCCATGGGACCAGGGCTAACACAGGAGCTGGCCCATGGTAGCACAAGGAAATCTTTATCAACTGAATGATGAATGAGTGAACAAATGAACAGGTCCAAACCCCCTCTCCATCACTTCCCAGCTTTGTCCTTGGATTAATTACCCTCTCAGAAGGGTTCCTCATTTGAAGATCAGAAATTTCAGGTAGTAATGTGTACTGGTGATTGTATAAAACGACTGATACATGAAAAGTTTCCATAAATGGTAGCTATCACTCGTTTTTCTTTCCTTCACCTGAAAAATTCATCCTTTTTGCTAGGTTTAAAGACTGTGTACATTTTTACAAAGAATGTTTTATTGAGGTGTAACACATGCATAGAAAGAACACATATCAATTTCCACACACACACACACACACACACACACACACACACACACCCATGTAACCACCTCCCAAACTAAATAGAACATTCCAACACCCACGTAAGTTGCCATGCTAGCCTCCCCCTACCAATGACACCTATTCTTTCCCTCCTCTCTTTGATCTGAGATCATGGCATGTCCATTCTTCCTTCAAACTATTTCTGACTCATTTCCACCCTTATTCCTCTTTCTTTTCTAAGAACTCTAGTTCTTTTGACTTTCCCTACCACCACACCAGAGGCTTTTAAAGTAGAGGACATTCAACCCAGTGGGGTGCAAGATGATGCCTGCAATTGTACTCCTAGGTATATGCCTAAAGGAACTGAAAATAGGTACTCCAACAGTACATGTATACGCATGCTTACAGCAACACTATTCACGATAGCCTAAAGATGGAAACAGCCCAAATGTCTATCAACCAATTGTGTATGGTGGAACACTATTCAGTCATAAAAAGGAATGAAGTACTGATAAATGCTGCCACGTGGATAAACCTTGAAAACTTGCTAACTGAAAAGAACCAGACACAAATGGTCAAATGTTGTATGATTCCATTTATATGAAATATCCAGAAAAGTTAAATCCTCAGTTATAGAATGCATCTTGGTGGTTGTCAGGGGCTGGGTGGGAATGGGACGGAAATGCTAAATGGGTAAGGAGTTTTGCTTCGGAGTGATGGAAATATTTTGGAACCAGAAGTGGTGATTGCACAATACTGTGAACATATTAAATGCTATTGAACTGTTCACTTTAAAAGGGTTAAGTTTTTGCTATGGGAGTTTCACCTCAATAAACTAATTATTTATTTTTTTATTATTTATTTATTTATTTTTTAAAGATTTTATTTATTTGACAGAGATAGAGACAGCCAGCGAGAGAGGGAACACAAGCAGGGGGAGTGGGAGAGGTAGAAGCAGGCTCTCTGCTGAGCAGGGAGCCCAATGTGGGGCTCGATCCCAGGACCCTGGGATCATGACCTGAGCTAAAGGCAGACGCCCAACAACTGAGTCACTCAGGTGCCCCTCAATAAACTATTCTTGAAAAAAATAAAATAGCCCCTTTTACTTGTCCACTGTGAGGTTTGAATGAAGCACAGGCTCTCTAAGCTTTCTTAGCTGTTAAGCGCTGGGGCAAATACCAGCTGGGGACCACCAAAGGAAGAAATGGCCTGGGGGTCAGCAAGTGTGGTTTTGCTGCTATACCCTAAGTAGTAATGGTATTATGAGAAGAGATAGCTATAATAATTACAGCTAACACTTCTATGTTTAATTCGAGCCAGGCACTGTTCCAAGTGCCTTACATCTTAAACTCACTAAATCCTTACAACTCTAAGAGGTGGATACTATTCATGTTTTCTCTACAGATGAAGAAACTGAGGAACTGAAGTTTAAATGACTTATCTCAGTCACAGATGAGGAAGTGGCAGTCCAAATTCGAAACTAGGCAGTCAGACTCCAGGTACTGAAGTCTCAACCCCCAGGCTCTGTGCTAAGTGCTTTCCATGTTTTATCTCATTAAATCCTGTGAGGTAGACATTACTGCTATTACTCCTATTAAAAAAAAAGAAAAACAACTCTCATGGATCTTCTATATTCAATGTCCTCCAGTCTTTCCTCTGAATTTTTTTCCATGTTGATCCTCACATAGTTGTCTTTATCTCACATTGCTTCATCTTCATTTTTCTATAAACTGCACATATTACTATCTGAATTTATTATTTATGCTTTCTTTTATTCTCTCATCACTAGAAGGCAGGACTTTTGATTGTAGATTTCCCAATAACCAGAACAATGTGTGGTACACAACAGGCTCTCATAAATATTTAAATAAATGAATGTTGTACATGGTATTGGGCAGTTTTGTGTGCCTGTGTTTGAATAAATAGCATCATACCATAAAAATGTTCTACTTACAAAAAAATGTAATGTCTTGGATTTTAAAAAAAATCAGTACATGGATCCTGCTCATTATTATTATTATTTTTTAAGGTTTTATTTATTTATTTGAGAGAGAGAGCACAAGCTGGGAGAGAAGCGGACTCCCCGCTGAGCAGGGAGCCCACACGGGGCTCCTTCCCAGGACCCTAGGATCATGACTAGAGACGATAACCGCAATCTTTTTAAGACAGATAATATCCCATATTGTGGATGTAGCACCGTTTAAAGTCTTCTAATTAACTCACATCTTTTCCAGTGTATCTCTAATGCAAGCAATATGGCAAAAAACATCTTAGCACATGCCTATTTGTACTATGGGTACACATTTCTCTAAAATTAGTGCCTAAAAGCGAAATTGCTGGCACGAGGGGTATACACATAAAAAATGTCAGTAGATAACACCAAACTGCCCTCCCCATAAGCATTCCTGCCAGCGCTGAATTAGGGTACAGAGCAGGTTTTCATATACTTTGGACCAGATTGGATATTATCAGTCCTGTTAACTTTTTGCCAGTCTGATGGGGGGAAAAGGTCCCCTAATTTACTGATAAGGAAAGTGAGGCTCAGAAAACTTTTATGGTCGGGGTGCCTGGCTGGCTCAGAGCATAGGACTCTTGATCTTAGAGTCCTGCGTTCGAGTCGCACGTATGGTGTAGAGATTACTGACTTAAATTTTTTTAAAAAACGGAATCTTTAGGGGCTTTCCCACACAACCCGTAAGTGGCTGAGTGGCGATTCGAATTCCGACGTGCCTAAGGACAGGACGCGCCAAAGCTATATACAGTATCCTGTGTGTCCTCCGGTAAGTCTGGTTATCTCCGGGCCTGTGATGCTGGCAGGCTGGCGTTCCTCTCGCTGCTAGGCCCTGGACCCTTCCGGGAGTCCGAACACCGACCCTTCTCGATTACTGAGCCTCCCTGCCAGGCGCCGACCAGTACCGGTATCACAGCCTTCACGGCTCCGAAATGGCGACGAGTGACATTGCGAAGCCACGCCCCCTCCCTGGGGGGCGGGGCCTGAGTTCAGGCTAGAGTGATAGATGCCCGAACCAAGTTTGAAGTCCGCTGCCAGGCGGGCTCGCGCAGAAGCAGAGAGCTGGTGGCGCCGCAGGTCGGGAGGAGGAGCACCGAGTGGAGGGCTCGTTTGCCGGGGCCGCCCGAGAGTCTCTTCGTCGCGGACGTTGGGGCCGCCATCTTAGATGGCGGGAGTAAGACGAGGACGAGCGTGAGACGGGAAGGCTTTCCTGCCGCTCTCCTTGGGCCCGGAAGAGGGCCAGCTGGCCCGGCTTTGGGGCGTGTGCCCCGAGGCGCGGAGCGCGAGTGCGACGATGCGGGGACTGCCCGGGGCCCCGTCCCCTGGGCTGGGGACGCGCCGAATGTGACCGCCTCCCGCTCCCTCACCCGCCGTGGGGAGGAGGAGCGGACCATACGCCGCCGCCGGACGACGGGACACGGCGGCTCGGCTCCTTCAGGTAGGCGGCAGGGCTGTGCCCTGGCTGCCGGGGGATCCGGGCGGCGAGGTTGAAGGGGCAGAGTTCCCCGGCGTCCGGGGCTGGGCGGCGTTGATGGAGCGACCCTGCGGCTGCCGGGGGAGGGCCCGGGCCAGGCCTCTGTAACCCCGGGTGGCGCTGGGCGGGCGGGAGCCCTGGGGCCCGGTGTCATGGCCGGCGAGCCGAGTTTCCACATCCCCACTCAAATTTCCTTGTGTTTCGGGGAAACGTGCTAGCGCCACCCCTGCACTCGGTGCACATTCCTTATATTTGGCAATGGAAAAATTGCCCAGAATTGCCCCGTATCTATGTTGTCATTCAGGTGAACTAATTCCTTTTCTTTCTGGGCGCGGAGGGGGTCCCGGTCTTGCATCTTGTCCGAGTCCGTCACGCAAGTGACACCCTTACGGGGAGGACGAAAAGAATCGGGGACGAGAGGAGGAAGTGGGCCAGTGCCCGACCACAAAGGCACTGGGGCCTCGCCTTGGGCTTCGGGACTCTGTGGGTTACTAATGAAAGGTTTGGGATGCGTATACTGAGGTTTGGCCCTGGGATGCTTTGGAATGAAGATCCGGGGCTGTCTTTGTGTAAAGTGAGAGCCGCCGGGACGCTTCAGTTCTGCAGCTGCAGAGGTTCTGCAGAGCTAGTCGATGCCCAGAAAGAGGAGTTTGGGCATCATGAGAGGAGAGGCGGTTGTGTTCATTCATTGTTCTCTTTTCAGAGCTCTGGGTGTGCCCTCTGGTATTCATTTCTCTGGTGGGAAGAATGTTAGGATCCCCTGTGCCTCCTTGAGATGTGACCGGGCCCTAGAGGGTCGTTTAATCTAAGTAGGGATGAATTCAGCTCACGTTCATGGAGTATTTCTGCTTGCTTCGTCTTCTGCGCTTTGAGTGGAGGGAACCTGCTCTTCTTTCCACCAAGGCGTGAAAACAATGCGCTGTGATAAGGATGGACTCACCGAGTGTTGTGGGAATTTGGAACAGCTAGTTTTGCTTGGGGGAGTTGAGGAAGCCTGAACACTGGAGGGAACTTTTGCGGCCAGTTTTGGACTGTTGAGTAAGAAGTGCTTACCAGGTGAGGAGGAGGGGAGAGCATTATAAGCCGAAGGGACCGCTGGTACAAAGGCAAAGAGACGTGCAGGATTTGGGATGAGTTTGGGGTGCAGGAAGGAAGTGGTGAGAGATGAGGGTCTAAAAGAAAAGTGAAGTATCTTTGTTGGAGAGCGTGAACTAGTTGATTTAATTTGGATTGTTGGACTGCAGAATATGAATTAGAATATGAATATTCTGATTTTTTCTTGCTGATAACTAATTTCCCCCCTGATGATGTTGAAGCTGATGGTAATTGAAAAGATTCACTGTGTTAACCCATCTAAGAACATTTTTGATAAGTGCTTTATGTCAGATGTTTTGCACTTACACAGTGGTGAATGAACTGAACTTCATATTCCTAGGTGCTCTTGTAAAAGATTTTTCTAAGGTTTTTCTTGGTCACCGAAATGTTGACTTTATGCATGTAGTGCACGCTGCTAATACTGTATTTTAAATGGCTCTTGGCAATAAAAACCACGCTCCCCAGTCGTGTAGAAACTGGGAGATTATATGAAACAGCTGAAAGTATTTTTAATTTATTAAGTGTGTTGTATATAGTAAACTTCCTTTGCATTGATTCCATGGTTTCCAGTTTTGTTGTAAAGTCGTTAGCTCTCTAAACATAATTTACCCCAAGTTGCTGTATTGTTGTGATTAATGCTTATGCTAAAGTGATTATTATGGTCTTAACCGACTTCAGCTAGCAGTTCCTGAGTTTTTCTTGGGTTGTGATGGTTATATGCCACTGAAGAACATTAAGATACTTATGGCTTGTTTTCACCCATATCACTTCAAGGGCTAAGCTGTTTAAAATGCACCAGAAACATTTGACCCAGTTGAACACTGAGTCCTTGGGAAAATAAACCTGTTAGTGTTTCTGCTGGAAAAGCTTATCTTTTAGGTATGTGGTGTTTGTGATTAAAATTTGTAGTGGGGTTGCTTAGCCTTGTTAAAACTTTTGTCAGCAGTTGAAAAGTGTAAGCCTTCAAAGTAGAAGGCTTGAGTGAAATACATTAGAACATATTTTGTGGGATTTGGGTTAGCAGAAGAAAACAGGGAAACAGATTAAGCTGGTCATTTGTGATGAAAAGTATCTAAAAGTTGAAATGGAGAATGGTTAAACATCAAGTACTGTATTACAACTGCTCTGAAACTAGTTGTGTTTAGTTTAAAACATGCCGTTTGTGAAATCCAAAGGAGGTGGTTTAAACAACAATTTCTTGGAAGTTAAATTTGAGTTTTCCAGAAATACTAGGTCACTTATTAAATGGAAAATACAATTAATAACTTTAAATTACAATTTCAAGTAGGTTGTTAGTGGTAGATGTATGGTTCTACTACATTCTAATTTCAGATAAAACTTTGTTAGTAACCTGCCTAAAAATAGAAAACTGTTACATGAGGGAGTGCTTTTGTTTGCATGTTAGGAACATAATAGGCCATACATAATAATCCTGGTCTTGGGAGGAGCTTGTTAGCCAAACAGCATGCCTTAATGTTGACTTGCAGAGGAGGATTTTAAATATTGCTTTTGAAAGGCAGTGGACTCTGTGACAGTAGGGTGTTTATGAAACCATAAAATGGAACTTGCAAAGGTTTTTTGTTTTTCAAATTGTACAAGTCATGGAAGTCATTTCTTTAAAACTGTAGTTGGAAAATTGCTCACTTTGACTAAGTTAATTGGAAAACCAAGGAACATTGGACTTATTTATGATGAGGTTGCATAGAGTTTGAGGTTGTCATATTGTGTGTGTGTGTGTGTGTGTGTATGGATGGTTAAAAATTCCTATTTGCTAAACTGGTTGCTAAATGTAACACTAGATATTTGTGTTACAATTCAGTATTTCTGGTATAGGGCTAAATTACCTTGCCTATCGTCCTCATGATAGTAATGGCTGGGTATTTTATTCTTGCCCTAAAAGTGGAGTGAAAATTCCTTAATTTCATATTAAAGTTTTCATCTTTTATTTTGCAGTGGTTGAATCATTTTGTTCCTCTATTTCTCCCAGAATACTTGTGTAGCTCTCAATGGTTTTCATGATTAACTTCAGAGCTTTTAGCCTTTCTTCTAAAATTGCTCCTAAAATCTCAGTTTAACCAAGGAAAATGTCAAGTGGGTGTTCTTTCTTTGTTATTGGTTTTGGCCCAGGCTATCTCAAGTCTCTTTGGCAAATCACTCCCAAAGTGTGTTAATTGCTTCACATTCCAATCAGTGTACATAGTTTTTTCTTGAGGAACACTTGACACATAGTTTTATTTTTAGACCAGATTCTAAGTGATCTTAGGGGGTGGGGATTAACAACCCTAAAGCTAGTTTCAAATTTTAAAATCTTTGTGATTTTGAGATTGTTGGTATTTTCGGTTAACTAATGGAAAGCAGCAGGCAATGACAATGTTTTAGGGGACCCAGTATTTTTAAATGCTAGTGAGGACTTTGTGGACTTTACTGGTGTCCTCTTCCTCCTCTTTCTACCTGTTGGATTCCATTTATTGTCATACAGTAACAAGCATAAGTACATTTTTACTGTTGGAATCAAGGTCTTCTATTTTTTTTCTTCCATCCTGCTATGGAAAGCAAAAGTGGTTTGATTTCTTTGAAGCTACTTAATACTAGGCATTACATTTGGACAGTGTTTACTTTTTTCCATCCCTGTACTTTTCTGATGGAAGAGCCAGGCTAGTTAATGTTTAACTGTGTTAATATGTCTTTAAAATTGTGAATTTTCATTCCTTTTTTCTTACCCCCCCCCCAAGTAATCTCTACACCCAACGTGGGGCTCGAATTTACAACCCTGAGATCAAGAGTTCGCAAACTCTACCGACTAAGCCAGCTAGGTCTTAATCTAGGTATTTCTGAGGCATCCTTTTCAACTATGGATAGCTTTTAACATCTGTCCATGACCTGGGTTTGGGAGAGATGAAATCCTTAATTTTCCCTGGAAGTATATGACTTTTGTTCTTTGTGGCAAATCTCATTAGGAAGCTCAAAGTTTCTAGGAGAGGCATTTCTCTGGATCCAGAAGATCATTCAGAAAGGAGCTGCCATTTGCATTTAAGAGAATTTGTTTACAATAGAAAAGACTGGAAAGAGTTCAAATGTCTGCAGTAGTGAAATGATTAAGTAAACTGTGCTACAGCCACTTGATGGGGCACTGTACTTGTCATTAAATATGGATTATATGAAGCATTGATGACATGGAAAATGCTGAACACAAAATTGTGTATCTGGAATGATTGCAGTTGTATAAAAAATACAGTGGAATATTGTTTAGTAATAAAAAGAAATGGTGTACTGATACATTCTCCAGTATGTATAAACCTTGCAAACATGTTAAATGAAAAAAGCCGGTCATAAAAGACCACACACTGTATGATTCCATTTGTTTGAAATGTCCAGAATAGGCTAGTCCACAGAGACAGAATGTAGGTTAGTGGTTGCCGGGGCCTGGAGGGAGTGGGGAATGGGCAGCCACTGTGATAGGGTTTTTTTCTGGGGGAGTGATGAAAATGTTCTCAAATTGATTGTGGAGATGGATGCACAACTCTGAATATGACAAAAACCATTGAATTGTACACTTCAGGTGGTGACTTGTATGATATGTGAATTACATCTCAAGCTGTTTAAAAAAAAATCTCAAAACCTACACATAGGGAGAAAATACATGTAGATGTTAGCAGTGGTTGTTAAACAGTGGAAATAAGGACAATGTTCTTATACTTTCTGTTTTCTCTGAATGTGTTGCTTTTATAATAGAAGAGTACATTTATTTATTTATTTATTTATTTATTTTTTAAAAGATTTTATTTATTTATTCGACAGAGATAGAGACAGCCAGGGAGAGAGGGAACACAAGCAGGGGGAGTGGCAGAGGAAGATGCAGGCTCCCAGCAGAAGAGCCTGATGTGGGGCTCAATCCCACAACACCGGGATCAGGCCCTGAGCCGAAGGCAGACACTTAACCGCTGTGCCACCCAGGCGCCCCAGAAGAGTACATTTAATAAAGTTATTTAATTGTATTCATGGTGTGGGTCTTTATGTTACCCCAGACATTCAGTTGCTGTCAGATTCCATTGACAACTACATTTTTGAGCTTCTTTCAGCCGTTTTCTTTTTTCTCCAGATTAGTTCAAGCTTTGCTTACTATTTGCCTTGACTGTTCTTAGAACCTCTGACACGAACTCCTTTTTCTTATTTCTTCCCATGGTAGTGCTTTTTCCACATTGATGTCGGATTCACTCTTACTGTGCAGATTCTTAAAAATTAAATTTTATTAATTTTTTGAATAGATAATACTGTCACATGCCACAAAATTAAAAGGATACAGAAATTTAGGCCGATTAAGTAAGGTTGTGCAGAGTAATTCTACCTCTCCCTTTGTTCCCCACCTACTCAGCTTTCTTTCATGGAGGGAAATAATGGGGTTTTTATGTATCCTTTTTTTTTTTTTTTGGTAAAGATTTTATTTATTTATTTGACAGAGAGAGAGAGAGCATGAGTGCACAAGCAGGGGGAGCTAGAGGGAGAGGGAGAAGCAGGCTCCCTGTTGAGCAGAGAGCCTGCTGTGGGGCTCGTCTGGGGTTCGACTCCAGGACCCTGGGATCATGACCTGAGCCCAAGGCAGATGCTTAACCTACTGAGCCACCCAGGTGCCCCTTATGTATCCTATTTTGTGATGATAATAATATTCTAATGTAGGTGTGTTGGCCTTACTTCTGTTCGAAGATCTTCCAAAAGTCTCCATTGCCTACCAGACTAAACATAGTTCTTGCTTAATGTAGATTCCTCATACTAGCTTTGGTGGAGTTCAAAAGTCGTTTGTTTTTTTTTTTAAGCACTTATGTAGGCGCAGGCTAGTGAGCTTAGTGCAGTGTGAATGAGGCAAGTTCCTGCCTTCAGCGACCTTATCTAATGAGGAGAGATTGACACAATTTCCTCACTTTTATCTGTTCCTCTTTTAAGAGCCATTTTGAACGCCGTCTTCTAAATATCATTTCCTGATCTCTTTTTCCTCTTCTCACTCATTATTTTATTTCCTTCCTTGAGCACCGCCTTAAAACTTTACTTTGCATTTATTTTTCTTATGGCCTCTATCATGTAATCTGTGAGTTTATTATCCCGTTAGATTATAAACTGAAGGGGCGCCTGGGTGGCTCAGTCGTTAAGCGTCTGCCTTCAGCTCAGGTTGTGATCCCAGGGTCTTGGGATCGAGCCCTACATCGGGCTCCCTGCTCGGTGGAAAGCCTACTTCTCCCTCTCCCACTCCCCCTGCTTGTGTTCCCTCTCTTGCTGTCTCAAAAAAAAAGATCATAAACTGAAATTAATGCTTCCTGATCCATATGCAATTCCTTATTTACTGATATTTGTAAAAAATTTTCCTTTTGAGAGGCTGAGGGACCATATTTGTGTGTTTCAGTGAAAGTGTTGAGTCTACATTTCAGCACTTAGTACTAGGTTTTATAAGACCTTCTATTTAAATTTAAATGATTTCCTTTTTTTTGTACTGTGCACTATAGATTTTATATGTATTTATTGTGACACATATGAAAGTATTTGTTTACTCCTTTCGCTAGAAGATTGTATCTTAATCACCTTTGACTACCCAGAGTTTAGCATAATGGCTGACACCTGATGGCAGCCAATTTGTTGAGTGTAAGGTGCTAAATAGTGTTAATTGAATTGAATTTTTTGTATAGATATCCTCCAACTCTGGCTAGACTTAAGTTCCTTAAAGGTGGGGCATATCTTACTCTCATTTATAAATCTCCAGTTCTTAAAACTGTCTTGATTATATAACAAACATTAACTGAATGAGTGGAGATTCAGAGATTAATCACCTGTGGACTTAGTTCCTTTCTCCTGTCCATCACAAACACACAAATGCTTACTATTTTTTTTTTTTAAAGATTTTATTTATTTATTGGACAGAGATAGAGACAGCCAGCGAGAGAGGGAACACAAGCAGGGAGTGGGAGAGGAAGAAGCAGGCTCATAGCAGAGGAGCCTGACGTGGGGCTCGATCCCGTAACGCCGGGATCACGCCCTGAGCCGAAGGCAGATGCTTAACCGCTGTGCCACCCAGGCGCCCCGCAAATGCTTACTATTAAGTGGATATACTTACTACCAACTCAAACTCAGAACTTTGTAACTTCGGATATCTGTTGAAGGAGTCCTCTTGCTTAGCCTCCCCCTCTATGGGGCATTTTGTAGATTGCTCTGAGTTCTCACTGCCAGCTCCATGAGGACATTTGCCTGCTTTAGCAGCTCCCTTATTCACTGGCCCACATGCTCTTGTCATACTGGCTATTTCCTTTGCATTCATAGGCTTTACACATGGAAGAGAATTTTAACCAGAGGGAACGTGAGGGCGTACGTGATAATTCTACCTTCCTTCACGTTAGTCTGGACTGGAATTAGAGTGCAGTTGTGAATTGTGAGCGTAGAGATCATAACCTTCGTGACTCATATTTAGCTGACAGTGTGAAATGGGCCCCTTACGCTTTTTTTGGAGGGGGGCAGGTAAACTATACATAAAATTTACCATTTTAACCATATTTAAGTGTACTATTCAGTGGCAGTAAGTACATTCACAGCATTGTGCAGCCATCACCACTGTTTCCAGAACATTTTCATCAACCCAAACAGAATACCCTGTACCCATTAAACAAAACTTGCCATTCCTTCCTATTTATCTCTGGTAAATTCTACTTTCTCTCTATGAATTTGCTCATTCCAAGTACCTCATATAAGGGAAAATTATACAGAATTTTTGATACTGCGTTCGGTTTATTTTACTTAATGTTTTTCCAAGGCCCATCCATATTGTACCATGTATCAAAATTTCATTCCTTTTTATGGTTGAATAATATTCCTGTGGGTGTGTGTAAGGTGTTTTGTCTGTTCATCTGTTGATGGATTCTTGGGTTGTTTCCACCTTTTGGTTGTTGTGAATAATGGTGCTGTGAATATTTGTTTACAAGTATCTGTTTGAATCTCTGCTTTCAGTTCTTTTGAGTGTATGCCTACGAGTGGACTTGCTGGGTCATATGGTAATTTGGTTTTAACTTTTTGAGGAACTGCCAAACTGTTTTCCACAGCAACTGCACCATTTTATATTTATACCAGCAATACATGAGGGTTCCAATTTCTTTACATCCTTGTCAATGCATGTTATTTTCCGTTTTTGGTTTGTTTTTGATAATGACTGTCCTAATGGATATGAAGTGGTGCTAGGCTTTTTTGTTACTGCTAATTAAATCTAATGAGCAAACAAGAAACTTAGAAGTTGACTATATTTGCATCTGATGGATTTTTTTCACCCTTATAAATGTATTTGTACATAATCCTCTTCAAAGAGATATCACACAACTAATGACTCATCTTTTTTGAAAAGAGTAAATTTTTTTGATAAGCTAGTATCAAGTAGTAGTTGGTGTAGTTACCTTCTTTATATCCTATATCCTCTTAATCTAAAGTGTATTCTGCCAAGTAGTGAAAGATGATTTCAGTTAATCCTGTTAGATAAGCTCTATTAAGTGAAAAAAGTCGAGTACTAAAATTAATACACAAAGATCTCATCTTTATAAAGAAAAATATTTACAAGTATATATTTATGTATAGAAAAGATTGGATACATATGTCCACGAATGTTGGCAAGGGCCATCTATAGGTTATTATTTTTTTGTGTTTTTTCATATTTTTCTGACACCCCCTCCCCCCATGAACATGTATCTATAATTAGTGTTTTGGTTTTTTATTTTAAGATTATTTTTTTTATTTTTTATTTTTATTTATTTATTTATTTATTTATTTTTAAAGATTTTATTTATTTATTCATTCGACAGAGATAGAGACAGCCAGCGAGAGAGAGAACACAAGCAGGGGGAGTGGGAGAGGAAGAAGCAGGCTCATAGCGGAAGAGCCCGATGTGGGGCTCGATCCCATAACGCCGGGATCACGCCCTGAGCCAAAGGCAGACGCCCAACCACTGTGCCACCCAGGCGCCCCAAGATTATTTATTTTAGAGCGCTTGTGCGTGAGCACGGGTCGGGAGTCAGAGAGAGAGAGAGAATTCTGAAGCAGACCTTTTGCTGAGTGCGGAGCCCCACATGGGGCTCAATCGCAGGACACTGAAATCATGACCTAAGCCAAAATCAAGAGTTGGCTGCTTAACCGACTGAGCCACTGAGGTGCCCCTGTAATTAGTGTATCTTTTAAAAAACTAATAGATTGGAAAATACAAATTATTACAAAAAGCCTGTGTATGCATGCGCATATGACATCTGTATACAGGGCTTATAAGCATGGAGAAGATACCAAAAAAGTAATTGGAGGTTGTTAACATAGGTTACTTGGTGGGGTTAGATGGAGGGAAGAAAGGGAAGGGTAAAGCAAAGAAGGGATTTTAAAAAACATTAGGTGCTATAGAAAAATAAGGTAGAGTAAAAGTTTTAGAGGGTACTGAGGATGGGGAGGGGCTGCTATTTGTAATGGATGTGTTTGTAAAGTCATTAAATATGAAGATTTAAAATAAAAGGAAAACAAAATTGTGTAAAAAGTAAAAGACTGTACTATTCTTTATCAGACTTGTTTCCAGACTTTTCCTCTACTCTTACTCCCTGGATACACTTTGGCTTTTGTCTTACCTCTGCATCTATCTTTTGAAATGCTACCCCTTCTAGTTCAAGTACTATTGGGAAAGGTTTCTCCACGCTCCCAATTTCAGAGTTTTCTTAAGGGGTGCCTGGGTCGTGCAGTTGGTTGAGCAACCCACTCTTGGTTTCGGCTTAGGTCATGATCTCAGTGTTGTGAGATCGAAATTGAGTTCAGTGAGGAGTCCACTTCAGATTCCCTCTCTTTCTTTCAAATAAATAAATCTTCAAAAAAAAAAAAATTGAACTACCCTATGACCCAGCCATTGCACTACTGGGTGTTTACCCCAAAGATACAGACGTAGTAAAGAGAAGGGCCATATGCACCCCAATGTTCATAGCTGCATTGTCCACAATAGCCAAATCATGGAAGGAGCCGAGATGCCCTTCAACAGATGACTGGATTAAGAAGCTGTGGTCCATATATACAATGGAATATTACTCAGCTATCAGAAAGAACGAATTCTCAACATTTGCTGCAACATGGACGGCACTGGAGGAGATAATGCTAAGTGAAATAAGTCAAGCAGAGAAAGACAATTATCATATGATTTCTCTCATCTATGGAACATAAGAACTAGGATGATCGGTAGGGGAAGAAAGGGATAAAGAAAAGGGGGGTAATCAGAAGGGGGAATGAAACATGAGAGACTATGGACTATGAGAAACAAACTGAAGACTTCAGAGGGGAGGGGGTGGGGGAATGGGATAGACTGGTGATGGGTAGTAAGGAGGGCACGTATTGCATGGTGCACTGGGTGTTATACGCAACTAATGAAGCATCAAACTTTACATCGGAATCTGGGGATGTACTGTATGGTGATTAACACAATATAATAAAATAAAATTAAAAAAAAAAAAGTCACCACCCCCTTTCTCCCCCCACAACGGCTGCCACCTTTTGTTGTAGGACTGCTTGTAATCATGAAAGTTCTTAGCACAATGCCTAGCACACAGTCAATCTTTAGTAAATGATGGTTCTTTTCTTCTACTTTAAAAGCTTCTGGGAGGCAAGGGTCAGTGTCTTTCTGAATTTTATATTCTTCATAGCAGCTAGCAGTTGAAAGTAGATTCTTAGAAATTGTGGTGGGTTTTTTTTTTTTAAGATTTTATTTATTTATTCATGAGAGACAGAGAGAGAGAGAGGCAGAGGGAGAAGCAGGGAGCCCAACGTGGGACTTGATTCCAGGACCCTGGAATCCTGACCTGAGCTGAAGGCAGATGCTTAACTGATTGAGCCACCCAGGCACTCAATTCTTAGAAATTGTTGACTGAATAGTGCTCCTTATTCTTTTTTTCTCTCAGTTCTATGCCTGGTTGCAGTATATACAAAAGCATCTGGTTCCTTAGATATTTTTATGTGGTAGATAGTGATTTAGTGTCCATGAAAAAGGTTAGGATAATATTGTAATTATATCTTTTCTCCATTAACATTTTATTCAGGTACTTGAGCACCTAATTTTATGTAAGGTGTACTATACTGGATGACGAAGTATAACAAGATGTAAGAAATACGTATAGTTCTTTTCCTTAAGGCATTCATATTTTAGTATATAATTACATAGGTTACATTTTCATGTTTTTTTTAATCCTGTGGCAGAGTATCTGGGTATAATTTAGAGCTTTAATGAATTAATGGTCTAATTACAGGGAAAACTTGTGCACATGTTCTTGTTTTAAGAAAATTACTCTTTTTTTTTTTTTTTTGTAAGATCTTATTTATTTGACAGAGAGAGACAGCCAGAGAGAGAGAACACAAGCAGGGGGAGTAGGAGAGGAAGAAGCAGGCTCCCAGCGGAGGAGCCTGATGCGGGGCTCGATCCCATAACGCCGGGATCACGCCCTGAGCCAAAGGCAGATGCTTAACTACTGAGCCACCCAGGCGCCCCAAGAAAATTATTCTTAAAAAGTTGCTTTAGAATATTTTCTGAAAAAAAAAAAGATAGTATAGATTTTTATAGGTACCTTCTTGTAATTTAAAAAAGTTCTTAAAGCAAGCAAGCTGGGTACCTTTGGGGATACCACTAAACACTAGGGAAATCTTTTCTATATGAGAGCCATTGACTCTGGAAGGAATTATAGGAGATTTGACTGAATCAGATGGTTACTTCTTGAAATTGTTCTGCCAAGTTGTAAACATGAAGAACTGCCTCCTATCTCAAGGATAAATTCCAGTGTCTGCCTGTGCCAGTGTGCAGAATAGTGGATTTATTTATTTTATATTTCATGTCTTTATTCTTGAGGAAGGCAAAATGCTATTTTTTAAGTTATTTGTTGATTATGCAAGATTTGCCACTAAAATTCATGCCTTTTATGTGGATTAGAAATTAGCAGTACAAGATTGCCTGGCTGGCTCAGTTGGTAGAGCATACAGCCCTTAATCTCGGGGTCTTGAGTTCAAGCCCCACATCGGGCATAGAGCTTACATTTTAAAAAAATTATAAATAAATAGGGGCGCCTGGGTGGCACAGCGGTTAAGCGTCTGCCTTTGGCTCAGGGTGTGATCCCAGTGTTGTGGGATCGAGCCCCACATCAGGCTCCTCTGCTGCGAGCCTGCTTTTTCCCCTCCCATTCCCCCTGCTTGTGTTCCCTCTCTCGCTGGCTGTCTCTATCTCTGTCGAATAAATAAAAAAATTTTAAAAAATCTAAAAAAAAATAAAATTATAAATAAATTAATATAGTGATACAAAGTTAAGTCAGTGTTTCCAGGTATTAGCAGGGTGAGATATCTGGTTGGTTTTTGTTTCCCTTCCTACCCCTTTGACTGCAGCTATTACCTCATTATTACATGGCCATCAGAGTGTTCATCCCTAAACCGGATTTTATTTGTGCGTTGTATATTTTGGTACACTTTGTAAATGGGTCTGTGCATTTTAAAATTAGTAGTTACTGCCTAAATAAAGAAACTGACAGGTTTGGAGATGAAAAGTAAAACTTGGACTGAAAAAGAGTTCAAGATAAAGTGACTTTAAATGAAAAATAATGAAAAACTAATTTGTGGCAAGAGTTAAAAATGAAGTTGTTCCTAGAGGTCTTTTACTGTGGGGCTGATTGCTTTAACATACTGTTTTGAACTAGCTGATTTTTTACTTGTATTTTTAAACTAATTAAAAAGTTAGAATCTTTTCTAAACTTGGGCAGCCCTGGCTTGCTAACTTTTGGAAGGGTAAAGTGTCCCATTTCCTCATGTGCCTTTATGCTACCCAGTCATCTGATGAAGTTGCCAGTTTGTGGTCAGAAATTGAGAAAGAGGAGTGAGGAAACTCAAAATATTGACACACATACCACCTTGCAGTGCATCAGAGTGCCCTTTTGGACTGGTTGGAAAACTGTAACCTAAGCCTTTTCCAAACTAGACATATTATTTCCTAGCTTGGATGAGATGACATTTGATTTTTTTAAGTATTTGACCATGTCTGTCAGCAGAAACTTTTTCTATGTGAGGGTGATTTTTTTTTTTCCCCAGGATTGTGTGACCAATTGAATGATGATGATGATGATAATAATGATAATAATAATAATAATAGTAAAAAGAACAAAACACTTACTAAAGGAAGCTTGGGGAAATCATGCAAAATTGATCACCCGATCTCTCAGGTGGACCAGGGCTTGACTGAAGAAAGAAATGAGCTTAAAGGAGAAATAAATAGTGAAGTTGCATTATATAAGCACTTTAAAATATTCAGTTATGTTTTCGCTCTGCCAAAAAAAATAAGTTTTTTAATAGTGCAGGCAATTTCAGCCACCATTACTCATACTGAGTATATGTTCTTGTGAGATTTTTATTGCATTTGAAAAAAGTGATCTTTTGTCATTCTCAATTCTCACAAGCCTTATAATTTGTGGCACAGTTGAGTGTGCTTTTTTGTCTAAAGATACATTAAAAACAAAAAAAAAGAGACTTATAGATAATAGCCTACCTATGTTGACTGCTACCTGCCATGTTCTTTTAAGAGCTGACCTTAATTCATTTAATCTTCCCAACAGCCTGATGATACAGGTAAATTATGATCTTTATTTTAAAGAGGAAGAAAGACAGACATAAATACCCTAAATACAGCCCGTCAATTTAGGGAGAGATTAAAGGGATTTTCCACGGCAATTTCGACTTCATCCTACACCTTGTCTTCACCCTAAAATTTAGTGCCTGTGTATGATGCAGACTTAGTGTTTTTGTTAGAATTCTGGGAATGCCTTCCACTTCATAATTTTCTTTATGATCCATGGTAGTTTTATTTCCTTCTTACAGACCTTATGTTATTGACCCCTCCTAATCCCTGTATTATGTTTTAAACTAAATTCTGAAGTTATTGAAGGCAGAGATCCAAGTCTTAAGCTAATTTGCCTCTCCAAGTACTCATTTTTCATAGAACCCTCAGAGATAGCCCCTTTGAAGAGTTTTCTTTCCTTAACTTTTGTTGACCTAAGTGGAAATACTTATTTCCATTACTTTTTTTGTAAGACAATAATGAACCATTTTGCTGATACTTTATCTGTGAAAACTTTTCTTCAATATTTGATTTAGGGATTTAGTTTAAAATAACACTTTAGAAAAATTCTTTCTAAAATGTTCTCTTTCCCCACTAATCAGTGTTTCATAAACTTCTGGGAGACATCTTATGTGTAAAGCATACCCAGTTTATTCAAGCACAGGGTGATGATTATGAGTCTACACTGAAGCCTTTAATGTAAAGCTTGGAGTGGTTGGTGGTACTCACCTGGTATTTTATCTTAAACATTTATCATATAATGGAGGGGACTTCTCTTTTTGGAAAGTTTTCTGTGCTAATTTTGCCAGTTCTTATGAGAGTGTTTAAGGTGCTTGGAATTTTAGGGGTGCCTGGGTGGCTCAGTCGGTTGAATGTCCGACTCTGAATTTCGGCTCAGGTCATCATGTCAGGGTCTTGAGATTGAGCCCTGGGTTGGCCTCCTCTATGGGCATGGAGTCTGCTTGAGAGTCTCTCTCTCCTTCCTTTGCCCCTCCCCCTGCTCACTCACACTCTGTCTCAATAAATCAATAAGTAAATACATAAAGTCTTTAAAAAAGAAGATTCTTGGAATTTTATGTAATAGATAATTCTCTGAAAAATGAGCATAGTGGAAAGATACCTAAAATGATTGATTGGCTTTTATTTTAAAGCTTCATTATACAATTAAGTAATTAAAGCTGAGTAGAGACACATCTTTGGAATTGTATTGTGATCAGAATGGCTATTAGGGGCTTTAAAAATTATGAACTATTTCGTTTATTTCATTGTTACCATTTCTCCTGCTTTATGTTCCCAGTCTATTTTCTAATTTTCTGATTTATCAGAAAGATACCTAAGTGTTAGATTACTTGAATTAGTTTACTGGTTAAAATATAAACGACATATACTTCAAATACAGCTGTATACCATATAGTGTTAATAGAGCTACTTTTACCCATATTTTACTTAAAGAGCAGTGAATTGGGATATTTTATATTTTTCTTACACATTAAGTCATAAGTTGTACATAGCATTTGGGTTATTTTTTTTTTTTTTAAAGATTTTATTTATTTATTTGACAGAGATAGAGACAGCCCGCGAGAGAGGGAACACAAGCAGGGGGAGTGGGAGAGGAAGAAGCAGGCTCATAGCAGAGGAGCCTGATGTGGGGCCCGATCCCTTAACGCCGGGATCACGCCCTGAGCTGAAGGCAGACGCCTAACCGCTGTGCCACCCAGGCGCCCCAGCATTTGGGTTATTATCTCTTATCTTTGATATTAAATTTTATTTCTCCTATCCTGACAAAGTAAAAATAACCTTTTTGAGGAAATGATAAATCCAAGCAGAAAAATATTTTCCAAAAAAGTTGTGTTGGTTAATTGTAGGTAATTTAGCAGTGTGTTGATGTCATGTACAAGTCCAAAATAGGCTAATGGGTAAAGTATCCAGAATTGCCCCATGCAGGCTCTGCAGAAGATCTCTGGGAATATGGAGACACTTTGCAAAAAAACAAATGAATAAGATAGTGTATAGCTGGTGTTATTCTGACTAATGTGAGAGCTAAACAAGGTCTTTCACAGTTGATCTGTACTTTGGAACTTGGGGCTTAAGTTTTGAACACAGTATAGCATAGTGGTTAAGAGCTTTAGGCTTTGAACTCAGGCTGGAGGTTTAAGGGCTATTTAGAAGAGTTCCTGATTATTATAATCAATAGAACCACCATTGTTTAGATAACAAATGATAATGGGTAACATTTTCTATCTCAGGCTAACTCTATGTGCTTTCCATATATTATTTAACCTTTACACCTTAAAAAACCTGCCCAGTAGAGGAGAAAGAAATACAAGTAAATCTTAAATTTAGATGACAGTAAGTAAAAGGCTCTTTAAAAATACAGACACCTATGGGACGCCTGGGTCGCTCAGTCGGTTAAGCGTCTGCCTTCGCTCAGGTCATGATCCAGGAGTCCTGGGATTGAGTCCCGCATTGGGCTCTTTGCTCATCGTGGAGCCTGCTTCTTCCTCTGCTCCTCCCCCCACTTGCGCTCGCTCTCTCACTCTCTCTCTCTCTCTCTGGGAAATAAGTAAAAATCTTAAAAAAATAAAAATAAAAATACAGGCACCTTAGTAAAGTCAGGTCATTTATGCCAGATGTGTAGAATTTTAAAGCTCTTGCTGTCATTCCTCCTCCTCTCTGTTTTCAAAACAGAGAAACTCAAGGCAGCTAGATAAAATTATAACAGAACTCTAGAGTAGTGCCCAGGTTATTTTGATGTATAGGAATTCTTTTATATTGACTAATATTCAGAATTAGTGAGTCATGGTTTATAATTCAGCAGTCTTCTACTTACATGGGGATTTTATCTAATGTGCATTTATTACCAGTTCTGGGGAGAACATTTTTGGAATGAATGTAAAAAAGAATGACTTAGAAATCTATGTAATCTTCACTGTTTTGTATTAAATTCCTATCCATTTGTTGCAGATTATAAGAGCTTTCTGAATAACAGATTATATTTCTGATATATTCTCTATTCTATATTGTTTAAAGGATAAGAAGAAAGGCCAACTTAGAAAAAGCAGTAGAAATACAACTGCTCTAAGGTAATGAATTTAAATGAAATCACTAATAATTTAGAAATAAAGTAAAAATCTTTTAAATATGAAGAGTAAATTGCTTGTGTTATATAAGGCATGGTATGTATTTTCCTGTCTTCACATACAGGTTTGATGCATTCCTTATAAACAGTATTTATTTCAAAGTAGTATTATAGTAACAACATTAAGTATTTTTTTTTTAAAGATTTTTAAAGATTTTATTTATTTATTTATTTATTTATTTATTCGACAGTGATAGAGACATCCAGCGAGAGAGGGAACACAAGCAGGGGGAGAGGGAGAGGAAGAAGCAGGCTCATAGCAGAGGAGCCTGACGTGGGGCTCGATCCCATAACGCCGGGATCACGCCCTGAGCCGAAGGCAGACGCTTAACCGCTGTGCCACCCAGGCGCCCCTAAGTATTTTTATTTTATTTTTTCCAAGCATTTATTTGAGAGAGAGAGCGGCGCGCGCGCGCGCACGCACACGCACGCGCACACACACACACACACACACACACACACACACGTGGGGCGGGGAAGGGCAGAGAGAGAGAGGGAGAAGCAGGCTCTCTGCTGCAAGATGCCCACAGGGCATAATCCTAGGACCTTGAGATCGCGACCTGAGCCAAAGGTGGATGCTTAACCCACGGAGGCGCCCCTAAGTATTTTTTGTTTTTTATTTTTTAAATCAGTGTGTTGTAATAGAGTTGGAATTTACAGTCTGAGGATTTGAACATTTTTTTGCTTTGCTTCTTTTAAATTGTGACTAAGCCTTTTGAATTTCACATTTTCTTCATCTAAAAAAGAGAGGAATAGTACCTGCTTTAGCCTAACAATCCTGTGAGGTAATGGAGAGGAGAGCTGAATAAACTGTGAAGCTTGTCAAATTTTAAGTTCTCTTGACTGAGGTAGACTTTCTGAAATTAGTCTCAACCATACAGAATGCATTGCTTTCTCAGAAATTAGATTTTAGGTAGATTGCTTAAGAAGTTCTTACAACCTCGTTTAACACCAGCATGCTGGCTGCTTTAGGTATGTTTGCTCTACCACTTTAATATTTTTAAGTGAAATGTTAAGACAGTATTTGAAGAACTAAAAAATGAGATTTTTCGGAATGTCTGATTGTTAGAGGAAAATTTAAAATGTGGGTGAAGTATTTACATTGTTTGGGGTGTGTGTGTGTGTGATCTCAGTAAGATATATTTGGCACATTGGCTTGGCCACGGTAGGGAGAGGTAAAACAAAGCTTTAACCCCAGGTTTGCCCAACTGCTTCTTGACTCTTTAGGCAGAAGTTTTAGGACTTTTTGTTTTTTATTTTTTAAAAATATGTTTATATTATAAATATAAAATTATTTATTATTAATAACCAATAATTAAAATTAATGTGTAGAATTTTAAAGCTCTTGCTGTAAATAATTAATTTTTATTAATTATTTATTGATATATTAATGTATAATAATTTATTAATATATTACTATAGCTAATAATAAATAATTAAAATTAATAATTATTAAAATTATAAAAATTTTAAATATTTATTTGAGATAAGAGTGAGAGAGTGAGCACGAGCTGGGGGAGGGGGTGCACAGAGGAAGAGGGAGAAGTGGACTCTGCAGGGAGCAGAGAGCCCAGCTCCATCCCAGGACCCCATGATGATGAACTGAGCCAAAGGCAGATGCTTAACTAACTGAGCCATCCAGGCGCTCAGACTTTTTGATTCTTGTATGCTGAATTCCTGAAAACCTCCTGATTTAATCAGGATTGTTAAAATTGATTTTTTCTTACCATGGTTCAACAGAATCTAACCCCATCTTTTAGCAGAGGAGCTGTCATAAGATAATCAATGAGAAGTGTTCAGTGAGCTCTCTAGTCTCCATCTCCAGAAGTTGGTAGAGTAGCATTTCCAGACAAACACTTATGCCTCAGATTAGGCTTTAAGGTGGGAGATGGACCTTGAGGCAGAGGACTCAGATCACTTCAAAGTATACCCTAAGTACTGGTAGTTACATTTTCATAATTATAGTCGTTTCAGATTTGACTTGTCCTGAGGCTACTTAAAAGTACTTTGTATGTGTTGCTCCCTAATAATCTTGTGCCTTAACCATAGTCTTGTTTTCAAAACATTTTTTATACCATCTGCTAAATTCAAAATGCAGAAACAACAAGACCCTCCCAGGGCTTTTGAAAAGTTTATTTTCTAACTTATGTTTTATTAATCTGACATGATTTTTGGAAATACTTCTGAGTGCAGCAATACACTGAAATTATTGCTGGAGCTAGGCCACAAGGGTGAGAAGGCTGAAATGAATGTGTTGAGTTTAAAATTGTGCCGTTATCACAACCTGGTGTTCTCCTGGATTATGAGCATCAGAATAAATCATACAAGTTTTTTCTAAGCTCACTTCTCTACGGCTTATTAGGAATTGTACTAGGAAATAATGTGATTTCTTTAAAATTTTTCACAGGGGCGCACCTGGGTAGCGCAGTCGTTAAGCATCTGCGTTCGGCTCAGGGCGTGATCCCGGCGTTCTGGGATGAGTCCCACATCGGGCTCCTCCCCCTGGAGCCTGCTTCTTCCTCTCCCGCTCCCCTGCTGTGTTCCCTCTCTCGCTGGCTGTCTGTCTGTCATATAAATAAATAAAATTTAAAAAAAAATTTTTTTTCACAAACATTGTATGGCCCCTGTATTTACTACCTTCTTACTTTGTTTGATCCTTAACATGTTTACATACCCAGAGTGTTACCTGCTGTAACCGGTTTCTCAGCTACATGGTGCTTTGTGTAGATGGGTGCATGAGAATTGTGGGAACAGTTCTCAGAACTCCGCAGACTCTCTGGAATGTTACTAAGCTTTTTGCCTTCGCCAACAGAGCTGAAGAAGGGCAGTGATTGAGTGGTAGGTGCTGTTCTCTTAATAGCCATTTGATCTGTTGCCTGAGAACAGAAGTGCAGTTTTATGGGGAGAATTTATACCTTGCCTTACCAACGTTTAGATGTTTAAAAAGTTAATCTTATTCCTGGAAAGTGTAAGGAGATGAAAATCACTGGCCTCCTGCTTCCGTTGTCTTCAGATGTTTCTGCTTGGCATATAGTAGAAAACTCATTGGCTGTACTGGTGTGTGCTCCTGGAAACCCTCAGGAATGTATTCCTGATTTTATTTATTATTTTTTAAAGATTTTATTTATTTGAGAGAGAAAGAGCGTGAGAGAGAGCACAAGTGGTGTGAGCGTCAGGGAGAGAAGCAGGCTCTCCGCTGAGCAGGGAGCCCAGTGCAGGGCTTGATCTCGCGGCTCCTGGATCATGACCCGAGCCGAAGGCAGACGCTTAACCAACTGAGCCACCCAGGCGCCTCTGTATTCCTGATTTTTTAAAAAACGTGAATTTACTGTAAAAGATAAGTTTTTCGTAACATTCCTATATTTTTCAATTATTCAAGAAGGAGTTTGAGGAATTTATGTTGAACTGTAGAAATCAGCTAATTAGCTCTGGCCAATAAAACTGTTGACATTCAACAGTCCTTTATTTTTAGTCACAGAGAAATTGGTTTTATCCTTTTACTAAAATGAAGAATCATTCTTAGGGCTCCTATTATGGCCTATGGTATTTGAACCACAGGAAATACAGAGAAAGTAGTGACTACTATCCAATTAGAGAATCATTTGCAAGCAAGATGTGAAAATGTGGCAGCTTCCCCAAATTTTAGCTTTTGCACGTTCTGGAAATTGTTTTTTCCTCCTTAATTTTACTGAATGTCTGGTTGGTTTTGTAGTTGACAACGTATGTATATGAAGAACATGTTAAATTAACATCCAGGAATCTAAACTATAACTAGCATTGTATGGTTATGCTTAAGAAAGGGTTCTTTTTTTGGGACATGTACCCAGTATATTTGGGGATTATTGCATTTTCTTTAAGCTGAACTCTTTCCACTCCCCCATTTGAAATTGTTCTCTTTCTAGACATTCTTTTGCATTCTACGTGATCTTATGCATGTTTAAAAACACAGTTCTACGTTTTCTTTAGTAGGGGCACTGTGGTTTAAAACTATTTTTTATTTTCAGCGATGTGTATTTAGGACAAAGTGGATATTTGTGTAGGTGGAAAATGTTTAGTTCCATGTGCCAGAGCAGGTGAACAAGAATGGTGCTTGGTTTTATTTTTAAAATAAAACAGCTGTGAAGGGAAATGCCAAACAACACTAGTAAATCAAACTTTGGAAATAACTCCAGCATTGTAGAATTCCATAATGGCTTCAGTTGGGTGTTAACAGCTGGTTTTTGTCTGTTTGGAGTCTGTCTGATGAGCTCTTATGTGAGTTTAGCTGACTTCCAGTCAACGGCTGTATTGTGCATATTCTGCAGTGGTAGAATTCCGTAATTGTCTCGTGTTCTAGTTTTAGAGTGTAGCCCCTTAGCATAGTGTGTTTCATAAATGACTGCACTGATGATTTCTTAGAGCTCCGCACTCATTGGACCCAGTTTCCAGCATCTCTTATTGCCAGAACCGTCTTAAGGACCTGCTGCTATATGCCAGACATTGTTGTTGTTGTTGTTGTTGTTGTTGTTGTTGTTAAAGATTTTCTTTATTTCAGAGAGAGAGCAAGAGTGCGCAAGCGTGAGGGGGGAGGGGCCGAGGGAGAGGTGGACACCCTGCTGAGCAGGGAGCCTGAGGTGCAGGGCTCAATCCCAGGACCTTGGGATCATGACCTGAGCTGAAGGCAGACACTTAACCAACTGAGCCACAAAGGCTCTCTGATGCCAGACACTGTTAAAGGTGATGGGGTTATAAGGACGAACTGAACTTAGCTTCTTGGAGCATACTATCTAGTGGGGAGGCAGATGTTAATCATTGGGTAGGCATAACTAATATAATTTCAAAGTATTCTATTAAATGGTGTAAAATACTATGAAAACCATAAAGCTGAGCAAAGGGAAGAATGACGGGGAAGGGCAGAATACACTTGAAAAGGGGATGTTGGAGGACAGTTTATTTGGAAAACTAGGGAAGCATGTTCCATATTAGAAAATTTAATATATGTTAGGTTATCATGACTAGAATCATGGTAAGATGTTAAAGCTAGAAAGGTCAATAAAGGTCACCTCACTGAACTCCGTATTCTGCAGGAGATGTAACTTGAGATCCAAAAAGGTAGTGACTTATTTATGGTCTAGGTTGCATAGTTTAGATTTAAACTCATTTAAGGCAAAATTACATAACTTTTTTTAGGTTTTATCCTTAATTGAAACAAAGAACATTTTCCTCAGAGTTATGTGGATTAAATGAAATAGGGAACAAACACCTGTATATATGCTCAGGGCCTAACTCATGGTAGTTGCCTGGAAGATGCTGGGTTTTGTTTTTCTTTATCTGTCAAGTCACTTTTATTATATCTCATATTTCACTTCTTGGAATTTTTATTTCCCTGGTCCTCGTAACAGATGTGTTCCAGAGAAGCAACTGAACAAGAGAACTTCTGATACCATGTCCCCTGCCTGCTCATAAGGCTTTAGTCTTCCAAGGATCGTCCCCTGAGATTTGCTAGAGACCAGAGCCACAAGGGCTTAAGAAGACCCATGTTGCTTGCGTGATTTGTCATGGGTGGGTGTTGTATGAAGAATGTCAGTGTTTGAGAAACTTGAAGTTAAATATATTACCTGAATTTTGGTTGTACCATTTTTTTTTTAAGATTTTATCCATTTATTTGAGAGAGAGAGAGCGCGCTCTGTGGGTGCCCACATGCAAGCATGAGGGTGGGGGTGGTGCAGAAGAAGAGGGAGAAGCAGACTCCCCGCTGAGCAAGGAGCCCAATGAGGGCTTCAATCCCAGGACCCTGAGATCATAACCTGAGCCAAAGGCAGATGCTTAACTAACCGAGCCACCCAGGTGCCCTTTGGTTGTACCATTTAAGAATATGCCCAATTTAAGGATATTTCTCTAAGTTCCTCCTTTAATCCCTTGAGTTTTGGTAATTGTTACCTGTAAATGACTGAAGTAGACACTTGTTTCTATCCCCCCCCCCTTCATGGTAACTGTATCCCATATTTTTCTCTGAAGAACTGTCAACCCTTACTCCCTATTATAAAGCCATTTAGTTTGGGTTTTGTTTTGTTTTTTGTTTTGTTTTTAAGATTCATTAATTTGAGATAGCATGTGTGCTCGCGCATGCACAAGTGAAAGGAGGAGCAGAGGGAGAGAATCTCAAGCAGACTCCCTGCTGAGCCTGATGAGAGACTCATCTCATGACCCACGAAATTGTGACCTGAGCTGAAACCAGGAGTAGGATGGGCGCTCTAACTTACTGAGACACCAGGTGCCCCACAGCCATTCAGTTTTAATGACATTGACCTCATCCTTAGCGTTAGGGGAGAGTTTGGTTAGTTTAAAGCAATCATTAAAGCCCAGACATTTGGACATAATGATTTGCTCACAGTGACTCACTGAAGGTCAGTGAGATGTGAAGTCATGTTTGGGGGTTCCTTATTCCAGAGGGCTTCCTTGAGAAATGCTGTTTACCTCTTAGACTTAGATGAGAATGCACATAGCTCTCAAAATCTGCTTGCAGTCACTGATACTTAGGGCTTGGGGTGGGGGATTGCTAGCCTTAGAACAAAAACACCAAGGAAGGCAGAGAGAAGAAAGCAGAAGAAACCAGATCTTTAGTGATATCATTGGACCAAGCTTTCCTGAAGCCATTCTACCTTTGGTCTTATTAGTTAAATGACCCAGTAAATTATTTTTATTTATGCAATTTTAGTTGAGTTTTCTGTTACTTGCAACCTCAAAACTTTTAAATAGTAGCACCCAGCTTACCCCTAAACCACCTGTAATTCACTTCAAATATCTGGGAGCCTGTACTTAGGAAAATCAGTGCAAAGAGTATGCTGCCAGGTGAATTAAATTTGTCATTAAGTACTGGTTGAGCTGCTCATCCATTTATTTATTCAGTTTATGTTTGAGTACCTACTCTGCCAGGTCCCATGCAAGGTGAAGGAGCTGAAGATTGATTCCTCCCCCCAGGGAACTTACAGTTCAGAGCAGTCAAGTCCTATATCAAGTAATAGTTAAGTGTCTTTTTTCTTTTCTTTTTTTTTTTTTTTAAAGATTTTATTTATTTATTTGATAGAGATAGAGACAGCCAGCGAGAGAAGGAACACAAGCAGGGGGAGTGGGAGAGGAAGAAGCAGGCTCCTAGCAGAGGAGCCTGATGTGGGGCTCGATCCCATAACGCCGGGATCACGCCCTGAGCCGAAGGCAGGCGCTTAACCGCTGTGCCACCCAGGCGCCCCTAAGTGTCTTTTTTCTTGAAATAAGCTCCTCCCTACCATTGTCTCAGTTTTCTTTGTTTTAGAATGTGCTCCTCTGTCTCATTTGTATCTCTTTATTGTAATATTTCTACCTTACAGTAGAGTGTATAGTTTTACTACAGTTAAATAATATATATGTATCCCCCATCTAATTTGTTAGTCTCCATAAAAGTATAATGGGTATATATACTTGAACTGTTAAAAACTGTGTTACTGGCATATAAAGCGGCAAGTCAGAAATGAGCAAAGGTCAGAGGGTTTCTAATTGCTGCTGATCCTTCTCTTAGTGATACTTAATTACTTATGGATCATGCATTGCTTTCAAATGNGGGCATATAAAGCGGCAAGTCAGAAATGAGCAAAGGTCAGAGGGTTTCTAATTGCTGCTGATCCTTCTCTTAGATACTTAATTACTTATGGATCATGCATTGCTTTCAAATATCGATAGAAGCTAAGGACACTCCCCAGAAAGGTGTAAATATGCACATGCACAAGATTTTGTATTCAGTTTCTGGGAGTTCTTGAATTCACTAAAACTCTCACAAGTTGAACTCTCAGAGGTTAACAGAAGTTAAAACTCTCAGAGGTCTCAAGTTAACCTCCATACCTGCTACTAAATGTTGCTCTAGTTTTTAAGCTTGCTAGTGAGCATAATATACCCCACCCAAACTGAGTAAGTTCAGCTTCCCACCTGAAAAATTTGTAATAGAAGAGGTGCACAGTTTTTGCTCACTTTCAGAATGCTGTGTACTAGACACTAAGCTAGATACTTTACGTACATTATCTTATTTATTCTTCACTGTGATTCGGTACTGTTTGGACTATTACTGTTTTAATTTTATAGCTGAGGAATCTGAGACCCAGGTAGTTTAAAAGTAAGCTGCCCAAGTGTAGATAAGACTATAAGTAGTGAGGCTGGATTTCAAATCCAGTACCTTTCCTCTTTCCACTAACTGTTCTGCTTCTTAAGTAATTGATAGAAAGTGCTTAGTTTGGTCCCCAGAATGTAGTAAGCAATCAAATTGTTGTTGCTGCTGCTGCTGTTCATTTATTTAGCAAATATTTTTTTGAGTGACTGCTCTTCATACCTTTACTTCTTAAGGATAGAAATGTTTTTTCTTAGGACTCTTAGATGCAAGAAAAAGTATCCTTTTCAAACTAGATTAAATATAACAGTGTATCTTGTGGGTGGTTACTTGTGGGGCAAGAAAAGTTGCAGGATGTATGAGAGTGGAGTCAGGGAATAGTTCAGAAACCCAGATGGCCACCACTGAATTACTGCAGACCTGTGTTTTTGTGAGGTAACAGCTTTATTGAGATATCATCCACACACCATGCAATTCACCCATTTAAAGTATATAATTGAGTGTTTTTTGGGGGTATATTAACACAGTTGTACAGCCATCACCACAGTCAAATTTAGAACATTTCCATCACCCCCATTAAGAAACCCCTTAGCTATAACCCTCCAAACCTCTCTATCTCCCCAGCCCTAGACAACCACTAATCTGCTTTCTATCTCTGTGAGTTTACCTGTTCTGGACTTCTATATGAATGGAATCACGTATTATGGATTTTTGTGATCGACTTATTTCATCGTCCATGTTGAGGCATGTATCAGTACTGCATTCCTTTTAATGACTAAGTAATATTGCATCATTTGGATGTCCATTCCTCTGTTGGTTGGGCGTTTTTGCTATTAGTAATAATGCTGCTATCTAAGGTTCTAATAACTTACAAGTGCAACCTAAATTTAATTTAGGTTTTAACTGTAATTTCAGGCTGTAGGAAAGAGAGAAGCCTGATGTTTTTTTTTATTGCTCTGGGCAGTCTTTTGGAAGAGAAAAGGATAATTTTTATTAGGTTTTATTTGGAAATACTGAGAGGAACAGGAGGATGCTTTTTTTTTTTTTTTCTTTTTCTTTTTAAACACATTTGAAGTCCCTGGGGGTTCAAGACTTTAAGCTAGGAGTAGAACTTACCTACTCCTACCCACCTCAATTATAAGATGAAACCACAAAGTCCAGGGAGGTATATGGGTTTCCCCAGTGTCTCCAATTTTAGTATCTGTGATATTAATTTTTTGATCATAATAATCAACATGCTTTTTTTTTTTTTAAATAACAGTAGGTTTAGGCAACTGTACATTCTTTTTTTAAGAAACTTTATTGTGGTAAAATACACATAACATAAATTTACTACCGTAACCATCTTTATGTGTACAGCTTAGTGGCATTAAGTACATACACACTGTGCAACCATCCACCACTATCTGTCTCCAGAACTTTTTCATCGTCCCAAACCGAAACTCCACTCTCATTGAACTCCCCAGTACTACCTCCCCCTGCTGCCCCTGGCAACTAAATTCTACCTTCTGTTTCTATGAATTTGACTAGGTATGTAATGTAAGTGGAATCATAACAATAGTTGTTTTTATTTTTATTATTATTTATTTTTTAAGTAAGCTCTACATCCAACATGGGGTTTGAACTCATGACCCTGAGATCAAGAGGTGCATGTATCAGTACTTCATTTCTCTTTTATGTCTAAGTAATATTTCATTGTTTGGATGTACTACATTTTATTTATCCACTTATGGGTCTGTGAACACTTGAGTTGTTTTTTGTTTTGTTTTGTTTGAACACTTGAATTGTTTCCAGCTTTTGGCTATTAGGAATAATGGTGCTATGAACATGGGTGTGTGTATTTTTTTTGAGCCCCTGCTTTTAATTCTTATGTATGCTTTAATTCTTCAAGTAGACTTACTGAATCATAGAATAATTCTATTTTTAATTTTTTGAGGAACTACCATACTGTTTTCCTTGGTGGCTGCACCATTTTACATTCCTACCAGCAGTGCTGCATAAAAGGTTCCAATTCCTCCACATTCTTGCCAGCACTTTGCTTTTCTTTCTGTCTTTCTGGTTAAATGCCATTGTAATAGGTGTGAAGTGGTATCTTGTGGTTTTGATTTGCATTTCCCTCATTAGTGATGTTGAGCACTTTTTTGTGTTCTTTTTGGCTGTTTCTATATCTTCTTTGACAAAATGTCTATTCAGGCTCTTTGCCTATTTTTAAATTTGGTTGTCTTTTAAATTATTGAGTTGTAGGAATTCTTCTCTAGAATATTCATATTGTATATGCAGATCCCTTGTCAGATATATTATTTGCAGATATTTTCTCCTATTCTTTGGGTTGTAGTTCACTTTCTTTATGGTGTCTTTTGAAGCACAAAAGTTATTAGTTTTGATGAAGTCCAGTTTATTTATTTTTTCTTTTGTTGCTTGTGCTTTTGGTGTTGTATCTTAAGCCACTGCCAAATCCAAGATCATGAAGATTTACTCCTGTGTTTTCTCCTGGGTTTTCTCCTAAGTGTTTTATAGTTTCAGAGTTTTAGCTCTTACATTTAGGTCTTGAACCATTGAGTTAATTTTTATGTATGCTGTGAAGTAAGGGTCCACCTTTATTCTTTTGCAGTTGCTATTCAGTTGCTGCGACCATTGAATTATTTGGCACCCTTCTCAGTTCTGTTCCACTTATCTGTATGTCTGTTCTATGCCGTTACCACACTGTCTTGATTGTGGTGGCTTTGTAATAAGTTTTGAATTGAAGTGTGAGTCCTTCAACTTTGTTCTTTTTCAAGATTGTTTTGGCCATCCTGAGTCCTTTGAGTTTCCATTTGAATTTTAGGGTTAGCTAGTCAATTTTTATGAAGAAGCGTATTCTGGTAGGAATTATGTTGAATCTGTAGATAAGTTTGGAGAATATTGCCATCTCAGCAGTAAACTGGCTTTTACTGTTTTGGACCTACATGGACCAACATTCTTATCTTTTAGCTCCTGAGTTTACATGTTTTCAATTCAAAGGACCATTCTGTCTAGTCTCTCAATTTCGTAACAAGTCCCCAGCTTGGATCCTTGCTGCATTCTGTTGTGGGGCTGAGAGGGGCAGGATCATGAATATGAACATATAAACATTGCTGCTCTGGGTTTATTCCTGTGGGTGAAGGAAAGAAGCTCTCAAAAGAGTATTGTGGGTTTGAGAAACAACATAGAGTTGTCCAGCACACTTTTTACTGACGGAGGCAGTAATTCAGGGTAGAAAGGCTGTGGAACACTTGAAAAGTGAAATAGAGCTTTACAGTACATCCATGGTTGAGCCAGCAAAACAGATAGAAGAGATACAATTGGGGACAGAAGAAACCACTGGAAGTGCAGTATAATGGAAGTCTCTCTGTCTTTAAATTTTCTTTCTTTCTTTATCGAAGTATAGTTGACACACAATGTTACATTATTTTCTGGTGTACATCATAGTGATTATATGTAATGCTATGCTTACCACAAGTGTAGCTACCATCTGTCACCATACAATGCTATTATAATACCATTGACTGTATTCCCAGTGCTATACCTTTTATCCTTGTGACTTATTATTTTCATAATTGGAATGAAAGGCTCTTCAGGAGGAAGACAGAAGGACCGTTAGGCTGAGAAAAGCTCTAGATTTGATTGTTAGGATTTTATTCATGATAAGACTTGCTTAAAACCTGAGAGATAAGTAATGGCAAAGTACAAGCTCATTTATTTAAAGAATATTGCTTGTTTTAGACAGAGATGGCTCAGTCAGTTAAGCGTCTGCCTTCAGCTCAGGTCATGATCCCAGGGTCCTGGTATGGAGTCCCGCATCGGGCTCCCTGCTCTGCGGGACTCTGCTTCTCCCTCTGCCTCTCCCCCCTGGGCTTGTGTGTGTGCTCTCTCTCTCTCTCTCTCCCTCTCCTGTTCACTCACTCTCAAATGAATAAATAAAATTAAAAAAAAAAAACCACAATGAGATTATCACCTCACAGCCGTCAGAATGGCTGTTATCAAAAAGACATGAATTAACAAGTGTAGGTGAGGATGTGGAGAAAAGGGAGCCCTCTCGTACTTTGTTCGTGGGATATAAATTGGTACAGGCACTATGGAAAATAATATGGCGGTTCTTTAAAAAATTAAAGATGGAACTACCAAGTGATTTAGCAATACCACTTCTGGGTATTTATCCAAAAAAAATGAAAATGTCAATTTGGAAAGACATGTACCCCTATGTTCATTGTAGCATTATTTACACAGTAGCCGAGATAATGGAAGCAACCTAAGTGTCCATCAGTAGATGAATAGATAAGGAAGATGTGGCATGTGCGTGTGCACCCACACACAGGGGTATTGTATTACTCAGCCATAAAAAGGAATGAAACCTTGCCATTTGTGACAACATGGATGGACCTAGAGGGTGTTATGATAAGTAAAATAGGTCAGGCAGAGAAAGACAAATACCATATGATTTCACTTACATATGGAATCTGAAAAGCAAAACAAATGAACAAACAAAACAAAAAGAAATAGATTCATAGATGTAAAGATATAAAGAACAAACCGATGGTTTCTGGAGGGGAGGGGAGTTGGGGAATGGACCAAATAGATGAAGGGGATTAAGAGGTACAAACTTCCAGTTATAAATAAGACATAGGGTGTAGTGTATAGCATAGGGAATATAGTCAGTAATATTGTAAAAACTATGGATGGTGACAGACTGTAAGTAGTATTACACAGTGATCATTTCATAATGTATATAAATAATGAATTACTATGTTGTATACCTGAAATTAATATTGTATGTTAAATATACTTCAGTAAACATATATATTGCCTTTGCTAGACTAGTGTTTCACCAACTTTACTCATGTACTGCCTACCTTTTACTAGAACAGAGAATCTTCTATAGTATTACTTATTTAATATTTTATTTTAAATAGGTCATGTTTAAAAATTAAGTATATTTATAGTACATTTATTGTTTAAAGAAAACTTTAAAACTTTACCATATATAGAAAACCAACATAGGTATTTCTGCCACAATGTGATAAATGTTCCTGAAAATCCATACATTTTTGTCAAATCATACACCAGAAATAATAGGGCTTGTGGGTAAAATGAGGACAGACCGCTTAACATCTATTCAAGCCTCCTTATATAAATGTGAACTCTAACATAAATATTAGCATAGTTCCAAAGACAGCTTAAATTCTTAATAAATATATGCCATAGTAAATATAGAGCTTTAACCTTTTTTTTTTTTATTAGAACTTTAACTTTTAAAAAGGTGAAAGTAGTTTGGTGCTATTGAGTTACAGAGTTACGGGCTGAATGATAGCATCATCCTGAAATGCAGAGGCAATGCAGATACAAGTTTCTTTGCTGGAAATGTAGTGATGTATTAAGGGTGAGTGGATGTGACTCAGTATCGTGTGTTGATTTCTTTTTTGCAAAAATGGAGAGAACCATGTTAAAAACACTTTCAAAGTACATAGACAAAATGAACCCAGAAGAAGCTGCTAGGAGAATAGGAGTCACATGTAGTACTAGATTCCTTGCTGCTGTTTTAAAGAAGACAACAGTATTAGTTAGTTAAATATTATGGTCTGTCAGGTTAACTGTCACTTAACTATGTCTTTTTTTTGAATTGGAAATCTTTTTATGTTTTTATTCTTTTTCATTAAAAAAATTAGGAAGTGCTAAAGAAGTATTAAAGATACCAAACTGAGACTTTTTCCTTATCATGATCTTTATCTGTGTTATTTTATGTCATGTCCACAGATTTCCTAAAATCATTTTATAAACCATGAATAATATATAGGCTATGCTTTGGGAAACCCTATGCTGTTAAGACCCTTTTATTCGTGTTGTTCAACTACCTAGAGTGTCTCAAGACCCAGCACAGGTCTCACTACCTCCTCTACAAGTGTTTTTAAAGGGATATAGGAACATGTAAAACTTAAAAGTGTGAGCTTTTTCCCTACTTTTTCAATTCTCTGAAGAAAAGAAAAAGCCATCATATGGATGAATGCTGTTGGTGGTTGTTTTAGGTTGCTAATCATATAATTATGGCCTCTTCTTTTTTTTTTTTTTAAGATATTATTTATTTGAGAGAATGAGTGAGCCTGAGTCGGGGTGGGGGGAGGGGGGCAGAGGGAGACACTTAACCGACTGAGCTACCCAGTCACCCCATAATTATGGCTTCTTGTCCCAGATGCACAATTGTTACTTAGGGATTTCCCTCCACTGGCCTCCTGGGGATTACATTTGTTTCTTTCCTGTGTGGATGCCATTTCCTAGCTTTCAACTTTTTCTCTTTCTTGATTTACTATTACTCATCTAACAAATTCCTTGAGGTAAGGATCATGAGGAATAAACATTTTGTAAATTCGAATGTCTGAAAGTAGCTCTCCTCTACCTTTATTGATAGTTGGGCTGATAATTCTAAATTGGAGATAATTTTCCTTCAGAAATTAGAAGGCTTTGCTACATTATGTCTTCCAGTGTTGGGAAATTTGAAGCCATGCTTTTTTTCCTTTTTAAAAAGATTTTAGGGCACCTGGGTGGCTCAATCAGTTAAGTGTCTGCCTTTGGCTCAGGTCAGGATCCTAGGGTCCTGGGATTGAGTCTGGCATCAGGCTGTGGCATCAGGCTCTCTGCTTGGTGGGGAGTCTGCTTCTCCCTCTGCCCCTCTCCTCATCATGCATGTGCCCGCACGTGCTCTGTCTCTCTGTCTCTTGCAAAAATAAATAAAATCTTTTTTTTTTTTTTAAAGATTTTATTTATTTGTTCGACAGAGACAGAGACAGCCAGCGAGAGAGGGAACACAAGCAGGGAGTGGGAGAGGAAGAAGCAGGCTCCTAACGGAGGAGCCTGATGTGGGGCTCGATCCCATAATGCCGGGATCACGCCCTGAGCCGAAGGCAGACGCTTAAGCGCTGTGCCACCCTGGCGCCCCAATAAAATCTTTTTTAAAAAATTAAAGATTTTATTTTTAAGTAATCTCTGCACCCAGCATGCGACTTGAACCCACGACCCCAAGATCTAGACTCATAAACTCCACAGACTGAGCCAGCCATTCTTATTCCTGATCCTTTTTAATTTTTTCTCTAGAAGTTTATAGAATCTTGTGGTCTCCCATTGTAAAATTTAATGTGGTAGGCATTTGATAGGCTCTCTTCTGGTAACTCCAGTTAATCTGATAGCTCAAGTCATTTAGTTGTGTGTTTTTTCATGGATGGTCTTTATCATCCATGTTAGAGGCTTTCCTGAAATGTCTGGTAATCCTTAGCAGTCTGTATTTTTAAAAGGATAGGATTTTNGTAATCCTTAGCAGTCTGTATTTTTATTTTTAAAAGGATAGGATTAAACGGCTGATGGGAATCTTTGTGTGCAGTGGATTAAGCTTGTTGTCTTTGAGCTTCATTGTAAGGTAGGAGAACTCACGTCAGTTTCATTAGGCCTTAGTGCCCAACCATGGAAGAAGCTGTTGGTCTCTGCATTCAGTTAGCATTGTTTTCAGAATGGCATGCATGCTTTCACCTGTACCTGGCATCTGCCACTCTAGAGACCTTCCATTTTACCTTTCCAGGAATAAAGACCTGGGCCTTCTCATTAGAAGGGTTTCAGAGAGCTCTTTGGGGACTAGGCATTGAGTTCTACTTTTCTTTGAAGGAGTATTAAAAAAACACAAAATAATCTCACTCAACACTTAACCTGCTGATGGAAAGCTGACCTAGTATGAAATTCTTAAAATGTTTCACTGACTGATACTGCCTTTATCAATCTGTATCTTTACCCTTTCTAAACTTTTAGAAGCTTTTATCACTTCTAAGAAGTTGAAGTAGCATCACACCCCTCCTTTTCCGGGTTCAACCTCCCCCTACCAAAAAAAAAAAAAATCAAAAAATAGCGGCCAGTTACTTCAGAAAATAAACTTAGCTTAAAAACAAAGTCACTCAAGGTCAGTTTTAAAATACTAAAAATATGACAGTAGCAATACTCAGACATAATTCTTTTTTACTCAGTAATTCCATCCCTAGGGTGTTAGGCAAAATACCTTATATATCTGAAGGTGTTTATTTCAAGTTCTTGGATAGGACACATAAGGCACACTGTTGTTTGTAAAATGGGTTCTAATTTCAGAGATTTTAAAATTTGAAAAAATGGGACTTAAAATAGTAAGAATTACATCCAACACAATGGAGTATCCTTACAGAAATGATTATCAAATATAAAATTAAATTGGAAAGAAAATGTAGCACAGGATTTGGATCAGAAATACAATTGTGCATATATATGGACAAGGATTAAGGCCATGACCAGCTCTGAGGCACCATTGCTAAATAGCAAAAGGTCCATAGCTCAGATAGCAGGGCTGCCTCCTTCATATGAATTAGGAGAATCCCCTTCTTCTAGGCTGATGCTATCTGAGTACTAGGCACATTGCTTAGCAAGTGAAGCATGGGCTGAATTTCTGCCCTCTTATGGCAGATGCTATAACTGTATCATTTACTCTGTGTAAGGCACAGTGCTAAGTTCTTTATAAACCTTAGACAATTTTCATAATAACTCAATGAAGTAAGTATTATCTTCTTTTACAGTTAATTCTTCAGCTCAGGCATCTTTTGAACTCCGTAAGTATGAACCTACTGCTTGTGTAGTTAATTTGCATTATAGCAGCTGGAGTAGTCCTTTTATTTTTTTTTATTTTTTATTTTTTTTTTTTAAAGATTTTATTTATTTTTTTTGACAGAGATAGAGACAGCCAGCGAGAGAGGGAACACAAGCAGGGGGAGTGGGAGAGGAAGAAGCAGGCTCACAGCAGAGGAGCCTGATGTGGGGCTCGATCCCAGAACGCCGGGATCACGCCCTGAGCCGAAGGCAGACGCTTAACCGCTGTGCCACCCAGGCGCCCCAGGAGTAGTCCTTTTATTAACACCTAAGACAGAGTGTGTGTTTCTTTGCTCAGAACCTTTCAAAGGCTTCCCATTTCACTCAGTTAAGAGGTAAAGTCCTTACAGTGACCTATAAGGCAGTATGTTATCTGCATTGTCCCCCCTCCCCTCAACCGTACTTTGACTTCACTGAATTTTATGATCTCTTTGCTGTTCTTTGTACACAGGACACTCCTGCTTTAGGGTTTTCTCTGGCTATTCCCTGTGCCTTAAATATTTTCCCAGCTACCTGCAAATCAAACTCCCTGACTTCCAAGTCTTGGCTCAGCTGTTACCTCCTCATTGAGGCCTACACTGACCAGTATAAATTGCAGCTTGCCTCTATTCCCCCAGCAGTGATTATAACCCACTATCATATTATATAATTTATTTTACTGTGTGTCTCTCTGCTGGAAGATGTACTTCTGATACCAGGGATCTTTGTCTGTCATTCACTGAGGTAACCTAAGCATTTAGAGCAGCACCTGGTACATAGTGGGTGTTCAGTAATGCTTATTGCATGAATGATTGAGTGAAAATGGTGTGGGAGAAGTTAGGCATTTTGGCAGATGTCCACACAGCTAATAAAAGGTGGCGGTAGATTTTGAACTGATAATTTACGTGTTGTGTTTCTACTGTTAGAAAATAATATCCAAAGAACGTCCAAATCCATAATCCAAAGATTATGGATAACTTTTTTATCCTCTCTCCCCAAATTTAATTTTTATTATGTCCTATTTTTAAAAAAAGCATAATTAAAAAATAAGTTACCAGAGTAGAAGGAAAAAGCCAGCTATCAGGAAACTAGAGTAGGCAGCCACAAGGTTGAAATCTGGCACCACATCTGAGGAAGAGCTTGTCTCACAAATGCACTGATCTTATCTGCCTTACAAATAAAGAATGATGGTGTGATAAAGTCCTGGTAAAAGTTGTGAGTGCTTTTGACCTTAGATATTTTGGGAGTACTCTTGGTGCTCTGTGTAACCTTAGACAATTTCATTTAACCTTTTTGATCCTTCAGAATCAGGATAATAGTCTCAGAGTTGTTGGGAGGATTAAATGATATGGTATGTAAAGAACTGATACTTATTATGTACATGTTGAAATGTAAAGAGCTAAATACTATTATACATAATATTGTATGTTCTTAATAGTGTTGTACACACTGAAATGTAAAGAACTCCATAGCTATTAGCTAGTATCATTATTATCTTTGTTGCTGCTTATTTGGTACAGAATATTTAGAAATTTTAGAAATATTTGGTGTGTAATCTTGTTACCTAGCGAGTTTTGGCACATGGCAAAGTAGAGCAAACTAATGTTGTTGTTCAGATACGGGCTTTGTTAAATATGTGTATTTTTCATGGATGCTTGTTTTTGGTTCTGATTTATATCTTACACATAGCTGTTGTTTCCTTAATAATTTACATAAATTTTAGATTCTGTAACTACCATCCATTGGTTTTTGAAGTCTTGGTTGAGTAACTCCTGTGGGTCAGGTGTGTCCTACTAAGTTTTGGGAGAACAAAGAACAAAGAAGGCATGCACTCTATCCTTAAGGAGCTTATAGGTAGGAGGGAAGCAGACATGTAAATAAGTGTAATACAAGGTGGGAAGTGCTGTTAATATATATTTAAATAATATGATTATGAAGAAGAGTAGGGAGTAGTAAATGCTTTATGATTAGGGAACAAAGAAGGGGGGACATTATGAGGGAGAATTTCAGATGCCTTGCCTAAAGAACATTATGGACCCAAAGCCTCAATAGAGGCATACAAAATTCTACTGAGGGGCTGCCCTCCAAGAAAGACTTTTGGAAACCAACTTTGTACATTTTAAGGTTTTCCTACGTACAAGGACTGCAATCTCTGAAACCATCCAGAAGAGACTTTTTTTTTTTTTAAGTTGCAAGATTGTAAATGAGTGTAATCTTTGTTGTATATGCTTTGGAGAAGGATTTAAATTGGGAAGGAATCTACAGTAAGTTCAGTGAAATAGTTAACACCACACTCTCATTTGGTATTTTCTTTGAAAGCCAAAAAGAACATCATCTCAGCAGACAGGAAACAGAAGGCCTCATGGCAACAAAGATCATTATAAGAAGTGATAAGTGAGAAAGTAGAGGAAGGGCTATTTTTAGAGAGAGATGAAATTCAATAATTAATTTAGTAAATAAGACTATATAGCGTAAGAACCATGGGTCTATACCTTCCATGCCTTAAAAATGGCTTATTATTGGGGTGCCTGAGTGGCTCAGTTGGTTAAGTGCCTGACTCTTGGTTTCCACTCAGATCATGATCTCAGGGTTGTGAAATTGAGCCCCACATTGGACTCCACACTGGGCATGTAGCCTTCTTGGGATTCTCTCTCCCCCTGTACCCCCTCTAAAGAAAATGGTGTATTGCTTAAAGTCAACCATGTTAACCCAATCAGCATTGGAGAATGGTCTCAGATTGCTGTCAGTGTATCCATTAAAGTAGATATCTTCACAGTAAATTTGAATGATAAAGTCACAAAATAACTAAATGAAACTGAGAAAAGAATGAAAATTTAATATATGGAGGTTTTTGAGTACACATAGCAATGAGACATGAAAACGGGAAGACTTACATGAAGTAGGAGAGATGACTATTTCTAAATGTAATATAAGGTAGAATTACACACAGTGAGAATTCATTGGGAGGGCTAAGAAAGACTTTAGGACTAGATGGATCCTTTAAAAAAGTGATCAAGGGTACGAAGATGTATTTTGTATGGGTTATTGCATTTGCAGAAATCGATGTAAAGTGGTCTAGGGATTCTGGGCTTTCAAAGTTAGTGGTCCACATTAAACAGTACTTTAAAATTTTTTTTTAAATTAAAGTAATCACTACATCCCATGTGGGGCTCAAATTCACAACCCTGAGATCAGGAGTTGCCTGCTCCTCCGACTGAGCCAGCCAGGAACCCCAAAATGTACATTTTTATAATGTGTGTGTACCTGAATCAAAGATTCCTCAAAATAGTACTTATCTGTACTATGTGTGATATATTCTTTTCTGTCTTATTTTTGAAGAAAGCTGGTCATAACTCACCAAAATGATTTCCTGACAACTAATGGAACATACCACATAGTTTGAAAAAGTAGTCAGTTACACTCTAGGAAAGAAAGAGACTTGAGTTTTTGAAGTCTCTTCTCTGAAGAATCTGGCTGTTAAGGTCCTGATTCTTGGGGTGCCTGGCTGGCTCAGTAGAGCATGTGACTCTTGATCTAGGGGTTGTGGGTTTGAGCCCCATGTTGGGTGTAGAGATTACTTAAAAATAAAAAGTCTTAAAAAAAAAAAGGTACTGATTCTGTCCCTTTTTGAAACCATGTTGGTGCTATTTTAGTTATACCACAAAAAGGACTCAGGCTGTTTCACCAAACAAGTGTTTAAGATCAGGGAACTTTTGTGATAAAAAAGCTACATTAGGTGAAGAGAGTTACCTAAAAAAAAATTGTTTTTTTTAATCATTGGACAGAAATGAACTTTTAAAATTAGATTCCATATAAACTCTGTTACCAAAGTTATCTTCAAACAGTGTACTTAATCCTCTTTTAAACAATATACTTTTATGTAAGAGTTGAAAAATTTGCATAAATACCAAGAAATACTTTTTAATTTCTTTTTTTTGATGTTTTACTTTTGACACTACACAACATGTATAGTCCTTTATTTACTTATTTTTTTTAAGTCTGTTTGTTTTAGAGGGAGAGGGAGAATCTCCACAGACTCCCTGCTGAGTGAGGAGCCTGACGTGGGGCTTGATCCCACGACCCTGAGACCATGACCTGAACCAAAATCAGGAGTTAGATGCTCAACTGACTAAGCCACCTAGGAGCGCTTATGATCCTTTGAAGTATTTTAAAAGTTTATTGCTGACAGATAACATGACATTGGCTTCATTCTGACATTATGGAAAATAATTCACCATTTTAGAAGTGAAACCCAGTAGTTCTTTTTCCCTTAAATGTAAAAGTATATAAAATACTCCCTATTTAAAACTTAAAAGTTTTCTTTTTAAAAAGCTTTCTGAGGCAAAACAAAGTAGGATTTTTCATAACTTTTCATAGTGTTTTTCCTAGACAAAGAAGTCTAGTTAAATATTCTTTATTTAATCAAATTTATTTATTTATTTATTTAAGCTTTTATTTATTCAATAGAGATAGTGAGAGAGGGAACACAAGCATGGGGGAGTTGGAGAGGGAGAAGCAGGCTCCCCGTCGAGCAGGGAGCCTGACACAGGGCTCGATCCCAGGACCCCGAGATCATGACCTGAGCTGAAGACAGATGCTTAACAACTGATCCACCCAGGCACCCCAAATATTCTTTATTTTTAAAATTTTAAAATTTTTAATTGAAGTGTAATCGACATAGACTATATTAGTTTCAGGTGTATAGCACAGTGAATGGACATTTATTTTATTTTATTTTTTTTAAAGTTTTTATTTATTTATTTGACAGAGATAGAGACAGCCAGCGAGAGAGGGAACACAGGCAGGGGGAGTGGGAGAGGAAGAAGCAGGCTCACAGTGGAGGAGCCTGATGTGGGGCTCGATCCCATAACGCTGGGATCACGCCCTGAGCCAAAGGCAGACGCTCAACCGCTGTGCCACCCAGGCGCCCCAGTGAATGGACATTTATATACATTACAAAATGTTTACCATGGTAAATGTAGTTACCACCTGTCATCAAAGTTATTACAATATTATTGACTATATTCCCTAATGCTGTATTTTTCTTTCCTGTGACTTATTTATTTTATAACCGAGTTTTTACCTCTTAATGCCCTTCACCTATTTGGACCATTCTACCACTCTCCTCCCCTCTGGAAACTACCAGTTTTCTGTATATAGAATCTGTTTGTTTTTGTTTTGTTTTTTTTTTTTTAGATTCCACGTTTAAGTGAAATCATACAGTATGTGTCTTTCTCTGACTTATTTCATTTAACCTACTACCCTCTAGGTCCATCCATGCATCCATGTTGTCACAAATGGCAAGATCTCTCTTTTTTATGGCTGATATTCGTGGTGTGTGTGTGTGTGTGTGTGTGTGTGTGTGTGTGTATGCACGCACCACATCATCTTTATCCTTTCATCTGTCAGTGAACTCTTGGGTTGCTTCCATATCTTGGCTATTGTAAATAATGCTGCAGTGAACATAAGGGTGCATATATCTTTTCAAATTAGCATTTTTGTTTTCTTTGGGTAAATACCCAGAAGTGGAATTACTGGATCATGTAGATCATCATCTATTTTTACTTTTTTTAGGAACTTCCATACTGTTTCCGTAGTGCCTGCACCAGTTTACATTCCCACCAACAGTGCACAAGGGTTCTCTTCACAGTCTCACCAACACTTGTTATTTCATATATATATATATATATAGTTTCTTATATATACACTAGCCATTCTGACAGGTTTGAGGCGATAATCTCATTATGGTTGTGATTTGCATTTCTCTGAAAATTAGTGATGCTGAGCATCTTTTCATGTGTCCATTGGCTGGCTGTATGGTGGTTTTTTGTTTTTGCTTTTTTTTTTTTTTTTTTTNTTTTTTTTTTTTTTTTTTTTTTTTTTTTTTTTTTTAGAAATGGCTTCAGGTCCTCTGCCCATTTTTAAATCAGATTGTTTGGGTAGTTGTTTTTTTGGTGTTGAGTTCTGTGAGTTCTTTATATATGTTGAATATTGATCCCTTATTGGATATATTGTTTGCAAATATCTTCTCCTATTTAATAGGTTGCCTTTTCATTTTGTTGATAGTTTCCTTGGCTATGCAAGAACATTTTAGTTTGGTATGATCTCAGTTGTTTATTTTTGCTTTTGTTGCCCTTGCCTGAGGAGGAAGATCCAAAAAATATTGCTAAGACCAATGTCCAAGAATTTTCTGCCTATGTTTTCTTTTAGAAGTTTTATAGTTTCAGGGCTTATATTTAGGTCTTTAATCCAATTTGAGTTTTTGTGTGTATGTGTGCGTGTGGTAAAAGGAGGTTATTTCACTCTTCTGCATATAGCTGTCCAGTTTTCCCAGCACTACTTATTGAAGAAACTGTCTTTTCACTACTGTATATTCTTGTTTCCTTTGTTGTAGATTAATTGCCAGTGTAAGTGTGGGTTTATTTCTGGGCGTTCTGTTCCATTGAACTATGTATGTGTCTGTTTTTTTTTGTGCCAGTGCCATACTGTTTTGATTATTATAACTTTGTGGTATAGTTTGAAATCTAGGATTATGACGCTTCCAGCCTTTTCTTTCTCAAGATTGCTTTGGCTATTTGGAATCTTTGTGGTTTCATATAAATTGTAGGATTATTTGTTCTACTTCTGTGAAAAATACTGTTGGTATTTTTGCTAGGAATTGCACTGAATCTGTAGATTGCCTTGGGTAATAATGGGCATTTTAACAGTATTCTTCCAATCTATGAGCATGGTATATTTTTTCATCAATTAATTGTCTTCATTCTCTTTTTCAGTGTCTTAATAGTTTTCAGAGTACAGGTCTTTCACCCCCTTGATTAAATTTGCACCTAGGTATTTTATTCTTAAAATCTTTTTTTTTTTTTTTTTTAAAGATTTTATTTATTTATTCGACAGAGATAGAGACAACCAGCGAGAGAGGGAACACAAGCAGGGGGAGTGGGAGAGGAAGAAGCAGGCTCATAGCGGAGGAGCCTGATGTGGGGCTCGATCCCATAACGCCGGGATCACGCCCTGAGCTGAAGGCAGACGATCAACCGCTGTGCCACCCAGGCGCCCTAAAATCTTTTTTTTTTTTAAAGTTTTATTCATTTGAGAGAGTGAGAGCGTGCACACAAGCAGAAGAGAGGGAGAGAATCTCTGAGCATGGAGGGAATCTCTGAGCGTGGAGCCCGACACAGGGCTTGATCCCACAACCCTGAGACCATGACCTGAGCGAAAACCCAAAAGTCGGATGCCAACCGACTGAACCACCCAGGTGCACTGCTGGGTTTTTTATTCTTTTTAATGTGATTGTAAGTGGGACTATTTTTCTGATTTCTCTTTCTGCTAGCTTGTTATTAGTGTGTAGAACTGCGACAGATTTTTATATATTGATTTTGTATCCTGAAGCTTTACTGAATTCATTCTAAGTTTTTTTTGGTGGTCTTTTAGGGTTTTCTATATATAGTATCATGTCATTTGCAAATAGTGACAATTTTACTTCTTTCTTAGCAATTTGGATGCCTTTTATTTCTTGTCTGATTGCTGTGGCTAGGACTTGCAGTGCTATGTTGAATAAAAAGTGATAAGAGTGGACATCCTTATCTTGTTCCTGATCTTAGAAGAAAAACTTTAAGCTTTCTACCCATTGGGTATTATGTTAGCAGTCAGTGTCATATATGGCCTTTATTATGTTAAGGTATATTTCCTCTGTACCCACTTTATTGAGAGTTTTTTATTTTTAATCATGAATGGATGTTGAATTATTAAATGTCTTTTCTGCATCTATTGAAATGATCATATGATTTTTATTGTTGATTAATGTGGTGTATCAAATAGTTGCAGCTAATGAACCATCCTTGCCTCCCTGAAATAAATCCCACCTGATCATGGTGAATGATCCTTTTAATGTTGAATTTGGTTTGCTAATATTTTATCGAGTATTTTGTAGCCATGTTTATTGGGGATATTGGCCTGTAATTTTTTTTTGGTAGTGACTTTGGTTTGGTATCAGGGTATGCTGGCCTCATGGAATGAATTTGGAAGCATTCCTTTCTCTTCACTTTTTTGAAATAGTTTGAGAAGGATTAAGTCTTCTTTACATGTTTGGTGAATCTGGGACACCTGGGTGGTGCACTCAGTTGGGCATCTGACTCTTGGTTTCAGCTCAGGTTGTGATGACAGGGTTGTGAGATTGAGCCCTGCATCAGGCTCCGTGCTGAACACAGAGTCTTCTTTAGATTCTCTCTCCCTCTCCCACTCGTGTGCACATTATCTCTCTCAAATAAATAAATAAATCTTTTTAAAAAATTAAAAAAATAAATGGTAGAATTCACCTGTGAAAGCATTGGGTCGTGAACTTTTGCTTTTTTAAGGAGTTTTTTAAATTACTGATTTCATTACTAGAAATTGATCTTTCCAGATTTTCTGTTTCTTCCTGATTTGGTCTTCTAAGATTATATATTTCTAGGAATTTGTCCCATTTCTTCTAGGTTGTCAAATTTGTTGGTGTATAATTTTTCATAGTCTTTTATACATCTTTTCTATTTTTTTGGTCTCAGTTTATTTCTGCTCTTTATTATTTCCTTCCTTCTACTAACTTTGGACTTTGTTCTTCTTTTTCTAGTTTCTTTAGGTGTAAGGTTGGATTGTTTGTGATTTTTTCTGTTTCTTGAGGTAAGCCTGTATTGCTGTAAACATCCTTAGAACTGCTTTGGCTGTGTCCCATAGGTTTTGAGATCAAGCGTCGCAAGCTCCACCAACTGAGCTGGCCAGGTGCCCGTATGTCCCATAGATTTTGGATCATTGGGTTTCTGCTTTCATTTGTCTTATTTTTTTATTTCCTCTTTGATTTCTTTGTTGACTCATTAGTTGTTTAGTAGCCTGTTGTGTAGCCTCCACATGTTTGTGTTTTTTCCTGTAATCGATTTCTAATTTCATATCTTCGTGGTCAGAAAAAATGCTTGATAGGATTTCAGTCTTCTTAAATTTGTTGATACTTGCTGTATGGTCTAACATGTGATCTGTCCTGGAGAATGTTCCATGTGCACTTGAAAAGAATGCACACTTTGCTGTTTTTGCATGGGATTTTTTGTGTATATATATGTTAAGTCCATCTGGTAATGTGTCATTTAGAGTCACTGTTTCCTTACTGATTTTCGATCTGTATGACCTGTCATTGATGTTAATGGGTGTTAGTACCCTACTATTACTGTATTACTGTCAATTAATTTCCTTCCGTCCCTCCCTCTCTTCCATAAACTCTATGTCCAACATGGGACTTGAACTCACGACCCTGAGATCAAGAGTCACATGCTCTACTGACTGAGTTAGCCAGGTGTCCCTGTCAACTTCTTTCTTTATGCTTGTTAATATTTGCTTTATATATTTAGGTGCTTATGTTGGGTTCATAGATATTTATAATTGTTATATCTTCTTGTTGGATTGATCCCTTTATCATTAAGTAATGCCCTTGTTACAGTCTTTTGTTTTCAAGTCTATTTTGTCTGATACAAGTGTTGCTGCCCCATTTGTTTTTGTTTTTGTTTTTCATTTCCATTTGCACAAAGTACCCTTTTTTATCCATTCACTTCAGTCTGTATGTGTCTTTAGGTCTGAAGTGAGTCTTTAATAGGCATCATATAGTTGGGTTTTGTTTTTTTAATCCATTCATTCATTCACCCTGTCTTTTGATAGGAGTGTTTAGGTCATTTACATTTAAAGTAATTATTGTGGTATAGGTATATACTTATTGTCATTTTGTTAATTGTTTTCTTGTTGTTTTGTAGTTCTCTGTTCCTTTTTCCTTCTCTTTCTTTCCTTGTGATTTGGTGACTTTTTTAGTGTTATGCTTGAATTCCTTTCTCTTAATTTTTTTTTTTTTTAATCTATTACAGGTTTTTGGCTTGTGGTTACCATAAGGTTCATATATTATGTCCTATGTACATAGCAGCCTATTTTAAGTTGATGATCACTTAAGTTCATACATTCTAAAAACACTACATTTTTACTCCCTCCTTGTTTTTTTTTAAATTAATTTATTTGTGTGTGAAAGAGAACGAGGACGAGCAGGAAGAGCAAATGGAAAGGGGGAGAGAATCTCAAGCAGACTCCATGCTAACCACAGAGCCCAGCGTGGGGCTCAATCTCACAATCCTGGGATCAGGACAGAGCTGAAACCAAGAGTTGGATGCTTAACCAACTGTGCCACCCAGGCGCCCCCTCCCTCCATGTTTTATGTATATGATATCACATTTTACATTTTTTATTTTGTGTATCCCTTAACTAATTATTGTAAACATAATTGATTTTATTGTTTTTGTCTTGTAACCTTCATAGTAGCTTTATAAGTGATCTATTTTTACTATATGTTTGCTTTTCTTTCTTTCTTTTTTTTTCCCCCGACAGAGAGAGGGAGCACAAGCAGGGGGAATAGGAGAGGGAGAAGCAGGTTCCCCACTGAGCAGGGAGCTGATGCGGGGCTCGATCCCAGGACTCTGGGATCATGACCTGAGCCAAAGGCAGACACTTCACCGACTGAGCCACCCAGGCGCCCCTGTATGTTTGCTTTTAGCAGTGAAACTTTATTTCTTTCATTATTTTCTTACCAGCCTATTCTTTTCCACTTAAAGAAGTCCCTTTAACATTTCTTGTAATGCTGGTTTAGTGGTGGTGTACTCTTAACTTTTGTTTGTCTAGGAAACTCTTCAGTTGTGAATGATAACTTTGCTGGGTTGAGTATGTCTGTAGGTTTTTTTTCTTTCAGTGCTGTGACTATATCATGCCACTCTCTCTGGACTGCAGAGTTTCTGCTGAACGGTCAGCTCATAACCTTATGGGGTATGAGCTTTCCTCTTGTATGTAACTAGTTGCTTTTCTCTTGCTGCTTTTAAGATTCTGTGTTTATCATTAATCTTTAACATTTTAATAATAATGTATCTTTGTGTGGACTCTTTGGGTTTATCTTGTTTGGGGCTCTTTTTGCTTCCTGTACCTGGATGTTTATTCCCTTTCCCAGGATAGGGAAGTTTTTGTTGTCGTTGTTTTTAATGTAGGCTCCACACCCAGCGTGGAACCCAGTGTAGGGCTTGAACTCACAACCCTGAGATTGAGACCTGAGCCAAGATCAAGAGTCAGATGCTTAACCAAGCCACCCAGGCACTCCTAGGATAGGGAAGTTTTTAGCTGTTATTTCTTCTAATAAATTTTCTGTCCCCCTCTCTCTTTTCTCCCCTGGAACCCCTATAATGCTACTATTATTACAGCTGACGTTGTTTCAGAGTTCTCGCTCTTTTTTTTTTTTTTCCTGTTTGCAAGAGGTGCACTTTGTTTTTTTAAGATTTTATTTATTTGACAGAGAGAGGGAGAGAGCAAGCACAAGCAGGGAAAGTGGCAGGCAGGGGAGAAGCAGGCTCTGTGCCGAGCAAGGACGCTGACGTGGGGCTCAGTCCCGGGACCCTGGGATCATGACCTGGGTTGAAGGCAGATGCCTAGCCAACTGAGCCACCCAGGCACCCCGTTTCAGAGTTCTCTTAAGCTATCTTCATTTAAGAAAATTTTTTTCCATTTTTGCTATTCAGTTTGGTGATCCCACTACACTGTCTCCCAGATTAGTGATCTGTACTTTTGCATCCTCTAATCTGCTGTTGATTTCCTCTAGTGTATTTTTCATTTCAGTTATTGTATTCTCCAGCTCTGATTGGTTCCTTTTATATTTTCTCTTTGTGGAAGTTCTCACTGAGTTCATCCACTCTTTTCTCAAGTCTGGTGAGTATCTTTATAACCATTACTTTGCTTATTTCTGTTTCATTTAGTTCTTTTTTTCTGAGGTTTTGTTTTATTTTTTCATTTGGAACATATTCTTCCATCTCCTCGCTTTGTCTGACTCTGTTTCTATGTATTAGATAGGTCACCTGTATCTCTAGTCTTCAAAGTAGTGGCTTTAAGTAGAAGGTGACGTGTGGATCCTAGTAGCTGAGCAGAACCAGGTGTTTCATGGGTGTCTCCTGTGTGGCCCTCCTGTTATGACTGGGCCTTGACTGCTCTAGGCATCTTAATGGTTGGTGCTAGTCCCCAGCTCATCTGGCTGCAGTGACTGGGTGTAACTACTGTGGGTGCCCTGGTTGGCAGGACTGGCCCCGGCACAGCTGGCTGTTGTGGGCATGCTGGTGGGAGGGGCACCAGTCCTGTCTGGGGCTGCCTACTGGGTGTGGTGGGGCAGTAATTGTTTTAGGGGATTGCTGGTCTCTATTGAGGGTGTCCACTGGGTGTGGTGGGGTGGGAGCAGCTTTGGAGGGTCACCTGCTACAGTGGTGGGCAGGTGAGTGGTGTAGTAAGGTAGAAGGAGAGTGTCAGAATTGGTTCCCACCAATTAGGCTGAAGGAGGGCAAAAAAAAAAAAAACGATGCCCATCAACTCTTCCTTTCCTGGAGAAAGTTCCTACAGATTTTGCCCCATTAGCACACACCCTAAAAGTAGTTAATAAATCTCCTTCATGTATAATTCAGGTGCTTTTCAAACTGCTGCCTTTGTGCTGGGTCTTGGAGTGACTGATACAGTGCACTGGCCATTTAAGAACAGTCTTAGTTTTCTGTAGCCCTCTGGCTCTCCTGGAGTTAAGCCCTGCTGATTTTCAAAGCTAGGTGTTGTGGGGGCTTGTCTTCCTGGTGAGGGTCTGGGGCAGGGGTTGCCTTATGTAGTGCTAGATTAGTTTGCTTCCCTGGGAAGTCCTATGTGTCTGTGATATCCCTCCTGCTTGTGAGTTACCACACTGGGGGTTTCAAAGGTTCTCAGCTGTCTCAGCCCCTCTTCACCTTCTCAATATAGTCCTTTAAAAAACATCTTTAACTATGAAAATACTGTTTTGCCGGGCTTTGGGTTGTTTATGGAGTGAGTTGCACTTTATGTAGTTGCAGCCTTGATGCGTCTGTAGGAGCAGGTGAGCTCAGTACCCTCCTACTCCACTGTCTTCCCAAGCTTTCCTGGATAAATATTCTTTAAATTAGACCTTTAGCCAGTGTGTTGGGGTAGCATCCTTCCCTGGGAAGTCTTATTTTTGTAAACTAGTCTTGCTTTAAATTGTTTCCAGTTTGGTTTTATGGCTTTGGCTCTGAAGTAGTTTATTGATATTACAAATAATGCTGCAGTAAGTATTCCTTAGTAGTGCTGGGTATTTCTGTAGCGCTGGCTGTTGTATTACCCCTGTCGGGTAGATTGTCAAATGGTATAGAAATTCAAATATTTAAATGCCTGTGATGGATATTTTCATTTTCAGTCTTAAATTTTATAAATCTGATATTAAAAATAGTATTTTGCTTTTCAGAACTTGCATTTCTCTGCTATATGTGTGTATACACACACACACACACACATACACATACACACATATACACATGNGATATTAAAAATAGTATTTTGCTTTTCAGAACTTGCATTTCTCTGCTATATGTGTGTATACACACACACACATACACATACACACATATACACATGTGCTTTTTTTTTTTTTAAAAGATTTTTTATTTATTTGACAGAGATAGAGACAGCCAGCGAGAGAGGGGAACACAAGCAGGGGGAGTGGGAGAGGAAGAAGCAGGCTCATAGCAGAAGAGCCTGATGTGGGGCTCGATCCCAGACCGCTGGGATCACGCCCTGAGCTGAAGGCAGACGCTTAACCGCTGTGCCACCCAGGCGCCCCCTTTTTTTTTTTTTAAGATTTTATTTATTTATTTGACAGAGATAGAGACAGCCAGCGAGAGAGGGAACACAAGGGGAGTGGGAGAGGAAGAAGCAGGCTCACAGCAGAGGAGCCTGATGTGGGGCTCGATCCCATAACGCCAGGATCACGCCCTGAGCCGAAGGCAGACGCTTAACTGCTGTGCCACCCAGGTGCCCCTACACATGTGCTTCTATTCTGTGAATTTAATTCCCTGGTTTTTTCTGTGGCATTGTTCATGTTTTTGTTAATTTTCAGGAGTTCTTTGTATGTTAGGAATAGTAATCCTTTATAGAAAGAGAGAGAGATACACCTTTTTAAAAATGATTGCTTTCTTCCAACATAGTGAATTTCTCCATTCATGAGAGAATGCATTTATTTTGAAACTTTTCTTTGGAACCGAGAAAGACTTCACATTTAGAATTTCATTTCTACTTTGGGCTGTCTACTTTTAGTATGTTTCTAGGTATGTTTTGTGAGTATATATGTGTTTTTTAGCTGAGATTTGGTCAACAGACCAGAAGGAGAGATCAAAATATTAGAAGCTAGGTTTACATTTATGTTACATTTATATTTGAGAGTAGTAGCAATGGGGTTTCTGAATGTCTCCAGTTAAGACAAGTGTGTTGATGCTGAATGGCTGTTAGAAGCTGACTTTTTCTTGTTTTCAGATGTGTGCCCTTTAGTAATTAAGAATACCTTAGAATAGAACTTCCTGTCATGAACAGGTTAGTGGTGTATCCATCATCCCTGGGGCAGCTGGTAGGGCCCTTGGTCTTCCTAACCTGTCTGCTGACCTCAGCATGCCTTACAAACACGATTCATCATTTTGTATGAGTGATGTGAAAAAGGTTGGGAAACACTGACTTAACGTGCTTCTTAGCCTAGTAAGTGGTCTTAACAAACCCATAAAGAAAAAGAAAAATAACAAATGATAGTCTAAAACTTGAGAATTTAAGTGAGCTTGCTTTTATTTTGTCACTTTTAATAAATAGTTATTGTAGTATGTTCTATACTAAGTGCCTTTGAGACTTAGAATTCATCATAAAAGATGTATGTTCTTGGAGTTAGGCCACATTTAAGTTTTGTAAGTGGGTTCTTTAGCTAATAATTTATGGTACAGTCTCTCCACCCCTCCCCCCAATTAAATACAGTATGCTGTGTACTGCAGTGTGTCATTTGCTGAATGGTAGATATTTTTTAAAGGTATTCTGCTGAATGGAGATTTAACTAATGTTTACTAGTTCTGACAGGTCTGTTTAAAAAAATTATGCTGTATAAATCAATTAATCCAATCTTTTAAAAAGGCAGGATGGTGGGGGGCACCTGGGTGGGTTAGTCGGTGAGCACCTGGCTCTTGATATCAGCTCAGGTCATGATCTTAGGGTCCTGGAAATTGAGCCCTATGTCTGGCTCCCCGCTCTGTGGGGAGTCTACTTGAGGATTCTCTCCCTCTCCCTCTGCTCACTCACGCTGTCTCTCTAAATCTTTGAAAAAATTACATATGTTTGCAACATTATTCTGGTTTCTAACTTAATTCATTTAATGTTTTGAGTGCCTTCAGGTTCTAAGTACTGTATTAAGGACTAAGAATCAGTAGTGAACAGGATTTGGCAGGGTCCTGCCTTTGTGGAGTAGAAGGAGGGTGGAGGGTACTAAACCTGAATCTGTGCTAACTAAATCTGAACAATTTAACTGGGAAGTAAGTGCCATGAAGAAAATAAGGCAGGGTTACTTAATAGCAGTAGGGAGGAAGGTCTCTTGGCTGGGGTGGCTAGGGAAAGCATCTCTAAAGTGATCTGTTAGATGAAGGCCTTAATAATGTGAAAAGGCCTGCTTGTTTGTTTTGAAGGTGTCAGCCTTCCAGGTGGAGGGAACAAGAAGTTCAAAAGTCCTGAGACTTGACATGTTTGTTCAGGAAGGAGTTTGACTTATATTTTGAGTCTAAAATTGGGGAGAGTTGCATCTTTAAGATTGCTCTGGTTGCTCTGTATTTCTAGATCAAGGGAGCCACATCATTTCAGGCTAGTGAGATGCTCAGGTGAACCCTCTTTCCTCATGTTTTTCTCTCATCTAGTTCTAAACTTCTTCATCTCTTCCTTTTTTAGTTGGGAAAAAAGATGTAGGGAAAAGAGGATCTGTGGGTGCCTCTAAAAAGTGACCTTATGGTAATGAAGGGATAGAATTAGGAGTGTGAAGGGGCTGAGGTTTACGTGCTAGAGGTGGAAGGCAGTGTGCCATGGCCCTGCCACTTGAAGGCTGTGATATCTTGTCCTGCCTCTCCTCCTTACACAAATAAAATAGGCTTTATAGAAGTTTATAGTTGTAGTAGTAAAACACAAAAAAAACGAAAAGTAGATAAGATATAGAAAGTAAAAATTCCTCACAATCCGGCTGAAACAATCAGTTAATACTTCATTATTCTAGATTTTCTCACCTCTTTATGATTCTGGATTTTCTCCATTTTTTGTTTTGTCTTGGATAACTTTTTTCCATCTGCACATACAGATTACATTTACCACATAGATACTAACATTTGTTTAGTTCCCTATTAGGTATTTGGTCTCCCAATTTTTAAGTATATGAACAGCACTATAGCAAAGATGCTTGTACATATATCTTTTCTCTTTTTTTAAGTTTTTATTTAAATTCCTGTCAGTTAACGTACAGTGTAGCATTAGTTTCAGGTGTACAATGTAATGATTCAGCACGTACATACATCAGCCGGTGCTCATGACAAGAGCACTCCTTAATCCCCATCACCTGTTGAACCCATCCCCCAAACCACCTCCCCTCTGGTAGCCATCAGTTTGTTCTTTGTAGTTAAGGATCTGTGTCTTGGCTTGCCCCCCCCTTTTTCTTCTCTATGCTTATTTGTATATATCTTTATACACTTGCCTTATACTTCTGTAGGATAAATTCCTAGAGTGCAATTGAATTACTACTAGGTCAGTCTTTAAATTTTTTCAGCTGTAAAATGGGGATGTAAGTCCTACCTAGAATATTTCTCTAAGGATTAGGTTGGATAATACTAGTGGTATGTATGCAGTATATTCTTCCTCATAATAATAGGCACCTAGTAGATGGTAGTTAAGGGAAGAAGGTGTGAGAAGGATGGGAATCCCTGTCCACATCACCATTTTCTAGAGAAGGAGATAAACCTCACTTCTTCATGATTGCCGATTCCTAGTCAATGCCAGGGCAAGGTGTGTACTAACTGCACAGTGTCTGACTTTATTGTCGTTGTGTGACTGTGGACTTCTTTTACAGTTTTCTTGTTGCCCACTTAGAACATTTGGTTATTTTTGGTTAGGTGACTCTCTGCTTCCTCCTGGTTGTAAGTTCATTTTTGTACCAAAACTGAACTGTTAATGTTATGGTGGAAAGTTCATGAACTTTAAATTTGAACATCCATAGAATCTGGTTATTTTACCTATCATTTGGGTATTTGGGGGCAAGTGTGATTTTTTTCTGTGCCTCATTTGTTTAAAAGGTAGATGGAGGATGGGATTTAAAGTCTTTGAGGTTCTTATACACATTGAGATCATTTATGTATCAAGTGTCTAATACATATCCTAGAAATACAGATTTCCTTCCTTTAAGGCAGAAAATTATGGCTTACAGTTCTTTTTTTTTTTTTTTCACTTCTCATGGTACTTACATGTTACTGATACCCAAGGGTAGTCACTTGCACTTAATATACAATAACTAAAGAAGAAGAGAAATGTAATTTTAAAACTATTAGAAGTCAGGAGACCTGGGCCCATGGTCCAAGCTGGCTTTTAACTGGTGGTATAACCCTTGATGAGTCTTTTGATTTCCAGTCCCAATTTTGCTCATTTTTCAGTTGTCTCCAAAATATTTTATGGAAATACACTAATATAGAATTTTCCAATTTACTTAAGCAGAGGGTGTCACTTAAGAGAAAGTCCACATACTGTTTTCTCATTACTGTATCTATTGTGTTGTTGAGTTACTTGCTTTTGTTCTAGAATTAAGTTGTGTTTTTTTTTTTTTTAAATCTTGATCAGGTTTAAGTATTGTGTAAGCTGCATCAATGGAGCACATACAGGGGGCCTGGAAGACGATCAGCAACGGTTTTGGATTCAAAGACACAGTGTTTGACGGCCCCAGCTGCATCTCCCCTACAATAGTTCAGCCGTTTGGCTTTCAGCGTCGGGCATCAGATGATGGCAAACTTACGGACTCGTCTAAGACAAGCAACACTATCCGTGTTTTCTTGCCAAACAAGCAAAGAACAGTGGTATGAAAATGTTCCTCTCAAAAAATTTCGCAGTCCATCTGCCTGTGAAAGGCATTTTGGATAATTTTACTCACCTTGTAGATGGGCAAAATCTTCACTGTCACTTAGCATATTTATTAATTGGCTTTCCATTTGCAGATTTTATTCCTTTATATTGCTGTGTTCCTTCTACACCCTCTACTTTCCTCCCACTCCTTGGCCTGTCTTTTATTATTACTCTTGCCTGGAATGTCTTCTGTCCTGCCACTGCATTCAAACAAATAGTATGCTTTTATGGGTGTTTTCTTGAAAAGACTTTTCTTTTGAAAAGCTCCCTCAGACCTTTCCATCTAATTTTGTGTATGTATTATGGATATTAAAATGCTCACTAAATTTTTTGGACATTATAGTCAAGTATATGGAAGAAAATAAAATTACCTAGAAAAAATTATTTTGGTAAATTTTGTAGGCCCCACGCAAAGCTGGAGGTAGCTTAGAAAGCACAGTAACTTAGAAACTGCCACTCGGTTTTCTGACATAGAATCCCAACTTTTCCAAGAAATTACTGCTCAAAATGGTGAAAAACCCACCTGGTTAAATCAGGAGAGTGAAGTTGTGCTAATTTTGCTTGGTGGGACATTTTGAGAAAACCTTAGTTCAAAACCACGTCTCCCCGTGTTCCACCCCCCATTCTTTGAGTAAAATCAGGGCATTGTGTTTTTTCTGTGTACCTAGGTGAGACAAAGTTCCAAGGTTGGGAAGTCCAGTCCAGAATTTTCTGTTTGTTTCTAACAGTTCCACTCTCCTCTCCCCAGTTGACTAATACATTCCATTGTACTTCTTTTGTGACCTTCAGGAGCCTCCCAGTTAGAGTGTTGTACATTTATGTACGTTTTGAACTGAAGGCAAAATTCAAAAGCTATTTAAAGTTTGAGTAAATTTATTTTCGTTCCCCTTACTAAAAATAAAAGTTTAATGGCTGGCAAAATAAATAGTAATAACCTCCTTGTATTTCAGCAGTGGCCTTTCATTTGCAAGGTGATTTTTACCTATTATTACTCATCAGTTTTCTTTCTAACATTAAATGGAGAGCCCAGATGCGCAGTGTGAAGGAAATGGGAAGCTGAAGACCAGCTGAAGACCGTATAGTACTGCTTCAGGGTGTCACTGTGCTTGTCTGCCCTGTTCTCCTCTACTTCCAGATTGCCTGAAGACTGGGAAACTTTGTTTGGCATAATGATTAAGTGTATGGACCTTTAAGACAACCAGGCCCCAATTTAAATCTCTGTATTGCCTTTTATTAGCTCTATCATCTAGACAAGTTACATGATATTTCGAGCCTCTGTTTCCTGACCTTAATGAAATGAGGCTCATGCTGAGTACAGTAGCTAGTTTATAAGAAAATGGTAGCTGTGATTATTTGAGTTTTTTCTACATCTGTGTAGCCCTTGACAGCTTTCAGTTGAGCACAACTAGTGGTTGGGAACCAGTGACTGGAAGCCTGACTTCTCGTACAGCTTATGAGAAGGGTCTAGGGGAGAAAGTTGCTCCTATTTCTTTGGCAGAGGGGGATCATCACTGTCTGGAAGAACCGTCTTCTTTCAGCAGGCACCCATCTTTAGGGGACCATTGGAAGAAGGAGTCACTTGCTGGCCCCACAATGAGTCAGCGGTTTCTAGTCATCCCCAGGTTGCTTCACTGCTTGGAAGCCAGAATGACTCTCATAATCACTTAGTGGGCTCCAGAAATTAGTCAGACTTAACTAATTTCAACATGTATCCATGGGGAGTTGTAGAGAAGAGAATGACCGAAAGGATTACATATATGATTTAAATAATTGTAGAAGTATAATTGGTAGTTGATTGGGGGGAAAAAAAAAACCACCTTGTCATTTATTTGTATGTGTGTCTCTTTGCCACTGCCTGTTTATTGGATGGGTGCTTAGACCACAGCTGAGGACCATTAGTTTACCATTAGAATTACCTGACACGGGTTAAAATACATATTCCTAGGCTTCATTCAAGATCAAGTGAATCAGAATCCTTGGATGTGTTGGAGTGGGTAAGCTGGGAATCTGTATTTTCAAAAGCTCCTTGCATGAGTCTAATGCCAGGTCACATTTGGGAACCCCACTGGATTAGAGACTACTTAAAGAACTGACCAGCTCTTAGAAAGAGTCTGTGTCTTTCATATATTTATTTTTAAGATTTTATTTATTAGAGCGAGCATGAGCGGGGGCGAAGGTACAGATGGAGAAGCAGACTCTCTGCTGGGCAGGGAGCCTGACGCGGGACTCGATCCCAGGACCCTGGGGTCATGACCTGAACCGAAGGCAGACGCTTAACCAAGCCACTCAGGCGCCTGAGTGTGTGACTTTTAATGAAGATTAATGATAGAGCACAGATAGCACTTTATATTTTTCAGGGCCACATTACACAGTATTTGATGTACGTAATGATTCTGTTAGTGTGTGTGTGTATTACTCTTCATTGTCCTCATTCTTGGTGTCTTATCTTCATAGTTCAGATCAGTATATCTCACTTTCACTTAGTTTTGTTTCTGAAAAGCTGGAAGTTAGTGGCTCTTTCCCCCCTTGTGCACTCAGTCTCTCTCTCTGAAAAATAAAAACAAAATATATAGGGCTTTTATCAAAACTCATAGGGTCTTAGTTGAAATTTTTATATAGCTGCCATTACTAGCACCCAGAGTACTCACACTTCTACTAGGCCTCTGAGTGCCTGCCTAGCATTTGAGGATTGGGTATAGGAGAATGTGGAGGGACATACACTAAGGCAACCTGGTATGGTGTGCACATTTATTTAAATTCATGGTGTGTGTCCTTGTAGCAGGACAGAAGCTCTTTTTCCTCTCCTTGCTTTCCCTTACAGGTGTGAAGTGTGTATGAAAAGGAATTTTTCTTAGGAAGATAAACCATTTTGTTGAAAACAGGTTGAAATACAAATTTTGACCGGAAAACCTCTTGTTTGCTTATGGATGAGATTGGTTTATTTTCCTTTCTGGTGGATGTTCATGTATGCATGTACGTTTCACTGAGTTAAACAAATTAGAACTGTGTAAAGGGAAGTTTGATCATTTTATCTCTGCCACTCTCCTGATGTTAATAGCTAGAGGTACATCTTTTCACGCTCATGCAACATATATAAACATATATGGGTTTCCCACCCTTTGAATAATCTGAGTCTTTGTATATACAAATACTCTTTGTATTTTCCCACAATTAACATATTGTGGACACTTCTCCCTCTAGGTCATTATAAATAATATAGTAATGGCATAATGTGACATATACAGGTATTCTAGGCTTTATTCAAGCACTCACCTATTGCTGGACATTCCACCTATTTCCTGCGTGTGTATGTATTTACCATTACAAACATTGCTATCATTAATCTACATATATCCTTATAAACTGGTGCATTTATTTCTGTGCTCACTGAGGGATGTGCAGTCTTTGTTGGTTCTGAAGATGGTCTTTTGTTTATAGGTCAATGTGCGAAATGGAATGAGCTTGCACGATTGCCTTATGAAAGCACTCAAGGTGAGGGGCCTACAGCCGGAATGCTGTGCTGTGTTCAGACTTCTCCATGAGCATAAAGGGTAAGAACTCAAAAGTCAGCTTCTTTTGCATACTAGTAAGGAGCTGATGGCTTCAAATAATAACAGTTCCCATTTTTTTAAAAAGTGTACTAGCTTCCTATAGAATATTATGTATTTATATGCTCTTGTTCATAGACAACTCAGAAAAATAAAGTGCCAAGAACTCGAAATTATTGCTTGAACATTGCATTGAGAAAAGAATACATATTAGGTGTTGATAGTATTCCATGGATGGAAACAGTGGTGTCAGGTGATGTGTTTCTTGAGAGCAAAAAATTTTGTGTTTTGTGGAATGCAGTGGACAGAATGCGTACTCAGAAAATGTTTGCATTATTATTTATAGTTAAAGAGTCTTATCCTCAAGAGATTAACTCTTTTGTAATTTATTCATTCATTTTTTAAAAAAGTTTTATTAAAGTAATCGCTACACACTCAGTGTGGGGCCTCGAACTCAGGACCCTGAGATCTAGAGTTATATGCTCTTCTTACTGAGCCAACCAGGTGCCGCTCATTCTTTCGTTTTTATACAGTTAATCTTTACAGTTAATCTGCAGTTCAGCAGACATAGGACTAAAAGTGCAGGAGAATTTCTGCTTCAAGGAAGATCCATAGTTAATTTCATTTCTGATGGTGGTGGCAAGATAGAGGCATCCCATCAAAAGGCTAGGAGTGATAACCCAAAGCTTCCATGATTATCCATTGTCCATTACTATCCACCCCCAATTTGGGGGAAGTAATCTTTACTTTCTTCTTGGAAAATGCTGGTTCTGTTACTGATCTTTAGCTTACATCTTTTCTGTTTCAAGGAGTTCCCCATTTTGAGAGAATAGCCTAGGGAATGAATCAACTCAAAAGGGCCATCATAAATTCCATTATGCTGTTCCTCTCAGCTTAGAGGGCAGTTTGTTGACATGCAGATCTCTGAAGCAGATGTCAGCTTTATCTGCATATAAGCCCAGGGTTGGTCTCAAGCTAATCTGTAGCTCTCCTTAAAGACTAGAGGGATTCTGGTACAGTGAGGGGCTTGTCCACTCTCATCTAAGGCCATGTTGGTTTGGAGCTACCCTCACTTTTCTCTTGGACAGGGCTTGCCCCTCTCTCTCTTCGTTAGGGCGCAATAGGACTTTGGAGTCCTTGTATAGGGAATTATATTAAGGAATGGATTATTTACTATTGGGTAACCAGAAGAATGGCTGGAATAGGCTTCTGGTAGGCAAAGGGAGAAGTCTGAATTGTGCTATATGTGTGTTGTTCTCTCCCTGCTTGAGAATATTCTTCCTTCAGGAAGTGGGCCTGATGAACTAACTACACAAGACATGAGAAAGGAGCTTCATTTTTTTTTAAGCTTTTTACTTCGTTTTACCTATTTTCTGTGTTGTCTAGGCACAGAAAGAATGGTGGCAGAGTAAATGTTAAGACAGTTAAGTCCCCTTTCAACTTATATTTATAGACCCTGCAAACAACTCTACAGATGTGAGGCTAGTACTAATAGAAAAGTGCATTTCATTCGCGATTCCTTTGTACTTACGTATCTGCCTGATTGAAGTAGGCGACCGAAGATTAAATTTTGCTATTACAGCAATATTTATACCCAATTTTAGGATTTTAGAATTTTTAAAGGATTTTAATATCACGAAGTTCAGTTTATTACATATTTACTTTATCATGAGATAGTTATAGTTCATTTTTTTATGCTTTTTTTTTTTTTTTTAAGGGAAAGAGCGAGAGAGTGGGAGGTGGGGAAGAGGGAGAGGGAAAGGAGAGAATCCCAGGCAGACTCCCGCTGAGCACAGATCCTCACACGGCTGGATCCCACAACCTTGAGATAATGACCTGAGCTGAAATCAAGAGTCAAGACACATAACCTACTGAGCCACCCAGAATCTCCGTTTTATATAGTTCATTATTTTTTTTTTATAGTTCATTATTTTAAAATAAACTTTATTCTAAGACCATAAGCTTTGGAGTCCAGCTGAGCTGGATTCCAACATAGGCCTTTACACTCACTGTGTGGCTTTGAGCAAGTAACTTTCTTAGGGCTCCCATTCTCTCAGTTTTAAGGTGGGGATATTAATGTGTACTTGACAGGTTTGTTGTATGAATTAAATAGCTAGTGTTGTATGGGATTAAGTTTTATGTTCATATAATAGATAAATGGTGGCCGTTGATGTTATTGGCCTTGAAGTCTTACCTTGTTTAAACATTTCCCTTTTATATTATGTTTATTTTTAAATACCCTTCAGTAAAAAAGCACGTTTAGATTGGAATACTGATGCCGCCTCGTTGATTGGAGAAGAACTTCAAGTAGATTTCCTGGATCATGTTCCTCTCACAACTCACAACTTTGTAAGTTACAGAGCTCTTCCCTTTTATGGCATGTTGGGTGCTTTGGCTGACATAATAGGACTTCCTCAGAGGTACTAGGCATATATATTGTTGGATTGTTCAAAGTCGTCATTACGCCATTGTTTACAGTAAGGCAATTTCAGTTTAATTAGCCATAGATAATACTCTAATTTGTAGGCATGAATCTTACAAATGTTGGAAGTACAGTTCTTCATTCTGTAAGATCTCTTGGGGGCCAAGAGGAATTTACTTTGTCTTTTGTTGTCTTTCATTTATTCAACATAATTTACACCTGTGTTCTTGTTGTAGGCACGGAAGACCTTCCTGAAGCTTGCCTTCTGTGACATCTGTCAGAAGTTCCTGCTAAATGGATTTCGTTGTCAGACTTGTGGCTATAAATTTCATGAGCACTGTAGCACCAAAGTACCTACTATGTGCGTGGACTGGAGTAATATCAGACAGCTCTTGTAAGGCATCCTTCTTATTTCAAAGGATATAAGTGGTTGGGGAGGTTTAAACTCTTTTGAAACTACTTATTGTATATTTGACTGACAAGTTGGGATTTAGAATTATTAAATGAATTATCATGATCTGGAAACCATCTACTTTAGAAACATGACAGTTCTGAAGCCAGTGAGTTTTAGTGTGGCATAGCTCTCTAAAACAAGCAGGTATAGGACTGTTATCTGTGAAATAGGGATTGATGTGCTATGATTCAGTAAAGCAAAGAACAAAAGGGTATGAAAACCAAAGACTTTTGGCTTTTCTCTCTAAACAGTATCATTTATTTGGTTGCTAGTAGACACTGCCCTTTACTTTGTTAAAGATGCTAAACAGACCTTTGTTGTTGAGAAGGGGCAGAGCATAGTCGGTGTTATTTTCTTCACCTCAAACTGGAGAAAACATTATTAGTTTTAGAGTGATGTAAAACCTCAGAAGATACTTGTGTTTAGTGAGGTTTAAATGAAAAGTACATGTTCCAACTTGCCTCTTAAGAACTGTTAAAGGGGTATGAAAAGTCAAAGTTTGATCTCTTTTTGAGAGTACTAGAAAAACAAAGGGATTATTATCATTAAACCATGATGGGAATGCCTTTTTTGCTTTTGTGGTAGTCACATTGATTTTGCTTGTGTAGCCTAAGTGGCGCAGGCTAGGAGTTCAGTAGACACGGCTGAGAATCTTGGCGTTACCATTAACTAACTACAGTCACTGCTGAGCCTCAGTGCGCTCATCTGAAGAAAAAAGGTAGTACCCTCCTTGCAGGTTTCCCGTGAGGATTAACTGAGGTAGCTAACCTGTGAAATTGCTGGGCACAAGTGCTCATCTCATGGAAAGAAGATGCCCAGTTAATGCTAATATCACTTTTATATATGATTTTTGGTGCTGATTGACATTTATTTTTCATATTCAGTCTTTTCATCATTGCATTTCTAAGACAGAATATTTCCAGAAAAGTTCTATGTGATTTAGGTTATAGCATGCCCTACGGTAGTGTTAAAAGGCATTATTTTGATACAACTGGATACTGGACCAGTATTCTTTTTTTTAAGAAATGCACATTAGAACCTGTATGTTTATTAGCAGGTCAGTATTGTTCATATTCTGTACTCATTCAAACCCAAGTCATTTGGGTTGGTGGTCCCTTTTGCTCTGGGTAGCCTAAAATGGTCGAGCAAAATGTGACTAGAAGATTTAGTTTGAGTAGCTGTTAGCAAGAGTAGTCTGACTCTATAAAATTACTGCAATTCTAGTAAACCAGTCTTCCTCTGATTTCATGTAGATTGTTTCCAAATTCTACTATTGGTGATAGTGGGGTCCCAGCACTGCCTTCTTTGACAATGCGTCGAATGCGAGAGTCTGTTTCCCGGATGCCTGTTAGGTAATTTTTTTACTTAAAGCTTTTCTTTGGAAAATTACATTGAGGTGGGTGGGATTGAAAGCCTGAATACAAAAGACTGGAGTTCCTTTGCGTTCCCTTCTCTCTCTGTGTAAACCCTGTACTTCTTCTGTGGGACTTGATATTGGTGTTAGAGCAAAATGTGGTCCTGTAGCTTTTACATTCTGGAAAGTGACTCTGACTACAGTTTTCTTCTGTTACCATAGCATGTCCCTTAATAGCTCATCACATTTTAAAGAGCTTCCGATTTTGCCTCCCTCAGTATGGTAGCAAGTTGCACCTCAAGGGAAGGGTCCCAAAACTATATACAATGATCCAATAAAAATAAAACTCCTAACTTTGAAAGGCTAATTATGGCCTTGCATTGCTAAAACCATGGTATTTAATAGACTGCGATCTTTCAAAAGAGTCTAGATTTTTAATACAAATATCCTGTCTAATGTGCCTGTGAGTTTGGACATAACTTGTTTTTATTCTGTTCTCCAGCTTTAAAGTCAGAGCTTTGTTGAGTTCACATGTCTTGTTCAGTGTTACACATGAATTTGGAACCTAAAAAAGAATCTACTTCTTTGTCAAAATATCTGACTTTTATGAATATCATTTAATGACCTTTTAAAAACTACCATGGAAGTTGTTAAAGGCAGCATATATCTCAGAACAAGGAATTTGTATTGAAATGTTATCTGGATATACATTTGTGTATGACTTTTATTTTTCTTGATAATTTGAAAAGCAAGTCTGATGAAAATTGTACATGCTTCTGAAGATTTCATACTAGAAGACCAGCTTCTGAGGGCCTAAACATTCAATTACCCGAGAAGGCAATTTTTCAAGGCAGTAGAACAGTTTCTCTTAGAAAAACTAGCCTTCTATTCCTTGAATTCATGCATGGTGTTACTTGAATCTGAAAAAAACTCAAAATAATCTGTAGAGCAAATAATGAAAATGTTATACTTACTGCATTTTCCTAGTGTGGTTGATGGGGGAGTGGGGTTGGCTGGAAGAGGTCAGTGATTATTTCCCAGTTGCACATTGGCATCCTGAAAACTGAGTTCACGTTAACTGACTGAGAGCTGGTTAAGTGGGGAGAGGGTGCATAGTGGCTAAAATGCTGGCCTTTTTGCAGAGGTGCTCTATAGTTTGTCTTAACTGTAAGACTCTTCCTTCAAGCTCTCTAAGTCAGTCTCTAAACTGGGCAAGTGCCAGCTTGCTTGGTTGGTGGTGGCATGGTTGGCAAATGCTACTCTATTCTGTTCTAGAGATGGTCTGCAAATTTTGTATATTCTATAGAGGTGATTTATTAAAAAGACAACTTAAAATGTATTGTTGTTTTCACGTGAATTCCAATCTGCATATATTCTTTCCTTTTCAAAAATTGGCATGCAAAACACCTAGACAGAAACACCTAGAATTTTTTTAAGTGGTGCCTGTTGAAAGAAAGGAACATTTTGTCCAAGGTTTTAGTACAAGTAGGATTTGCCTGAGTATCTTAATGAAGTGCTCAGTTGAAAGACTTTACCAGTGGGGAGGTCTCAGTGTCATTCATGGCGTTTTCTTTTTCCTCCTCGTCTAGTTCCCAGCACAGATACTCCACACCCCACGCCTTCACATTCAACTCCTCCAGCCCTTCCTCTGAAGGTTCCCTCTCCCAGAGGCAGAGATCGACGTCCACACCTAATGTCCACATGGTCAGCACCACCCTGCCTGTGGACAGCAGGATGATTGAGGTAATGGGCCCCCTTCCGGGTGGTGAGGAGTATTGGAATTGGTTATTGGGGTGGGGTTGACTATTGTGTGAGAGAGTTTTGGGTTTCAAACCTGATAAAAGATGTTGCTGCACTTTCTCAGGACCCTGGACTTTGTGAATTTATTTAACCACTACATCTGTAGACTGGCTGAATAATCTGATTGGTATATCATTCAAGTGGAGAACTAAAATTCCCTGAAGAAACGTTAACATTCGAACTCCTTCTTTCCATTTTAGATTTGAATAGGACTTGAGTGAACTAGTGAATGAGCTATATAAAGAACAGTTTCATTTTGGTATGGGAAAGAAAATAATAATGATGGAGAACTACAAGCTCTCTGAGAGACTGTAAGTGATTTTATTTAGAAGTAGAAGGGTGGAGTCGCTGGATTACTAAGCAGGTTTTAGGGAGATGCAGAAGTACCCAGAGCTAGTGTTTTCAAACTGCTTTTTCTTTTCTTGGCTTTTTGGTATGTTCTGTTTGTTTGGTTTGCTTTCTAATTCATCTTTAATAACAACTGAATACACTTAAAATACTTCCTTTGTTCTTTATTCTTCTTTATTTCTCATTGCTTTGGACTAGAATAACAGCCTGAATGCTTCTCCCAGGGCGTGGTCCAGACGATTTTGTTTGAGGGGAAGAGTAGGTATTCTTCTTCATGCCTTTGCTTTCTTGTACATTAACAGGATTGCTAAGACTGTCAGACAGTAGCCTATCAAAAATGAAACAGTCACTAAGTTCAATTTATATTTCTTGCCAGACTTGTTTTCTTGTTTTCTTTTTTGACAATAGAGTATATAGAAGTAAAAAAAAAAAAAATATATATATATATATACACACACACACACACACACACACACATACACACACTGTATGTGGCATTGCTGACAGGTGAAATAAGTTTCTCAAATGAGATTTTGAGGTAAAGGGCATTAAAATGTTTTTTAAAAAAATTATTTCCAACCAAAGACTAACGCTAGATTTATTTAGTTGGTGCTGTGACTATCACTGTTGTATTTATACCTCGTTTAGAGACTGGATATGCCCGTTTGGTTGATATGCCCTGAAAATCTTTTGCCAACTCTTATCAGAGACAGCTGTGCTCTCTCTGCATTATGAATTGTTCTTGAAAAATCTCAGGGACACCCGCCACTGCGGGTACAACTGTACCTCACTTAGACCTTGAATCACTTTCCATATACTTGTCCTACCAGTCAGAGGTGGCAAGGACTCAACAAAAATGTTGACTTCTGAATGTGGGGCCTGAACTGGCCATTTGGGGGCCAAGTTTGAATAGCACAAGCTTATTGTGAGGAGGTCATGTGTATGCAAGCTATGAATTTTGTTATTTCTTTTCTGTCATGATTAGCCCTGATAATAAAATGATATACTAGTGACTTCTGTTATATGATTTGTTTCTGTGTAAACACCCTGATATTTAAAGGGGACATTAAAAGTGAAAATTCTTGAATTTTTATTAAAAAATAACTAGCGCTATTGTTTTAATTCTCTCTCAGCTTTAAAGGCAGAGCAAATTTTGATCCTTTTTTAAAAATCACATATGATTCAGCTTTTTTAAAGGATACATTCTTTGTTCAAACCGTTTGTCATTGTCTTTAATACTTGATTCCAAGATGATTGAAAAGTTCTTTCTAGGGTAAATCTAACTTTAGAAATCGGCTCAGAATAAAATATGAGGTGTATAGTGGATAAGGGAAGAAAATTACTGTGACATTAAGAAAAAAATCCTAGTGCATGAGAATATAATTCTGGTCAGTAGAAATACATTGTGACATGCTTTGACCAAAAACAAAGAGTGGGTTAGTTGGATAATAAGGCTATACCTGCTGAATATTCTGTTGAAATTCAGGTTATTTTTGGCCAGTGTTTTGCCCATCTGGCAGTCATCCTGTCTACTTAAAAACAGAGATTCCTTCTTCCCTCCCAGAAATGCTTAATCAGTCCTAGTTGAGGGAAGGAGGAATCTGTATTCTTAAACACCTCTCCAGGTGATCCTGAAGACTGGCCAGGTTTGGGAACCCCAGGTCCAGGCTTTATTGCTTGGGTGGGGCTGCCAAAGGTAGGGGGAGGGGTCGCTTGGTTTATGATTCCTTTTATCTTATAAAAATGTTATGGATTGGAAACATTCCATTAATAGTTGTGTGAAAAAAGTTATCTGTTGTGGTTACACAAAGAAAACAGAGTTGGGGACCTTTTTGAAATATGGAGACCAAATGGATTTATGTAATAGTTATTTACATATTGCAAGTGAGGATTTATAAAATGGGTATTTAGGTCTTATGGAAGGCCTTGTGATTTAAACTGTTATACCCAAACAGTTTCTAGTAAGTTCTAAAGGTAGTCTTTGATTTCTCACCTAAGTAGAATGTGACTAATTTCAGAGCTTACCCATAAGGTCTCAGGAGCATTTTGTGGTGAATGAGCTCAGGGCTGAGGTCCACGGGTGATGGTTTCTGGTTCTATTTCTGCCACCTACTGGCTGTGTGATCCTGGCCAAGTCTCTTTATCTGTTTATATGTGTTTACTTGTATGTAAAATGTAGGTTTTGGACTAAGGGATTTATGGTCCTTCCAGTGTTTCATGACTTTAGGCTTGGATACAGTTGCGTAGTCATGGTGCTTACCCTTATCAAGTCCAACTTCTGGTCAGTGTGCCCTGAATTCCTAGAAGAGTAAGAGTGAGCTTGCCACCTAATCCCCAAGTTCTGTTTTGTTTTGTTTTGTTTGAGCCTCAGTGGAGCAAAGATCCTCAATCATTAAAAAGATCTCAGCTGATAGTAACTTTGCTAGCGTTCCTGCATGAGTATCGCTTTGCTGTATATGCATTGCTTTCTCCTGAGAAAAGGAATGTAGTTTCCATTCCAAAGAATGTGGTATATGAAAAAGCTAACATCAGTTCTCCTAATAATTAATGATAATCTTGGAGATAATTGGCCACTGACATTTGGTAAATTTAATCAAAGGAAAGTTAAGAGTATATGATTAGACATTCTGTATTTTAGAGGTTTTACAATTTACTTTGTTCCTGCAAATTCTCCTCCTCCCCTTTCCTTCCCCCAGAGAACATCTTTTCTGGTGCAGAAATTGACCAGCTTTCCTTTTCTGTTTCAGGATGCAATTCGAAGCCACAGTGAATCAGGTACTTGTCCAAAGTTACTTAGCAAATAATAATAGGCTTTTTTTCTTTATGCTGTGTATCTTCTGTTGGCTTATCCACGTGTGGATTCTGTTTGTCTCGTCTATTAAGCCTCACCTTCAGCCTTGTCCAGCAGCCCTAACAATCTGAGCCCAACAGGCTGGTCGCAGCCCAAAACTCCTGTTCCAGCACAGAGAGAGCGGGCACCAGGATCTGGGACCCAGGAGAAAAACAAAATCGTGAGTATGGCTTACAGTACCTCTTGCATGTTAGGGTTTACTAAGAAAAACCTAGTCAGAAATGAGAATACTTTTAATTGGGGTGGAGTGGGGTGCTAATAAAAAAACATTTAATGAAGGATATTATAAACATCAGTGCCATTTTTGGCATGCTTATGTTGAAGAATTTGTTGGCACAACTAAAATGCTATTTTTTCAAAATATCAAAATTGGAATTACAGTTAGTGTTTAACTTTAAAAGATAGGAGAGTGAGTGGATTTGGGGGTGTTCTTTTCTCTGACACCCTCACTAAACAGAGCTTTACCATTCCATGGAGTATGTTAATGATCTCTGCTGGTTTCAGAGGCCTCGTGGACAAAGAGATTCAAGCTATTACTGGGAAATAGAAGCCAGCGAAGTGATGCTCTCCACTCGGATTGGGTCAGGCTCCTTTGGAACAGTGTATAAGGGCAAGTGGCACGGTATGTTTGGGGCACTCCCTTTATTGCAAGGCCCAGAAAGGGCCAAGAAGGGGCTACTATTGATTCACTGCTGTGTCGCTCATGGTGCTGCTCTTCAGGGTTATTTGATTACATCTCAAGATTGAACTTAGTATTTCAGTGACATTTCATAGCATTCTTTTTAGATTCAGTGATGCTGTAATTGGTATGATATGGTTTCCAGGTGATCCTAGAAATTGGTGAACAAGAGTTGAGCCCTCCAGTCAAGTGTCAGGAACTGATTAAATACAAGCTGCACAGGGGATATGCTTTCAAGTTCCTTAGATGAGTAAGAGTCTGCTGCTGTGAGGGGGGCATGGATTCTAGAAACAGAAAGCTGGAAAGAGCCTTAGAGATTTGCGTGTAGAAAACTGAGGTCCCAAGCAGGGAACTAACATGCCCATGGTCACACGGCTGGGCTCAGGAAAGCCAGGCGCCTCAAGAAGCAGGTTCTCTTGCGCTGCCCTGGGTTGGTTGTGGGGAACCCCCATCAAGCAGGGAACGTACAGACTTCGTTCTTGAATCTGTGTGGGGTGTTAGTGTTCTTATTGTAATGGAAACACTTTGTCACTTGGAAGAAATGTACTATTTTAATATCTGTGGCCACAGCTTGTGTATTTTGGCAACATACCTTACATTTTTCCCTCAGATTTTTAATGCCTCTCGCTTTAGGGTGTTAGCAAATATAGGGAGTATTTTTTTTTTTGAAAATGCTCTGTGTTCCCCAAAAGGTGTCCTTCTAGAGTCACATTTTAATGAAGCAAAAAACAAACAAACAAACAAAAAAACCCTAAAGTGCCTAGGTGTATTTCTAGTTTGGATGGTTTCATGTTTATCTTTATACATGGAGGGGCAGAGATTGCGAGAAGTTAAGAGCATCAAATGAACAGAACATTAAAATCAAGATGTTGAAAACTGAGAAACGCCTCCAGTCTTCTGAGTTCCTTATGTTAATTAATATATGGGTTTGCCCCTGGTAGCTAGGTAGATAAATTTCTTGTTCTTTAAGGAAACTGGCATAGGACTGAATGTGTCATTTCTTTTCCTTTGAAAACTGTATCTAATATACTATTGGCCTGCCTCCCCGGGTCACACAGAATTTATGCTCTTGCAGAATATTTCCCAAATAGACCTCATAAATGTCTTGGCGATTCCCTCAGAAAGGAAAACAATTAAAATACTTTTTTACTACTGAAGTATAGTTGGCAGGCGATCTGTTAGTTTCAAGTGTACAACATAGTGAGTGATGTGACAGTCCTGTACGTGTGCTCACCCCACCGAGTATGCGCCGTCTTTGTCACCCTCCAGTGTTATGCTATTACTGACTGTATTCCCAACACTGTACTTTTTTTTTTTAAAGATTTTATTTATTTATTCGACAGAGGTAGAGACCAGCCAGCGAGAGAGGGAACACAAGCAGGGGGAGTGGGAGAGGAAGAAGCAGGCTCACAGCGGAGGAGCCTGATGTAGGACTTGATCCCACAACACCGGGATCACGCCCTGAGCTGAAGGCAGAAGCCCAACCGCTGTGCCACCCAGGCGCCCGCAACACTGTACTTTTTATCCCTGTGACTTACGTATTTTCTAAGTGGAGGTTTATACCTCTTAATCCCCATCACCTGTTTGGCCCATCCTCCCACTCCCCTCTCCTGTGGCACCACCGGTTCTCTGTATCGCTAAGTCTGTTTCTGCCCTTTTTGCTGTTTGTTCACTTGTTTTATTTTTTAGATTCCACATGTAAGTGAAATCATATGGTATTTTTCTTTCACAGATTTATTTCACTTAGCATAATACCCTTTAGGTCCGTCCATGTTGTTGTAAACGGCAAGATCTCATTTTTTTTTTTTTAATGGCTCAGTAATGCTCCATTGTGTGTGTACATCACATCTGTATTCATTTATGGATGGACACTTAAGTTGCTTCCATGTCTTGGTTATTGTAAATAATGCTGCCGTGAATGTGGAGGTGCAGATAGGTTTTCAAGTTAGCGTTTTCATCTTCTTTGGGTGAATGCCTAGCAGTATAGTTACTGGGTCTTATGGTAGTTCTGTTTTCAGGCTTTTGAGGAACTTCTGTACTGTTCTCCACAGTGGCCGCACCAGTTTATGTTCCTCTGAACAGTGCACGGGGTTTCCTTTTATCCTACATCCTCTCCAACTCTTGTTATTTCTTGTCTTTTTGATACTAGCCGTTCTGACAGGTGTGAGGTGATATCCCATTGTAATTTTGAATTTTGATCTGCAGTTCCTTGATAATTACTGATATTGAGCAACTTTTTGTGTACCTGTTAGCCTTTCGTGTATCTTCCTTGGAGAAATGTCTATTTAGAACGTCTTTCCATTTTTAAATCAGATTTGTCTTTTTGGTGTTGTGTGAGTTCTTCATATATTTTGGATATTAACCCCTTATCATATAAATCATTTGCAAATACCTTCTTGCATTCGGTAGGTTTTCTTTGATAGTTTCCTTCACTGTGCAGAAGCTTTTATTTTGGTGCAGCCCTCTGGAAGAACATCACAATCTGTGGGGTCGAGTGCCTGTATCTGAGACTAGGCTGTTAGTAATTACAGGCAGGGAGCAGTGCATATTGCTTTTAATGCTTCCATTAGGAGCACTTAATCATTTTTTTAAAAGATTTATTAAAAAATTTTTTTAAAAAGATTGATTCAATTTATTTATTTTAGAGAGCGGGGAGAGGGGCAGAGGGAGAGAGAGACTCTCCCAGTAGACTCCTTGCTCAGCATGGAGCCTGATGTGGGGCTCAATCCTAGGACCCTGAGATCATGACCTGAGTTGGATGCTTAACCAGCTGAGCCACCCAGGTGCCCCTGCACTTAATAATTCTTATACCACATTTTTAAAGCATCAGCCAAAAGCCAATAGATGTAGTTAAGTTGTACTCAAATTTAAGTTTCCTCTTCTTGAGCATTTTTATTTGGGGGGATTCATAATTTTTCAAAGCATTAGTTACATTTGCCACAGTACTGCCTGTGAGCCTGTGTTTTCTTTCAATTCTGGAAGCTTTTGGATTATGGTAAGGGGACGTATTTGTTACAGTGTTACTTCCAGAAAGACTTCTGTTAGAATGTAGATAACATATTTAATACTTTTAAGATTCTAGTTTATTCTAAGTTTCAAAAGTCAGAAGAGCAAGGAACAAAGGACTTTTATGTCAGCCCCTCAGAAAGCAAGCCATGGTCTGTGAATGAAGAAATAAAACAAGAGGGCCAGGGAAACCACAATTTCTGGATTGTTTGTGCTATACTTGCTTGTGTGTGTGTGTGTGTGTTTTGTTGTTGCTGTTTTTCTGGTTCCTGTATACAATATAATGTTTTATCCATTTCTTAAAAACTACAGTTGTTGTGATTTTTAAAATTCTTGATTCTGCCTAGGAGCTGTGAAAGTAGAAAGAGTCTCAGAGCAGCCAAGATAGATGCCTCAGATCCATGAACTAAAACTCACTTACTTCGTGTAAGAAGCTGTCCTTGGGCTCACACACAGAGCTAAGTCTGGGATCTGATTGGCCAGCCACTGCAGATGGTCAACAACACAGTAACAGGGATGCAGACAGTAGCGCTGACGTAGCCGGGATGGGACGGTCACTGACGGCCCGAGGAGAAGGCAGCAAAGCCCCTGGTCTCGGGCTGCTTAGTGTTGAGGCCACCACCCTGGTGGAAACTATGTCTGGGTCCCCATCCCAGCCTAGCGCAGGAGTGGTGTTCATTCTATTCTGTTCTAGAAAGCATCGATGTACCTATTAGGTTTTAGATAACCCTAAATGTTATCTAAAACAGGAAATGGGTGTTTTTAAAAAGGTAAAAACATTCCACATGTACCGACTGATAATAGCTCTTCCTTCTTCAGCTGATGAGATACCAGTATCTTACTAAAAACATGATAAAATCAGTAGGAGTGTGTCTTAACTCGTAGTACATTTGCCTCTGACTTCACTGTTAGGGGAAGGTAAGACGCTCTGGTGTCATGAAGAGTAACTACTTCCCGCAGTTGTTTCGAGCTACCCTCCATGACATGTTCCCTGGCCATTTCCCTCTGTCATTTATATTGCTAAAGGAAAGAAGTACCATCCTTTATGTTATAAGATTGCCAATTATAAGGGTGTGTGGATAATTCCAGAAAGAAAAAAAATGTTAATACTATACAATTTTCTAGTCATCTTAGAAACATATTCAAAGGAAGAGATTAGCAATAAGCAGTATTACTAAACGTCTATTACGTGGAGTGCTGGAGAGGTGGGCTTGAGTGGTGGACTTGGCCCCGAGGACTTCCAGGGCAGGTTGGAGAGCAGCCTTTGTTGGAGGCCCAGACCTGATTGTGCACACCTGGGGGCCTCCAGCTGGGCACCGAGTCTCCGCTTCCCCGCCAGAAGCTGACTGCTGACCTGTGCTGCGAGCAGCCGGGTCCCTAGTATTAGTGCCAGCGGCTGTCCGCACGGACTGCTCCAGAGCTTCAGACAGCTTGTCCGTTCATAACATTCCCTGTGGACAGTTGCACCGTAGAATTCATTCGTTTCTTTATCTGGTGTTTCCTGAACATTCTTCTAGTACCAAGCATTCTTCTAGGGGCTACGAGTGAAGCAGTGAACAAAACAGATAAAAATTCTTTCTCTTGTGGAGTTTCTATTCTGGTGGGGACAATAACCAAGCAAAGTAAAGTATAAAAGTGTGTTATAAGTGCTAAAGAGAATAAATGGAGGAAAGCAGGTATGGAGTGGCAGGCCCCGTGCCCAGTTCTGGTGGGTTAATAGAGAAGGGCTCTGCTGAGGAAGTAGCACTTGCGTGACGCTAGGGCCTGGGCAGTACCTGGGGAAGAGGCAACGGGGGGTTCGAAGTGCTCCACCCGCCTGACTGAGGAACTCAAGGAAGCTAATAGGAGTGAGGTCCAGGGATGGGGAGTTGTAGGGTCCCGTAAAGATGTTGGAAATCAGTGGTCTCAGATTGTGCAAGACCTTCAGGAGGCTTGGCGAGCCTTCTCCTGAAATTCAGAACACTGGGGAGCTTATTACCGGAGAACTCATTCTAGTTCGGGGCAGTCCTACCAGTACAAAACCGTTCGTTCTTTATAGGAGTTGAAATCCACTTTCCTATAATGTTTGCCCCTCGCTCCTAGCAGATTGAATTCCTGTTACGGCGATGCCTGGAGTATTTGTATGGAAGTGAGGGAATGCTGGAGTACACAGCCTTTGGGTTTCAGTAAGAAATTGCGAATCGCCTGTTATCCTAGCTGCTAACCGTGAGCTGGCAGGCAGGATGGTCCTTGTAAGCACCATAGGGGCTCTCTGGTTTGACCCGATTCAGTCTTCCGCCAGTGACTTGCATGAAGACACAGGTCTGGACAGCAGATACGACTTACACGGAGCCGTAGTGTCGATTCGGGTAATAGAGTTTAGAAAGATGAGAGGATTTGAACTGGCTCTGGTGATGGAACAAGGAGAATATGAACTCTGAACAGGGATAGTAAGTCCTGCTCACGCTGCCAAAAAGTAGAGGCCGGAGGTGGAGGATGTGCGTCTGACGGCAAGGTCAGAGTGAGTCACTGCAAGCAGGCTTTGGCTGCTGGTGAGTCTTCTGAGCTCTGAGGTTACATTATGAGCAGGTCTGAAATGGGTGAAACAGAAGGTGATTTCAGTGACGACTGGAGCGCGCCCCTGGGAGAGCTGTAAAAAAGGGACGGTCCCAAGGAGCATCCCCTCCTGAGGGCCCATCCAGCATCTCCCCCAGTCTTCCTCTACCCACTCTGGCCTATCCCTTTAAAGCCCTGTCTAGTGCCTGGGCCACCAGCATTGTCCTTTCCTGGCCCCACCCTCAGTTGACTGCCATGTCAGATCAGCCCACCTTCCTGGGGTTTCTTGCCCCACCCCCCTGTCACCAGTGTCACCGCTGTTGCCTGTATCTTGTCTGAAGATGCAAGGCTCTTTGGGCAAGACTCCTGGCCTCCGTCATAGTCTGCAGGGGCCCAGATCTCACACTAGAGTTCCCCATACACAGCTCATGTTTCTTACATCCCCCTTACCTTCCCTTTGTTCCTGGTGTATCTAGTTTGGAACGGCCTGTCCCATTTAGTTAAATCCTTCCCTTGGATTATATCCCATTTGTTTCAGAAAACCTTTCTACATCCTCTCTGCAAACAGATTTACTTTCCTCTCTGTCCCCCGCCCCCAGCATTCTTATCTTGGCTCAGACTGCTCCAGAAAGAGCACTTCTGCAGGAGACTCTTAACGTCCTACTCAGTCGTAAGGAACTTTAGGTGGGCCTGCATGGTCTGTCAGCTCCATCTTCCTGAATAGAAAGCCGCTCTGGGCCCTCGGTAAATCCATGTGCCAGTGAATTGGATGGGCTCCTGCCCTGGATGGACTTCAGCTCTAGATGATAAAACCAGAGATCTCAGGGCAACAGTTTGGGACCTGTCGTAAGAACCACCTCTTTACCAGTTGGTTCTCAAGTGAGGTGAGGAATGCTCCCACAGAGGCTGCAAGGGGGTGCTGCCGAGGGGGCATGTTTGATAAGTGGAGGAATTCCGTTACCTCCAAGGTGCCGTCAACCAACTCCTACTTTGTTTGATCCTAAGAAGTCTGTGTTTTAGTAAAATTCATTTGCCGAGAAAATCCGAGGTCCTTACAGCGCTGTGTGTAATTTATTATAATTACTATTATAAATACAGCATAGAAACACTTCTGAAAGTGGCTTCTAAATCAGCAGCACACATAAAGTAGAATCAATCTCTGGATGTTTCTGTGGTTGTGTAAAAAGGTTCACAGTGTGACACACTGTTGTCAGTATGGAAGTTAGAAGGGCAGCCATTGGAGTCAGGCTGGGGTTCTGATCTTGGCTCCAACCCTTCTGGTTTTAGGCCATATGACCTTGGACAGTGACTGAGCTTCTGGGTTGTCTGTGAAATGAGGGTAACAGTACTTACGTCATAGGGCAGCTGTGAGGACTGAAGGTGATAATGCCGGTGAGGGCACACGCCGTGCCAGGGCACAGTGAGCAAGCAGTGTGAATCACTAGGATTACTTCTTCATGGTATTAAAGGCAAAGAAGCTCAATTTCAGTGTCATCTTTGAATTTGTATAAGGCACCATCTAGATCTCACTAAAAATGTGGCTGCTGAGAGGCGCCTGGGTGGCTCAGATGGTTAAGCGTCTGCCTCCGGCTTAGGTCATGATCTGCAGGTCATGGGATCAAGCCCCATGGTGGGCTCCCTGCTCAGCAGAGAGCCTGCTTCTCTCTCCCCCTCTGCGTGCCACTCCACCCCTCCCCTTGCTTGTGTTCTCTCTCTGTCAAATAAATAAAATCTTTAAAAAAACAAAAAAACAAAAAACAGAACCAAAAAAGGAAAAAAAAAAATGGGGCTGCTGAGTTTGGCATCAACTGCTTGCTAACTGGCCTGTCTCCTGGCCCCAAAGACCCCGTGTCTGCTGGCCCCCTCCATGTCTGCCCACCACTGCCACCCCCACAGGCCCGTTGAAACCAAACCTGTTCAAGGCCTGTGTGGTGGTATTGAAAGGATAGTAGTAGAACTTACTTAACTTTTTCAGCCACTTGAACAGTTTAGAAATGTGCTGTTTGTTCCATATGTGTAGGTATGTGCTATCTGAATAAGTGATTCACTATCTTTCTCAAAACTAGGGTATGTGAAAAACAACAAAATAAGGTCATTCACCTGATTGCACTGACTACAAACTAATTTGCAGGAGATGTTGCAGTAAAGATCCTAAAGGTTGTCGACCCCACCCCAGAGCAGTTCCAGGCCTTCAGGAACGAGGTGGCTGTCCTCCGGTGAGTAGGGTGCGGGCCCTTGCAGCCTCCCCGGCGGGGCAGAGCAGGGCATGGGCGTGGCCGGGGTGGGGGGCAGGAGCTGCAGCTGGTGCGCCGGTCTCTGAGGGCCGGTGGCTGGGACTGGTGCTTAGTGAGTGTTCACTGCAGAGTCCTGTGGCTGGAACTCCTTCCTTACCAGTGAAAGGGTGTGGAAGGTTTCCTTTCTGCTCACGTGGTTGTCAGACCTCTAGGAGAGCCGCCTGTGCTGAGGACACCCCCATTCCGTTCCTCCAGATCTCTGGACACGCTGCCCTCAACAGCCCAGGTTTTTCTCTGGGTTTTGGTTTGAGATAGGGAGAAATAGGTTCTATTTTTGCATTTATTTCCAAGAGCTCTTTTTATGGCCAGTTTGCCTTGTTCTGGACTTCCAGAACCTCAGCGTCTAAGTCCTTGAGTCATTATTTAGACTTGTAGGAATAAGGTGAATAATGATGGATTCCGCAGATTCAGGTCCCGTGACCCCTGCGGGAGGAACTGTGAGTGCACGCTGATGGGAGAGAATGTCCTCTCTCTAAAGGCCGGCACTGAAGTGAATAACAGTGAGGTTCTTTTGTCACAACACCAACTCGATGATCAGCAATCTTACCTGTTTGCTTTGCTAGCCACCCGGATTGTAAGCACGGTGGCGTCAAGGACAGACAGGATCTGGTGTCAGTGCGAAAGCAGAGTAGACCCTCTATTCTGCAGCAACTGAAGAGTCAGAGCCTTTTTTCTCCAACCCTCTGTAGCAAAACACGGCACGTGAATATCCTGCTCTTTATGGGGTACATGACAAAGGACAATCTGGCGATTGTGACCCAGTGGTGTGAAGGCAGCAGCCTCTACAAACACCTGCATGTCCAGGAAACTAAATTCCAGATGTTCCAGCTGATTGACATCGCCCGCCAGACTGCTCAGGGAATGGAGTGAGTAGACGGCTTGTTGACTAGAGTCTGGGGTCCCGGCATCCGCGTGCCTTCCATCGGGACCTGAGTTAGGAAAAAGCCAAGTCGGCTAAGTGGTTTCTGTGATGTTGCTCGGCCGGAGAGTAAGCCTCTGGGGTGGGCCGAAGGAGAGCGCGCTCCGGGCTCCTCGCCCGAGCTGCGGCGGCCCGCCCTGGGGCTTAGATTCAGGTCGGAGCCACTGCCCTCAGAATTCACCCAGACGCCCAAGAGCATAGCGTGGGCTCCGAACCTTCTGCTTGGACAGCCGCGGCGCTGCCTTCTGCGGGAACGCGTGCTCTGACGCGTGGCACGTGTGCTCGTCCACGGCAGGGTCCGAGCAGATGGTTTTGGATAATTCATTTACCTTTTGGACAATGCTTTAAAGTCACCCCAGCACCTGCACATAACACTACCCGTGAGTCTCTGCTTGAACACAGTTCTCTGTGAAAGGGGTGTATGTGTGTGTGTGACACTCTCTCTCAGGTACCCTCTTATGTGGAAGAGCGGGAATGCCTCAGCCCCGACGTCTGGAGGCGCGAGCCGCAGCTGTGCTTGCACATGCTCTCTAGAATCGCATGGTCTAGTTTTGAAATTCATATGGAATTTACATTCTATACGTTCTAAGAAACAACTGGTCGGGGCACCTGGGTGGGTCAGTCAGTGAAGCATCTGCCTTCAGTTCAGGTCATGATCCTGGGGTCCTGGGATCAAGTCCTGCATCGGGCTCCTTGCTCAGCAGGGAGCCTGCTTCTCCCTCTGCCTGCCGCTCCCCCTGCCTGCGCGCTATCTCAAGTGAATAGAGTCTTTAAAAAAAAAAAAAAGAATTACTTTTTAGAAAAAATTATGGATATATTCAGTCCTTAAATGCATACAACTTAGTGGTTTTTAGTACATTCACAGAGTTGTGCAGATGTCACCACTATCTAATTTTAGAACATTTGTCAAGAAAGATGATGAGGTCGGGGTACCTGGGTGGCTCAGTCGGTTGAGTGTCCGACTCTGTTTCAGCTCAGGTCGTGATCTCAGGATCCTGGGATCAAGCCCCACATCCAGCTCTGTGCTCTACACGGAGTCTGCTTGTCCTCCCTCTGCTTCCCTGCCCCCCACTTGTTCACTTGCTCTCAAGTAGGAAGAAGATGAGGTCTTTTGTGTCTGGCTCGACTTAGCGTAACGGGTTTGAGAGGCTCATCCGTGTTGTAGTATGTGTCAGTACCTCATCCTTTTCTGTAGCTGAATGATATCGCACAGTATGGGTAGGCCACGTTTTATTTATGCGTTCATTAGTGGATGGACATTTGGGTTATCAGAATTACTTTGAGTAGAAGTGATGCTTCACTCACTGTGGCCTCACCTTAAGGTAAAGGCCCATGTGGCCCAGCCTGCACCAGCACCCACCAGTCCCCACCTGTAGCCCCTTATCGGGTGACAGGCGTTCAGGTGGCTTCCATCCTAGCTGTAATTTGAAGCTGCTTTCTACCCATGTCCCTCAGATTGTTTTTAATAGATTTATTTTCCCTTCACAGCTATTTGCATGCAAAGAACATCATCCACAGAGACATGAAATCCAACAGTATCCTTTGATGGTTGTTTCATTTGACTGTTCAGTTCTAAATTTAGAAAAACAGAAGGGAGACTTTTTAAAGTTTATCCCAGCAAAAGTGACTTTGGAAAGATTTCCACAAAAGTTGAGATACATGTTTGGGTTATGCTTGAAAGTTTTATTCTCTTCATTATTAAATTTAACTTGGAGGGATGGGGCTTTTGTCTTTCATGTTTATTTCTAGCATGTGGACAGTGTGTATCTGGTCAGAAAGTAGCTGCAGGCCAGATGTTTCAAGACTGTCAAAGTGACTACTAAACATTGTCTTCGGTGTACAGAAGTGGTTTCTTTGGAGGTCAGTGTCAGAACCAGCCCTTCCCCTTTCTGAGACTGTTCCTATAGAAGGGAACTGCAGATGGAGTTTTTGTGCTGTAGGGCAGGAAATGTCACTGTTGTCCATGTGCCTCCGGCCTGCGGCCTTTCTCTCTGAGAGGAGTGTGAATGGCGGTACATCCCTACTCTGCTTCTTGGCCAGTGAGAGGAGCACAGTTGGGTTGAGTCGGATCGTGGGATGTGGCCTTTGTGGCCTACTCCCACATCAATAACCGTGACATGTGGGATGTGGCCACATGTCGGAGGCATGGGATACATTTTAGTGATGGGTTTTTGGGAGTGACGTGTCCCATCGTGAGCGGAAACCCCGCAGATTTGAAGGAGGTACATGTTACTGGGCACTGGCAGGTCCCAAGTCAGCTTTAAACTGCCTGACTTCTTTATCCAGAAATGAGGTGAGTTTGGTCCTGATTTGAAGTCACCAAGCGGTACCTCTTCTAGTGAGAAATCTTGGGACAGTATTCAGTGCTCAGTGAGGGATGTGCCATTTTGTTCTTCACAGGTTTGTCATTTGAGGGCACAAAGCAGGCAGACACAAATATAAGCCATCACCGGCCAGGCCTGGCCCCAAGGAGCACACTGGCAGCCCGTGCTCTTAGAAATCTCGGGGTTTAAGGCACCTGTGTTATATGGGAAGGTCAGAAGGCCAGGGATCTGGCACCTAGATGTGGAAACAGGGAGAAGCAGCACGGGGAAATTGCCTTATTTTTGGCCGGAGCCAAATCATCTGGCACCCTGAGCAACTGTGGCATGCCTCCTGGAGGAAGGGGCCTTTCAGAAGCACTTTTAAAACTAAAGAAATCCAAGCAAACCAGTGCAGAGAAGGCTGGGGACAGGTAGGAGGCAGAGAGATGCTGTGCTCTTAAGACCTTCAGGAAGTGTTTCAAAATTAACTTGACCATTCTTTTGAAACCAGAGTCCTTAACAAGCATTGAGATATATTTCTCCATGAAGGCCTGACGGTGAAAATCGGAGATTTTGGTTTGGCAACAGTAAAGTCACGCTGGAGCGGTTCTCAGCAGGTTGAACAACCCACTGGCTCCGTCCTTTGGATGGTGAGGAGGCGAGGCTCCCATGAGCAGGGTGCAGGGCAGAAGGGGTGCCCTGGAGGTCTCTGTGCAAACTTAAGCGTTTGACATTCCCCCAATGTCCAGATACCTCAGTGAGGCCTTCCGTGACATCAGACAGCCCGAGGCAAATGTGGGTTTCCCGGAAGCTGGCGATCAGAACCAGGCTGGGGCATAGGTGCTGGGCCCCGGAGACCAGGCCTCCTGAGCCTGTGTGGGCCTGACCCGAGCGGGGAAGACTGTAGACTCTCGTGCCCGGGGGAGGAACAACCTGGCACCTGGATGTCTGTGGGGTCCAGATGGTGATGAATGAATGCATTTTGTCCCTATAGGCCCCCGAGGTGATCCGAATGCAGGATAACAACCCGTTCAGCTTCCAGTCCGATGTCTACTCCTACGGCATTGTGCTCTACGAGCTCATGACAGGGGAGCTTCCTTACTCCCACATCAATAACCGCGATCAGGTACATGCCCTGGTGCTGACTGGCGCGGAAGCCTCTGGGCCTCCAGCCAGTTTGAGCAGCAGGAGGGTTAGAAGTCGCTGCTGTCACTGTTGTCCCTCCACCCAGTCCCTCAACTATTTCCTCCTAGATCATCTTCATGGTGGGCCGAGGGTACGCCTCCCCAGACCTCAGTAAGCTGTATAAGAACTGCCCCAAAGCAATGAAGAGGCTCGTAGCCGACTGTGTGAAGAAGGTTAAGGAAGAGAGGCCTCTTTTTCCCCAGGTAAGACTTGGCTCCGGGCACAGGAACCGATTCAAGTAGGAGATCCTAAATAGAAATGAGGAGGGAGGTGGGCTCACGGTCTCCACCAGGTGCCGTAGGTGGGGTGGGAAGGGCATGCGTTTGGGCTCCTCACTGAAAGCTGCTGCTCCTGCTGTGACACCAGGGCCACCTAACGACACTGCCTCGTTTCAGATCCTGTCTTCCATTGAGCTGCTTCAACACTCTCTGCCGAAAATCAACCGGAGCGCTTCTGAGCCATCCCTGCACCGGGCGGCCCACACTGAGGATATCAACGCCTGCACATTGACCACGTCCCCTAGACTGCCTGTCTTCTAGCTGACTTTGCACCTGCACTCAGGCCACCAGGGGAGGAAGGGAAGTCAGCAGGCACCACCTTTCTGCTCCCTTTCGATGGAGGCAGAGAGCTCATTTTCAGAGAAGCTGCTGCTAAGGACCTTCTAGACTACTCACAGGGCCTTAACTTCATGTTGCCTTCTTTTCTACCCTTTCTGGCCCTGGGAGAAGGAAGCCATTGAAACGCTGGTTTGTCCTGCTCCCTCCCTGCATCCCTTATGCTCTTGAGCCGAGAGCCTTCTCCAGATGCACCCACGGCTGCCCAATGGCAGTACGTGATCTGGGGCCTCACCTGTTGGCCGAACGAGTACTTTTTTTAGGGCAAGAAAACGCACTCGGAGGGGAAATGAAGGTAGCAGACAAACCAGCCCTGATGTGGACATGTGGATTGTGGATATCAGCTCCTAGGAGGAATGCTTGTCATGGGAAGAACTGTTCTTCAGAGAGTGGTGTGGCGTCAAACAGGTAGTTTTGCACATAACACACCGAACAGCCCAGGACTGTCGAGAGACCACAGCCGCCTGAGGGAGCATTGGTACTATGGACCTTGACTTTGGGGACACTTCCTTTCCTTGGAGGTCTCCAGTGCATTGGGACGGTTTTCCAGAAGAGGCGCTTGGCCCGCCTCTCCCAGTCTTCGCCCTGTCGGGGAGCAGTCTTCCATCTCGCTGAATCTGTCTTCCAGGAGCTGCCCCTGTGGGGCGGGGCCACCGGGCCAGCCTCTCTCTTCAGTCACATCATGTGGATGCAAGGAAGCCAGGAATACAGGTTTTCTTGATGATTTGGGTTTTAATTTTGTTTTTATTGCGCCTGACAAAATACAGTTATCTGATGGTTCCTCAATTATGTTATTTTAATAAAATAAATTAAATGTAGGTTTAATGGCTGTTTCTTCCTTCTACTGAGCTCACAGCTTGAACTCCCCCATCTGTTCATCTCTCCTGGAGCAAGAAGACAAGCAGCAGGAAATGGGCCCAGAGCCTCTGCTGGGAAGGAATCTAAATCAGCCTTTGTGCTGTCACCCTTCACTAAAGACTTAACTAACTATAAAAATTATGCAAAAAGCACTCTTAGGTCAGGTAAGAGTAGACCTTTTTCTACGCACACTTTAATGCATTTTACAAAATATTCGGTATCTATAGCTGTTTGTTTATAAAAATAAATAGATTAATTCAGGCTTGGGGTGAGTTCTGATTCACAAAGTTCTGTTCCTTCAATTAAAGTCACAACCTAACGAACGACAGCGGACTTATTTTTTTCAGGACCATTCCTGGGTCAGAACTAGAAACTTTGTTTGGTGCCATTAACTTTTTACAAAATTTGAAATCAAAGCCAGGCTTTACACATCAAATGTGTGGCTTTGAGCAGGGGCCACACGTAAGCGCATGTGTGTGTTGAACCCTCAGTAAAATGATCCTTAGGGCACGAGCCCAAAGAGAGTCTCAGGGAAGCCCCCGGGTGACAGCCGGGATGGGTTTCCCTGGAGCACATGGCCCCAACACCAACCAGAAATGAGGGCCTGTACCTCCACTTTGCTGTGCTACACTTCCTGCTGCTCCGAGAGCCCCCGCGCTATAGGGAAGAAGGTTTATAGTCTGTTTACTGAACACGCGGGCAGCTGGACTCCTGCCCTAGTGGCGGACACCGAAGAGCACTACAAGTTTCATGCTAAGGTGTGTGGTGCCCACGGTAAGTTGATTTACACAGAGCTTTTTGAGAAACGTTTTTTGACTACACACTATTTAAGTACACTAGGGAAATCCACTACAGAGGAATCGTCTCACGGGGGTGAAGAATCCTTTGTCAAGAACAACAAATCTGCTTTAAGGGCAGTTGCAAGGTGACTGTTTCTAGGGAGCTAAAGCTCAAGGACAGGAGCCAGGCTGCTTTTAAAAGCAATCAAAACTCTGGCTGGTTAGCTGGTCCCCCTGAGGAGCCTGAGGTGCAACTAAAAAGATCAACTAGAAAAGTAGCGATTCCATATACTTGTTAGGTTATTTTATATCCTCCACTCCTCCCATGGCTGTAATAGTGGAGAGGGGACGAGACCAAGGTTAAGTACAACCACAATCAAATCCAAGCAACGTGCCACCGTGGGCTGCAGTAAAGGAAGCTCTGCACACCCCAGCTTGGGGAAGGCTCGGCCGGCAGAGCCCCAGACGCAGGGGTAACCGTCTACTCCTTAGGGTTCTGACGACTCCACTCCAGACAGGTGCATGAAGAGGTCCCCAAGCTCTGTCATGTCGACATCTTCAGTGTTGGGGACATGCCGGGTTTCTCGATTCTCAATGAAATCCCAGAGCCGCACTGAATTCAAGAACTGCAAAAACAGCCAGCAAACACGCCTGGTTATTGTTAACGGCAACATGAAGGCCAGTTTATTTTTCTTTGGTTACCCCATTCCCTGCTGCCAAAGCTATCAGAGAAGGGGGCTAGAAGCAGTACCTGGAAATGCCACCAGTAAGTGTCCTTGACAGAAGTGGCAAAGTCCTTACCCTCACGGTGCCCTCAGAACTGAGCTGCTTCCGAGGCTTCTCCGGCTCTGCCAGCCGCCCATCAGGATAAGCGTGGCGGTAAAGGCATTTGCTTCCAAACGGGCAGGTCCCCTTGCCTTGCTCAAAGTATTTACAAGCTTTTTTTCTGAAAAGTAGAAAGAAAAAGTCAGGAGGATGGTGGGAGAACCTGGGGCCCAGAAGAGCCAAGGCCTTGCCTTCCTCCGACCCTGCCCATGATGCCAGAGCTAGGGGAGCCTTTCTAGGTGGGGAAGTTGAGGCTCAGAGAGGTTAGGATGCTGATTTCCAAGCTGGATCGTGTTGCCACGGTGACATGCAGCCTCACACAGAACTGAACCCACATGGGGGACTCCAGTCTTTTGAGCTCGCAGTGCTCCAAAAAGGCCTTCAGGGGGAGCACAGGCCTGACGTCTCCTCTGGGCAGGCTGTCCGGGCTCCAAGGTTCTGAAGCTGGGCTATTTGCCTCAGCTAAAAGTCCCAATAGGAGCCCCACCCAGGGAAATTTCCCTCCCTCCTGGCCAGCAGTGATGTCAAGGGAGCGGGGGGAGCCTTGACTTAGGAGGGACAGAAAAGCAGTGAATATCAGCAGCTGCCCAAAGTTACAGGTCTCATTCCAGTTTTCTTTGGTCTCCACCCTCTAGCTCTGGCTCTAGAGCAGGGCTTCTTAACTCATGTTAACTACGGACCCCTTCTCAGGGCAGTTTTTAAACAGATACGGTAAAACAGGCCTAAAAAAAACAGCAAAAAGTTAATTTTTTACCCTATCTTCAAATTCTACTCATAGACCCCTATTTTAAGAACCCCTGCTCCTGAGGAAAAACACAACCAACTAGAAAATTCCCATTTCTTTTTACGTAAATGAAATTTGACTTCTACAATCATAAATGGCCCATGGTGAAGAGGTGATGGCGCCCAAGAAGGCAAGAGGGCATCTGGGAGTGCTGAGGAAGGGAAGCCGCACAGAGAAAGCCAAATCACAGCAGGAAAGGGCAGGCTGCTACCAGGGGCAGCTGGGGTATGTGCCAGGGACAGATGACAAGGAAGGGGGACTCCCTGACGCCAGTGTTTCTCCTGTCTTCTCAGACAAGGAGATGGCAGAGACCGGTGATGAAGGTCTCTGAGACCTCAGAGCAGCACAAAGTTCCCTCACAACCGTTCACCGAAGGGAGGAGTGCCGTGCTTCCTCCCACCAGGTCTGACCCTGGTGCCGGCTGGCGAATGGATCCAAGCAGAGTTGTGTGCGTCCTCCCGTCACGGCCTCCGCCCCCGAGGCTCCAAGCCGACCTTCCGGTGACTGCTCAAGCAGCGAGTTCTCACCAGACTGCAGGACACTGGCTTTAACAAACTCAACAGGTTCAAGAAACCATTCTCTAGTCCTGCCCCCCAAATAACTGTGCTTTTTCCTTCCCCAGCCTTACCTGGTCACCAAGGACAAAGCCTCCAGGGCACGCGGACTGCCACCTGCTCTCAGCTCTCCCATCCGACTGTACTCCTGCTTAGAGAGCACCTCCCCAGTCACCCCGTCCCTTCTGTCCCCACACTGCTGAAGCCACAAGGGTACTGTTCTTAACTGGCCTCCTTCCCACCAGCTTCTAGCCTCTTCACACTACGACAGCGGAGCATGTCAAACAGTGTGTCACTTGTTCTGCCCATTTGATTTCACTCCAGTCTATCCCATGTCCTTCTACACACCTCGTTCAACCCCACGGCCACTCCCACTGCTCCCACACACAACATCTGTACCATTCTGCACCCGTGCCATTCCACTCACTCCCCCCTCACCCCCAACACACATGGATAGCTGCTCATGCTTCCTGGCTCAGGGTCCCCATGCTGCTTTCCCTAATGCTCCCAGGTAGATCCAAATGCTTTCTCTGGGACATGTGGCTTGGGCCTCTCATGAAGAACTTGTCACCAGAACATGTATCATAATTACCTTTTTGCAATTTCCCTTGAAATTATCCTACTAATCTGTACTCTATGTCCCCCCCACTGGCGCTTAGCTTGAAGGCGCCTAGCCCGTAGTAGGTGTGCATTAAATGTGTGTGAAATACATAAAAACACCATCACCAATGAAAACTAAGGCCAGGAAAGACCCAAACAGAAAGAACATGAGAATTTCCAGACCACTCCAGCATAGCAGCTTCCTACTGGCCCCTCTGCCTTGCCACTCCTGCCCTCTGGTGGACACATGCCACCACATGCGGGAGGGGGAACAGGTAAACAGAAAAGTATTAGCCTTTAGTAACTGACAGGCAATCTGAAGGAACCATTAAAAGAGGTGACATGCATGGGACGCCTGGGTGGCTCAGCCGTTAAGCGTCTGCCTTCGGCTAGGGTCACAATCCCAGGGATCGAGCCCGCATCGGCCTCCCCGCTCAGCGGGAAGCCTGCTTCTCCCTCTCACACACTCCCCTTGTTTATGTTCCCTCTCACACACTCCCCTTGTTTATGTTCCCTCTCTCAGTGTCTCTCTCTGTCAAATAAATATTAAAAAAAAAAAAAAGGTGACATGCAGTGTCCTTTAGTACAGCCAAGCACACTTCTCCCAGAGCCGACCCCCCCCGCAGTTAACTAGCAATACCAATTTTTAAAAGACCTGAAGACATTTAGAATGAACAACCAGCAGGAGAATTCTTTAAGAAATTAGACACTGGGAAGAACAGAATGGCAAGAAGGGAGTTACCTTTCTCAGAAAAAAACAGCTTTTAGCCTAGAGCAAGCCAAAGTCAGGTGTCTAAAACTCCAGGGGCAAATCCAGTCTCCCTGGCCTGAAGGACCAACGGGGGCTGGGAGGAAAGCACCCACTGGAAAGTGGGGAAGCAGTCCCACGCAGAGAAGGGCACAAGAGGGAGGCCTCCAAATACTATGTATTAATTCAGCCCAAAGGGCTGGCCCGGACAGCAGAAGCTCACGGCCACTTAGCTGAGGGTAAGAAAACCAAACAGAATAGAACTGCTGTGCAAGAGCTGGAATGTAAACACTTTACCTGCATATAAAAACATCAACGCTTTATTGTTTGACTTAAGAGAATCCAGAATCTCAACAAGATAACACTGGCAGTGTCTAGGCTACAATCCAAAATGGTTCAGCATACAAAGAATCAGGAAAACATGACCTAGAAACCAACTTCAAGATGACAAGGAGTTCAAAGCAGCTACTACTGGACAAGATAACCGTGAGGGGGGGAAAAATGGAAAGAAACGAACAGACCCCAGTGCCCCTTTAGCAGTATCGAAAAGTCTGTAACATGTTATTAAGAGTCCCAGGAGAAGAACGGGGCAGGAAAAAAAATCTGATGGCCAAAATTTCCCTAAATTTGGCTAATAACCTTACAGATTCTCAGAAAACCACTCCCAGGCAAAATAGCAAACCGCTAAAAACCAAGATAATGAAACAATCTTGAAAGCAACCCCAGAAAAACAACATACTACAATCAAATTACCACTGACCTCTCAGAAACTAGAGGCCAGAATATAGTGGAACAACATTTGCAGAATACTGAAAGAAAATAAACTATTAACCCAGAATTGTATTCACTGAAGAAGGAGACAAAGATGGAAATAGTACTGATCAGACCAGTATATTCAATGAAAATATCCTTTAAGAATGAAAAGAAAAGCCATTTCTGCTAGAAAGAAAATAATTCAACAGATCAACAAACGTTAAAGGCAGTTCCTGAGGCTGAAGGTAAATAATACCGACTGGCAGGAAGTATGTACCAAATCACAGAGCACTAGAAATAGCGAATATATGAGTAAATATAAACCACCTTTTTTTCCTCTTAAAAAAAGAATCACAGTATTTACCTTGCTGGGTTCTAATGTATGTAAATATTACATCCATATCTTTTTTTTTTTTTTGAAGATTTTATTTATTTATTCGACAGAGATAGAGACAGCCAGCGAGAGAGGGAACACAAGCAGGGGGAGTGGGAGAGGAAGAAGCAGGCTCACAGCGGAGGAGCCTGATGTGGGGCTTGATCCCATAACGCCGGGATCACGCCCTGAGCCGAAGGCAGACGCTTAACCGCTGTGCCACCCAGGCGCCCCTACTTCCATATCTTGTACCTATAAAATTGCAGGATACAAAATCAATATATAAAAAATCAGGTGCCTTGCTACAGACTAACAATGAACTACTAGAAAGAGAAATTAAGAGAACAACCCCATTTACAATTGCATCAAAAAGAATAAAATACCTAGGACTAAATTTAGCAGAGGACGTGAAACAGACTCGTACACTGAAACTATAAGACACACTAAAAGAAACGAAAGGCATAAATAAATGGAAAGTATCCCATGCTCATGGATTGCAAGAATCTTGTTAAGATGTCTACACTACTGAAAGCAATCTGCAGATTGAAAGCAATCCTATCAAAATCCCAACAGCATGTTTCAAAGAAACAGAACAACTCCAAAATTTGTACAGAACTATCAAAGACCCCAAACAGCCAAAGCAATCCTGAGAAAGAACAATAAAGGTGGGGAGACAGCACACTTCCTGATTTCAAGCTACAAAGCGACAGTAATCCAAACAGTATAGTACTAGCAGAAAAACAGACACATAGATCATAGAGGATCATAGATCTCTGTGAAATAGAACAGAGGGCCCAGAAACAGGCCCTCGCAGATATGGTCAATTTAGGACAAAGGAGCCAGGGATATTCAACAGGGAAAAGACAATCTTTCCAATAAAGGGTGCTGGGGAAACTGGACCACTATCTTACACCACACACAAAATCAGCTCAAAATTGAAGACTTGAACGTAAACCCTGAAACTATAAAAACTCCTAGAAGAAAACACAGGGTAAGCTTCTGGACATTGGTCTTGACATGCTCTTTATGGATTTGCTGCCAGAAACAAAGGCAACAAAAGCAAAAATAAAGTGAGACTACATCAAACAAGTTTCTGCACAGCAAAGGAAACCAAACAAAATGAAAAGGCAACCTTCTAAATGGGAGAAAATATTTGCAAATCATCTATCTTAGGATAAGGGGGTAATATCCAAAATACATAAAGAATTCATGTAAGAGCAAAAACCACCACATTCCATTTAAAAAACGGGAGAGGAACTGAATAGACATTTTCCCAAAGAAGACATCCAAATGTCCAACAGACACATGAAAAGGTGCTCAACATCACTAATTGTCAGGGAAATGCAAATCACAACCGCAATGAGATAGCACCTCACCCGTTAGAAGAGACATCTACACTTCCATGTTTGCTGTCACATTCGTCATAACAGCCGAGACACAGAAAGACCACAAGTGCCCGTCAACAGATGAATGGATAAAGAAGATGTGGAATATACATACAAGAGAATATTATTCAGCCGTGACAAAAAGGGAAATCCTGCCATTGGTGACAACGTGGATGGACCTTGAGGGCATTATGCTAAGTGAAATAAGCCAGACAGAGAAAAACAATCCTGTATGAGATCACTTATATGGTATCTAAAAACAAACCCAAACAAACACAAACTCACATAGTAAAAAAAGGGTTGCCAGAGGCTAAGGGGTAGGGTAAATAAGGAAAAGTTGATACAAGGGTTATCAACCTTCCGCTAAATGATGAATAAGTATCTCATGTAAAACACGGTGACTAGGGTTGGTAACACTGTGTTAAAACTGAAATCTGCTTAAGAGAGTAGAACTTGGAGGTGTTCACAAAAAAAAAAAAAAAAAAGCGATGGGTATGTTAATGAGATGGGAGTATCCTCTCATCATGAAGATCAACCATGATGACACTTGAAATATCTTACAATTTTATTAATTATACCTCAAAGCTGAAATTTTAAAAATTACATTACCTTGTGGGGTTCGAAGTTATGTACATATAATGCATTTGCCAGGCAGGCACCGGAATCATATCTGAACTCGAAGTAACTTACCCCATTCCCTGTTTGAAAGCTTCAATCAACTCGTTCTTTTTATTCTGATCTTCTACCCAATACACACTTGGAATTACAAACTCGGATATCACACGGCATTCTGGACAAGACCTGAAATTAGAGTAAAGGTTAGTGTGGGAGAGATGAAGTTATAAATCCTGCACCACCAAGCGCCTTGCTCAAATGCATAAGCACTCCAAATGTTTCCTAACCAAAAATTCCACAAGGTGCAATCACAATCCTCTAAGACCCTTCTTTACTGTTTTCTTTTTAAAGTTTTTATTTAAATTCCAGTTAGTTACCATATAGTATAATATTAGTTTCAGGTGTAAAACCTTACTTACTGTTAAAAACGTGTTCTTCTCAACAATAAGACAGCCCAATTTGGGGCGCCCGGCTGGCTCCATCGGTGGAGCACGCAACTCCTGACCTCGGGGTTGTGAGTTCAAGCCCCACTTAGGTGTAGAGATTACTTAAAATATTTAAAACGAACAAACCCAACTTTAAAATGGGCAGAAGATTCAAGTAGGCATTTCTGCAAAATGGCCAAGAAGATGCTCAAGATCATTAGTTACCAGGGAAATGCAAAGAAAACCACAAGGTACCACTTCACACCTCCTAGGATGGCTAAAATCAGACAAACAGATAATACCAAGAGTTGACGAGGCTGGGGAGCAACCGGAACCCTCCTACATCGCTGGTGTGGCCACTGTGGAAAGCAGCCTGGCAGTTCCTCAAAATGCTGACCAGTTACCATATGGCCCGCAATCTACCCAGAAAAAAACAAGGGCACACGACAACTTGTCCATGAGAATTCGCAGCAGCATTATTCATAATAACCAAAAGAAGGAAACAATCCAAATGCTTATCAACTGAGGACCCCACAAACTGTGGACATCCACACAGGGCCATGCCCCTAGGCCCGGAGGAGGGAGGAGCGCTGGCACACGAGCCCGGAAGGGGGAACGCGGAGAGCAGACGGAGAGCCGACGGAGAGCCGTCTGCCAGCAGGGGGAAAGCAGCCCGATCTAGAATGGCTTCGTGTTGTAGGACTCCATTTACAATCAATGTCTGGGCAATGCCAGAGGCAAGAAAATAGAGGAGTGGCTGCCGGGGGCTGGAAGGAGCAGGGAGGAAATGGGCAGTGAATGCACAGAGAGGTTTCTTTTGGGGATGATGATAACGTTTTACCATTAGACTCAAGTAATGGTGGCTACGAAAGGACTAAAAACGACTGAACCATACACTTTTATCTCAACAAAGCCGCTATTTTACCACACAAATGTGTGACTTCAGGCACATTACTTGACTTCACTCTACCCCAGTTTTCTTATCCATAAATGAGAATGATCACTGGGCCTGAGAGAATTAGGACTTATGAGAATGAGGAGTTATGTGTGCGAAGAGCTTCTAACAGTACACAGCACACATTCACTTTTCAGTATGAGTAAGCTCTTCCCCCATCCCCCTGCAGAATTTAAGAATCCTGGGTTGTTACAGGTCAAGGATATCTCAATAAAGCTGGGGACAAAAAGAATCCTGCATTGGCTCCATGGAGCACATCTTGTGTATCATACATAACATGAAATGTGTTAGATGTTTTATTCCATTTAAAACAACCGTATTTTACAGATGGAAAAAAAAAGGTTGAAAAGGTCAAGAGGCAATCAGCCTAAAGGCAAACTACTAGTAAACTATCAGTGCTAGAGTCAAACAAACCAGTGCTATGAATACCTTCTCACACGGAGGGATCCCCACTGAGTGTCCCCAAACACCCTGACGGTCGGCAGGAGTTATTACCCATATTTTAAAGGAAAAGGCACTTGGGCTCAAGAAGGCTGCCTGACATGCCCGGGCTCCTGCAATCACAGGCTTAGACGCACTAGTTATCTTCAATCTGGAGGACAAGGGGGGGGATTAAGAGTAGACAGAAAGCCCCCAATCTAACGCTCTCCCCAGCTTCCAGAGCTAAGACCCCTAGCTGGACTTACTTAATGATTGGGTTCTCAAACTGCTTGGCACATCTCCACTGCCGGATGCAGGACAAGCAGTACGTGTGATTGCAGTTGGAGAGAATCCCAAATCTCCTCTCAGAAGCAGACGCCTTCTCAAGGACCACTTCCATGCAGATACTGCACACTTTGTCCTGACTTGCTTGGAAGGCAAAGGCCTTTTCCATCTCATGTTCGAATGTTGACATGCAGATCTGAAGTACGGAGAGAGGAGGGCCACACTGTTAGGTTCTGGGCTGCTGGACACAAAGCTCTTTCAGACCACAAAAAGCACTTCAAACCATCACCTGCCCAGCCCCTTGCTTTCCTAGCATGGTACGGTCACCTCCGGTTCAGAGCCAAGACTATGCATGTCCCAAAAGATTCGAGGACCAGTGTGGAATCACAGAGTTCCCAGAGCCCGGAACCCCGGTCTCTTGGCTCTTCTGGGCACTCGTCCCCACTCTGAACTACACCAATATCAGAAATGCTGAACAATCCTTACCTTGAAACATCAGGCTGGTCGCTCAGAGGGAAGCAGCGCCACCTCTCAAGAGCACGAGTTATTTAATGAATGTATTCAGTAAGCAGTGCTGAGAACCTCCCAGGTGAAGCTCCGTGTATCAGGCATGAGTCAATGCGAAGAGCATGAAGACCCAGGCTCTGCCCCTGGGAGCTCATGATGGACAGATGGGAGACACACCACCACATACAGCACAAAGACCTCAACACCCTGGGTGCAGCGGAAAGCTCTCATTCTGCGTTCACCTGAACTCCCTCCCCGGGGGGAGAGTAGAGACTCGGCCTTCCTTCACACACTATGGCCTGCTCACCGTCATGAGCTCCAACACTGAGGCTGTGGGCTCCTTTCTGTCTCTCCTACCCATCTTCATACCAAGCACAGAGCCTAGTGTGAGGCGGCACCTCCATAAACACTGGGGACCTAATAACCTGAAAGGTCCCTTCCAATACTTGGCTCCTCAAATTCTCTAGAACTTGGCCTGGCTGGACCCCAGGCACAAGGATATGTAAACCTAGGCAGGATGTGTGTGCCTCTCTCTCTCTCTCACACACACCCCCACACTCCTGAGTTAGATTCATTCTCTGAACTTTGCATGCTTTATGTTTCCAATGCCTCTTCCCTTTTTCTTTATTTTAAATAATCAAAAATTGTCAAAATGACAAAGGGGAAAAAGGATTTGAAAATATGATTATAAACATGCCAGGTACACATTGAGGGCATTACTGGTAAAGAGATGATTACAGGAATACCAACAATTTTGTCATTTAGCACATTTTAAATTTAAGTAAGTTCATGCAAAAGCTTGCAATTTTACCTTCTCATGAGTTTTCCTTTGCTCTGGGTCGAAGGGATGCAGGACTCGTAACCTACAGATTTCACACACTTCTCCATGCAGGTAGACACAAGCATCCCCAAATCGGCACTCCCCAGCCGCCGCGTAGGGGCACAGCTGCTGATCACTGCTGTAGGAGCTGCTGGCTTCTAAGTCATCAAGGCCACTCCTGATCGCATCGAGGTAGGAATGTGGCTTCATCTCTGGGCTGTTTTGGGTATCACTGCAGCCTCTTGGATTACTCACGACACTTGGGCAAGTCTTTTCCTCAGCCATGCCAGAGAGATCTTAATACAAAACACACAGCACACACATAAATGAAAACTGGCCCAAACTTTCTGCCTGGTAAGCAGTAGTGAAAACCTAACAAATTAAGTAACTCTGACCTTGGGAATTCCACTCTTTGGATCATACAGAAAAACAAACAAACCAAAAAACAGGTCAAGAGGGAAAAACAGAAGGAACAGTATAAAATGTTCATAGGGACATTAAAAAAAAAAACAAATCACGATTATAGTAAAGAAAAAAACATAATTGGCAACACAGGAAATTTGCAAAACAGACCAAGATAGACAAAAGAACAGTGAAGTTGCTGTTTAAAAATGACAAATATGGAAATGTCAACCAATGGACCAGTTAACACTAAAACAATAATGATAATTTTTTTAAACACCAAAATTTAAGTCACTGGGAATTTAGAATGAAGTCAATAAAAGACAGTACTTTCCTTTACATTAGTAAAGATACCTATCATTTTAAAGTAAACTAGAATGAAAATCTAGTGAGTCTTTGGGTCCCGAGGCCAGTGTTGAACCCTCCTATGGCCCCCTTCTCCCCTATAGCCTTCCCACCGCATGCACTTCTGGCCTTTAGAGGGAGGACATTCGACTAGCACAATTACTTGTTTGCTTAGGATGGAATCTACCTATCTTACGCCACATAATTCCAAGAACCAGAAATCCCTTTACTTGCTGAGGACCAGCCAATAAAAATAACTTTTATGATCTGTAGCCTACTTCCTCCCCAAACCCCAGTATTGTTGCTCTATTATCAAAGCTGCAACTGAAAATACCAAACACTGACTGAGCGTAATAACTAAGACTATGAACTGACCCAGAAGCAAAACAGTGAAACATAAAAATATGGAGCTTTGAAATGAGTCGCCTGGTGCTTCTCAGAATTGGGGAACCACCCCATGGAGACAGCAGTTATACACTGACAAAGGTCCCTTTGTATGTCCTGTCAGGCCAAACTTGGCAGTGAGCCTGGCCTGCAGGCAGAACGCATCACCTAAACGCTCTGCAGCCAAAGGAAGCTGTCTGCAGGACAGGTCTGGTGTCTACACTTGAACAGCTGGCAAGGGGACTAGATGAGGAGCCCTCTGACAAGAGAGGGCCAGAAAGGAGCATCACGAACAAACAGGACTGCTTTTCCAAAAGAGGCAACGAAAGGACTCTGCTCACTCACTTCGGTCTCTAAGTACCAACGTTCTCTTTTCACGTTTCCCAGGCTCATGTAAGGTAGTTTTCACAATAGATGCAGTGAGGTCAGAAGCAGGGTGAGGACTGTGGAAACCCGGGGAGGGCACACCGTGAGGCACAGTGCACACGGCACCACCAGCTGCAGCAGAAGGCCTCGTGTGATCGTATCTAAACAAAATGCACAGCAAATGCATTAGGGACACACTAGCTGCACACGCCTCCCACGTTACCTAGACGGGGACCGTCTTTTCCTCCGCTCCACTTGTGCAGGTGGAGAATGAGACAACCTTTTCCCATATTTTGAATAAAAGGCTTATCAATTAGTAAGAAATGCCTGGTAATTCAGAGTGAGTGGTCGGTACACTGCCGTCTATCACCACTCTTGGGAGATGTGAGTGGGGCAGACAAAATACCGCAGACCACACACATAGAAATCCTGAAAATTCCAGCCGGATGTTGAAGTGAAATCTCCTGACACCCAAGCCAGCGTTCTTCTGCCAGGAGTCCCCCAAAAGCTAACGATGGCCAATGTAACAGCTGGAGACAGGCCTTTCCTGGACTGTCTCTCTGGGGCATGCACTGGTGGGGCGGGCGGCGGGGGGGCAACTTCTACAGCCTCCAGTCAGCACAGGAAAGAACATACCAGCCCTTCACTATAAAAGCACTTGAACAGGTTTTTGGAATGTTTCCCTGTTTAGAATTTACAAAACTTGCCTACAGATGTAAGTGGGGAAAAGGCAGGCTCTATATGCATATAAATGTTCACTGCAAGGGTACTCATAGCAAAAAAAAAACCCCAAAAACCACCCTGGAAACCACTGAACTATCTAAGAGAGGAATCGTTAATAAAACGATGGTATGTTAACATTATGAAACATAAAATTACAAAGTAGCGCTTAGGGAAAAGCTTGTGACATGTTAAGTGAAGAAAAAAGCAAGATATATATACTGTGAGTGCAATTTTCTAAGAGACTCATAAGAATAAGGCCTGAAAACTGATTCTGAAAAATTAAAATTACTTTTATTGTAATGAAACTGAGATTTCAAAATGATCTGCTGTACACTTTTTATTGTTAAATTACTTTCAAATTAGAACTTTCCCCTCATCAGGGCGCCTGGGTGGCTCAGTCGGTTAAGTGTCTGACTCTGGATTACAGCTGAGGTCACGATCTCAGGATCTAGAGACTGAGCCCTACATTGGGCTCTGCACTGGGCAAGGAGCCTGTTTGGGATTCTGTCTCTCCCTCCCCCCTCTGCTCCTTACCCCCCATGCTCTCTAAAACAAATAGAATCTTAAAAAAAAAATTTCCCCCTCATTGACACCCATGCTCCAAATGAAGGATCTGAGTCCTGATAATATTTAAGCTAATAGAATAGTTGGGAGCAGCTGTGGGGCTCTTGCCTGCAACGAGTCCCATAGGCGCAGTAGCCCTTCTGATAGTATTTGCAGATGGTGGATGGCTTGCTGTTCGCCAAGTCATGTGAGAACAGGCACTGGTTTCCTTCCCGACACACACCATGCATAAAATACCTGAAAAGACAAGCAGAGGTATAAAACTTTAAAAGGCACAATTTGCTTTCTAAAATCACCACATTCTGGAACCTAGTGTACAAATGCTTATAATACATGTATTATGTATCACGGCTCTATTAGGCACTGGAGTTTACATATTTCCTTGATTCTGAGACATAGTGATTTTTGATGCATCACAACTAATTCAATGACAGTTTTCTGGAAGGAAAAAATCCCATAAATTTGTTTTAAGATATACCCGCTTGATTTGAGATGTTACATATGTAAATGTGAGGCTCCAAACTGAGAAAGTAACTCTGAAAAACTGTTCTCTCTGCTCTCATGGAGCTTAAAGGGTATGGTTGTAAAGGAATCAGAGACCTGGACCCAAGATCCAGCCCTGCCATATAAGAGCAAGTCACAACACAAACTTCCCTACGCCTCACCACCTTCATCTATAAAATGAAAATTACACTATCTACTTAACTGGCTTGTGGCAAGGATCAAACTAGATGGTGTAGCACCAAAAGATATATAGAAGAATGTTTCACTGAGATGTCTCGTTCTGGTCCTGAAGAAATAACTGGGAGGCATTCTAATTCTGTCCAGCTGGAGTAGAGAGACCTGGCTAAATACTCAGAGGAAAGAGTAGAGAGATTTCAAAGGCACATGCCCTGGTATTAAGGGTAAAGAGTCCTAAAGAGTATTTTTAGACCCACCCTTACAAAGCTTAAAAACAAGTTTCAAAAGGATCAAGCTGATAGCGAATAACTGTCAGCCAAAACGTACTTTAACACTCTTTGAAGGAAGACAATAAAATCCAAATGCTCAAAAACACTCACAATGGCATCCAATAAAAAATAAGCAGTTATGCCAAAAAGCAGACAAACGTGACCCATAACAGGAGAAAAATTAGTCAATTATAAGAATGTCAGATGATGGAATCAGTAGACGGGACTTTAAAAACAGCTATTATAAATATGTTCAATTATGCTAAGCATGAAGAGAAATGGAAAATATATAAAAAGAACCAAATGGAACTTCAGAAATGAAAAGTACAATATCTAAAATGAAGACTACACTGGACAAACTTACTGTAAATTAGGATGAAAGAAAATCTCGAAGACCTGAAGACACAGCAAAGGAGCTACTCACACTGAAGCACAGAGAGAAAGAGAAAGAACAGATTTTTGCTTCTAGCTAAGAAGGAGCATGGAACTTGCCCTCCAATGTAAAAAAACTAGGAAACAGAACAATATATATGAAACAACTGCTCTGAGACAGAGACAAAAGACAACACAAGACGGTCTTTGAGAGAAGGGAAGCAAGGGATGTGAGCCCAGGTTCAGCCTGGCTTTCTGCTGGGAGGTGTATTCTGGACCTCGATGGAAGGTGAACCCTGAGCAGAGCACAGCAGTCTTGCTGAGCTGAAGAGACAGACTGGAGTTCAAGGAGGTGGAGGCAAGCTCTTCAAAGAGTTGTAAATGGTCACACACACATGATCAACTGACTTTTGATAAATGTGTCTGGGCAATTCAATAGGGGAGAGAATTGTCTTTTCAACAACGAATGCTGGACCCAGTATCTACATGGAAAAAAAATGAAGCTCAAATATTATGTGTCTGCTGATGTGACCCAATATGAATTAAGTATAAAACACAGCCTGGATACATTCTAGCCAAAAACATTTAACTTGAATCCAACAAAACTCCAGATCTAACTCACAGTTTCTAGGAAATACAGGGGAATGGGAACAAGCTAAAAGCCATCATGCAAAAGCAATTAGATAAATACAAAATTAGATAAATACAAAAGAGGTGGTATGTGAATTAGGTTTCCAAGTGTCCTGGAAGGTGGGAAGGAGGAACCTGAGCTTGGAAAATAGATTGGTGTTTTTTAAAAAACTTACATTTACCATATGACTCATCAATTCCACTCCTGGGTGTTTACCCAAGAAAAATAAAAACATATATTCATATAAATACTTGTACATGAATGTTCATATAAACATCAATCATAATGGCCAGAAAGTGACAACCTGTACAATTCTGTCAACTGGTGAATGGGTAAGTAAAATGTAATATATCCATACAATGGGATATCATTTGGCAATATAAAGGACTAAAGTACTGATGCATGCAATAACATGGATGAAACTCACACTATGGTGAAATGACCCAAACACAAAACACCACATTTTGTGTGATTCCATTTACATGTAATGTCAAAAAAGGGGGCAGAGGTACCCGCCCGATTCAGTCAGTAGAGCACACGACTCTTGATCTTGGGGTGGTGACTTCAAGCCCCACATTGGGCACAGAGCTTATATTAAAAGGGGGTGACAAATCCGTAGAGACAGAAAGTAGATAAGTGGTTCCCCAGGCTGGGAGAAGGGGTAATGGGGAATGACTGTGAATGGGCACAAGGGGTCATTCTGGGGTGATGAAAACGTTCTAAAATTTAATTGCGGTGTTGTACAAGTCTAAGTTTACTGGAAATCTTTGACTTGTATGCTTAAAATGGGTGAATTTTATGGTATGTAAATTCTACTTCCATAAAGCTGTTGAGAAAATTTAGGGACACCTGGTGGCTCAGTCAGTTAAGTGTCCGACTCCTGATTTCGGCTCAGGTTATGATCTCAGGATTGTGACATCAGCTCCCTATCTGGCTCCACGCTCAGCGGGGAGTCTGCTTCTCTCTTTCTCTCTCTCTGCCCTCCCCTCACTCATGTGAGCTCACTCTCTCTCTCAAATGAATAAATCTTAAAAAAAAAAGAATAAAGAGGGGTGCCTGGGTGGCACAGCGGTTAAGCGTCTGCCTTCGGCTCAGGGCGTGATCCCGGTGTTATGGGATCGAGCCCCACATCAGGCTCCTCTGCTATGAGCCTGCTTCTTCCTCTCCCACTCCCCCTGCTTGTGTTCCTTCTCTCGCTGGCTGTCTCTATCTCTATCAAATAAATAAAATCTTTAAAAAAAAAAAAAAAGAATAAAGAAAACTTTAAAAAGGAGACAGCTGTGCTAGGTTAGTAGATATTACATAAGGTACATAATAACCAGGTGCAGTATTTAGTCCAGGATTATACCCTGGTTTTAACAAACCAGATGAAAACACATTTTTGGAACCAATGGGAAAATCTGAATATGAACTGGGCATCAGATAAAATGAAAACTTATTGACATGGGAAGTTGAAGATTAACTGAAAAAAGCAGATTATAAAACAGCATTTACAGTAAAATGGTGCAGTCGCTATGGAAAACAGTATAGTGGTTCCTCAAAAAATTAAAAATAGAATTACCATATAACCCAGCAATTCCACTTTTGGGTACATATACAAAAAAACCCCAAAGCAAGGACTCAAGTATTTGCACACCCATGTTCCTAGCAGCATTATTCACAGTAGCCAAAAGGTAGGAACAACTCAAGTGTCCATTGATGGATTAATGGAGAGACAAAATGTAGCACATACGGAATATTATTCCGCCTGAAAAAGGAAGGAAACCGACACATTCTACAGCATGGATGAACCCTGAGGACACTGTGCTAAGTAAAATAAGTCAGACACCAAAGGACATATACTGTATGATCCCACTAACATGAGGTTCCTACAGTAGTCAGATTGCTAGAGACAGAAACAGTACGGTGGCTACCAGGGTTATGATGTGGAGGGATGGGGAGTTAGTGTTTAATGGCGACAAAGTTTCAGCTTGGGAAGATGAAAAAGTTCTGGCGACACAGATGGTGATACGGTTCCACAGCAGTGTGAATATATTTAATGCTACTGAATTGTACACTTAAAAAATTGTTAAGATGGTAAATTTATGTTATGTATATTTTACCACAATTAAGAATTTTGAAAATAACACAGTACATTCTCACTTTGGAAAAATCAACATTTAAAATACATACACATATACATACATACATGAGCTTTAAAAATCCAGAAAGATACATAACTGCACATTAAGAGCAGCAATTCTTGTGGGTAAGGTATACGGTAATTTTATTTTCTTATTTTTGCTGATCTGTACATTCTAACATTTCCACCATGACTATACACTGCTTTTGGAATAATAAATGATTTTAGTTAAAAAAATATATACATATTGGTGAGGCAGGGTTAAAAAAATAAATAAAATGCTCAGCTCAGTACTTATCTCACAGCAGGTACCCCTAAAAGCTCCGCTCTTATTAAAAGTCCAGTAAAGCACAATGACAATTAAGCTGACAGTTACAAAAGTGACCTGTGCCTTATTACAAAGCACGCAGAGTGCTGAGGAGACACATACCATGGACTGAGAGAGGACAACATCCCAGAGGAGGTCAGGCCCAAACACAGTCCGCAAAGTGATGGGGGTGCCAATGGGAGAGGACAGAGAAGACAGAAAGAAAAATGCACAGAAGGGAGGCACTGTGAGGGAGTGCAAACAGGCCTGCCAAGGGACGAGGCCGGAGTATCATTAATTATGCTCCAGGCTACCCTGGTGTCAGCTGAAATACTGATGAGTGCATCTTAAAACAAGGAATAACAATGGGCCCGCAGTCAAATCAACTTAGGAAATGGCACAGTCTAGTCTTTCTCCGAGATTTACAACAGACAGTAGCAGAGGAAAGGTTCTGAGAGTCCGGTCATAAAGAAAACTGTTTACAGGCGTAGCTCGTTTTATTGTGCTTTGCAGACACTACATTCTATAAATTGGAGGTTTGTGGCACACTGTTTCCAGCATGGTGCTATTTTCCAACAGCATTTACTCACATCATGTCTCTGTGTCACATTTTGGTAATTCTTGTAATACTTTAAACATTTTCATTATTATTATATTTGTTATGGTGATCTGTAATCAGTGATCTTTGATGTTGCTATTGTAATTGTTTTGGGGTACCATGAACCTTGTCCATATATGATGGGGAATTTAACCAATAAATGTGTGTTCTGACTGCTCCACCAACAGGCTCTACCCCACCTCTGTTCCTTCTCCTCAGGTGGCTCCCCATTCTCTGACACACAATATTGAAATCAGGCCAATAACCTGACAGTGGCCTCTAACTGTTCCAAGTGAAAGAGTCACATCTCTCACTTTACATCAAAAGCCAGATGATTCAGCTTAGTGAGGAAGGCATGTCGAAAACTGAGACAGACCAAACGCTAGGCCTCTTACACCGAACAGTTAGCCAAGTTGTGGATGCAAAGGAAAGGAAAAGTGCTACTGCAGCGAACACACATGGTAAGAAAGTGTAACAACCTGAATGCTGATACGGAGAAGGCTGTAGTGGTCTGGAGAGAAGATCAAACCAGCCACAACATCACCTTAGCCAGAGCCTAACGGAGAGCAAGGTCCCGACTCTCTGTAATTCTGGGAAGGAGGAGAGAGGTGAGCAAGCTGCAGAAGAGAAGGGTGACGCTGGCACAGGTGGTTCGTGAGGGTGAAGGAAAGAAGTCGCCTCCGTGACATAAAAGCACAAAGTGAGGCAGCGAGTGCTGATACAGAAGCCGCAACAGGTCACCCAGGAGATCTCGCTGAGATCATTCGTGAAGGTGGCAGCACGAAACAAGGGATTTTCAGTGCAGATGTAACAGCCTTCTAGGGAAAGAAGATGCCATCCAGGACTTTCAGAGCTAGAGAGAAGTCAGTGCCTGGCTTCAGGACAGACTGACTCTCTTGTTAGGACCTAATGCAGGTGGTGACTTAGAGTGGAAGCCATCATTTACTAGATGAAAATGCCAGGGCCCTGAAGAATGTGCTGGATCTTCTGTGCCTGTGCTCTGGTGCCTGGAACAGCAGAGCCTGGGGGACAGCACAGCTGCTTACAGTGTGGTTTACTGAATATTTTAAGTCCACTGTTGAGACCTGCTGCTCAGAAAAAAAGATTCCTTTCAAAACATTATTGCCCACTGACAATGCACCTGGTCATCGAAGAACATTGGTGGAGATGTACGAACAAGATTAATGTTGTTTTCATGTCTGCCAACACAACATCCATTCTGAAGCCTAGGGATCAGGGAGTGATTTCAACTTTCAAGTCTTCTTATTTAAGAAATACAATGTGTAAAGGTATAGCAGCCATAGATAGCGAATCCTCTGGTGGATCTGGGCAAAGTCAACTGAAAATTTCCAGAAAAGGATTCACCATTCTAGATGCCATTAAGAACATTTGTGATTTGGGGGCACCTGGGTGGCTCAGTCATTAAGTGTCTGCCTTCGGCCCAGGGCGTAATCCCAGCGTTCTGGGATCGAAGCCCTGCATCGGGCTCCTTCGCTGGGAGCCTGCTTCTTCCTCTCCCACTCCCCCTGCTTGTGTTCCCCCTCTCGCTGGCTGTCTGTCAAATAAATAAATAAAATCTTTAAAAAAAAAATTGTGATTTGTGGAGAAAAGTCAAAATATCAACATTAATAAGAGTTTGGAAGAAGCTGATTTTGACGCTCATGGAGGACTTTAGGGGTTCAGGACTTCCCTGGAGGAAGTAACTGCAGATGCGGTGGCAACAGCAGGAGAACTAGAACCAGAAGTGGAGCCTGCAGATGTGACTGAATTGAGACGATCTCATGATCAAACTTGAAAGGATGAGGAACTGCTTCCTACGGATGAGCAAAGAAAGTGGTTTTGTGAGATCTGCTCCTGGTGGAGATGCTGTGAAGCCTGCTGAAATGGCAATAAAGGATTTAGAATATGACATAAACTCAGCTGATAAAGCAGTGGAGGGTTTTGAGAGGATCGACTCCAATTTTGAAAGAAGTTCTACTGTGGGTAGAAAGCGATCAAACAGCATCACATGCCACAGAGAAATTGTTTGTGAAAGGAAGAGTCAATCAATGTGGCAAATTTTATTATCTTATTTTGAGAAACTGTCGCAGCCACCCCAGCCGTCAGCAACCACCACTGTGATCAGCCAGCAGCCGTCAACATCCAGACAGCACCCTCCATCAGCAAAAAGATTACAACTTGCTGAAAGCGCAGATGATGGTTAGAATTTTAGTAAGAAAGTATTTTTAAATTAAGGTATGTGCATGGTTTTAGACATATGCTATTGCACACTTAATCGACTACAATATAAACTATAACTTTTATATGCGTTGGGAGACCAAATAAGTTCATTTGGTTCACTTTATTGTAGAATTTGCTATATCGCGGTGGCCTGGAACTGAACGTACACTATTTCAGAAGCATGCCGGTATGATTATTACACACACCCTCTCCCAGGCTTTTTTCAGAAAAAGTCAGTTGAGCTGCAGGGTGGAAGACAGATTTGGAGAGGGCTGCAAGCATAGGGGAGGAGCCTGTTAGGAGGGTGCTTTGTAAAGGAGCTTTATCTGTGAACCCATGTTTTAACTTATTTAAAAAAACATTTTATGGAAAATTTCAAACATATACAAAAGTAAACTAAAGGGCAGAATGAACTCTCAAGATGTCCCATGCTGAGGCTCAAAGAGGAGCGATGACTTACAGAAGGTGAAACTGCTAGGATGGGGACCCCAACTTTGGTCTTCCCAGATAGCCCTGACCTCATACAATTCACTTCCCTGTCACTCTGCCTTTGCCCATGCTGTGGCCCCTGTCAAAAACACTGCACCCCATCTTTCAGTGCACTGAATGGTTATAAGCACCTTCCTTCGTGGACCAGCCCAGGAAGACTTCTCACCCTCCAGCCTACTGTGCACTTTCCCCCCTTCAGCCAGAAGACTCACTAGTGGCAGCCACACACTATGGTGCTTCCCAGTCTGAGGCCTCTGACCAGAGCAGGCACGTGCTCTTAAACAAACAGTTGGGAACATGTGGTCTCTAATGAAGAAAGCCTGGCAACAGCTTCAGGAAGGCACAGCTGGAACATCACTAAATGTGACTGAACAAAGAAAGCCTAAACCTAACCAATTACATGCCTCTGCCTGTAAGTGGAGATAGGCTTGGCAACAGAAGGAAGGCAATGGAAGGCCTGAGAGACCAAGGCTGCCCTTTCCAGAGAAAGGATGCCAGAGAACACAAGTGACAATTCATGCTGCACATCAGACTCTGCGACGGGCCTGGGAAGCTGCCTCAGCTGGGGGCCACAAGATTCGAAGACCTTCAATCCCTCCTTACTCACTAAACATACTTCCAACTTTCCTCACCTGTTCATCTTCCCAAAAGCAGAGGAAGTGTTGACCAGGCCCACCTAACAGTTCCTTTTCTCTCAGGAAAGTGAGAAAAGGCTATCTAGTTGTTACATCTCTCTTGAGTTTAGCTAGCAGAGCCAGCTCTAAGTACACCAACAGAATCAAACTTCTGAGCCTACAAAGATGAGAACAGGACCCTATGACGTCAGTGACCATATAGAGGTGCCTCCTACAGGGTTTTTCCTAGGTGATCAGCTAGGTTTTTCCCAGGCAACAGCCCCCTGGGGGTCTTCCACTGGATCAGAGGTTATACAGTAACTTGCTTTAAGGTGGCTGTAGGTTAACCTAAGGAAAAAATACAATAGAGTATTTTTTTTTGTTGGAAACTTAAAAGGAACTTAAAAAAAAAAAGGCTTATACCAAAAGGATCTTTTTATTCACAGTACTGTCTTTAAAAGTGTGCAGAAGAGAGTTAACACAGCAAGTCTGAGCCTGCTATCCTTAGAAAAGCCTATTCACAAGCTGGCTCCTGCCTAGCCTCTGGAGCTAGACTGATAAATAGTTTGCTATATGGTTAGAAAATTTCCCTAAGTGATAAGAATGGCTCACTGTGCTTAAACTCTACAATGTGGTTTATGCTGAACATCTGCTTTCCTTCTGGGAGTCTGGAATTTTGGAAGATGCTAAGCAGACCAGCCTGGGCACTGAATCTCTAATGGGCTTCTTTGGGTACATGTTGCTGCATTTTTGTTGCTGGGGGAAGAGTATGCTGTGTGACCGTTTATGGGAAGGAATGAAAGTAGGAAGCCTGCACACAGGTTCCTCCAGATACTACCTGTGCCTTTTCCCCATATGATCTAGCCATGACTTCTTACTGTATCACTGTAGTAAATCTTAGCCTGCAGTACAACCATATGTGCTGAGTCCTGTGAGTCTTTCTAGCCAATCTCTGGATGCAGGGGTGGGTCCAAGGGATCCTGGACACAAAAGTGTATTACAGTACATCTAAAGAGTTGAATAATTCTTCTGAGAAATGCTATAAGACTATATTATTTCAACAGTCCTTAAATACGGCAATCTTTGAATGTATAAAAGTTAAAAAAAAAATTCAGCACCAAAAGCCAACTCTGAATGACAAAGAGTTATCAGGATTAGTAAACTCATACATACTGGAAGAGAACAGGCTCAAAGTGGCTATATGAACAGCTCCACAAAAGTAAGATCTAATAAATACTTCATTAATAGTTTATTTTGGAGAAACTGAACAAGAAGAGTTCCTTAAGGGCGGGGGGGGATTGGACAGTGGAGATAGGAGACTACCAGAGGTTCTTTACCAAATACTATTTGTTAACCAGGCATGCAAAAGGGCAGATACTTAGTGGTGGTCCTACAAGGGTGCCTTTTATAATTCTACTGCCTCCCATAAGCCCTATTCAGACAACCTGCCTTTCAAACTCTACTCACTATCTTTCTCATTAAGAAAACAAATATTTAACCATCAACTAGAGCTTCTAGTTAGTTTTGCCACCTATAAGCTGGTGACTTCATGCAAGGCATTTCACTTCTGTAAGTGATTAAGCTGAGATTTAAACAGCTTCAAAAATAACTCCTAGACCACCATCAGTGCATTCAAGAAAGGGGAGCATGAAACAAGGGTTATATAAGAGATGATACCAGCCCAGTCCTATTTTTGTAGCATATGTCATCATTTCCACTCCCCAGTGACAAATACAAAACTAGCTTGAACATATATTGCTTGTCCTTTGGGGCATCTTGTCAACTGCTTAGAGCTATCCCTCCCCATCTACGTTATACTATGCTTCACCCAGGCCTCTTTCATATAGCACCCCGTAATGAACTTCCAACAGCTCAAACTTCCTAATGGTCAAACCATCCCTTGTATCTTCTTAGAGAGAAGACTGAGACATGAATTGGGGTGGGGGAAGGTAATATGAAGGGGGAAGTGCATAACTGGAGACCCAGAGTAGGGAGATTTCTGGGGGACACTCCAAAAGGGTCTTTTATGCTGGGTGACCCCAAAGGACTGTTTTAGACAGTGTAGCTATTATATGTTGCAAAGGACATTGGGTTCACTTTTAGCCACAGAACCACTAGCAGCTCTAGCTGCAGCTGAGGGCTGAGCCAAACAAAATCAATCTAGTTTCTTATAAGCCTTTCAACGGGGCATATCTCTAGCAAAATGCTTCTGCAAATCATATCTGAGTATATGGGTAATTTGCATTCTCAGTGTCACTTTTCTTTACATTTCTCTACATATTTTCAGACTTAAATTTTATGGCTGTACTGCATGTGATAACAGATCTACTGAGGGGGAAACGGGTTAATGCTGGGCCCAGTGGTAGACCTGAAATAAATGTATGAGAGGTAGGGATGAAGTATAGTGTAGCGGTTAACACTCTGAAATCAGAGAACTTGCCCCATGACCTTGAGCAAGTTATTTAAATTTCCAATTTCCCCATCCCTAATGTAATAATTGTATTTCACCAGCTGCTATGATAGACTGCTCTGAGGTTTGGCTGAGACAATGCATATAAGTGCTTAGTCTACCACACCAAAAATACGATCATTTGTTGTTACTATCTAATCTGTTAACCAACCCTGCTAGTTAGGCATTACCAAGTCCATTTTACAGACAACAAAGTTGTGGCACAGGTGGTACCAGCATCAGAATCCAGAACCACCCAACTCCAGAACTCAAGCTCTTCTACCACATACTAGCTGACAAGGTCCTTTATGTTTTGTGACTTCCAAAGAATTAAAAGCTCTAAGCTTAATGCTCTAAGGAAACAAATTCTAGGTCTTCACCTAGTGATGATAAGACAAAGGGGCCTCCATCGTAAGAAGAGGAAGAAAAGAAAGTGGTTATTAAGCTATCATAAAGACCTGCACCAGCACTTTGAAAACAGATTGGAAGACACAGGGAAACAGACACAGGGAAATGGTGAGCAAGAAGAACCAGCAAAAAATAACCCCCAAGTTGAGATTCTGGTTAGAGTGGCATGCTGAGAAATCAGGAGAGCTGACTGATGGCACAACTGTGAGAGCAGCCATTGACGGCACAACTGTGAGAGCAGCCATTCTTGCCATTCCAAGCGATAAACATATGGAATGTCTTTGTCATTAAACTTGGGAATCCTAGCATTTCATGTCCATCTCTTGGACAGACATCTGTGTATCAGAATAGAAGGAAAACTAACACTTTCTGTGTTGCTGCTATTCAGAATAAGCATGTACATCATATCCCACAGCCAGGAAAAGAAACCCAAAAAACAATTTGGACCCTCAGATAAATTAAAACCAGCTGAGCACCCTGTTAAGATCCGCTCCCCAAAATAAATCGTATCTTTTTTTTTTTTTTAAAGATTTTATTTATTCATTCAACAGAGACAGGCCAGCGAAGAGAAGGGAACACAAGCAGGGGGAGTGGGAGAGGAAGAAGCAGGCTCCTAGCGGAGAAGCCTGATGTGGGGCTGGATCCCAGAACCCAGGGATCACGCCCTGAGCCGAAGGCAGACGCTTAAGGACTGAGCCACCCAGGAGCCCCCAAAATAAATCGTATCTTGAACATTTCCTGTGAGTTACCAACGTCTGGAGGTAAGACTTTAGCGAATAAGATAATAAAGTGAGAAGAGGTTTTCTACCATGAAACAATGTAAACTTGGTACTCTGGTAATATTGCGGTTTTTTTCATTTAAATGTGTTCTGGTTTTGGGATGCCTGGGTGGCTCAGTTGGTTAAGCATCCGCCTCTTGGGACTCCCGTTTCAGCTCAGGTCATGATTTCAGGGTCCTAGGTTCAAGGCCCATGTCAGGCTCCGAGCTCAGCAGGGAGTCTGCTTCAGATTCTCTCCCTTAGCCCATCCCTGCTTGTGCACTCACATGCACTCTCTCTCAAATAAATAAATAAATCTTAAAAAAAAAAAAAGGTGTTTTTATTTGGTGAGGCAATCCTTGTGAGATCTGACTCCTTCAGGCCCTTTTGCAAGTAAACTTCTTTTACTTTCTATGTCTTCACATGCATTTTCCTTTCAAATGTGCATATGAAAAGCTTTAAAAATTCCTGCAGTGAAGAAACTTTAGCATCTCCCAAATTTCTTTGGAGGCCAACCAATCAATGAAAGTATGGACTCTGATGCCACACCTTGGCCACTCAGAAGCTGAATGACCAGGGCCAATCACTTCAGTGCTGAGGCTCTGTTTCACAATCTGTGCAATTGTTGGGTTACATGCTATGGCTGGTAGAGCACCTCAAAGAGCACGCTGCACATTATACGGTCCCCACCAAACAGTTAGTACTTAAACTCAAGGGATCCCTCTCCAACATTCCAACCCACTCCTGACTTTATATGCAACAACATCCTGCAGGATGCCCCTGTCTGGGAAACGCAGAATTAAAGTTTTCAGGTTAGGCCATTTCTCAGTGCAGAAGAAAAAACCCAAGATGATCCTGATTTAAATTTTTGCTCCTGCATTTCGATGTGAAGTTAGGGGCAAGTCTCAAGTCCTTCTGAACATAAGATTCATCCATAAAACTAAATACTACACAGAGTTAAGATCCAATGATAAAGCATTATATAAAAGTGTACTCTTTTGTGGACACATCTTAAGAGGAGTAACCAGAATTTGCTATACAATTACTCAGAATACTTGCTTCATAAAAATAAAAACGAACACACAGGTCGTCACAAAAGATCTTCTAGCACAAATAACCAAATAAAATTATTTTCTATAGACCCTAAGTGCAAATTTCTAACAACTGCCACCTGGGCTTTGGATAAACTGTTTGAACAGTTAATATATACTAATACTAACAGAAAACTTTTTACATAGTCCCTTCTCAATTATTCATGCTAATGAAGAAAAGGAACAACACAGATGATACTTAAACTGTGTATTACATAATCAAAACATACGACTGATTTTGGGGGCATTGTTTTCCACACAGGTTTTACTGAAACCAATTATTAAAATAAAATGTGCACTCTCCAAGTATCAGTTCTGTAAGACTAGGAACCCAGTACTGATAAGCCACAGGTTCGCCAAGGAAGGCGGGTGTTACACAACCAAGCTCTTTCTGCTTCACAGGAGCAGTCACACTGCAGCATCCGGTTTTGAATTTTCTACACCATCCATCCATCACCGTTGTGTTTCTCCACGTAAATGGATGTCTCAGTGAGAGTATCCCTTAATCTCTTTCAGTCTGAATGCCCTGCACTGTAAAATGGGTATCGTATCTGCTTAGTAGCGTTACTGTGAAGTGTAGTGACAATGAATACAGAGCACTTGGAAATACGCGAAGCACTTTACCAACTTCCAGTAAACGCTACCCGCCATTATTATTTTCGCACAATTCTTACTTGCCGACTCTGAAAGTTCAGGCTGCATAGGAATTCTAAAAACTCTTAGGAAACGAAGACCGCTTTCGGGCCCCCAGCTTCTTCGAGGCCCTTATCATCGATCAACAACCTATTCCTGTGTGGTATCCCCATTTGTAAAAGACCACTTAGCTTCCCTTTCCCCAAATATCCTTTTCCAGCTAAACTCTAAGTTCCAAGGGCCCCACCCCCACCCCGGGCCCCAGCGCCCTGCACTGCTCTGGCTAGCACGCCCTTCCAGCCCACAGGCCCCCGCGCTGGCGTCGCCCGGGTCTCGGCCCCAACACACCGCCATACGCACGCCGGGTGCCCGGCTCCGGGCGCAGCGCGAGCTCCGCGCGGAAAGGCCAGACCGCGAACAGCTGAGCAACTTCTCAAGAATCCGCTCCAGCCTCAGTTTCCTTGGCGGTGGGGCTGCGGTGCACCGGCCGCCCGGGGCGGGGTTGGGGGCAACAGAGGGGAAGTGAAGTGGCCTGCCGTTCCCGGCCCCCGTGGCGCCGCGCACTGACCTGCAAGTGACCTGCTTGGTGCTCATGGTGGTCGGGCTTGAGGGTCCTCGTCGTGCCGCCGCCTCTAGCCCTCGCCGCCGCCGTCGCAGCCGCCTCGGCCTCGGCCCTGCCCATGCCGCGCGGCCGCGTCACGCCGGCGCACACCGCCCCTCCCGTGTGGCACCTTTGTAGCGCCGGTCGGAAACCTAGGCGCCGTCATAATTGGTTCCGTCTGGGGGCTGAGGCCGGTCCGACTCCCCTTGACCGCGCTCCAGGTTAGGCATTTCCGAGCCTCCCGGGCCTCCGAGCCTCCCTGGCGTCCCAGCCCTCGCAGTCTTATCCCGGGTGTTGGTTTCTACGGATCTTACCCCGTCCCGTCATTACAATCGCCTCACTCCACATGAGGCCTAGTTCCCGCTTCCTCAAATGCGCGCCTTAATCCCAAAAGCTTTTTCTTACCCAAACTTGCACCCTTTAGGTCCCTTTCTCAGGCCCCGCCTCAACTGTTCCGGACCGACCTCTCCTCCCCCTTAAGGAATTCCTCCGCTCTCTCCCGGCTGATCTTGGTCAAGAGCTCTACTCCCAAGTTTTAGTTCGTCTTCCATTTCCTAGGGTGGATACCCAAAAAGATGCTCGTGGCAATTCCCTCTGCTTCTCTATATCCTTCAGATCTGCTCCCACACCTCTCTCCAGTGCGTCCTCTCATTTCCCTCCTCACGGTTCCTGTCTAAGCAACCATTACTTCTTGCCTAGACCTATGCAATATAGCCTCCTACCTGGTTTTCCTGCTTCGGCTCCCGCCCTCTTCCAGTCGGTTATCACCCAAAACATATTTTTAAAACGTAAATAGGATCATCTCACTCACCTTTAACCCTTTCAATGGTTTCCCATTGTTTTTTTTTAAATACTCTTTTTAAATTTTTTTCAACGTTGGGATGTAACAGTCTGAAATATACAAAACACATATATGCCTCTGTGAATTTTTTACATGTGTATACACTCATAAAATCATCACCAGATCAAGATGAAGAACATTATCCATACCCCAGAGAGCTCACTTATGCCCCTTCCCAGTCAATACCTCCCAAAGGTAACTGCTTGTTCTCACCTGTCACCACAAATTAGTTTCGATTGTTCTTGACCTTGATATAAATGATACCATTCAATATTTACTCTTTTGTCTGTCTTCTTTTGGCCAGCATTAGGTCTATGAGATATATCCCTGTTGTTGTATATAGCTGTGTTAATCTTTCACTTTGCTGTAAAAATATTAAATCTTACAATGAATAAGCATGGTATAAACTTCCAGTTACTTAAAACTTGAAATTCTCTCAGAAATTTAGGAAGTATACTGGAAAATTAGTATTTTCAGTGTATAGGTCTTCAACGACTTTTATCGGATTTATTCCTAGGTATCTAGATGAGTTTTTTGATGCTATTTTAAATGATTTTTTTTTAAATGTCCTAATCATTTGTTGCTTGCCACATGCTAAATTTCGTATATTAATTCTAGTGTGTTCACTGTTTGGGATTTTCTACACACACAATCATGCCATCAGCAAAGAATGACAGTTTCCAAACTTTATATCTTGTATTTCTTTTTCTTGTCTTTCTTGCCAGGGCACTTTTGAGAACCTTCAGTGTAACTTTAAATAGAAGTGGTAATAGTAGAGGTCCTTGTCTTGTTCCTGAATTCTGGGAAAGTTTTTAGTATTCACCCTTTAGTAGCCCAAGGGTTTTTGAAGCCATTTTCAAATTAAGGAAGTTCTTTCTCTTTCAAGTTTTCTAAGCTTTTTTTTTTTTAAATCATGAATGTGCCTTTTTTTTTTTAAATCAAGTTCTTCCCCCCCATCTATTGATAAAACCGTATTGTTTTATCCTGTCTTCTGTGTAAATTGTATTAATTTTGTAATGCTAAACCAACCTTGAATTCCTCAGACATACCCCACTTGGCATATTATTCTTTCTATAAATCATCAGATTTTATTTGTTAATATTTTGTTTAGGAGTTCTGCATCCTTTTTTTGAGAGATAAAATTGATCTGTAATGTTGCTTTCTAGTAATGTCCCTGTCAGGTTTTAGTATTTGAGATACGCATAAAATGAATTCTCTATCTCCCTCTTTTCTCATCTCTGGAAAAGTCTGTGTAATATATGTATTAATTTTTTCCTTAAATATTTGGAAGAATTTACCACTGAAGCCGTCTCAGCCTGCAGTTTACTTATAAGAAGATATTTGATTAAAAATTTAATTGATGTATTACATATAGGACTCCAGATTTTCTCTTAGTGTGGTAGGTTTGGAAAACTTCTCCACACGCCCCCAAACAAATTAGTCCAGTTCATCTAAATTGTTGGATTTATTGTCATGGAGTTGTTAATATCTTCTTTTTAAAAAATGTCCATTAGATCTGTAATAATGTCTCTTTTTCACTATTGATATTAATATTAATGTTTTCTCTCTTTCTAAAAAGTCAGATTAGGCGTTTATCAATTTTATTAAGCTTTTCAATAAACCACCTTTTGGCCTGGTTCATTTTCACTATTGTACATGCGTCTTCTATTTCACTGATTTCTGTTTATATCTTTGCTATTTTCTTTTTCTGTGTTCTTTGCATTCAAATTCCTCATTTTCTACCTTCTTGAGATCAAAGTTTAGATTACAAATTTTCAGAAGTTCTTTTTTACGTATTTAAAGCTATAATATTCTCTCTAAGCAACTTTTAGTTGTATTCCACCAGTTTTTATGTCATATTTTCCTTATCATTTGGTTCAAAATATTTTCTCATTCTCACTGTTATTTATTTTTTGACCCATAAGTTATTTAGAAGTGTGTTGCTTAATTTCTAAACTATTGAGGATTTTCTAGTTATCTTTTTCTTCTTGATTCATTTTCATTTCTAGTATAATCCCACTGTGGAATTGTCTATTCTTCTTTTAGTTTGGTCAACACTTGATTTATGTATTTTGAAGCTATGTGTTTAGGTTCAAACAAATGTAAGATTGCTATATTTTCTGTTTTGCCAACACATATGACTAAGAAATGTCCCTCGTTGTGCTAGTCACACGTGAATCAGGACAGTGCTACATCAGTACAGGTAAAACACGTGTGTAAAAGGTGTTTCTAAGAATGCTAGTAGTTTGTTGCATCAGGGTAGTGTTTTCAATGAGAATGTGTTGACCGCACTGTAATGCATGCAATACACTGTGTAAAGACAATAAAAGATGTTCCTGAGAGTGCTAGTTTAAAAAGGAAAAGTCTAGCAATTCTTGTCTTAAAGTGTACTTTGATATTAACATAATCATATCAACTTTCTTTCAGACAGTTTTTGTGTGTTATATCTTTTTCCATACTTTTATTTTCAACTTACTGGGTTTTTTATATCTTCACTGTATGTCTTATAAATGGCATATGGTTGATTAATTTTCAAGTTGGATGATGTTTGTTTTTGAATTATTTAGTCCACTTACATTATATGTAATATAGTTATATTTAAATCCATCATCTTGTTATTAATTTTTCATTTATATCATCTGTTATTTGTTCTTTATTTTTCCTTTCTTGGATTGCTTTGGATTCCATTATTCTACATTTTTCTTCATTGGTTACACACTTTCAAGTATACATTTTAAAAATTATTCTTTTGGGGTGCCTGGCTGGCTCAGTCGGTAGAGCATGTGACTTTTGATCTTGGGGTGGTTTGAGCCCCATACTGGGTATGCAGATTACTTAAATAAATAAATGAACTTAAAAATTATTCTTTTAGTGATTACTCTGGGAATTACAATATGCATCTAAGACTTATTAGAGTCTACTTTAAATTAGTACTATTACCAGTTCCTAAACAATGCAAACAGCTTAACTGCATTTACTCTCCTCCCCACTTTCATGCTACTCTTGTCATATGTTTTACTTCTGCATATGTTTGAACCCAACAACATACTGTAATAAATGTTTTAAAATCTGGTATTCTTAAAAAATAAAATAAAATTTGGTATTCTTCATTCCTTTCAACCATTTCATATTTTCATTTAGGATCATTTTTTTTTCCCAGCCAGAAGAACTCTTTTAGTATTTCTTTTACTGAAGATCTCCCAAGAATTAATTTTCTTAGCTTTTATTATTTGAGAAAATATTCTCTACTCTTTAAAATATACTTTTAAGATAGTTTTAGATCTACAGAAAGTTGTGAAAATAGTATAGACTTCCCATATACTTCACAACCAGTTTCTCCTATTAATAGTATCTTAGTATATATGTCATCATGAATGAAACCATATTAATACATTATTAACTAAAGTCCACAGTTTATTCAAATGTCCTTACGTTATACCTTTTTCTATTCCAGGATCTCATCCAGGATGCTACATAGCACCTAGTAATAATGTTTCCTTAGGCTCCTCTTGGCTGTGACAATTTCTGAAGTTCTCCTAGTGTTTGATGACCATGACAGTTTTGAAGAGTTCTGGTAAGATATTTTGTAAAATATCCCTCCATTGGGATTTGTCTGATACTTTTCTTGTGATTAGACTGGAATTACAGGTTTTGGGGTGAAGAAGCTGGACCTAAAATGCCATTTTCAACATATCATATAAAGGGTACGTACTTGGGTGCCTGGGTGGTGCAGTCGGTTAAGCATCTGACTCTTGATTTTAGCTCGGGTCATTATCTCAGGGTCCTGGGATGGAGCCCTGCATCAGGTTCTGTGCTCAGCATGGAGTCTGCTTGAGTTTCTCTCTCTCCCTCTCTCTCTGCCTCTCCCACGTACGCTCTCTCTCGCAAACAAATAAAATCTTTAAAAAAAAAAAGGGTACATACAATCAAGAAAACTTATCACTATTGATGGTAACCTTGGTCACATGGATGAGGTTGTGTTTGTCAGGTTTTTGCACTGTAAAATTTCCTTGTTTCCATATTATCCTCTCTCAAAGGAAGTCACTATACACAGCCCACATTTAAGGAATGGGGAGTGATGCTCCATCTCCTTGACGGTGGAGTATCTCCATAAGTTATGTGGAGTTTTTCTGCATCTCCATAAGTTATGTGGAGTTTTTCTGCATGGGAGATTTGTCTGTTGCTGCCCTATTTATTTAGTAATTTATGTATATCAATATGGACTCATGAATATTATCTTCTACTTTGGCTTATAACCTAATACTAATTTATTTACTTTATTGTTCAAATTGTTCTGTCTCTGGCCTCTGGGACAGTTTTTTCATTTGGCTCCTGAAAATACTCCCTTAATTGAGTTTTATTCTTTTTTGAGGACTTCAGCACTATCTGGGACTATAAGATGTTCCAGGCTCATTTTGTATATCACCTACTTCAATCCTAGAATCAGCCATTGCTTCAAGGGAGCCAAGTTACTTCTTTTGGAGAATATTATTCAAAACCAAGATCCAGGTACTGGGTATATTCATTGCTACTGGTATGTCACTGCTTATCAGCCATCTCAGCTGACAAAGCAAGCAATATATATGTGTGTGTGTGTGTGTACTAATTCATGTATCTATTTTGTTTTTGAAGGATATTTTTCCTGGATATATAGCTCTGGGATGATACTTTCTCCCCTAAACACTAAAATATCATTTCCTGAGCACCTGGGTGGCTCAGCTGGTTAAGCATCTGCCTTTAGCTCAGGTCATGATCCCAGGGTCCTGGGATCGAGTCCTGCATTAGGCTCCCTGCTCCATGGGGAACTTGCTTCTCTCTCTGCCTCTGTCTCTGCCTCTCTCTCATGAATGAATGAATGAATGAATGAATGAATAAATCTTTAAAAAATAATAAAATAAAATGTCATTTCCTTGTCTTCTGGCTTCAATTTTTTCTGTTATAAGGCATTCATCGATCTTATATTTACATCCCTGAAGATAAATGTTCCTTTTCTCTGAATACTTTTCAGAGGTTTTATGAAGTTCTAGAACAGCATATAAGAACAAACAGGGAATGGAGATAATTTGACTTTCAGAATTGTCATGTTATATTATTTAAAATGCCCAGTTGTCAACAAAAATTACAAAACACTCAAAGAAAGAAGAAAATATGGAAATCAACAGAAACTATCCCAAAGAAGCCCAGATCTTGGATTTCCTTAACAAAGATTTAAAAGTCAGTTATTTTAAATATATTCAAGGAACTAAAAAGCAACCATGTCTAAAGAACTACAGGAAAGTATGAGAATGATTTCTCATCAAATAGAAAATATCAATAAGATGCAGCTAATGAATCATCGAGCTTTGCATCAAAAACCGGGGATGTACTGTATGGTGACTAACCTAATATAATAAAAAAAAAAAGAAATAAAAAGAAAATATCAATAAGAAGATAGAAAGTATAAAAAAGAACCAAGTAGAAATTCTGAAGTTGAAAAGTACAACAACTGAAACAGAAATTTACTAGAGGAGCTTAATAGTAAATTTGAGCAAACAGAAAAAGAATCAGCAGTGAACCTGAAATATGAGTCAATTGAGATAATCTAGTCTGAGGAACATAATAAAGAGTAAATAAAAATGAACACATTCAGTGGGTATAAAGTTTCAGTTATACAAGATGAATAAGTTTTAGATATCTGCAGTACAACATAATGGTAATAGTTAACAAAACTGTATCATACACTTAAATTTTTTTAAGATAGTACATCTCATGGTAAGTGTTCTTGACACAAAACAATACAACAGCCAAAAAACAAAAAGGCACAAGAAAACTTTTGGCAGTGATGGCTATAACTATTACTTTGTGCTGATGGTATTATGTGTGTATACATATGTCCAAACTCATCAAATTGTATATATTAAATGTGTGCACTGTTTGTATTTCAACCATACCTCAATAAAGCTGCTAAGAAAAATAAAACAAAACAAAACAAAAACAAAAACAGAGCCTCGAAGAGCTCTGGGACATTCAAGCATACCAACATATGGGAGTCCCAAAAAGAGGAGAGAGAGAAAGAAGCATGGAGACTATTTAAAGAAATAATGGCAAGAAAACTTTCCCCATTTGATGAAAAATATTAATCTACACATCCAAGAAGCTAAACAACCTCCAAATAGAACGAACGCAAAGAGATTCATATGTAGATACATCATAATAAAAATGATGAAAGACAAAGAATTTTGAAAGTAGCAAAAGAGAAGTAGCTTATGATGTACAGGGATTCTCAATAAAATTAACAGCAGATTTCTCATCAGAAAGCATAGAAGCTATATGGCATGGAAAGACACAGTAAAAGATCTGAAGGAGAAAGATTATCAACAAAGAATTCTATATCCAGCAAAACTATCCTTCAAAAATAAAAGAGAACATAAGAACTTCCCAGATAAACAAAACTGCAAGAATTCCTCCCTTGAAAACATGCTCTACAAGAAATATAAGAGGAGTCCTTCAGGCTGAAGTAAAAAGGGACTACACAGTAACTTGAATTCACATGAAGAAATAAAGAGAACAAGTAAAGGTAACTACATAGATAAATATAAAAGGCAACATAAATGCATTTTTTGTTTGTAACTTTAAAAAATATGTATATCCTATCTGGTTTGAAAGACATCTGCATTAAGAATTATAAATCTGTATTGATGGGCACACATATATAAAGATATAACTTGTATGACAACAAATGATAGGGAAGGGAATGGCACGATATAGAAGCAACGTTTTTGTATGCTACTGAAATTAAATTGGTATTAACCTGACCTATATTGTTATAATTTGTTAATTGTAATTTCCAGGGAAACCATTGAGATTTAATAAATTTCAAAATATTGAGTAAAAGAAATAACAAGGGAAATAAAATAGTACACTAGGAAAAAAATATATATTTCACACAAAAGATAGCAGTAATGGAGGAAAAGAGGAACAAAAAAGACATGACATATTGAACACAAACATAAATCTTATCTCATCAGTAACTACATTAAATGTAAATGGATTAAAGTAATTAAAAGGCAGGAGTTGGCAGAATGAAAGATAACAACTACATCTGACTACATGCTGTTTACAAGAAACTTACTTTATAGGAATAAAAGTACACTGAAAGTGAAAGGCTGGTGAAGGTATTCAAAACAAACAATTACCAAAAGAGAAATGGAGTGACTAAACTAATATCAGATAAAATAGATGTATGAAAAAATTTTACTAGAAACAAAGCTTTTAGAATGATAAAAATGTCAATCTATTAATATAACAATTATAAATATGAAGCAGTAAAACCTCACAGAACAGAGGGAAAAATAGATCAACAATATTTGAAGACTTCAAAGTTCCATCTTCAATAATGGATAGAAAACCTATACAGAAGATAAATAGAATATAGGAATAATGCTATAAACCAACCAGACCTAACAAATATCTATCAAACTTCCAACCTGACAAAAACAGAATATACATTCTTTTGAAGTGCACAAGGAAAAATCTCCAGGATAGGCCATATGTTAGGCTATAAAACAAGTCTCAATAAATGTGAAAGGATTGAAGTCATACAAAGTATTGTCTCAGATGGACATGAAATAAAATTACAAATCATAATTACAGAAGAAAATTTGGAAAATTCACAAATACGTGGAAACTGAACAACACACTATGAAATAACCACTGGTTCAAATAAGAAATTACATGGGGAATTAAAAGATATTTGGGATGAATAAAAATAAAAATGCAATACACCAAAACATAGAGCATGCATTGAAAGCAGTGCTTAGAGGGAAGTTTATAGCTGTAAATTACTATGTTAAAAAGAAACAAGAAAACATGAAAAGATGCTCAACATCACTTATCATCAGGGAAATGCAAATCAAAACTACAATGAGATATTACCTCACATCTGTCAGAATGGCTAAAACCAACAACACAAGGAACAACAGGTGTTGGCGAGGATGTGGAGAAAGGGAAACACTCTTGCACTGTTGGTGGGAATGCAAACTGGTGCAGCCACTCTGGAAAACAGTATGGACATTCCTCAAAAAGTTAAAAGTAGAGCTACCCTATTATCCAGCAATTGCACTACTAGGTATTTACCCAAAGAACACAAAAGTACTAATTCAATGTGATATGTGCACGATGATGTTTATAACAGCATTATCTACAATAGTCTAATTATGAAACATCCCAAGGGTCCATCAGTTGATGAATGGGTAAAGAAGATGTGGTGTATATATACAATGAAATATTACTCAGCCATAAAAAAGAATGCTTGCCATTTGCAAGAAGGTGGATGGAGCTAGACAGTATTATGCTAAGCAAAATAAGTCAGTCAGAAAAAGACAAATACCATAATATTTCACTCCTATGTGGAATTTAAAAAACAAGACAAATGAGCAAAGGGGAGAAAGAGAGAGAAACCAAAAAAGAAACTCATTTTTTAAAAAGATTTTATTTATTGAAAGAGACTCTTAACTACAGAAAACAAACTGATGGTTATTAGAAGGGAGGTGGGTGATGAGATGATTTAAATAAGTGATGGGGATTAACGAGTGTAATTGTAATAAGCGCTGGTGGTGTATGGAAGTGTTGAATCACTATACTGTATACCAGAAACTAATATTGCACACTATGTTAACTACTTGGAATTTAACTAAAAACTTAAAAAAAAATCTTAAGTCAGTAATGTAATCTACTGTAAGACACTAGAAGAGGAAACTAAACATAAAACAGCAGAAGTAAGAGAATAATAAAGATCTGTGCATAAAGAAATGAAATAGAGGGGGCGCCTGGGTGGCACAGCGGTTGGGCATCTGCCTTCGGCTCAGGGCGTGATCCCGGCATTATGGGATCGAGCCCCACATCAGGCTCCTCTGCTATGAGCCTGCTTCTTCCTCTCCCACTCCCCCTGCTTGTGTTCCCTCTCTCGCTGGCTGTCTCTATCTCTGTCGAATAAATAAATTAAAAAATCTTTTAAAAAAATGAAATAGAGTATAAAGACACAATAGTGAAAATTAATAAAACAAAAAGTTGGTTCTTTGAAAAAAATCAACAAAATTGACAAACTAGTTAGAATGACAAAGAGAAAAATAGAGAAGACTCAAATTATTAATATCAGGCATGAAAAAGGGGATATTACTACCAACCTTACAAAAATAAGTTATAAGCTAATATTATGAGCATTTGTATATAAAAAAATTAGATAACTTAGATGAAATGGAAAAATTTCTAGAGAGACACAAACTAGTGAAACTGATTCAAGAAGAAATAGCAAGGGGTGCCTGGGTGGCTCAGTCAGTTAAACATCTGGATCTTGATTTTGTCACAGGTTGTGATCTCAGAGTCATGAGGTTGAGCCCTGTGTCAGGCTCTGTGCTGGGCATGGAGTCTGCTTGGGAGTCTCTCTCTCCCTCCTCCTGCTGCTCATGAGCGCTTTCTCTCTCTCTTAAATGAAATAAGATAAATGTGAAAGATGAACATTAAAAAAAAAAGAAATGGAAAATATGAATAGACCCTTAACAAGTAAAGAGATTGAATTAGTAATCAAAAAACTTCCCACAAAATGGGGCGCCTGGGTGGTACAGCGGTTAAGCGTCTGCCTTTGGTTCAGGGCGTGATCCCAGCATTATGGGATCGAGCCCCACATCAGGCTCCTCCGCTATAAGCCTGCTTCTTCCTCCCACTCCCCCTGCTTGTGTTCCCTCTCTCGCTGGCTGTCTCTATCTCTGTCAAATAAATAAATAAATAAATAAAATCTTTAAAAAAAAAAAAAACTTCCCACAAAGAAAAGCCCAGAACCAATAGCTTCACTGGTGAATTTTACTGAACATTTATTTTATTTATTTGAAAGAGAGTGAGAGTGAGCGCTGACTGAGCCACCAAGGCGCCCCTGTACTGAACATTTAAATAAGAATTAACACTAAAGTTTTACAAATTCTTGCAACAACAAAAACAAACAAACAAACAACAACAACAAAAACAGAAGAAGAAATGCTTCCCAACTCATTCTTTGGGACCAGTACTACCTTGGTACCAATCCAGACAGAGAAAACTATAGATCAATATACTTTAATAATAAAAACATAAAAATCCTCAACAAAATAATAGCAAACCAAATCCAGCAGCATATAAAAAGGATTATACACCATGACCATGTGAGACTTATCAGGAACACAAGATTGGTTCAACATACAAAAATCTATCAATGTTGGGGCACCTAGGTGGCTCAGCAGTTAAGAGTCTGCCTTCAGCCCAGGTCATAAACCCAGGGTCCTGGGATCAAGTCCTGCATTGGGCTCCCTGCTTCTTCCTCTCCCTCTGCCTGCCACTCCTCCTGCTTCTGCTCTGTCAAATAAATAAATAAATAAATAAATAAATCCTTAAAAAAATATATCAATGTAATTCATCAAGTAAATAGAATAAGCAAAAATTAAAATCATATGGTCATTTCAATAGATGTGGGAAGAACATTTGAAAAAATCCAATACCTTTTCATGACAAAAACACTCAAAAAACTAGGAAAAGAAGAACTTCCTCAACGTGGTAAGATCATCTGCCAGAAACTCACAGTTAACATTGGACTTAATGGTTAAGGACTGGAAGTTTTCCTTCAAAGATCCGGAACAGGGTAAGCATATTCACTCTTCTCACTTCTATACAGCACTGTACTAGAGTTTCCAGCTACAGCAAGTAGTCAAGAAAAAGAAATAAAAGTTTTTCAGATTGGAAAGTAAGAAGTCAAAGTATACTTATTTGCAGATGACATGATCTTGTATATAGGAAATCTTAAGGAATCCACAAATAAACATTAAAGAAAGAAATGAGTTCAGCGAGGTTGCAGGAAACAAGATCAATACACAAAAATAAATTGTATTTCTATACACTAGCAATGAATAACCTGAAGAAGAAATTAAGAAAACAGTTCCAATCTACAGTAACATTGAAAAGAATAAAATACTTAGGAATAAACTTAACAAAGGAGTGTGAGATTTGGACACTGAAAAGTAAGAAAAAAATCATCAAAAGAAATTAAAGAAGACCTGAATAAATAAACTAACTGGAAGATCTGCAGTTGTTAAGATGGTAGTACTCCCCAGTTGATGGTACAAATTCAATGCAATTCCATCAAATTTCCCACTAGCTTCTTAGCATGAATTGAGGAATTGACCGTAACATTTATATGGAAATGCAAGGGACCCAAACAAGCTTTTGAAAAAGAAGAATAAATTTGGAGGACTCACACATCCCAATTTAAAAACTTACTAGAAAGCTACATTATTCAACACTGTGGTACAGGCGTAGAGATAGAGAGATTAATGAAATAGATTTGAGATTCCAGAAATAAATGCTCACATTGTGGTCAATTAATTTTTGTGTTTTTATCCCTGTTTTATTGATGTATAACTGACAAAAGTGTAAGGTATTTATTTTTTTTTATTTTTAAAGATTTTTATTTATTTATTTATTTGACAGAGACAGAGACAGCCAGAGAGAGAGGGAACACAAGCAGGGGGAGTGGGAGAGGAAGAAGCAGGCTCATAGTGGAGGAGCCTGATGTGGGGCTCGATCCCGTAACGCCACGATCACACCCTGAGCCGAAGGCAAACGCCCAACTGCTGTGCCACCCAGGCGCCCCAAAAGTGTAAGGTATTTAAAGTGTACATGATGGTACTTTGATATACGTATACATTGTGAAAGGATTTCCATCATCTATTTAATTAACACATCTATCACCTCACATGTTTAACTTTTCTGTGTGTGAGAACATTTTAGTTCTATTCTGTTAGGAAATATCAGGTATATAGTACACTATTATCAACTATAATCACAATGTTTTACATTACATCCCCAGACCTTATTCATCTTTTAGCTGAAAGTTTGTACCCTTTTACCAACCTCTCCCTATCTCCCCCATCCATCCTCCTCACTGCAATCACAACCATCATCTCTACTCTTTGTTTCTATGAGTTTGACTTTCTTTTTCTTTCTTTCTTCTTTCTTTTCTTTCTTTCTTTCTTTCTTTCTTTCTTTCTTTCTTTCTTTCTTTCTTTCTTTTTCTTCTTCTTTCTTTCTTGATTTCACATATAAGTGATAACACGCAGTATTTGTCTTTTTCTGTCTGGTTTATTTCACTTAGCATAATGCCTTCAAGGTCCATCCATGTTGTTACAAGTGGCAAAATGTCCTTCTTTCTCTTTCTCAGGGCTGAATAATATTCCATTGTATATCTATACACCACATCTTCTGTATCCATTTCTCTGTTGATTGACACTTAAGATGTTTTAATAACTTGGCTATAGTAAATAATGCTGCAATTAACATGGCAGTGGAGATAACACATAAAAAAATATTTTATTTATTTGAGAGAGAGCAGAGTGAGAGAGAGCGAGAACACACCAGCCGGGTGGGGGAGGGAGGGAGCAGAGGGAGAGGCAGAAGCAGGCTCCCTGCTAAGCAGAAAGCCTGATGCAAGGCTTGATCCCAGGACCCTGGGACCATGACCCAAGCCAAAGGCAGACACTTAACTGACTGAGCCACCCAGACACCCTAGAAGATAACACTTTGGGATTCTCTCCTCTCCCTCTGCCCCACACCCCACCACGCTCTCTTCCTCTAAGAATAAATAAATAAATAATTTTTAAAAACGTGGTCTATACAGGGGCGCCTGGGTGGCACAGCGGTTAAGCGTCTGCCTTCGGCTCAGGGCGTGATCGTGGCGTTGTGGGATCGAGCCCCACATCAGGCTCCTCTGCTATGAGCCTGCTTCTTCCTCTCCCACTCCCCCTGCTAGTGTTCCCTCTCTTGCTGGCTGTCTCTATCTCTGTTGAATAAATAAATAAAATCTTTAAAAAAAAATGTGGTCTATACATTACAATGCACTATTTTAAAAAAACGGATACATGCTACAACATAGATGAACTTTGAAAACTTGATGCTAAGTGAAAGAAGTCAGATACAAAAGACCACATATTGTATGATTCCATTTATATGAAATGTCCAGAGAGACAGATCCATAGACAGAAAGCAGACTAATGGTTGCCAGGAGCTGTGAGGAGCGGTGGGTAGAGAATGACTGCAAATAGGCAGAAGCTTTCTTTTTTGGGGTGATGCAAATGTTCTAAACTTAGATTGGATACAAATCACTGACCTGTAGAATTTAAATAGGTGAGTTTTGTGATGTGTATATTTAATCTCCATTTTTAGAAGTAGTGAGAAATACCAAAGCTAGGCAAAGGGATCCAAGAAATTCTTCAAGAAATTCTTCAAGAAAGCCAGAACAAAGAAAACAGAAAAAATACTCAAAATTACAATTTATGAAAAATTTCCTGAAATAAAAATGATGTGAAACTACATATTCAAAGAACATATCACAACCCTGCGTAAATCAGTGCCAAATAACCAACATCAAGACATATTGTAATAAAAGTACTGATCTTAAAAAGAAAGAAAAAATTGGGGCGCCTGGGTGGCTCAGTCAGTTAAGCAACTGCCTTCGGCTCAGGTCATGATCCCAGGGTCCTGGGATTGAGCCCTGCATCAGGCTGCCTGCTTGTCAGGAAGCCTGCTTCTCCCTCTCCCACTCCCCCTTCTTGTGTTCCCTCTCTCGCTCTCTGTCAAATAAATAAATAAAATCTTAAAAAAAAAATCTGCCTTCAGCTAGGGTCGTGATCTCAGGGTTCTGGGATGGAGCCCAGTGTCGGGCTCCCTTGCTCAGTGGGGAGTCTGCTTCTGCCTCTCCCTCTGCCGCTCCCCCAACTTGGGCCCTCTCTCTCTCAAATAAATAAAATTTAAAAAAAAAAAAAAAAGAAAAAGAAAAAAGAAAAAAGAAAAAATCATCTGGCCATACTGGCAAAAAAGAGCACATGGAGGGGTGCTTGGGTGGCTTGGTTGGTTGGGTGTCTGCTTTTGGCTCAGGTCATGGTCCTGGGGTCCTGGGATGGAGCCCCGCATCAGGGTCCCTGCTCAGCAGGGAGTCTACTTCTCTCTCTCTGTGCCCTCCCCCCTACTTGTGTGCTCTCTCTCCCTCTCTTTAAAGTAAATAAAATCTTAAAAAAAAAAAAAAGAACACATGATTTACGAGAGAAAGATTAGTTTGTCATCAGGCTTCTGGACAGCAGCAGTGCTTTATGCCAGAAGCAATGGAATGACACATTAAAGAAAATGGCAGCCAAGGATTCTATATCCAGCAAAACTGGCCAAGTATAAAGAACAGAGAGAAATTGTTATCAACATGCAAAAACTCAGGAAATGTTCTTCCTATAAGCCCTAAGGAATCTTCTAGAGGGTGAACTTCAGATAACTATAATTACTAGAGAGTGAGGAAAAAGACAAGTAGTGACCATTAAATATCAGTTTGTGTGTAGAGCTAAGCCTCAGTGAGGACTGAAGGAGATTATTATTTATAATGGCGGATGCTCTGACAATGAAGATAAAGAACAACCCTTTAAATAAAGGTGAGGAGAGTATATGCAAAAATAATGTTTAACTCTATTTAGTAATCATAATCGGAGGTGGGGTATTACTATTCTTATCCTGAGATTGTTGTATGTGTAAAGTGGGGTTAAGCAAATGACTAATTATGGAACATTCTAATTCCATACCCCCTGTATCCTTGAGAACGAAAATTTTCAGTGTGGAAGAAAAGAGATGCAAATGTAATATAGAAGAGGATAAGTAAAAACCCTGTAGTCCTGAATTTGAATTAGAAATAGCAGTCTGAACTCATGAAGTATTTTATCTTCATGTGTGCACTTGCTTTATCCCACTCTGCTCACTGAAAAGGTGGAGAAATAACCAATAAACATCCTTAGTGAGAAGACTGTACTCTTGAAATACCATTTCCCACTGAAAGAAAGGAATCAGGGCTTCTTGGAGAAGTGGCCGATTCCAAGTCTGGGTTTCGGAAAGGTCTGAGATGAACCTGGAACAGCTCAATGGACTAGATGGCTAGGAAATCATCAGTGACTAGTAGGTTCATGTGGAAAGGACTCAGGAGCCATTTGAAGAGGCCAAAATGGGACAATCTGAGCTTTGACAAGAATTAAAACCACATTGGGTTGAAATCCAGCTAATATGTTCACATCTAGGAGTTCATTAAGTGATATTAGAGTAAAACGGATATGAAACCAACTGAGCACTTTCTGAGTACGTCAGAGATGTCCTCATTATCTTGAAATGTGAATAAGGACTCAGGCACCTACCCAATCCTTCCAGTCTGCCTGTGCCGCTGTGTAAGTAAGGAACAGCTGAGGGGAAGCGTCTCCTCATGCTATTTTTCCATCTAATGTATGAAAACAACACGATGGACTTAGAATAGCATCACTGTACCACTGCTGGTGAATGAATGGATCTCTGAGCACTGAGAATAATGGGGACCAACAGAAAAAAAGAGTGAAGACCAGATGTGATGTGATGAGAGAACACATTACCACCCACAGTCTTGACAAGAGGATCAGACTTCGGTCTGATCCAGTCTCTGGAACGAGCTGGGAATTTGAAGGATCTACAGAAGGCACAGCAGTGCATTGAACTGAACCCCCGAGTACGCAGTCGGCAACAGACCGTGGGAGACGCTACAGGTCCAGTGATCTGGATGCTTCACAGATATATGATAACAAAAATCAAAGGAAGGAAGGAAAAGCAACCAAAACTTAAAATACAGAACACAAACGTTTAAATGGGTAAGACTCAACCATGGTATCTACGAACGCACACTTGGATGCTGAAACCAAAATGAAGCACAAGGAGTGATTACTATAAAAGTGGGGGTGGGGGTCACTTTTGGAGGAAGAGCGGGGATGGACACGGCAGGGGCCTCTGAGACAGCTGGAAAAGTTCTAGTTCTTGACCTGAATGGTACTTACAAGGGTTCACAGTAAAATAATTCCTTAAACTATACATTTGTTTTGTGTTTTCATCTGTATCTATGTTTTATTTTTACCAAAAGATTTTTAGAAATAGAGAAAATAAGGTAAAAAAGGATTTAAGATGCCTGTGTTTAAGAGTTTTTGAATTTAAGTAATCCCTCCACCCAACGTGGGGCTCACACTCAACCCCAAGATCAAGGGTCACATGCTCTACCGAAGGAGCCAGCCAGGTGCCCCAAGATGCCTGTGTTTTTTGAGAAAGGGAATGCTAGTATATTAAAAACCTTTATCAAGGCATGATGCCTCAGTTCCTTTTCATAAGATTAAAAATTCCTCATGAAGATGAATATATTCTCAGTTGAAAATAGGTGCACCTGGGTGGCTCAGTTGGTTAAGCATCTGCCTTTGGCTCAGGTCATGATCCCAGGGTCTTGCTCGGCAGGGAGCCTGCTTCTCCCTCTCCTCCCTGCTCATGCTCTCTCTGTTTCTCTCTCTCAGATGAATAAAAAAATCTTTAAAAAAATTTTTTTAAATTAAAAGAAAATAACTTGGGTCACTCAATCAATCAAAAAATAGCTGCATGGTTTATGTATTAATAATGAACCACCACAGACCTTGGTCACCCGAGCTGGGCATCTAGCTACAGCCTGTCTGCCCTCACTGTAACAAAAGAAGATGGTTGAAATGATTTCTAAGGTTTTTTTCTAGTTCTGTGATTCTGATGATTATTTTCATATTATTAATACTTAATATGCACTTTTCTGCATTTCAGCATACTGTAATTTATTTAAACGCATGCTATGAAACACTTTTCTGAAGCAACTATACCCATCATGATATCCACAGGTCTTCCCTTTACCATTGCTTTTCTCTGGAACTATAGGCATCAACAAGGAATTGGTTAAATAAAGTATGGTGCAGGGTGCCTGGCTGGCTCAGTCAGAAGAACACGTGACTCTTGATCTCAGGGTTGTGAGTTCAAACCCCATGTTGGGTGTAGAGATTACTTAAAAAAAAAAAAAGTGTGGTGCAACCAAACTATGGATTCCTATGCAGGAAGGATAAGCTGGACCTATAGTCTTAATACTGTAGATAAATTTCCAAGATGAGAGAAATACACACATTTCAAAACAGTACTGTTATCACAACACTAGGATTTAAACGATTATGTGGAAATATTCATTTACCTTACTATTCGTTTTCTCAGGGAACATGGTGAGTGGAAAAATGTGATGGAGGAACAGGGAACATTACCTTTTTCTTCCCTTTTTTTGCATTTTCTCAAAATTATTTTAAAATTGAAGAATCATACAGTGCGTGTAGTAAAATGTCCAGCTCGATGAATTTTTGCAAACTGAATACTTAATACAACTAACCCTTTGATAATGAATCAGAGCAGCTCCAGGCCACAGAAACTCCCTCCTGCCCTCTCCTAGCCAGTACCCGTCCCGCTCCCACCTAGGGTGACCACTATCCTTATTTCTAACTGCTGTTAATTTTTTATGAGCAAGATTACTTCTACGATATAAAACATCAAAAGAAAACAGCATCCAAGGATATCACATATTTATCCAACAGCATAATAACCTGTTCTAGAAACACAGAAATAAATGTGGGTCTCCAACTGCAAGAAGCTCATAGACTAATGACTGATGAAATATCAGAGCCCTAGTAGAAACACGATTCCATTTCTGCCGGTGCAAGGGAATGCTCAAGGAAGCAAAGGAAGGCTTCACAGAAAAGTAGGATGAGAGTAGGAGCGGTGTGTTGACAGTTGCAAACAGAAGAGAAACTTCGCAAGTGAGCGCAAATGAAAACTAGCTCTTTAAGACACCAGTTTATGGGGCGGTCTGGTTACTGGTTAATCCCACTTGGTTTGGCTTCTGAAGCCATCAATCAGAATGACATCACTGAGGTTCAGGTTACTGGGGAGGCGTACGCTTGCTAGCCAGGTAATGAGGAAAAGGAAGTCTTGGGAAACCACCCCTGGTTGCCCAGGACAGGAAAGCCATGCAGCGTCCAGAAGCTGGAAAGCCTTTAATTAAATTCAACCACTGTAAGAAATACATCTACAGTTTCAGCGTGCCCCAATGCTGCCCCCTCTGCGGCCAGGTCATGGGCTCAATGAAGCTGGAGGAAGCACCCGTTAGCATCTCCAATCCGTTTACCAACGGGCATCAAGAAAAATGTTCATTCCTCCTCAGACCAACTCAAGGGACGTTTCTTAGGTACAGTGTTTTTTGAGTGTTATATTAAGTGATTCTGTAAACTTTTCCTTCCGTGTTGTAGTCACTAAAATTTTTTCTTTAAAGATTTATTTGAGAGAGAGAGTGCGTGTGGGGGGTGGGGTGGGGGGGTGCGCAGTCCAAGGAGATCCCGTGAGCCTGAGATCATGACCTGAGCCGAAACCAAGANGGGGGGGGGGGGTGGAGGGGCAGAGGGACAAGAAAAGGAAGAGAGAATTTCCAGCAGACTCCCCATGGAACACAGAGCCTGTTGCAGGGGGCAGGTCGGGGGACAACGCAGTCCAAGGAGATCCCGTGAGCCTGAGATCATGACCTGAGCCGAAACCAAGAGTTGAACACTTAGCCAATCAAGCTATCCAGGTGCCCTAAAAACTTTTTTTTTTTTTTTTAGATTTTTTAAGAATGAGGAGCTCCTTCAACGACTGACCTCCAAGCGCGCCCCTCTGCTGGGCAGCCAGGAGTTAAGCTGACTTTATTATGCTCCAGCAGGGCTGGCCTTCCAGCACACTACCTTCAGTAATGGGGGGGGGGGCTAGAAAATCCAGGTGGGGGGCCAAGGGTGTATCTTCTACCTCGAATGTACTCTTGGCTCATCCAGTTTTGAAACAATGCTTCCAGGGTGCCTGGATGGCTCAGTCGTTAAGCGTCTGCCTTTGGCTCAGGTCGTGATCCCGGGGTCCTGGGATGGAGCCCCACATCGGACTCCCTGCTCGGTGGGAAGCCTGGTCCCACTCCCCCTGCTTGTGTTCCCTCTCTCGCTGCCTGTCAAATAAATCAATAAATTCTTAAAAAAAGAAAAGAAAAGAGAAAAAACAGTGCTACCACTCACCTGGCCACTGATGGCAAGTTCCGGCACCAGCCAAGATCACTCTCCTGCTTTAAATACCGACTCTTCGTTTCTTTCAGGGAGTACGATGGAAGGTCCGATCTTCATGTCGGAATAACCAACACAAATGGTGAGTGCATGGTCACTGCCTTTTTTTTTTTAAAGCTGCAAAACTCCCCAAAATACCTAGTTAGGGGAGAGTGGTATTTCTAGAGAAGAAGTGATGACAACATTTAACTAGGGAATTCCTCTTCTCCCTGGGTTCTCCTACTGCACTATGAGGTGTGTGACGCTACCCTCCAAGAAGAGAAATACCTGACTTCACACCAGCTTAGTACTGACAATACTAAATATTTGAAAGCTCTTTGTTGTTCTGTCAGCCAAGAGTTTCGCAAGCCTGTTTTGTTGGTTTTTTTAAGAGAGGAAGAAACAGATGCAGAGGTTGAAGTGCCCATCATTTCTTCTTGTGTTGGAAGTGGAACCTGGGCCCAGCTACTGGGTCCTCACACTCCAGGATCTCCAGGGTCCAGGAAGGGGTCTCAGGGACAAATCAGGGGATAGAGCCCCTGAGCATGTGGTGGGGCCCACTGTTGTTCACTTTAAAAGCGTGGGTACACTTAAACAAAGCAGTTCCTTTGGCCAGAGTTAGCGTTGAGGGCACAGCCTGGAAGCGCTGAAACCAGAACATCTGGTCTGCAGGCAAAGGGCCTGGCACCCCAGCCACAGGGAGGTCTGGGCCTGGGGATGGCGAGCGAGGCCAGGCAGGGGAGGCTGTGATCACAGGCCTCACAGGTGAAGTCTGAATGTAGCCTTTCTGTACCTGCTCCAGGCAGGAGAAACCGACCCGTGAACAGAAATCCAGGACTGGACTCCCGTTTACTCACATGAGCCGTCAAACTTACAACCCATTGTCTCAGTGGAAATTTAGTGCTGATTTAAGGAAACTAGATAGACCCCAATTGTACATAGAAAACTTGAACAAGATTATTTGGAGATGATTGTCTGGCTCTACTGTTGTCTCCGTGTGCTGGGGGCAACTTCCCGGAGCTGAAGAGCAGGTGGGGCAAGAACTCGGTTTCCCTGAAAGGAATGATGTGCTGAGGGCAGGAGAGGCAGGGGCTCCAACGCCCCGATCACGCCCCATCCTCCCTGACTCTAGGGCAGGCTCTAGAGTGATATTGTGATATTCCCATGATCGGTGGGCGACTGCCTCCCCAGCTTGATCCTGGAGGGGATTCCCGTGGTCTCCTGCTCTCGGACAGTCAGCAGAGAGTGCGATCTGGCTAACTTCCCGTAGTGACCGTGGTGGCTGTTGCCGTTTCCTGCTGACCTCTTCCCCCAGAGGTGCTTCCCTTTGGCCTCCGCGTGACTCCAGTTTCGGTTGCAGGAATCGTGTATAATTACACCACGTGTGGCGTGCAGCGAGATGAAGCAGGGTGGGAGCAGAGCGTGAGTATCCCGTTACTGCAGCCTGGCATGTTTGGACTGATGGATCAGTGGGACAAGTACCTGGAAGACTTCTCCGCCACGGAGGCCTGGCTGCCGGAGAGGTACGGGGTGGCGGGGACCACCGGCTGCCTGGCCCTCGTTCCCCACGCAGGCATGGCCGCAGCTCAGGGGGCTCTTGAGCTGTGCTGAGTCCATGCTGAGCCTGCACTGAGGTAGCAGTACCTGCAGCAAAGCTTCAGCAGGGGTTGAACGGCTTTGGGTTTCCTGCAGAGCTGAGCCGGCCTACGTTTACACAACAGGATCACCGGATCTTAAGAACCCGAAGGACAACTTAGTACTCCAGTTATCTGATCAGACATTTTTACACACTTAACATTTAATTTGTATAGCAAAAGCCATATTATAGCCCCTTAGAATTAAAAAAAAATGTTTAAAATGTAAAAATACCTAAAACTTTTTTTTTTGATTTAGTGATTTTTGAAATTTATTTCTCAATTTCTTGTTCCCTCAACACTTTGGATATATAGCACACTTGTGGACCTAATTGTTTTGAGGCTTCCCTTAAAATAAGTGTGGACATAGAAATGGAACTCCATTCCTAAAATGTTAGTTCCCCAAGCTGGCAGTTTTGTACAACTTAAGTCAGCACTCTGAACATCTATCTAGGTGAGTCCGCTCGTGCCTTACTTAAGTTGCAAGCAGAAATAGCCCGAGCTGCTGAACGTCCCTCAGAACTGCACTCTGGGAGCTCAGTCGTCCAGGGGGCCAGCAGACCCAGCGTGCAGGGAGCCCCATTTCAACCCTGCAAGGCCCTCAGCAGCTGCACGGCCTGTGCCTGAGCCGCTTTTAAAGCCCAGCCTTCCCCTCTCAACGTCCTTGTTTTGTAAGGTATGAAGAAGACCATCACAACTGCTACAGCTACACCCTCACATTCATTAACTGCGTTCTGACCACAGAAGGCAAGGAGCAACTGGGCAAAGGTGAGTTCACAGAGAAGTATGTGGTTCCAAGGACGAGGAAGGCCTCCAAGTACATCACGCTCTACCGGGCGATAGAGGAACGTGGCTTCTACGTGACCGACTGCCCTGATGAAGAGACGAACCCTCCTGAAGGGAGTGGTTCGTGCTGAGGGCGCTAAGAGCACACAGACGGCACCGTTAGCTGGTATGAAGGATTTCTACGTGTGTTCATCTGCGGGTATAACAATGTGTTATGGCTTTCTTTTTAGCACATTTCTACTTACTGCAGTATAAATGTTTACGAAATTAATAAAAATTGCCCTGGGTTTTAAAAATTGTATGCATTACAACGAAATTATTCTTGTAATGGTTAGGTGTTGAAACCGAGGTTCCATGTTACAGCATAAAGTCGCAGCATCTTTTATTTGTAGAACAATGAAAGTTATTCCTATAATTAAAGCTGAACAAATTCACTTCTCCATGTGAACCCAGAAAGGGGATTTGTAGAAAGGTGAGCAAGACACAATTGATGAAGTAAATTCTCCTGATTGTTTTTATTTAAAAAGCACATGGCAATCTTTTGACAGTAATAGCAAGGAAACAAGCAAGGGTTTCTGAATCTAAGTTAGGAAATAGGCTCCACTTCTCAATTAGCCTTTCTGAACCTATATGCAAAGTGGAGGGCAAATTCCTCAAGTCCTCTGTTTCCCTCTCATATTACTTGACCTGACATGAGGAGACTGGGGTGTTGCGTTGACCAAGGCAAACTACATCCCCTGTCTACTGCATTTATTTTTTAAACTTTATTTATTTAAAATAATCTCTACACCCAACATGGGGCTCGAACTCACAACCCTGAGATCAAGAGTCGCATGTGCTTCTGACTGAGCCAACTGGGTGCCCCTTCCTATCTACTTTAAATGCAGAATTCAGGAAAGAAACAATGAAAGGTCAACTTCTTTCTTTAATACCTTCAGGGGGAGGAAGGGGACAACTGGGATGAGTAATTATGAAGAAATGAGGTGATTTTTAACAATCACATCAGAATTTGTATACCCAAAAGATCACTGAGCTTTAAATAGACAAGGAGCAAAACATTTCAGCATTCCTCTCTGGAAACTGCTTCCAGACTTCACTTTGTTTTTGACCAAATGTGATATACTACCACACCTAATCTTATTCCCCAGCTAGGGCACCAAATAAATGATCCCTCATTTCCAAAAACCAAATCCATCTTCAAGGAACCAATAATTTACTCATAATAAAGATATTTAGAAAACTTGTTATAGATCCCTCCAAAAAGGCATTTGGGTAATGTTTCAGCACTTGGTAATTTCAGTGGGGAAAAAAACGCACAGCACACCATTTGCATCTATAACTTCAGGTACTTTTAAGAAAAACAAAACTTCTCACCCAGAATATGACACCACTTTAAACAGAATCATGACTACTACTCTGTGGTGTTCGGGAAGTCATAAAGACTGCACTGGGTAAAGATGGAAAAAGTGTTGAGTTTGGGAAATATTCCAATTTGTCCCTATTCTCTTAGCACACTATTTTAGGACTCTACTTCTCTGGTCTAATTGTTTACCAATTACTGATAATCAGAGCAGATGCATTTAATGAGAGCATTAAGGATTCCACACCTGCATAAACTTCTTAATCTTTCTCCCCTTTTAATTCTTAAGACCATCTTGTGAGGTAGGTCCTAACAATATGCCTATTTTACAGATGAAAAGGGAAACTGAAGAAATGACTTGCCCAAAGTCACACAGAGGGAAAACCAGAGATCAGACCTAGGTTTGCCTGCAAAGTCTGTGCACTTACCTCCCTGGGCCACCCAGCAACCTGAAGGCAACCTGGTACCTGGGATGTGCGGCAACTGGGTCACCGATTTGCCATCATTAGAGAAGATAAAGGAGAAATAAAGATTTTGCTTTCATTGACATTCAAATATGGAAAGGAAATAAACATGTCCTAAAACAATTCGGATAATGGTTAATGCTAGGGGCGCCTGGGTGGTACAGTCATTAAGCATCTGCCTTCGGCTCAGGGCGTGATCCCAGCGTTCTGGGATTGAGCCCGACATCAGACTTCTCCACTAAGAGCCTGCTTCTTCCTTTCCCACTCCCTGTGCTTGTGTTCCCTCTCTCGCTGGCTGTCTGTCAAATAAATAAATAAAATCTTAAAAAAAAAAAGAACGGTTAATGCTAGAAATACCAAGTTCATGCTTTCTCTTAGTGCTTCTCCCCTTAATTTTCAAACAAGGCTTTCATGGTCCCCAGCCCGTTCAGGGGCTGCTCTGCCACCTGGGGGTGACCACAGCAGCAGGCAGCCTATTTCTTCTTTCACTTCAGGACGCCACAATTCCCTCTCCTAAAAATCACAGTATGACCCTACAAGCTTCACCCAATAGATGGCAATGTCGCTCAGTTTTGCAGAATTAATAACTGAGACTCCTTCCATTAGGTTTCTTTTATCACACCAGCTAAACGCTAACTGAAGGACCAGGAGACTCAGCATTGGCACCAACTCCGCTTCCCAGAAGAGTTCTCCCTGGAACCCCCCACAATGCGCCTCATCTCATCCCCGACTGCTGCCCTGCCACACAGCTAGTCCTCACCAACACCTACGCAACGACCGACCGCTGGGTTCCTTCTCACAGCAAGGTCGTAAAGTTTGCCTTAGTGTCACTGATTCGAAAGTCTAAAATGATCCACCCAAAGGCATCTTCCCAAAGCCTTTAGAGACTTCATGAATTACCCCCATCACCAGGAAAACCCAATAAATATGATTTAAAACATGCGCGCGCGCATGCACGCGTACACACACACACACACACACACACACAATGGCCGTATCTGGCTCCCTTTGCACAGGAGGTGCTTACTACAACTCTCCCCATCTCCAGAACTATCTTCACTACTTTACCTCAAACTATTTTTCTGTTACTTCCTTCTCCACTGTGTCACCTACCAGGGCATAAAAATTGGCTGTGCATTTCCTAGAGAAAGCAATTATGGCACTGCTTACACTTTTGGTTTCTCTGAAAGGGAATGTGCCAGACCCTTTCATTGGTCATTTCATTTAGTTTGCAAAACACTCAGCAGGTAGTAATTATCCCCATGTCACAGGTGAGCAAACTAGGGTTCAGAGGCAAGAGTTCCAAGATCACCACCATCTCCCTAGTGTAGACTAGGAATTTGGACTCAGGTTTTTCTGATTCCACTTTTTTTACTCTATCAGAATGTGCCATTTGAAAGTTAGGAAGAAGAGGGGCATCTGACTCTTGATTTGGCTCAGGTCCTGATCTCAGGGTTGTGGGACTAAGCCCCGTGTCAGGCTCTGTGCTCAGCAGGGAGTCTGCTTGAGATTCTCTCTCAACCGCGACTTTCTCTAAAATAATCTTTATTATTTTTTTTTAAGATTTTATTTGACAGAGAGAGACAGCCAGTGAGAGAGGGAACAAAGGCAGGGGGAGTGGGAGAGGAAGAAGCAGGCTCCCAGTGGAGAAGCGTGATGTGGGACTCGATCCCAGGACTCCGGAATCACGCCCTGAGCCGAAGGCAGATGCTTAACAGCTGAGCCACCCAGGCGCCCCTCAAAAATAATCTTAAAAAAATAAAATAAAAGGAAGAATATCTACCTGTGTAATATTTCTGAAAATGTAAAGATTCTAAAAAATCTTAAATGCTTGCAAACTTTCACTTAAAAAAAAATAGTGAGGGGCGCCTGGGTGGCTCAGCCGTTAAGCGTCTGCCTTTGGCTCAGGTCATGATCCCAGCGTCCTGGGATGGAGCCCCACATCAGACTCCCTGGCTCAGCGGGAAGCTTGCTTCTCCCTCGCTCCCCTTGCTTGTGTTCCCTCTGTCACTGGCTCTCTGTCAAATAAATAAAATCTTTAAAAAAATAGTGAATTACTTTGAAATAAAAAATACTACCTTTAGTTTAAGTTTCACAGATGTGTGTTCATATTATGTATTCCTAAGGCATCCCTGCATTGCACAAAATGGCAGAAAGACGAATTTCAGCTTACATATAAAAAAGCAAAGATTTATGATAAATTGAGGGACTTATTTATATTTTTTAAAGATTTTTTTATTTTAGAGAGAGACACACACAGTGACAGCAAGAGTGAGGGGAAAGGCAGAGGCAGAGAAACTTAAGCAGACTCCCTGCTAAGCACAGAGCCCAACATGGGGCTTGACCCACCACCCATGAGATCACAACCTGAGCTGAAATCAAGAGTTGGACAATTAACCAACTGAGCCACCCAGGTACCCCAAATTGAGGGGTTTAAATATCTCTCAATTTTAGAAATGGACCTCCATTAGTTTTAAGGAAGTTAACATTCATGGTTTAATTACTGGAGTTTGTAAACAGTTTTTAAAAATTCAATTCAGTTGGTACAATCATAAATGGAAAGTGGGTGGTGGGAGAAGTCACCTTATTTCTTTTTAACCCATGTACTCCCTGACAAGGGGAAAACTAAGTTAAAAATCACATTCAGGTAAATAGTAACTTAAAAAACAACGAAAATGCTTTAACGATAAGGGGGAAAAAAAGACAAAATTTTATTCCACAAGTAACAGTGACTTTTCAGACTTGTAGACTATGTTCAAAAAGGAAGAGAAATCTAACCAACTCCTCCCTGGTAAACCTGCCTAAATCCATGCCCCATTCATGTTGGTTTAATCCCTGCCAAGCATAATGTTATGAATGAATTACTTTCTGGAACGGCATCTCCTTACAGGAGAACTTAGGACAGTAGAGGCACAGATGTCGCTATTCCCCCTCAGTTCAGGAATGAGGTCAGAAAATATCAGCCTTTAAAATGGAAGCTAAGAGAATCAACAAAAAATAATCAACTACACAGATAACTGCTTTAACAAATGGTAGGTATGGTAGTTCTTACGACAGGAGTGCTTTCGGACCCCAAAATGAATCTGAGTGGCTGGAAGGGACTGAAAGTCATGTGTGCTGTATTTCTGATTTCACATGTTTTTCTAGGCTGGTGTCACTTTAGCTGTGGAGATCTTGTAAAGGCATGAAACCCAGGACCGAGAGCTCTTGGGTCACATCCTCCACTTGCACTTTGTGGCGGTGGGGTGTGGTGCCCACCTCTCTGAGACGCGAACCTTCGTCCTAGGGAGGGTCCCACCATTTGAACTCAAAAGTCTGTTGTGGGAGAAGAACACAAGTGTCTGCCCCACCTTAACCCCCACTATCTCAATATTTGCTCTAACAATTTTGCAAAAAAATGGTATACAATATTGGCTATCAAAAAACAAAACAAAAAAACCAGTGAGTCTGCAGCAAAATCACTCAAGTCGTGTCTGGACCACACAGCATGTGCTGGTTTTAGCTGATTGCACAACGCCTGCGCTGTTTTGATGTGTGGTGTATGGTCACAACATTTCCCCCACTTCATTAAGTAAAAATGTCTCCTATGGAAGTGGAAAAGCCCACGAAGAAAGTAGGTGAGTTTTAAAGGCCTAGGAAATTCCCTTTCTTAGAAAAAAAAAAAGAGACATAACGTATAGAGAAAGGTGATCATATAAAAGATAGAATCTTGGCCAAACATGTGTTCCCCCCTTATCTGTATATGGTTTTTTGCAAAAAGCGTTGGTTCCACAAAGTTTCGTGGTGTTCTTGAATGTGGCATGCTTTCATAAAGCCAGTGAAATTCTCGTACGGAGGGTGTGCGGTCGGTCAGCGCAATGCCCGAGCACATGCTGCTACACTGGGCAGCTCAGGGCCTTGGGAGAGCTGGAAAGTGATGGAGCAGAGGAGGATTTGGTGAAGAATTCGTTTTAAAGCAAGCCTGGAAGGTTCAAGATTTGAGAACCATGTAAACACACTCTGAAGAGAGCAGCTGAAGCAACTTCTGTTCTCAGTGAGGCGGCAGCAACTCCCCCAGCGACGCCCAGCCACTCCTGAATGTGGTTTTATCACAGAGCAAATTTCCAATCTTGCCGAACCTGAGCTTTTTAAAAAAAACACATACCATCTGTTACATTTATTCAGAAAGTAAGAAAAAAGTTCCACGAATCCTGCTTTTAGCTGGTAACTGTGAGGCTTTGCTGGTACATGATTCCAGAACCCCAGGGCCCTCAGGTAATGCTGAAGAGCACACGGCCTGCTACATGACGTTCAGACTGTATGTGAAGAAAAATCGCTCCTATAAGGCTTGTCTAAAGACGATGCTTTTGGACATCCTTCCAGAGCTTTCAGTTAGAAATAATACCTGTGCAGTCTTGTGGCTTTTCTACATCTTTCCTGTAGCCGTTACAGGAAAGGAGTCCCCACAACCTTGAAGGCACATCAGCTGATGCTAAGATGTGACGTGGGGTGCTCACAGGAGGATGGTACTTTGATGAAGGATTCACAGAAGAGTTTTTACCATAAAGGCACATGAAATATCACCACCAATTTCTGCTGACTTTCAGCGTTTTGAGAAAGTGATGCTTCAAAGCCAAGTCTTTTACTTTGCTAAGCAGCCTGCAGAAAGCAAAGCCGGTAATACAAATGTTGAACTATTAGCATCACTAATGAAGAGCAAAAGGACTTACTACTAAAAGCTCTTTCAAACTGATGGTCATTACTGGTCTGAGGCAGGGGCAAAAGAGGACGAGCTTACAATGCAGACCGTGCACATAAGATGATTCTGTTGCGAGAGAGCAGGATCATGCCATGAACACAAGCACCTCGTGCACACACACAGCTACAAGCAGAATTGTGGGCTGCCGGAACTCCAGGACCACGCGTCCAAGGAATGCACAAAGATACCCGTCTTAGTCATCTCGCAGCGTCCAACTCTTACCGTCCACTTGTGGGGTATGTAGTGCCAAGGAGAAGACTGTCTGCCAGCGTCTTGAATTTGGACACTGGATCAATCTGACGTGTTTCCCTGACAGGCTTCCCCTCTGCGCATCTACCCCTCCACCCCTGCCACCCCACAAACCTTCACTGGTATGTAACCAATTTCAAAAAAGGCTCGGTTTATTGTGTTTTACACTAATTGCATTCATTATGTACCTCCATACATTATTTCACAGCATTTTTAAATTTTATAACAAGTTCACTGAAGCAAGATGCAATTTTTTCTAATACTGTACAATACTGCTGTGTACTATACACAAACATGTCCATCAGTGAGTTCACTGAGAGTTAAAGATTAGGTTTTAAAGCCTTTATGACACAGAAATCCTTGACAAATATTAAACAGATTTTTAAGCATTTGAGTAGTTGGTTCAAGTTCTTAGATAAGGTGAGACACATTATTTGTTCAATTTAACATAATGGGACATATGGGTTTACAATTCCCAAATTTCCTCTTCAGCACTCTCAGAAAGAGACTGGAGGTGAGTAACAAGAGATGCGTGCATACACAGTGTTTGGGAAACTGTACTGGGATATAAACGTAAACTACTGTCATTCTCAGGTAAAATCAGAGAGTAACAGAATTCCCGTTGCTGCAAGAGTCCTCGTGGGACTTATCTAGTCTGACCTGCTTACTGAATGGGGGAGGACACAAGCCCACAGACGAGCAGCTCAGCACCAGTTGGGAGTCAGTGACTGACCCAAGGACAGAATGTGAAGGCCAGGATGGGGCTCTTTTTTCTCCCCTCCGTAATTTTATCTTGTAAAATGCTAACCGCTTTTTGGTGCTGGGACTGTTATGCCCTTTAAAACTTCTCAATAATCGGGCGGTTATAATAAGAGGGCTCTACCTCACACTGAACTTGGCTTACTGCAGGAGACTCACGGTATGTGTTGGTAAATCAGAATTCTGAGGTTGGATTGTTAAAGTTCGTCTTGGTCACTCCTCTCTCGTGAAGAAACCCAACGGCTCAGAATCACCTCCTGTAACCAATGAAAATAAAAAGGTGACTAAAAATTTCAAAGACGGGAATGAAAGAACATGCTAGGCGTGTGAGAGCACAGCAACATTTCACAAAGAACTGCCTATATAATGATGACACCTGTTCCTATTCCTTGTCATGAAACACCTGGGGGAAAGGTGAAGGCAGCAGTGCACAACTTCCATGCAAATACTATCTACCATAATCACACCAAAATCTTAAAAGCTGAACTTGCCTTGGGAGTGGTATCCCACTAGCACATTTCGGGAACAGGGTGCCAGTATGAAAGCTAGCATTTCACATTAGAACCAGCTCCGAGGTGGCGCTGGTATATCTGGGCCAGTGCTGAGGAGGGGAAGTGGGTCTGGGCTGGCCCTCGACGAACAGCTAACCTAGCGGGCACGAGCAGGACCAACTGCACGGATGAGGCGTGGGGCCCGGGGAGGCTGCCTGGCGAGGCTGCAGGGGCCACAGTAGTGCAAACCAGGAGGAAGGGTGCAAGGTTAGAGACAAAGAAAATCAACCACGTGCTGGATGTGGGGGAGGAGTCACAGGGCAAGGGGCAGAAACAGTAACTAATATTGGGTGACAGGATGGCAGCCCTGCCAGAGAAACACCTGCCAGGACTCAGAAGCCAGAACCCCAGAAGCCAGACAAGAAGACCGAGGTGGGGGAGTGAGTCAGCAGCACCACTTTGGTTTCTGGGAATGAGATCTGGGAGAGGCCTGGCCAGGAGGTCCCAGGACGCCTGAGAGAGCAGTGTCAGCTGAGTGGTGGGGATGGAAGCCAGATGACATGGCAGATAAAGCAGCAGCAGGAATTACAGGGGAGTGAGAGTGGGCTCAGCAGGGAGAGGGCCTGACGGGGCTTCCTGTTATCAAGGCAAGATGGTTTTCATTTCTTTCCTTGGGAGCACATGTTCCAGAGGACACAATATGGTGGACAGAATCTTTGGGATGCCATGAGTTTGTCACTGAGATGACCTACCTGAACTTTAATTCGTTTCATACATTCTGGTGACTCCATCTCTTTGTCAGTCATGGTAGAGGGTTTAATCAAATAGCACAGCATCAATTCCTATTGAGAAATGAAGAAAATTTCCACATCCCACACAATAATAATATAAATGTGGGTGCAGGAAATGCAGGTAGTCTCCATTTCCTCCCACTGTGTATTCTTGGAAACTCACAAAGCACATTGGTTTCCTCCTAGGAACGTGACTGGGCCCAAGATCTAGATTAAGGACCTGCCATTTAGTCATTGTTGACATGGCAAGAAAATGCAAATAAAGCAAACATATGGATTATAAACACAGCATTTAAAATATTAAATATATGCTACAAGTTCCATAAAATGGGTATAAAAATACTAGAAACATTCCCTATTTCTAAAAGACAGAGCTACTTTTTATAGGCCACGCATAAGCAACTTAACCTGTACTCATGGCAGTTGCCACCTGGCTTCTAATGGACCCTCTGGCGCCCCCCTCCCACTGTCCCTCCAGCAGCACTGAGGCAGAGTCGGGGAGGGGTCACAATCCGTGTTCAGTTAGCAAACTGTTCAATAACAGAGAACACACAAAGCTTTCATCCTTAGTAGTCCTGGTGTAAGATGAAATTTCCCTCCTATCCTGATGGCAGAACGCAGCGAACACAAGCCAGGCAGTCAGACGACTCTGGGTTTGAACCCCAATTCTGCATATAAGCTGCATGATCTTGGGTTTGTCACTCGCCATCTCTGACTCTGATTCCTCACCCTTAGGGATGAGGATAACAACAGGGTGGTGAGAAAACATGAACACTGCTTAGCCATAAATATTAATATCCTTCCTCTCTCCTCAAGAGATCTGCTAGCTCTGAAAAGAAATTTATCCATGTTTTGACTCCCTTGTGAATGTGTGTGAATTTTGAGCATGTGCTGATGGCACCCCTGGGAAGGAAGGCAAGGCCCACCTACATCAATCACTACAGGAAACTCTGAAGCTCAGTTCTTGGAGCTCAGCACCAGTGGGTGATGGCAGGGAATGTGAGAGGACGTCAGCTTTTAGCTCCGTCTCTGAGAACCTCACTGGAAGTGTGAAGTTCCTACAGATGACTTTTATGATTCCACTACATTTAAGAAAAAAAAAAAAAACCAACTAACCATATAAGTGACACGTGAATGCCTAAGTTGATGTTACCTTGGAGACGTTAACTGAAACTCTGCTCAAGGCAGCCAGTGACCTCCAACTGAAAGGTCTGCGAAGAGAGCCCTCAAAATGGTCATCGACTAATTCGACAATGACGGAGTAACTGGAAGACACATAGAGGGCATCGTGAAAATAAAAGGCATGAAATCAACCTCCTTAAAAAGAATAATGCTTGTTCTACCAAGAACAAAGATACAGAAAATAAAACATACATCGTCTAATCCTAAATGCTCCTGAAACATTATTAGGCAAAGTATTAATGAAAAACACTTACTTTACATTACAAACTTTAGGCTCATCTCAACACTGACTAGGAGAGAACGGAAATATTTCTTCCAAAAAGAAAACCATGAATTCACTCAACTGTTTAGATACTAACACTCACTGATATTAAGATGAACAATTATTGCATAGATTAACTCAATGCGTAACACTACAACACATTTATCATAACCTATTTATTATTTTACATATAGTGCAACAATGTTAGTGTATACGGCACAGATTTAGAGCATCTATTCCTAATAGGTCGAGAGAAACATGATTGTAATAGTTTCTGTGACACTGAAAATTACACTGGAGGTCAGAAATTTCCTCCTGTCGCTTTAAGCCATAAACTTATTTAAAAATCACTCCAAACCTTGCATGGTAAAATGGAGGGCCTTTTCGATACAACACTGCAAAGAAAAAGAAAGAAAATGTATAACCACTTGAAATCATAATCTTATTACTGACATTTTCTCTTCTCCAAAGAGACATAAAAACCTAATTATCTGTATATGGGTAATCTGCAATATGCCCTGTGGTCTATTTTTAAAACCCAAATTGTTTCTTCCCCTGGAACAAAATGCCATTAGTAAAGCAAATCTGTGGCCAGGATCCTAACAATTTTATCTCACCCTCCCCCCATAAATGAAATCCAAATTCAAATACAAGTGATTTTGGTCTTGCCTCTTATCTTACACTCTTCCAGAGGGAGAGTGTGAAATTATGTCAAACATGTGAAGTACACATAATGTGGACCAACACTTTGTTATTAATTTCAAACCAAAGTAATTCAGTGTCTGAGCTACTCCAGCCAGGTATAAGCTGCCTTGAGTCTTGGTGCTGGAGATGAGTAAGGATCATCACTATTTTTAAGAAATTCAGTCGGGTGGGGAAAGCAGTCACATAACCACGCAGGCCATTTGGAGATCAGTCTGCCCTACTAATTCAATCTGTGAAGGTCAAAAGCCAGTGCCCACAAGAGCCTGGGGCAAGGGCTCTGCCGCTCGGACTCTGCAACTGCATAGGGAACCCTTCAGAGGCACAACGTCTGTGGCAGGGAGTGGCTGCTTATCAAACTCTTTCCCTTTCTTTCCAGGCACATGGCTAGATGATGTCTCTTAGTCTCCCAAGCAGACAGGCTGGCCCATAAAACCCCGCCATGTACCGAGTCTGCACTTATTCCTCTTTGAAGATGACCTTGAAAGCCATGTGGTGAAGACCAGAAAGCCACAAGGAAGAAGGCTGGGCTCCTGAAGCACCTTTGGGAGTTGATCTGCTCACCATTCAGAGATACCAGTTTTCAGATTTCACACGAAAAATTAACTTCTGTTGTTAAGCCTCTGAGATTTGGGGTTTATATGTAACTACAGCTGTAAGAATTACCTTTACTAATACACAATTACATCTGTAAGCTTGTGGCTGTCCCCAGTGCAAAATCAATGCAGAAAAGCTTTTTATCCTTTGAAGAACTGATAGAATTTTCCTTTTTGGCCATACCAGTACTGTAGCTCTAGGCTCAGCAAGCTCAGAAAAACCTGATAGCATGAGTAGTACCCTTGTAGGCCCATGGACAATAAAGCACCCCCTCACCTGGACTACATTTTCTAGGGTCATGTTTCCTTTTTATTATACTTCCTATTTAAATTATATTTAAAGGATTTGGCAAGTCAGCTCAAATTCACTGCATAAGGGCACAAATTTAAATAAATACGCCAACATACAATCCTCAACTTTTTGAGATGTGGTGTAGTGGAAGGAAACCACCTACTGGAATGAACTTGAATTCAGGAGTTTTGTTTCCTGCCCGGTTTCTGCCACTCATGGCTGTGTGACTTCAAGCAAGTTACTAACATCCCTGAGCCTCATTTTCCAAAATTACAAAATGAAGAACAAGGGGAAATTGAGATCTTTTCTAGCACTTCAATACCATTATTTATGATCAGGCAAACATCTGTGATGTGCATCTGGAACACTGGAACATTACACAGCTGGAAAGCAGCTTCCAACCACAAGTCGGGTCATTTCAGATGACTGATGATAGCGGTATAGCTCAGAAGTTAAAAGCATGAACATAGAATCAGACCCAAGTTCAAGTCAAGACCACATGAAGATGTCTTGTGTTTCAATCTCCTTATACTGAAATCTGGGGGTAGTAATTGAAGATAGAGGTGTTGGCACAGTGGATGGCATAAGGTGAGGGTCCAGAATGTTACCTAGGATAGTAATCCTAATGATGACAGTGTATTCAGAGTTAAAGATAAAATCGTTTTACAAAATGCCTCTCAAGCAGAAAGATGAAAACTTCTGAAGTCTTAAGAAATCCCAGGTATTCAAAAATAAAGTCTGAAAGAATGGGGTAAAGAAGAGAAAGCTCCTTCTTATAAATGAAAGCCAGACAATGGCATGTGGAAGGAATGACAGAATTAGAAAAGGATTAGGGCAATAATTAATTTGGGCAACTGTCATAATTATTGGAGACACAGATATGCTCAGTCTCATCCTACATATTACTTGTTAATTACAAAAGGAAATATGCAATTTTACAACAGACATCTGAAATGGTCACTTTAGCCAAGTAATCAAACTTAGTATCATCAACAGTGGGACAGCCTGACGTTAAGTACCTCCTGATGGGGCATAATACACACAACACCTATGCACACAAAAGAATGTGCACGAGGGAACAACTACACATATCTAGAATGTGGAATATCCTCTAGGACTCTTCAAAAATTCAGTATCATGAAAAACAAACAAGGTAGAGAAACTGTTACAGATAAAAAAAAGCTAAACAGGCTGTGGTGGGGTGAATGGAGCCCCCAAAAGATACATCCATGTCCCAATCCCTGGAATCATTGAGGATGGCCTCTTTTGGAAAAGGCTCTTAGCAGAGACTGGAGTGATGTAACCATAATGCAAGGGATACCCGGTGCCACTAGCAGCTGAAGAGGCAAGAGATTGATGTCCCCTACCGCCCAGCAGACTTCCGGCCTCCAGAGCTGTGAAGAGCGGTGAGAGAATGAATTTCTGTTGTTTTAAACCCTCCAGTTTGTGGTAATTTCTTATGGCAGCCCTAGCAAAATAAAAGAGAAACATACAACACCAGATAGGATACATGCATTGTGACTAGAGCCTGTATTAAAACAACAACAACAAAATCCCCATAGCTGCAGAAGACATTGTGGGGACAAGAGGGAAATTTCAATTTTCTGGTATTTTGACGATACTGAAAGTTCTGACTTCTCTCAGGTATGGCATGGTATTATAGTTATGGAGGAGAATGTCTCTATTTTTATGAGTTGCATGCAGCAATACTATGCATTGTGTGTGCAGATGTGGAAAATCTTAACAAAAATATTTAAAAAGTTTGACTAGAAAAATAAGCCAAGAGAGTGGTTTAGGAAAGAACCAAGACGTGGGAAGAAGGCACAGCTCTTTACGATGAGTACAGGGGAGCTGTTTCGATGCCTCTCCCTGGAGGCAGAACCAGTTACCAGCCTCTGAGCTGGGCGCCGTGAATAGGGAGGGCTCCTTCGGGCTCTGGGAACCCTGTACTCCGCTGGCTTCTAATGGCTCCCATCACTCCACTTGTCTTGCGACTTCTAATTCGCAGGCTGCTGTGAAATTACATGACCAAACTGAGTCAATGCAAATCCAAAACTGGAGTGTGTGGGAAGGCGGCTTAGGAGTAACTGGATCTTAGGTCACATCAACCAGTAGCAGCACATGTCAGAAAAAAATATACACCTAGAGTTGGTTTTCAGCTTTCTGGCTGGTGACAGCAGTTTGGTGTGGTGGAAGTACACAGACCTTGGACCCAGACAGAGCAAACCTCCATATTTACTTGCTGTGGGACCCTCGACAACTTCCCTGACCTTTCTAAACCATAATTTCCTCAGCGTCTTATAAAAGGAGGCGAATGCCGTATGTCTCACAGGAGTATTAAGACCAAATAAGATGAGGGAAGAAAAGCACCAAGGCAAGGCGCCAGGTCACAGTAAGAGCCAGAGGCTGGGGGAGCTTTTGGGTGGGGAATGTAAGGAAAGGCTCCCACTTGGTTTCTAATCTGGTTTTCACCAGTGGGTGATCAAGGTCAAGTAGTTCGGCAGTTGCACTCAATTTGAGATCCATATCATTGCAGTTGCACTCAATTTGAGATCCATATCATTTTTTCCGAGTACTGCTCCTGGAATGAAAAGTGATTCATAAGATTTATTCAAGGGAAGAGTTTCCCTGATAAGATGTGAATTTCATAATGGCCCTTTGTCATGGGTCATTACCTCTATAAGCAGAAACAATGGTTAAGAGGGGATGCCCTGGGCTTAACCTGTGTTGACAGTTCTAGGGTATGTGTGATTAGATCACCGACCCTCAAAATTAAAATAATATTATTGTTAAAAAGCAGCAAGCACCAAGCAGCTGTGCCCAGAGAAGAGGAAAAGTTTAGGAAGCTGATCCTCTTTTTTTTTTTTTTTTTTAAAGATTTTATTTTTAAGTAATCTCTGCACCCACCATGGGGTTTCAACTTACAACCCTGAGATCAAGAGTTGCATGCTCCACAGACTAAGCCAGCCAGGCGCCCCAGGAAGCTGTTCCTCTTATCCCAGGCTAGCACTGCTTGTGAACCCCTGCTAAAGCAGGAAATATGAAGACACCCCTCATGTTGCTGCTGGGCCAGAGACCTAATCTCACATTAATTATACAAGCAGCTAGAAGTACATGATACGACCCAGCTGTGGCAAAGACCTCCAGAGAGTTGGGAAAGAACAGTTGTTTTATTTCTTAAAAAAAACAAAACAAAACAAAACAAAACAACCTGTCTGTCCTTTCAACCATCCCTATAAGGAGGTTTATCTTAAAGAAGACTCTTCATCCACAAATGTGGCTTAGCACTGAAAATACATGAGATGAGGTATGCTTAGAAGGCACTCAACAAAGGCCCCTTTCCCCTGCAATTTTTAATTCATTTTTTGTAAAGAAGACGGTGTTATCCATGTTATATGACGAGCAAAAGGATACTCAGAGAGATGAAGTAACTTGCCTGAGGTCACCCAGCAAAGAGGTAGAGCTGGCTGGGAACCCAAAGAGCTCTCTTCACTAGCTCCACGCCACCTCTGAAAGTATCCCTGCAGCCTTGCTGACTGGAAAATTCTTTTTTTTTTTTTTTTAAAGATTTTATTTATTTATTCAACAGAGATAGAGACAGCCAATGAGAGAGGGAACACAGGCAGGGGGAGTGGGAGAGGAAGAAGCAGGCTCATAGCAGAGGAGCCTGATGTGGGGGCTCGATCCCACAACGCCGGGATCACGCCCTGAGCCGAAGGCAGACGCCCAACCGCTGTGCCACCCAGGCGCCCCTGACTGGAAAATTCTAACTCAAGTTTCACCCATACAACGAGAAAGCTGAAGACCTGCCAACCGTTTGCACCAAACGGCTATTCTTACAGGAGTATGAAAAGAAGAACAGGGTGGGAAGCCAATGAAGGAAAATGAAACAGGCACATAACTTACTTAAACATTGTGAACTGTGGCCAACACAATTATGTGGAAACCTAGCAAACTAATCTCAAGCTAATCCTGATTGTTTGTGTGCTAACCCTGAGTTAGCATACCTGTCCCTGAAATGCAGGCATGGAAAAAACAAAAGAAACCATTTATCTCAGAGGGATAGGAAATCCTTAACCTTTATTTTGGACTGCTGACACCCTTCCCATTTGAGAATTTAATGAAGGTGTGGACTCCTGACCCAGAGAAACACACCAATCTACAAACACAGTATTTTATGCTGGGGTCTCCTGAAGACTCTCCTATGATTTCAGGTTAAGCACAATCTTAGAGCAAAGATTTAAAAGATTGAATTGGCTTTGTGTATTAAAAAAAAGGCTCAAAACACATGAAACAAGCATATGACACAGTTCACAAGACCTCAAGGGCCATGACTTCTCAAATATCTTGACATTTTTGTTTGAGCCTCACAATTCTGAAAACATCCAGGAAGCACCCTCACTTAGCAGATGTGGACAATGAGTCTGAGGGACTTAGCAGTGACATGGAGTGCTGAGAGGGACCCCAGGATCTACGTCCACTCATCCGGGCCTGTGGCTTTGAGAGCTGCTTACATGACAATTCCAAATTTATATCTGAAGGCTCTCCTGTGCTCTAGAATCATCTCTCTTCATAATATCTCCACTGGACTTACTTAATATGTCCAAAATACAGGTATGCAGGTGTTATCCCTGATTCCTCTTAAATGAAATTTCAACATCCATTCTGTCTTCAGAGCTAGTTGGGCTCAGCTTTCCTAACTAAGTCTGTCTGCTTCATTTTTGTCCCTGGCCCACCCTGCAGTCTATTAGTAACAGAGCAGACAGAGGGTCCTGTTCGTTTTAAGTCACTTCTTTGTTCAAAATCTCCCAAGACTTCCAATCACCAGAACAACAAGCAGGCCCTACATGCTCTGCATCAGGCTGACTTGCAGACATCACCTCATGTCACTCTCCCCCTGGGATCTCCAAGTTCTAAACACACTATCTTAATGCTGTTCCTGAGACTTCCCTGCCTCAGAGTCTTTGTACTTGCTGTTCACTTTGTGCCTACTTTGTTCTTCACTCTTCCCTGGGATCTCTAAGTTCTAGACATCCTGTCTTTATGTTGTTCCTGAGACTGACTGAGTTCATCCCTGCCTCAGGGCCTTTGCGTTTGCTGTTCACTTTGTGCCTACCATGTTCTTCCCCAGATTCCCAAGTGACCTGTTCCCTCGCTGTGGTCACATTTTTGTTTGTGGTCACATCTTTTCAGAATCTTTTCCTAACTAACTTTCTTTACTCCCTATCCCTTTTTCCTGTTTTTTCTTAGTATTTAATAGTCCCTGAAATTACATTATATATTTACTTATTTGCTGATTCATCTCCCCAGCCAGAAACACAAGCAGCTCCATCAAGGCAGCTTTGTGTTTGTGTCATTCACCTCTGTATTCCTGGCACCTAAGATGACCTGGCCCACAGGAGTCTCTCAGTAATTCTCTGTTGAATGAAGTGCCCATCTGGTCCAGAATCCTTACTTATTAAGATAAGAACAGGCAGTTTCTAAGAGCCTGGGCTCCAGAATTCAAAGTCCAGCTCTGTTAAGTTGCTGGCTCTGGAAACTATTAGGGGCAAATGACCCATTCTCTCACAATTGCAATCTCCCCATCAGAAAAAGATTAGAATAATAAGAGTATCCATTGTATAGAATTGCTTTAGGAATTAAATGAGATAATGAATTTTAAAATGCTTGACACATAGTAAGTGCTCAACAAAGGATGGCTGGGATTATTACAATTGTATGATTATTCTCATTTGCCAGATGAGGCAATTGAGGCGTAGAGGGTAAGGGACTGCCCTATATCACACAATCACATGGCTAATGAGAGGAGGGGAGTGGGGGCTGTAAACTCTTTTCTCAGATTACAAAGGAGAGGAGAGGAAAATTTGAATACCTGGGGCTATAGGCTTCTATCTCCAGGCTTTCCCCTTAGACTTCCTTTTCACTCCTGGACAAACCCTCCACCCCAACCCAAATAATCTAAGCCAAAATGAAGACATTATCTTAGAAAAAAATCAGCAACAGCACACATTACCAATTCAGTTTTCACCCTGGGATCTGCTGCAAACGCTGGTGTGAGAACCAGCATTCTACCGAGTCAAGAATTACTTACGTAAATCTGTTCCATACTTAAGTCCCACTTTGGGCACCCAGCCCTTGCTCCGGAAGTAATGGTATGCCATGTACGTAGTCCTGAATGTGGGCTGAACTACAGTGAAAGCTTTCCAGAGCTTCATGACTGTTAAAGGCTCCTAATGTTGGTGAAAGGAAAAAAGGGCATTATTATGTATGTATTCGCTCATCATTCAGCCAGTGAACTGACATCTATACCAGGTGTGGAGCTGAAGGAGTAAACACACACAGCGCCCGTGACAGAGGGACTTAACAGAGGATCTAGGCCTGTACTGTCCAGTGTGGTAGCACCAGACATGGGCCAGAAGGGAGATGTGCCTCAAGTAGAAAATACACACTGAATTTCAAAAGACTTGATAAGAAAACAAGACTGGTATGTTAAGTTAAAGAAACTCTGTAAATAATATGACTTTTTGTCTTTTAAACCCTTTCACCTGGCTATCAGAAAATTTAAAATGATGCACGTGGCTCCTGTCTGAGGCTTATATTCACTTCTATTAGAAAGTGCTGCTCTGGGAAAGGCTGCCCTGCAACAGCAACGTCTGAGATGAGGAGGAAGTAGCCAAGTGGAAGGGAACGGTGTGGGGCGGGGGGAACCTAGGGCTGCACAAGAACATTCCGGGCACAGGAACAAGCATGTGCCGGGTGCTCGAGTGTGACAAGTCCGCCAGAGCCGGAAGGCAGCATGTTCCAAACACTTCACAGACCCAAGCGAGTAGCTACTGTGTCAGGCCACATTCAGAAAAACCAAAACATAACTTTGTGAAAGCTTAAAAAAAAGGATGCCCCATTTAGTCTTTGAAACTAGAGAATTTATCTCACGGCACAAATGAATTCTCCAACTGCTTCAAAGAGAATTTTGTTTCTAAAGGAGGATATGAAGAGATGGAGAATGGCTTGGTTCAGAGAACGTTCAATTCTCTGGTTGGTTGAGGGCTCAGTCAATGAGACTTCCTCAGTTTGTCTCAGCCTGAGATTTTAAATCCATAAATATGAGCTAGAGTTTTTTTCTTCCTTTCTTCTTCTTCTTTTTAAAAAATTGTTCCTAAGGTAGAAACTCCATACATGTGTGGCCTTTAAATCCCAAAGCAAGGAAACACTCAGCCCCCCTGTAATAAGCAACAGTTTTGTAGGGAAGGCTGAACTTCCAACATGGAGAGCTCATCATGTTCCAGAGGCTGAGGATTCTACATAGCAGTGGAATATTCTCGTGAATTTCAGCTAAGGCCCAGGAGAGGAGGCAAGGTGGGCTAAGAATGGCCACCATTTGGGAGAATGAGTCACCCATCAGCCAACAGCTATTTTCAAACCAATGGAATACTCTTGAAAAGAATTTATATAATTAGAATTCGATGAATGATAAAATTATGTACTCCCAAGAACAGAACAAAATATGCTTTCTCTGTTCTATTTATTGTTCTGCTTACCTTTCTCTTTTTAATTCATTTGAATTATTTTAAATAGGTATTATATTCACATGGTCCAAATTCACAAAGCATAAAAACGTACAGTGAAGTCTCCCTTTCTACGTGTGTGCCCAGCCCCCCAAGGCCTCTACCAGAAGGTAAGCAATGGTATCAGCTTCTCGTGGGCCTTTCTTCTAAGGGAGGCAAGCTACAGTACAGAATCACAGGCTTTGGAGAAATCTTCACATAGCTTCAAGTATTAATTCTAACCAGACTAGCCGTGTGACCTCTGGTGAGTTAACCTACTTCCTCTGAACGTGTTACCTTATCTGTAGAATTCTTACCAGGCAGAGGCAAGGATTGGAAGTACCACCTGTAAGGTACCCAACATACAGCCTTTAACGAAGTAGGCACTGAACACTGGCAGTTTTAATTTTTAGTACTGTTTGGACACCTATTTCCTGATCATTATCTAAGATATTGCTCTTCTCCTAGTCTCTGGAAATGAAATTCAATCTGAAAGAGTCAAAGCTGGCTTCTGCCTTAATAATCCCAATTCAGGGGGTGCCTGGGTTGCTGAGTTGGTGAAGCATGTCACTCTTGATTTTGGCTCAGGTCATGATCTCAGGGTGGTGAGATCAAACCCCACATCAGGCTCCACACTCAGCATGGAGTCTGCTTGGGATTCTCTCTCTCCTTTCCCTCTCCCCTACCACCCCCGCCCCCGGCTCGCGCGTGCTCTCAAATAAATAAATACATACTTACATACAATTTTACCTCCCCTCCAAAAAAAAAGTAAGAAAAAAATCCCAATTCAGGGCCCAAAGCCTAAACTTAGAGAAAAAATTCAATTCCAATTTTGTTCAGTGAAAGCAGGTGCATTTGTATTACAGCAATACGAAAATTACTACAGCCTACTTTTAACACAAGGAAAATTGTAAGTGGATTTTATTTAAATATAACATCTTACCTTCTCATAGTAAATACTCAGACATCCCAGAGCATAGGCCAGGAAAAACGCCTAAGAACAGAGCAAGCAGGAAATGTTCATTAGAAACTGTCCCACATTCTTGAGAAATTATTTTACAGATTGATTTCTCTTTGCCTTAAGTACAAATTAATGTCCTTAAATCATCTTCAAAATGGTCACATATTTTTAATATAAATGGTTCATGCAAATTTCAAGGATTAAAAAAAATCTAAGAAAATATGAGTCATAAATTGATTAAAAATTAGTAAAAAACAACCATTTGTATATTTTCCATGTATTTTTTCCTTTAAAAAAACCACATAGCTAAACTGAAAAATGATGTAAATAGCTGTAATAATAGAAACCTTTCCTCATCAGATTTTCCTCTGTAAAATTAAATAACCATATTAAACTGAGAAAAAAAAATTTACAGAAAGAAATATATAGAAATTTGTGAAAAGTGGGCAGTGTAGATTTGGCTTGCATAACAAAACATGAGTTTCTCAGTCACCCTTGCTGTAATGTGATTTCCTATTAAGTAATCCCTATCTTTCCATGAACTTCAATTGTACAGTAACATGTTTTACTTGGATGGGGAGGCAGGAGGAAAAGCAAAGAAACTCAGCTGTAGTTGAGTAAAATCACACTTACATGGAAATAAAAATAGCCTTTAAAAAAAAAAGATTTTATTTATTTATTTGACAGAGAGAGAGAGAGACAAGGTACAAGCAGGGGGAGCGGCAGGCAGAGGGAAGAGGCTCCTTAGCAGGGAGCCTGATGCAGGGCTTGATGCCAGGACCCTGGGGCCACAACCTGAGCCAAAGGCAGATGCTTAACTGATGGACCCACCCAAGAGCCCCAACAGCTTTTTTTTAAGTTTACTTATTTATTTATTTTAGTAATCTCTACACTCAACACGGGGTTCCATCTCTCAACCCCGAAAACAAGAGTCACATACTTTACACCAACTAAGCCAGCCAGGCGCCCCAATTGCTTTCTGATAAAAAGACAACGCCAAACACTGCTACCACCAAACAGGCCCTGCTTTTCACTCTACTTGTAGAGGGGGTAGGATCTACGTTTACACCTGAACAGACTTATATGCAAGATTGGTATGCCACAGTGACTAAACGGTCGCTATCAGTAAAACCGGGGTACTTTCTTTAGAAATAGGAGGACGGAAGATTATAACCAAACGAAAACCATTCTGCTGCTGCCGTCACGTGGCACAGATGAGGCCCCTCTTATGTAGTGTGGCAACAGAGATGCGGTCCCCCACCCCGAGCCTGCATATTTCCATTCAACAGCATGGTGCCGAGGACCAGCGCTTACATACCTTGCTTCCTCACTGCCCCAGCACACAGGAACAAACCAGAAGAGGATTTAAGAAAGCATAGGCTATGGAAGTGTAGGGGGTTTCAAGAAGCGACGAGGTTCGTTGCGGAAACACCTGTGATCCCCAGGAATTGCCTGAATCCACCCACTGTCATTTTCTCCTGGCTAACTGATGGCAAGTCTCTTTACAGCAGTGGTTCTCAAAAGTGTGGTCTGGGAATCCTGGAGTCCTGGAGACCCTCTCCTTTCAGGAGGTCTCCAGGTCAAAACTACTTCATGATAGTAACACATTATTTGTGTTGTTCCTGCTCATTCTCTCCAGAAGCTCCAACACATGTGGTATCACAACAGACTGAATACAGAAGCAGATGTGGGCATCCAGCTGACTTCTATAAAGCCAGACCTTAAGGTGACTGGCATAAGTGAAAAACCGCCATTCTTCTCACTGAATTTGTTCTGTTTTGAAAGAATATAGTTATTTTTCATAACGTTTTATTTATGTTAACGTATAATGGATTTATCATTATCTTAAAATGAATTAAAGAGCAAATATTTAAATTTTTGTTTTAATTTACAATTTGGTAAACAGCGACAGATATAATCCACATAAAGATGTTCTTGGGGTCTTCGAGAATTTTTAAAATAGTAAAGTGGCTTGAGAACTACCACTTTAGTTTCACTCACATCTAAACCCAGAGCTTCTCTGAAGATGCAGGTGACCCCACTTCTCTGGGTCCCAGACACCTCTCCCTGCCGGAACTTCTCAAAGGCCTTTTTGCTCCGTGCATTCTCCACAGCAGCCATCTTTTTCCCATGTGAAGCTCACGCGGCTCCCATGACTAAAACCCTCCAGATGGCTTTATGGCACTTTGCTTCCCTGCCTCCAGTCCCTGTGAGATCTGACCACACTCTTTCTGGCCATGTTGGCTCCATGTCTGTCCCTGGACACACTAAGTGCGTTCCCGCTTTCAGCTTTGTAAGTGCTACTCCAGTATCTGGCACATTCTGCCCCAGACTCAAACGTCACTTCTTGGAGAGGTCTTCCCCTCCACCCTCGTTAAGCAACCCCCATCCTGATGATCTTCAGAACACTTTTGTCTGAAAACATCTTTCTTACATGCGTCTCTCCAACTCGAATGTAAACTCTGTGAGAGCAGAAACTCTGCCTGCTGTTCCCCTGGCCTGGAATGGGGTCTAGCACATGGCGTTTGCTCAGCGCTTGTGCTGAGAATCGACCCTGAGTTTAGGACAAAGCCAAAGTCACCAAGAGCAGGTCTCTGCAGGCCTGGCTCTCCAGCTCCTTTCTCCTCACATGGATGCTATATGCCTCACGGTCCCTCTCGGCTACTGGTGACAGACTTCCCAGGTGTCCTACAATCTTACTTTGACCTTTTGTCTTCCTGTGGCACACTACTAACACAAAGCACCAGTGTTTCTCAGATGCACACAGATGGTGGCCAGAAGGTGCCATGGAGGAGATGAACTTGGGTCCTCAAAGTGCTTCCCCTTTAGACTTCTCCCAGCCGTCACTTCTTGGTTGAGAATGGGGCGACAGGAGGATGAACTCTGGGATGTGGCAGAGCTGGGCTGAAATCTTCATTAACAGCTAGGCCCTTGGAAGTGTCACTTAAGCTCTCCTACCTCATCTACAAAACAGGGATGAAAAGGCCTCATTAAAGATTTAATGAGATTAAGTCTCATAAAAAATTTAAAGGCTATGCAAAGTACCTAACTGCTCAATACATTTTAGTTTCCTCTCCTTTTAAAAAACCATTTAGATACTGTAGCCTGGAAAAGTTCAAGCAACAGACTCCTGCTTGTTGTCTCTCAGAATTTAAGTTCTTCAGAAACTTTCCATTATCAGTAAACAAATGTTTCTCTAAGAACTGATGAAACCAATGCCTCATTAATATTTACTGGCCTAAAATAAATGGCTTTTATGAATGTACACAAACTGCTCACAAGCACTTATTACAGATGGAGTGGATCTTAATTCAACCGAGCTGGCTTTACTTAGAATTAAATCATCAGAAGACTGGGGAAGTCTGGGGAGGTAGGTGATTATGTCCCTTGAGATCTCATTACTAAGTTTTTACTATAAAAGCAAAGTGGAGGGAAGAGTTTAATGACGGTTTTAATGTCATCACTAAATCTAGTTAGGTCCCAAAGCATTCTAATGGAAAAACAGTTCTCAGTAACAGATCTCTAAGAGACAGATCTTTAAGTCAGCTGTGGTATTATCATTCCCAAGCCCCAGAGAGAACGGCTCTGAGTCACCACAGAAGGGCTGCCCGTGCTCCTGACGGACATTTATGGAAACACATTATAAACTGTACAAGTGGTGTACCATACACGGGTGATTCATTCAGAGGAAATCTGCCAAAACAGCCCTGAGAGGCAGAGCTAGGTTTAATTACACACTCTCTGAAAACTGCGACACCTCTCTGGAATGTCCTCAGGAACCGAGGAGCTTCCAAGAATGCAGAGCAACCTTTACTCTTGTCTTTCTTCAGGGAGTGTCTGGGAGAGAGAAGCAGACAGCGACACCTGACACCTTTTTTTGTCGGTAAAAAGCACTCATGGAACACAACTGGTCACCTACTGAACAGTGAGGCTGACACCTAATGCTCTCTGCCTATGGCTGCCGCCTCCCAGAGCTGAGATACTGGCCGGCTCCTCCTGGCCTCAGCCCTCCAGCCCTCCAGCCCACCCTCCTACTGACGCCAGTTGCAGTACCTGCCCTTCCCTGACATAGCCGCCCGCGGTGCGCCAGTGCCGCCAGGTAGATACTTGTAGATGTGCCCTCCACGATCTAGCCCTCCTGTGTTGCCATGCAGGGCTGAGCTGCAGGAAAGAGCCTATGTTGTCCAGTGTCCAACTGGCAATCCCCTATTTATCTTTTAACATCCACAGATACAACCGACTCTGTGAAGTCTTCCCAGCTAGCTCACGTCCCTTTGGACCCCACCAGTTTCTGTGCAAATTCCACAGGTTGTATGCATCCATTTAACAAATAATTATTAAGCACCTAATAGATGTCAGACACTGGGTACAAGGATACTAGAGGTGCAACACTGGCACGATCCACAGACCACATGGAATGTAATTATTTCTGGGCTATCTAGACCAGAGCCATATTCTGTTTATTTCTGTATTGTTAGTACTTAGCCCAGTGCCTGGCACAGAGTAAGAACTCAGTGAACATTTTTGCAAAATATTGATTACAAAAGAAAAGGTTCCAACTAACTACTTAATAGCTTCTACAAGTAATTTAATAATGATGATAACAAAAAGAACAGGCACTAACACTTACTGTTTCCTATGCATCAGGCACTGTGCTGAGCCCATTACATGGGATAGTTAATTCCCAGAACATCTTATGAACAAGGTGTTGTGTAACCCTCACTATACAGAGAAGAAATTAAGGCCAGAGAGCTCAAGCACCTAGAGAAGGGGTATCTACAGTGTTGTCCAGCAGCACTTCCTATGATGACGATGGTCTACACCTGTGCTGTCCAATACGGTCACCACTATCCACCTGCGGCTGCTGAGTGTTTGAAATTTAGCTGGTACAACTGAGAAACAGAATCCTGAATTTTGCTCAATTTTAGTTAGTTTAAATTAAATAGTCACACGTGGCTACTGGCTGCTGTCTTTGACAACAGACTCAGCTATCTCATTTGTAAAACTAGGAGATGTAGTAAATAATTCCAAACATCCTTTCCTGGTCCCACAGTCTGTTCTTTGTACGTTTGGCCTCACTGCAAGGAAGGAAGTACAGACAAGGAAATCCAGAGAACACGGAGACACAACTACTACTCTGTGGACTCGCCCATGAAGTCACCAATGTGGCTGCACTCAACAGGCACTTCCTGAGACCCACACCTACACCAGGAACCGTGCTAGATACTGCAGGGGCTATCCACAACAAGCAGGAGCGTTCCTGGACAGGAGGCACACGACACTGAGGAAGGAGCGCGATTCTCCAGGGAAGAAAGGACATTTCTGTGTACAGTTGTACAGTATAAACAGAAGCAAAGAAGGAGGGACTGAAAGCATGAACACAGGATACAGGAACTCTAAATCAGAGGGAAAATTTATGATGCAGTTTTTAGAAAGTCACTTTTAGCTAACTTTTAGGAATGTAGCTATTATATTAAAAGAACATGTATTAGTAATTCTGCAGAAGGAAATACCTAGAATCCATTTATGTAATTAGCAGCCATGACATGACTTGAAGCACGCATCATAGCTTACTAAAAGCTGGTGAAACTTCACGAATGTACTAAAAACCACGAACTGTATACTTTAAATGGGTGAATAGTATGGTATATAAACTGTATCTCATGATATAGGAAGGCCCCCTGAAATCTTAGGCTTTGATGAAATGAAGGCTAAGGAGTGAAATTTAGGCAGGCCTACTTTGGAAGCTGCCTATGGTCATTTCAATACCGATTTGTAATGTTCAGTTACTGCATACTCAGTTACTGAATCACATACAGAACTGCACTTACACGTGGACCGCACTACAGGTTGCCCGGGCCCTGAGAGCAAGAGCTGAAAAGGTAACATGCAGGAAACATACCTCTTCTAGGCTAAGTTGCAAATACTCCAAGATCCTATATGGATTTCTCCTGCATACTAATCTCTTTTTTGGTGCCAACTGAAAAGAAATAAAATACATACAGGAGAAATGGAAACACTACATATTACATAGAGCAGATTGCATTTTAAAACATTTTTCTTACAAATTTCACAAATTCACATTTATTGGATTAATACTGTTAAAAATACATTTTTTTATTATTAGGTGGAAAAAGAAGTTTTAGGTTTTTACTATTAACATTTTGATTTATTTCCTTTCTATGTTCCCCATGAATTTTTCCCACAGTTGTGATCCTTTTGTGGGTTGAATTTACGTATTTCTTTCACCTCGCAAGTGTGGGCTTAGCTTCTTTATCAGGTTTCATAAACCCCATTCCAAAGGCTAGATAAGATTTCTTCAAGCAGCTGTTTCACAAACTACTTGGCCATTGGATTTGCTCATTTTTAGCTAGTACAGGTAATTCTAGGGCAACTGTCTGACGGCATCCCTCAGTGGAGCGGCTCTTGATCTTCCCAGTGCTTCTCCTGTGCGGACTGACCTCAGTACCCGGGACTGCCTGCACTACAGCGACACTCAACGCTATGTGTAATTACCACAGCACTGCTTTTTCTCCCACCCAAGGGAAAGAATATTATTACACATGCTTTAATTTACACATTTTTTTAAAGTTAAGTTATTCACAAACTTTGAGGTTTTCGTAGAAATAGCCCTCATAGCTACCAAGTCACCAGGGCTGGGACCCAGTGCCCGTTGGTTCCCCCAGAGCGTCTCAACACCTCTCAAACACCCTGGGCACTTAATACGGGCATACTACCAGTTCTCAGTAAGGGACATCCTGGTTAGCCCACATCTGCTATGGGCCAGAAACAGATGGCTTTGGAGGAAGTGAGTGATTTTCTTCTTCAGTTGATCCTTGAACAACACAGGGGTTAGGGGTGCTGACTTCTTGCCAAAGAAAATCTGTGTATAATTCTGACTCCCCCAAAACTTAACTCCTAGTAGCCTACTATTCACTGGAAGCCTTACCAACAACATAAACAGCTGATTATCGCATAGTCTATATAAGTATTAGATGCTATACTCTTACAATAACGTAAACTAGAGAAAAAATGTTATTAAGAAAATGCTATGGCAGAGAAAACACACTTACAGTATTGTACTGTATTTATCCAAAAAAAAAAAAAAAAAACCCAAACAAAAACCCCCCCCAAAAAACCTGAACACCAATCTGTGTATAAGTGGATCTGTGCAGTCTGAATCCCTGTTGTTCAAGGGTCGGCTATACTTACCTCTTCACTTGGGGCACATTCCTTCTCACTCACATCATACACATCTTCCTCCACCAGCACGTACTCATCACCAGGCCCCCTCTCTCTGGCACAGAGGAGACCCGCTTGCTGGCTCCTGGCCCCAGGCTGAGTGTCAGGCAGGGGGAGGAGAACATCTGCTTTGCCACAAGGAACTCGGGACAGGGGGCGGTGCTGGAGGGTGGCAACCTCTACCACAGGTTCATCCAAGCCGTTTGGAGGGAGTGGCTCAGGCCCAGCACCCTCCTGCAGGCGGTCTGATGGCTTGCTGGGACCCTCCGTGTCAAATGACTTTCCTGCGTCTCCATTCATCACAGAAAGTTCCTCTCTATCTGCGGCACTTTCCATTTTGGAAACCGTTTCAGAGTTCAGCTCATCATGCCATTGAACTTCTTCATTCCTTCTTACACCAGGATGCTCAAGTGGTTTTGTGTAATCCCGGAGGATTCTCTGCACTGTACCCTCCTCCTGCCCCTGTCTTCGCATGAGCTCTGCGGCCCATTCTACACTATGCTGATACCTGCAAGATGGAAATCCTGTCAGTAACACTTGAATTTCAACACTCAAAACACAACAGAGCATGCAGAAAAGATGGGGCGGTAGTATGCCAAAGGGTTTATAGCAGTTTTTCTCAGCAGTGGGCTATAGGTCAATGTTTTCTTTATACTTTGTGTTTTCTGTTCTTCAATAAGCGTGTGTTACTTTTGTCTTTATTATTAGAGCTTCATTTAATTTTCTTATTTTGAAAAAAAAACTTGACCCCAGTTTGACAAAGCATGAATATTTATGTAATTTAAAACTGGCAGACCAAATGATTGAAGTAAGTACAAAGAGAATATGGCCATCTTCTGTCAGGATTTCTTTTACATTAGTCTCAATTTTGGATATCACAACATTTTCAGAAAAATATCCTGCTTGTAGTATACACAGCCTTTGCTCTGTATTGGAATGCAAAACGAGAATTTCAATAAATATTTTTCACGGTACCTACTAAGGTCTCCACTGTATATGGCAAGAAAGGATTACGTGCTGTACATATGGCCAAGCATCCTAGCAGAAGGGCCCTTTTTCTCATAATAATTTTTGAAGTACAGTTTGATGAGGAATATCTGCTTCGTTCTTCAAATGTAAAGGCAACCCCTGAACACTTCCCAAGTTACAAAAAAGTCACAGGTAAGACAACGGGGTTCTGCCCCAGTGAGACGTCATGGCCTGATGACGCCGCTGGGATGCGTCCATGCGGGTCAGGATGCCATATGGAAATTTCATCAGCGGGAGAGCTAAAGGCAATGCAAAACTCAAGTACTTTTTGCATCTACCTACAACTGCTGGACTGGAAAGCACCTAAGATGGCACAGAGGTAATTTTACTCATCACTTTGAGTATTTTGCTGTGTGTGGATGACTGAATACGTCATAGTTTATCAACTGTAACACCTCACACGTTATCGAAAAAGAAAGCTGGCCTCTGCTATATTTAAGATTTGTGGCTGCTTAACCCTGATTCCTCAGAAGACTCTTCAAGCTGTCCACATCCCGTCTATCCTATATAGGGATGAGTACGCCTTCCTAAATATTGGGAACTGTATCTTAGATTTTTTAAAAATTTTTATTTATTTATTTTAAAGATTTTATTTATTTGAGAGAGGGAGAGAGAGATAGCGAGACAGAGAGCATGAACAGGGGGCAGAGGGAGAAGCAGGCTCCTCACTGAGCAGGGAGCCTGATATGGGGCTTGATCCCAGGACCCTGGGATCATGACCTGAGCTGAAGGCAGACGCTTAACAGACTGAGCCACCCAGGTGCCCCTGTATCTTGGATTTAAAGAGTAAAACCTGCCAAGGCTACTCTCACACCTAAGAAGCAGGGTAGACACCATGACTGTAAGCATGAACATCAGCCTGACTCTTTGACTTGTAACTACATGACAAGGACAGTTACTTAACTTCTTTGTGCCTGTTCCTCCACCCGTAAGTTGGGGTAATGGCACTACTACTGCACAAAGGGGTTATGTATTACTTTTAATAATCAGAATAAAAAATGTAGCTGCTCATACAATGGCAGGGTGTCTTCTCTGGCCACTGTTGCATACGGTTGAAAGAACTTTTGTTTGAGAGATCTAAAAAGAATCTTTGCTCTTCACACCACCTACAGCACTGGCTTTATAGGCTTCATGCTACGAATCTCCTTTATTTGAACACAAATTTTTGTGTCAATATATGTTTCTGGGGAAGGGATCCCCAACTTTCATCAAATTCTTTCACTCAAAATATGTGAAAGAACCACTGAATGAAAGGTTCAACAATTGCCCCTTTGAGCAAAAGACCTGGAACTGAGAGAGAGAAAGAGCACACACACGCCACTGCTCTGCTCTCTGCAATAGGGTGGTCAAGGCAGACAGGAATTCAAACTTTCATTCCATCGTGTTCTTGTACTAGCTACATGACCCCCATGAGGCTCAGTTCCTCATCTGTAAACCAGGAGTAACTGTACTGACATCATGGAGCTGTTGCAAGGATACAAGGAGACAAGAGGTGGACAATGCTCGGCACACAGTAAGTACTCTGTAAACATTTATTACTATAGGATTGTGGGCTTTTTAGGGGGAGACTTAGAAATAAAATCATTTTGTCTCATACATACTACATAACAAAATATAAATAACATTTTTAATGAATGGAAGTGTACACCTTAATTAACTGCTCTCTGAGAGCAAGGGCAGTCATGTGGGGACAAGCGCGGCACCAGATCTGGGTTCTGGAGTTGGCTCTTTCGTGTGACTCTGAGCTAAGCCACTTAGCATCCCTACACCTTTTTGCTCTTCTGCAAAAGGCCAGAATCACACCTGCATTCCTGCCTCATAATGACCTCAGATGTTCATTTTATGGAGCTCAAATGAGACAGTGGCCACAGAAGCATGTGGAAAAAAGCCTCTGAGCAAGACTGGTGATGAAAACAGCCAGATACACAAGTGACTAGACATATGGCATATGAGTCACAGAGCAGGTGTCCTCTCATTGGCTAACAATGCGTTAAAAAGCCAAGTCCTGCTGCGATTAACCCCAGACACTGCTGGAGAAGCAGCAGGAAGAGAAAAGTGAAAAGTAAAAGTCAGGAAACATAAGGGAGAGAGTGGCAGGGGAAAAGGTGGCAGCTATGATTAGAAGCAGCAATGAGACTGGTGAAAAGCAGACCCATCTTAGCACCACCAGACTACAGAACGGTGTAGCATCTGAATACGCCTCTGCTTCTTCTGTCTCTATGCCCTCGAACACCCCTCTCCCCACCTACTGATTAACACCTACCTATCATTGGAAGCTCACAGCAAAGCAGTTTTGAGTCAGTCTGCTTAGGTCCAAGTACTGCCCTTATGCAAGTTACGTAACCTCCTCTGGCTGTGTTTCCTCACCTGTCAGATAATAACAGGCGCCACCTCTAGGGGTGATGTGAGGGCTTTAGGATAGTCCACAAATGTGTTATCCGCACAGGACCTTGTCCATGGAATATGCCCAAGAAACGCCAGCATGTGCAACCACGTTATTGTTCTCACTATGTGTCAGTTCCTTGGAGGCTCTGGAGCTGAACTGGCTCGTCTGATATAATGAGATGGAAATGACTATGCCTACCTCAAAGGCTTCTTGAGAAGATGAACTGAGATGGTCAGGTAAAGCATCCGGACTGGTAACTGGCACTGTTGGAGCAACCAGTACCTGTTAGCTATGACGGTGATCGCAGTAACATCTCCCTATAATATTTACTACAGAAGAGTGCAATTGTTTGTTTACTTCTCTTCCTCTCCCACTAGCCTGTAAATCCCTCGAGAACAGGGACAAAATCCTGTCCCCCTGTTGTATCTGCAGCACCTACCCAACGCCTGATGCACAGACACCTGCAGGAAATGCTGGCTGAATACAGGACTACAAATGAGGGGAGAGCAGCCCCCCCTCACGGCTGGCCATTCAGGGACACAACCTATATACTTCAGTCCCCTAGGGCATCATCCAAGGGTCCGGACGCTCACATCCAGAGAGGATTACATAGAAGGTTCTCTTCACCCAAGGACAACTGTTGTTGGAAAACAGCCAATCAGAGTGAGTTCCCTTGAGAAAGGGATCAGAGTTTCAGAGGGAATAGTAAAGAAACAATTATAACAAGAACTTAAGCTGGAAAATTAATCTAAAAATATAAAAATGAGCCCATTTCTTTTATTTTTTATTATGTTAGTCACCATACAGTACATCCCTAGTTTTTGATGTAAAGTTCCATGATTCATTAGTTGTGTATAACACCCAGCACCATGCAATACATGCCCTCCTTAATACCCATCACCAGCCTATCCCATTCTCCCACCCCCTCCCCTCTGAAGCCCTCAGTTTGTTTCCCAGAGTCCATAGTCTCTCATGGTTCTTTTAATATAACAATTTAGATTGGTTTTTTTTTTTTTAAAGATTTTATTTATTTATTTTTTTAAGATTTTATCTCGACAGAGATAGAGACAGCCAGCGAGAGAGGGAACACAAGCAGGGGGAGTGGGAGAGGAAGAAGCAGGCTCATAGTAGAGGAGCCTGATGTGGGGCTCGATCCCATAACGCCGGGATCACACCCTGAGCTGAAGGCAGACACTTAACTGCTGTGCCACCCAGGCGTCCCAACAATTTAGATTATTTTAATTATCATGGCCAAATAATCAAGTACTGATGGGGGGCATAATTTTCTGACAGAACTGTCAGATGTGGTTAAGTCCTAACCCCTGGCACCTGTGAATGTGAACTTCTCTGGAAACAGGGTCTTTGCAGACGTAACCAAGTTAAGAAGAAGTCATACTGACTGGTTTCCTTATAGAAAGAGGAGGGAAATTTGGACAGAGACACAGACATACACAAGGGAGACCTCCATGTGATAATGGAGGGAGGGCCTAGAGAGGTGCATCTATAAGCCAAGGAATGCCAAAGATTGCTGGCTACCACCAGAGGCTCAGACCAGGCAATGCAAGATGGACGGATCCTCCCCCGGAGCCTTCTAAGCGAGCACAGCACTGCTGACACCTTGATTTTGGACTTCCGGTCTCCGAAGTATGAGACTAAATCTCTGCTCTTTTAAGCTACAGTAGCCTGAGGGAACTAATACAAGGATCGATAAAATGCTTGCAGTGTTATTACTGTAGAACTTACAAAGGGATAACCTCAGGCAGGTGACAATCTCCCCCATCCAGAACCTCACGTACTCAAACTGGCTTGACACCATGTCATACCCACTGCCAGCCCGATCAGGATGCAGTTCTGAGGGGCAGGCTTCTGCTCTGTTTCCGAGTCCCAGTGCTGACTGCAGCTTTACTGCAGCTACTCCTGCGATGGGGGCTCTGCCAGGTTCTCAGCAGGCCCCTCCCACAGACCAGAACCTACCCCCAAACCCAGCCTGTAGGTATAGCCGGAGCAGCCACTGAGATCTCCCTGGTGTCACTGCCCCCAGACACTCCTCTGGCCATGGGGTTACCGAGCACGTAACTGAATAGCAGCTGATTCTGCCAGTATGTGCTAGAAGCAAGATGAAAAACCATCAGGGGCTTCAATACTTTTAGAATGTGTACAGAAGAGCTGCACCTTGGGCTGCCCCTCAGGGCATCCTGCTCTCCGGGAACTAACAGTCTAACTCCAGGTGTATGATGGATGGCACAGCGAGGGGCACCAAGGCAGACCGTCTGGGAGCCCAAAGAACAACCCCAACCAAGGGAGGGTGGTGGTGATGAGAAAACCTCCAGGAGAGTGACATGTAAGCTGATCATGGGATGGGCAGTGACAGCCAGGCAGTGTGCGTGCTTGGGGGGTCAGGGAGGAAAGTTCCAGGAAATAGGAAAAGCATGAAGAAAAGCCAGAGGAAGGAACTGTGATAGTGTGAGAAGATGAGGAAGAGCCTCTGTGGAAGCCTTTCTTTCAGCCTGCAAGTGTAGAAAGAGGAAAGAGACAGGGCAGGAGGCCAGTTATAGACCTAAGTGTAAACATCTTAGCACTTAAAGACATACACATTAGAGGGTAACTGTTCACATTTTGGAAGGAATTCAAGTGGCAAAAGGTTTGACCTAGGATTATTTTAAAAAAAATAAACTTATTTGCATTGCAAATACGATTTGATCCACATTAAGTTCAGACGTAATTTTCAAGGACACATCTACTACCCTCCCCCCCGCCCAAAAAAGCATGACCTATCACATTGGAAACGGTTATCTACAAACAGATCTGATTTAAGCCACAATTCTGGCCAAGGCCACCATGACTTACTTTTTTGACGTGATTATAGGCATGTCTGTCTTCATATCTGTAACAACAAAAAAGTTCTGTTCAGACAAATTTTCCTTAAGGGAAAAAAACCACTGAAAATCCAGAAAAGACAAAGAGAATTTCAAGAATCACAAAACCACACATCTAGAAGGCTGACTAATCCTGCCCAACCAGCAATGGGGTGCTTTATATGCCGTCATTACCTGAACCCACCCCCTGAATCCATCGGAAAGCGATGCTGACGGATCACAGTGCTCTTGCTGTGCCCAGATGTGACCCTGAAATCCTTCTCAACTCAACACTGCAGCTCGGCAGCAATGGTATGCAAGAGGAAACCCATCTGCAACCTCTGAACTTTTGGATGAGAATATCGATGCTCTGAAGTTTTGCACTTTACCCCTACTTTCCCGAGCTCCATAAGGCATCTTCAGTCAAAGCGCCCCACATGTACCTACAGAAAGGGTTGCTGAAATGAATCTCGTGGTAGTGTTGGTTCTGGGTGTGGACCTGGGAGTTCTGGGCTCTAGTTCTACCCGTGGGCATCTGGCTGGTTGAGCCTTTCTACCTACAATGTTATTTATTGATCACCTGATGCTATGGGTTTTAGTCCTCATCTGCCCTCACTCTGCCTTTGGGCAAGTTATTTTTCCTTACCCAAACTCAGCCTTCTCTCCAGAGCATTAGAGGCTTGGAACAGATGATCATCAGCTTTAAAAACCCTAGGAGTTCACAGACTCCTACCTCCTTAGGAATTTGTCAAGTTTTACTGACAGCCATCCATGTGCCAAGCACTAGAGATGCATAAGTAATAAAGCAAATCCCCTCTTCTTGAGATACTCACAGTCTAATTGGGGAGAAAACCAGAAATGATTGATTGTAACCCAAGGTGATATATGATCAAATAAAGGATTATAAAAGGAGTAGCTCACTTTGCCTGAAAGGCTTAGTGAAAAACACCAAGGAGGAGGAGGAGTAACTGAGCTGGGCTCTGAAGAATGAATAAGAGTTCACCAGGCAGACCAGGGGGGAAACAGGCAGGGGAAGCCATGCAGAGGCTGAGAGAGAGAGTAAATGCACAGCAGGTTCGTGGAATGGCAAGCAGCCCAAGGTGGTTCTAGGCCAACAATTAGAAGACGGTGCATAGAGAGGCTGGAAGATGAGGCTGAAGCCAGAATTTGAAGAACCTCCTAAAATGGACATTTGAGATTTACTTCTTTAGAGCAGTCCACAAGCTTAATTTCTGTTTCCTTGGCATAAATTCCTTTCCCTCAAATTTCTATTACTGTCTAAAATCTAGTTACTACACAGATCAAGAAAAGATTCTCAATTGTTAAGATCATTATACTATTTGAAAACTTTTGTTTCTGGACAAATATCAGTAACTGCTGAAGCTGGAACGGTGGGGGTCATTATGCTATTTTTTCCCTACTTTTCCCTCTCTTTTTTTGAAACACTCATTATGAAAAAATTTTCAGACATACAAAAGAGAATAGTATAATAAATTCCCATGTTGCCACCCCTCGGCTTTAACAATTAATTCATGGCCAATCTTGCTTCATTTGTTCTTCTGTTCATTTCCCCCATCCCCAGATTATTTTGAAAAAGATCCCTCACATTCTATCATAGCATCTCTAAGTAGCTCATTATGTATTTCTATATAATGACTTAAAAAAAGGAAAACATAAAAATGACTTTTTTTTTTTTTTAAAGATTTTTATTTATTTGACAGAGATAGAGACAGCCAGCGAGAGAGGGAACACAAGCAGGGGGAGTGGGAGAGGAAGAAGCAGGCTCATAGCGGAGGAGCCTGATGTGGGGCTCGATCCCATAACGCCGGGATCACGCCCTGAGCCGAAGGCAGACGCTTAACCGCTGTGCCACCCAGGCGCCCCAAAAATGACTTGTTAAAAAAAGGTGGGGGGAGCCTGGCTGGCTCAGTTGGTAGAGCACGTGAATTCTTAACCTTGGGGCTGTGAGTTCTAGTCCCACGTTGGGCATAGAGCTTACTTAAAACCAAAAAACCAAAAAAAAAAGAAAAAATTGCAATACCATTATTACTTTTAAAAATTAATGTTAATTCCTTAGCCTCATCCAAAATCCATGGGTTGCCTCAATTTTTAAAGTTGGATTCAAAATCCACAAGGCCCATACATTACAACTGACTGAAACATCTGAAGTTGATTCTAATATATGTTACCCCACCATGATTTTCTTCCCTGTAATTCACTTACTGAGCAATGGGTCTTCTGCCCTATACAGCTTCCCCCTGGTCTGGCCTCAGATGATCACATCCCTACTGTGCTGTAAACATGGTGCTCATCAAAGGAGCATGCCAGTGCTGTCCTCGAACTGCTCGCGGATGGTCCAAGAAGGGCCTGCACCAACCTTTAAGCAACCGTCTCACTCAGCACACTGCTTAGTTCAGCTCACCTTGTTTTCACAGCCAGATTTTCACAGAAAGAGAAGCCGTAGGTAAACAGCTAAATAACATGGGATCTATTTCCATTCTGGTACAAAGGACTTATCTTGTGATACTTCAGTACTTTGAGCAGCACGGGCTTAATACATTCTTTGACCCTGTTTCCTGTAAATTGGTGGAACTAGAGGCTTGATCAGATTCAGGCTCAATATTTTGGGCAGCCTACTTCATGGGTGGTGCCGTGTGTTTCCCTTAAAAGACAAAAAATGTGTTGTCTGTTTGTACGTCATCAACACCATTGGTGATCAATGCTTTACTAGAGGATGCAAAACAGTGATATCCTAACCCTATTATTCCTTGTTTATTAGTGGGAATCTTCTATATAGAGAAACCCCTCACTACTCAGTGACCCTGAGAACCAGTTCATGTTTACTAGTTTCCAAAATGGTGAATCCTCCACAGGTGAATTTCTTCTGGCATGTATCAGTACGCACCAGCATAAATTAAAAGATTCAAGCATTTTTGGTGATATTATTACCACTGACTGAATTTTAAAACAAATTGTAGTATTAGTCTTTTTGTTTTTTTTTTTTTTTTTAGAGAGAGAGAGAGGGAGAGATCGATCTTAAGCAGGCTCCATGCTCAGCACGGAGCCTGACGTGGGGCTCCATCCCAGGACCCTGAGATCATGACCTGAACCGAAATCAAGAGTTGGATGCTTAACTGACTGAGCCACCCAGGCACCTCTAGTATTATTCTCACTGATGCTCAAATGTTTCCCTCTTTGGTCTGGGAAGCCTCTTTTGAAACAAGCCTAGCAGTTTTTGATAAGCTTCCTTGCTTTCTGGTATAGATGTTTCATGTGAAAATCCTGGCTCTCAACCAAACCAACATAATTAATCATTTGCTTTTTCACACCCTATACATACAACAGTCAGTTGTACCAATGCTATTATCTATAAAATAACAGCTGAAAGCAATGTGGAGATTATTTTGCCACTCTTCCTTTCTTTAGAGTATAGGGCAGGCTGATTGCACTGACGGCCCCAATTCTTCAGGTCTTCCACCTGCCAAACACCTTGACTCTAGACCAGTTGGAATAATAGCAAACATGCTGTGAGCAGTGGCCCAAAAAGCACTGACACACTGGGGCTTGCCCGTGACCCTCCACCATAACCACGAGAACATGTCTGGGCTAGCCCGCCAAAGGATGACACACATGGTGTCGTCCCCCGCCCCTCATCCCAATTGAGACCATCCTACAGCTGACAGCCAACCATAGACAACCAGACACTAGTGAGTCCAGCTAGATCCATTATTGGACTAGAGCCATTAGAGCAGCCAGCTGATGTCCATTAACTAACCAGATGGTTGAGTACATCTGGCCACGATCAGCACACCTACCTAGCAAACCTGCAGACTTGTGAGCAATCTGGATGCTGCTGAAAGCCACTGGTTAAACAACACTGTGCCCAGAGATAACTGACACAAAATATATCCTATTAGGATTGAACCTCAAGCCTCAAGTCACCATGTTTTACAGTCACTAGAAGAGTTTTCCTCTGTGGCTATACCACTAACTTGATATACAGGTTCCGCTTTTTTTTTAAATTACTTTTTTAAAATTTAACTTTGTTTTGTAATCACAAATACATTTACAAGGTTCTAAAGTCAAATCTATAAAGTCTCACCTCTTTCTCTATCCTGTTCCATCCTTCCCCCATAGGCATTAAAAAGACTTTATGATTTATCCTTCCATGAATTTCAAAAATATATTTATATCCCCCCACGTTCAGATAAACCACGGCACAGTACACAGACTCCCCCTTACTGTGCTATCTTCGCTTAGGAATACATCCCAGTGATCCCTCATTCTGAGCTCAGCAACATGGTACTTCATTATATGAACGCAGTACAGTGTAATCAACTAGCCCCCACCTAATGGACCTTTGGGTCGTTTCTAGTCTTTTAATATAAGAAACAATGTTGCAATGATTAGCCTTATGCTATTTCTTTTCCTATTTTTGTCAGTGTATCTTTCAGATAAATTCCTAGAAATGAAATTGCTGGGTTAAAAGTAAATGCTTATACTGGATATCCATGGGCAAAACACTGAAACTGGACCCCTACTTTATATCACACACAAAAATTAACTCAAAGTGGATCAGAGACCTAAATTTAAGAGGTGAAACTGTAAAACTCTTAGAAGAAAACACAGGGGAAAATCTGCATCAGCTTGGATTTGGCAATGGTTTCCTAAATGACACCAAAACTATAGGTAATGAAAGAAAAAAACAGGTAAACTGGACTTCATTAATATTAAAAACTTGTACCACTTCACACTCACTAACATAAAAAACAAACAAAAAACCCCCAAACCAGAAAACAGCAAGTGGAGAAATTGGAAACTCTGCGCTCTGCTGGTAGGGCTGGTGTTGTGGAAAACAGTTTGGCATTTACTAAAAAGATTAAAACAGAATTATCATTAAGATTCAGCAAGTCCACTCCTAGGTATATACCCAAGAGAAATGAAAATTTATGTCCACGCAAACACTTGCATGTGAATATTCACAGCAGCACTATTCGTAACAGCCCCAAAGTGGGAACAACCCAAATGTCCATATTTGGATGAATGGATAAACAAAACATGGTATATCCATAAAATGGGATATTATTCAGATGAAGTTTTGATACATGCTGCAATATGGATGAACCTTGAAAACGTCCTAAGCGGAAGATGCAAAAGGCTTCACAATGTATGATTCCACTTACGTGAAATATTTAGAATGGGCAACCTCACAGACACAACAAACATATTAAGGTGACCAGGGGTTAGGGGGAGAGGAGGATTGGAGGGAAAAAAGGCAAACGTATATATAATTTTATTAGACACTGCTAAGTTCCCCTCTGTGACAGCTGTACCACCGGCATTCCCACCAGCAATGCATGAAGAGTGTTTCTCTGGGCCTCCCCAAGGAGAATATTGTCAACTTTTGGATTTTTGCCAATCTGACTGCTAAATTGGTATCTTAGTGCAGGTTTAATTTGTATTTTTTCTTACAAAAAATCCTAATTATGTTTTCATCTGCTGGCATTGGTTATGTAATCACCATGAGACTTCCTTAGACAAACCCACTCAGGTAAAAGATTTTTAAGTTAAAGAAGGCAAGTTAAGCAATAAGAACTACACACATTAATGTTTTAACAAATTCATTAATGTTATGGTTACTGTTGTAAATTCTAATCCTAGAAATAAAAAGTATAAAACTCATTTTGCATACAGGTGAAGAGGTACTTACTTACTAGTACCTTCCGAGTGCATAGTACCCTGCTAGTCAATGTTTAACAACAGAAAAACATGAATAACAATTTTGATAAGTCCAGAAATTAGATGAAACATATTTTCACCAACCATCAGAATCCTTTCACCTTGATTAGAATTATTCTAGTTGCTAGTTTAAGCAGTAAAATTGCCACTGTGCATGTTATATCTTCTCCAGAGAATTTTCCTATGTAATCTGAAATGTAAGATCAAAGATGAAAGAAAATAATTTGCCAAAAGAACTGAATGATGTACAAATTTACCTTTCCACTTAACAACGAGCTTAGGATCTGAAATTGTGAAGTTTGGACGGCTTCTAGACAGGACACCTTTTCCAAAATAACCCTTCCGGGAAAAGAGAAAACAAAGTTAGTTCATGTTTAGTTACCAATTTTTTTAGCTGGGGGAAAACAACTATTTGAATTAATAAGAGATTCATTCTATTTTTCTTAGCTTTACATTTTCCCTCTGATTACCTAATGATTACTAAGGAAGATCTTAGCATTTATATCTGATTGTTTGAGGAGTTCTAGTAAGTTTACAGTACACCTCATGTGTCTATACCTAATGATTTCATTCTGGGTTTGGTAAAGCTCAAGGCAACAGAATAGGCAGAGGCAGGGCCTGGCCTAGACTCCCATCTCACCAGGATCAACGGCCACCTGCTGTATCTCACTTTGAGAAGCTGGCTACAACATATCTATTTTATATAAAATGTTTGGAAAGGCCCATTTTAGAGAGGAAGTAGATCAGCGGGTGACATGGGCTGGGAGTAGGAGCAGGGATTAAGTGCAATGGCACAAGGGAACTTTTTGTGGTGATGGGAATGCTCCATAACTGGACCGTGATGGTGGTTGCACAACTCTATGAATTTACTACGATCATGAATTGCACATTTACAATGGGTGAATTTTATGAGACTAAATTATATCTCAATAAAGCTATTTAAAAAATGCCCCCAGCTGGGGCACCTGGCTGGCTCAGTTGGTACAGCATGTGACTCTTGATCTCAGGGTTGTGAGTTCAAGCCCCACACTGGGAGCAGAGATTACTTCAAAAAAATAAAAATGCCTCCAGTAATGAACTGGCTATGGAGTAAAGTAAAGTAAAAAGTAAAGTAAAATAGAGTAAAATAAAATAAAATAAAATAGCAAGCAAGCTATCAATCTCAAGCTGAACCTATCATTGGTGGAAAACAGCAAAAACCAGAACTCGTCCTGATCTAAGAAGAGGTCCCCAAAGAGAAGAGACCACAGATAAGGAGCCAGAGTACATGCTGAAGCCTCATCTGTCCAGGAGCCAGAACAATATGCCATCCCGGGTTTACCTCTGGAGATGGAATGGCAGTGGGGAATTTTTACTTTTCACCCATTACATTTCTGTAAATTGCTTGACATTTTTATGAACATGCATGTCTTTTATAACTGAAAGACAAGAAAGGCCAATGCACGAACCCGACTTTATTGTTGAAACGGGGTTTGAGGGTGGGGGAGTCTTCCTCATTAACATATGGCCTCGGGGCACCTGATTCAAATTGTGCAGTTCCTCTCCTACACTGGACTGAATGGCAAGGAAAGAATATGGGTCAATTAAGGTTTGCTTTTGGGAGTGGATGGGGGGGGAAGCAAAAAGGATAGCTGGCTCAGGACTGTAAGTAGCCATACCAAAGCCATCAGCACTTACTTTCCCATAGAGCTGCTCCATATCTTCTGCGTTCCTCACAATTACATTGTTGTTTATCATCTCTGCTGTGAATACCTTGAAGTCTTGCTTAGGCCCACAGTCCTGACCAAAAGGGATGGGCAGTGGAGACTCATAACTCTCATACACTCTTCTTTTCCGCTTTGGGGCACGGAAAACTGCTTCTGCCATTTCTTAGGGGAGCAGTTTTTTAAAAGAGTATAATAAGGAGAAAGAAACAGTCAATCCATAACTATGTTGATCAAAAACGGGGGTGCATTTATCTTTAGGCTCAGAAAATGTCACGGTCTGTGGGAAAAATAAAACATTTAGAAGCAGTGAAGTAAGAGGGAGTAATGAGAACATTTTGTACAAGCACTACAAATCCCAATCACCTAAAATATCTCAATTCCCACAATCATGCCCAAGAAGTCAGTGGCAATATTTCTAATTATAGTGGACAAGACTGAGGCCTAGCGGCATGTCCAAAGTCATAATGCCATGCAAAAGTCTACTGATAGCAAACGCGATAGGATTCCTGTTTATTAGGATTATTCCCATTCTTTTGCTCAGACAACAGACATTTATTGAGTACCTACCAGGGCCACCTGATAATCAAAGGTGCTGGCAAAATAAAGCCAAAAGAGACACTGTCCTCAAAGAATTAAATCCAGTCAGTATTTTTTTTTTCCCCAAAGAAGGACCTTAAAATACATTCTAAATATTAGGTCAGTCATCTCTGAATTTCTCAGGTAAATCAGGAAATAATAACAACGACAGAAACAGCTCAGGGTCTGTTATGTACCACCAAACGCGAGTGGTGAAGAGCAGGAACTCCAAAGCCAGAGCGCCAGGGCTGACCTGGCTTTACTATGTCCTGTGTGATCTGGGGCAAAAGCTGCTTAATCTCTCCATGCTTTGGTTTCCTCATCTGCAAAGTAAGGATAAAAACAGACTCTATCAAGGACCTAGAAGAGTAGCTGGTCCATAACGAGCATCATGTGTGTTCTTTGCTTTATTGTTATAGGGAGAGCACTACCAACTCTGGTTTACAGCTGAGGAAAACAGGTTCAGGTCAGAGATTTTGTAAAATGCCCCTTTGGATGATCCCAGGTCTGTTGAATTCCAGAGCCTACACTCTTCTCACTAGGGTTCTGCTGCAAGCACAGGCAGCATCTGTCTCCCTTTGTCTGAAGGTCTACTATTTCTCAAGGTCAGGAGCTAAAGGGTTCCGGAAAATTACGGAATTACTTAGTGTGCACTCAGCACCCTGAGGAAGTAAAGGAAGCCAAAGTCAGTACCTCTCCCTTCCAGGCCTTAGCCTCAATCTGAGGAGACAAAACAAGCCCATAGCACACAAGAAAGCAAACTGAAGGTAACACAACAGGCTGCAATTCCATAAGGCTAAAGGAAGGAAATGAAGTTGAGTGCACTGTGTGATAAAGAAACAGAGCCACAGCAGACATCTAACTTAGGAAATCTCAACCACATGCAAGGGGGGAAAATGTAAACAGCGCCAGAGGGTGGGCCAGGCACTCCACCCTCCCAACAGACGCCCTGAATAAGAGGGGAGACATGAACCTGCTGCTCCCTTCGTCCTGGGCCCAGCTTGATTGAAGCGGAGAGCAGATCTGGTGCTTGAAATACAGTGGAGCCCTAGCACACGTTTCACCTACATGGATCCAGAGAAAGAAGTAAGACTGCTGATTAAAATGCCTCCTGCACTTCATACCAGCATCCACTGGGCAATGGATGCAACCAAGCCAGAAACAGCCAGTGACAGTGGCCAAATCTGTGGAAGGTAAGTGGTTTTATGGGTTCGTGACCATTAAAAAGAAACTGAATGCCTTGTCCAGTGTGTGATGATACCTTTATCCGCCCTCTCAAAGAAACTGAGGAATTAGAGGAGGACAAAGGAAAACTCAGACCAAGGAAGAGTTACAGAAATTGATAAATCAATTACAAAGAGAACTATGAAAAATAAGAATCGGCAAGTTGGAACCTTCATAGAACCGACCAAGTATGCTAAGCAGCAAAACACTAGAATAATGAATTTTTAAATAAGACACCTCAATGGAATTACATACTGAGCAAGACTCATGTGTATAAAATGTATATATGTATAAAATGTGTATATGTATAAATGTATATATGTATAAAATGTGTGTATAAATATATATATACACATTCCTGTAAAGCATTCATAACAAAACTTTGTATGTTGCATGTTAATGGACAATTAAGAGATTTTCTTCCAAGAGCATTTTAATTAAATTTTCACTTGCCGACTTATCCCTCAATCCAAGCCAATGAATGCATTTAGCATTCAACAGAAGAAACAGTAATTTATTCTAAAACTTAAACAATGCTGTGCCGGCTTTTTTGAGGCAGGATGTTGGAATCTAGTGAGAAACTTTCTAGGCATTTCCAGGAACAAGTCGGGCTTTTATGAGATTTTTCACTTTTATAACTTAACTTCTGGTTAGTATTTAACTTGTATATGGCTGCTACATTTGGAATTTTTTTTTTTTTTTTTAAAGATTTTATTTTATTTATTCGACAGAGATAGAGACAGCCAGCGTGAGAGGGAACACAAGCAGGGGGAGTGGGAGAGGAAGAAGCAGGCTCATAGCAGAAGAGCCTGATGTGGGGCTCGATCCCATAACGGCAGGATCACGCCCTGAGCCGAAGGCAGACGCTCAACTGCTATGCCACCCAGGCGCCCCTGGAATTTTTTAAAAAAAGAGAAAACGTTAAATGGCTAACTTTAAGAACTCCCAATTAAATTCTCTCGAACAAGTGACAATGAAACTTTATTTTAATTTGGCTGGCTTGGAATTTTCCCTCAGATTGCTGCTATACTCATTTAAAAAAAAAAAATAAAAAGCAAGAATGAGCTAGGATACTTGATGGCAAGACTCTGTATTCCAACTCAAGTGTGTGTGACAGAAAGGTTCCTGCCACAAAACAATTCCGTTTTCCACAAAACCTCAAAGTCTGTGATCTGGTGTTACCTCTGCTCATGTGGCAGAACAAGGTTCAAGAATCTGGCTCATAGGGGCGCCTGGGTGGCACAGCAGTTAAGCGTCTGCCTTCAACTCAGGGCGTGATCCCGGCGTTCTGGGATCGAGCCCCACATCAGGCTCCTCTGCTGGGAGCCTGCTTCTTCCTCTCCCATTCCCCCTGCTTGTGTTCCCTCTCTCGCTGGCTGTCTCTGTCTCTGTCAAATAAATAAATAAAATCTTTAAAAAAAAAAAAAAGAATCTGGCTCATAGGCCTCCTACTAGATATACAAACCTGCCGTTATTATCACGCGACCTTGCACAACCCACTTAAGCTCTCTGAGCTGTTTCTTCATCTTCAAATTGAACAGGACTGGGAAATAGTTTGGAAGTCACTCAAATGTTAAACACAGAATGACCATATGATCCAGCAATTCCACTCCTTGGTACAGATACAAGAAAACTAAAAACATGTTCACACAAAAATCTGTACCCAAATGTTTACAGCAGTGATTCATAATAGNTTTTAACAGGGATTAATAAAAAAAAAAAAAAAAAAAAAAAAAAAAAGTGGTAACAACCCAAATGTCCATCAACAGATGAATGGATCAACAAAATGTGGTGTATTCATATACAATGGATTATCAGCAATAAAGGAACGAAGTGCTGATACATGCTACAGTGTGTATGAAGCTTGAAAGCATTACGTTAAGTGAAAGCAGTCAAAAAAGACCACATATTGTATAAGACCATTAATATGAAATGTCCACAATAGCAAATCCATAGAGACATGAAGTGGATTAGTGATCGCCAGGTGCTGAGGGAAGGGAGAAATGGGAAGTGACTGCTAATAGGTACGGATTTATTTTGAGGGTGATGAAAATGTTTTAAAACTGGACTGCAGTGGTGGTGATGGCTACCTAACTGTGAATATACTAAAAGTCACTGAATTTTACAAGGGTGAGTTCTATGGGATCTGGTCTCTTAATAAAGCTGTTATTTAAAAAATTCAATAGAACAAATCAAATGATCTCTAGTTCCATGGTTTTGGGAAGGAGTTGTCTTGTGCTGAACTTGAAAGGCAAAGCAGGGGATAAAGGACTGAATTCACTATTCTCCATATCTGCAATAGGAATTTAAGACATGTTGCTTTAGTGCCATGATAGGAGAACGTTAATGAAAGATGTGGCATATGAATACAATTAGTAGAGGTAATCATCATCCGTAGGTAGGACACACTAGGCACAGACTGTGCCATATACTACACACATGGGTGCTACTATCCTCTTTCACAGACAAGGAAACCGAGGCTTAGAGAGGGCCAGTCATTTGCCCAAAGCCCCATGCATGAAAATACAGCATTGTAAGACTGGCCTAAAAGAGGACCCATGTCTGAAGCACACACATATGTACAGGAATGAATGGGGCAGCTGTCAAGGGGTTTGGAATGTGAAGGCTGGTTTAGACTTGGAGTCAATGCAGACGCTTAAGCAGGGAACTGAAAAGAGATTAATTAACCTGGGGTGGTATACAACAGTGGCTCTCAAGCTTGGCTGCCCTTAGAATCACCTGGGGAAGTCTTAAAGCTCCTAATGCTCAGAACTTACCTGCAATTACATCAGAAATTCTGGAGCAGGACTCAGGTGATTTCAACATGTAGTCAAAATTGCCAACTACTGTTACAGGATAGCCTATTCAAACTCACTGAATCCCAACAGCCCCCTAAGTACTATTACTATTCCCATCGTTCAGAGCAGGAAGGGACTCAGAGGGGCTGAGTGCTATGCACCTGTAACGGATTATTGCTTTTCCTTTCCCAAACCAGGGCATACTGGACTCCAGATACAAGGAGTGTTAAGCATATTTACTTTACTATCAAAAGCAGGTCTTGTTCCTTATTCTTCCCTTGAGCAGACAAGCTAACACTGTTTAGGTATTCAGTAAATGTTTATTCCAAACAAAACAAAACAAAAATGGGGGAGGTAACTCCATTTAATTTTCCAAACCCCTGGAAATGCCTTGCCAAACAAACCTAGTTAAAACTTCCCACCCAGTAAAGCTCACCTTCTCCCAATATTAAAAAATGTTTGAAGCTCCAATAGTGTACCTCCTGGGCTAAGGGAGACAAGGATGAAAGGGACAAACAACCCAGCCCTTGGGGAGCTTTCAAGTTAGAACCTGAGACTAAGTCACATAAACAAACGATAACCCTTTGAAGGCTGTCGTGAGGATTAAGTGGGTAACTGTGTGAAGGCGAAAGAGCCTCGTACTGGCCTGTCATGTGCAAAATGCTGGCCAGACGGGGACTGCAACTGCAGTAAAGACTGCACAAAGTCAGAAAGCATTAAGGGCCCACCAAATTCATAACCCCCTGTCTTAATTCATCCCCCTGCGAATTTCCTTGAGTGCCCGCCACCCCGCAAAAGCGCACTAACGGCTGAGGCTCCCCTCGGGCAGAGACTGTGTCCTATACACCTCGACGTCCCCAGCCCCCAGCACTGAACGGTTCTTCGGAAAAGAACGAAGGGAAGTGCAAAGGGCTACAGGTGCTCGGAGAACGGGAGAGGCGCTAATTCCGGCGGAACCAGGAAGCCTGGCTCCCTGGCCCGGCCCACTCAGGGGTGGCTGTGCAACCCAGGGAAAGTCTCTATGCCCTTTCCGTTCCCTCTCCCGAGAGCTTTCGGAGAAGACGACGTCTCGTCTCGCACCAGAACCCCCACCAAGAGCCGCGGCCACCACGCTCAGCGCCACGACACGCCACTAGCTGCCCGCCCCGGAGCCTTACCTTCCTCAGCCTCACGCGCTCGTCGTTACTCCGGCAACGCCAGCCGGAGGGCGGTTACCGCCGCCGTCAAGCAGTGCGGCCGCAAAGCCGGGCGAATGCGCAGCTGCAGACCCTGAGGGAGCGCCTGCCGGGTCTTTGCGGAGAGCGCCTGCGCAGAGCCTGAAGGCGCGTTTTTCGTACCTATTGCTCGCCTTTCGCCGGGTGTAAGCGAGTTCTCTTTCCTGTCCTCCTCGGGATTATACGGACAGCCTCCCGCACAGATGCCACTTTCGTTTAATCCTCACAACAGTCTCGCCAGATTCATTTTACATGAGATCCTAAATTACTTGTCCTATGTCACATAGCTGGGAGGTAGTGGAAACGAGACTCTTAGGCATGAAGACTTAGAGCCTGTCCCGAGGCGGGGGTTGGGGTGGGAGAGTTGAAGCGACCAGATTTTATTGTATGACCTCGCCCTGAAAAAAACGGGTCTGTAAGCTTAGCCCTGATGCTGACCTCAGCTTTCTCAGTGTAGATGTATATAAGCTGGAGCATGCCCAGAACCTGTAAGGAAGCGCCCTCGCGCAGACACCTGACCAAAAGCCACTGTGTGCACTGGCTGCCCTGTGCAGTGTGAAGGACCACAGCCAGGAGTCAGAGCTGCATGTGAATCCCCGCCGCCCCCCTCACTGGCTGGGTGGTCGGGAGTGACTTAACCTTTTCGACCCTCAGTGTCCTCTATGGAAAAGTGGATCGTTAGAATTATGCCAGATGAGCAAAACAAAAAAGTGTGGGGAAATGTGAAAGTTATTCCTGACCTGGTTATTTTAAAGGAGGTCTAGTAGGGAGTCCCATATATACTTTTCCAAATACGAATCCCAGGGTTCCCAGAACGCATACCACACATGCTGGGCAGGTGGGGGAAGGTGGGTGACAGGGAAGGGTGGCAAATAAAGCCAGAGAGATTCATGAGGCTAGGTGTGATGGGCTTCAAAATCTGAGCCTTTCCCAAATTTTTCTTGTATCCAGGACTTCACACACACTTGCCTTGGCCTGGAACATCCTTCTCTCTTCTGTTTGTGGCTGTAATTCCTGGTCCCCCCTTGGGCCTCAGCTCATATATCTCTTCCTCCAGGAGACTTCCTCTTGCCTCCCTAGGCCAGCTTGGGTGACTTTCCTCTGTGTTTCTACAATGGTCTGGTACACCCTGTGTTGTCCCTGTTTCCTGGTCCTTCTTAACCAGAGGGCTTCAGTGGATGGTCCACCTGCACAGGCCTTAACTGCTCAGCTTTGAGTTCAGACTTTGATTTAGATAAATCAAATTTAGAACAGCTTCCTGGTTAGAGTGTTGCAAAAAAGAGAGAACTTCAGCAAGGTTCACAGAGTAGTGGTAACAGGATGAATGGGGGCAGGGAAGAGAGAGCGGGCCCAAGGCTGTAATATCATACCAGAACATGCCAATTTAGGAAATACTGGTTTTAGAATGAGAGGGTTTTAACAATGAAGGGGAACTCAGAGGTTGTCCAATTCAATTTCCTTATCTGACAGATAAGAAAAAAGGTTCAGAGGCACTGTGCATTGCCAGAGGTAGCAGAGCAAGTCTGAAGTGGGGCCGAGATGACAGCCAGATCTCCTGAACCTCTCCGCCTGGTACTCTGCATTCAAGAGCTTGAGATTCATCCATAATGAGATCTCGGGTGGCATCACTGGGGGCCCTGTCCCCACAAAGGGTCCAGAGTGAAAGCTACCGGATAAGATATTCTTCCCCCAAGATTTCCTCCACAATCTGTTTTTTTTAAACCTTTTGTTATGGTCATTTTCAAACACAAAAGTAGAAAGAATATTCTAATAAATCATTACTTCCACGATCTTCAACCTTTGCTATCTTGTTTCTTTTATACTCTCTCTCTCTCTATATATACATCTTTATTCCACTGCTGGAATATTTTAAAGGAATCCTAGACATCGTTTAATTTCACTAATAATATTTCAGTATGTAATTTTAACAGATAAATTTTATTGCATATTATACATTTTCATGTGCATATGCATAGCTGATGTTTATATATACATGCATATGAAATGATATGTAGTTGATTCTCATTATTCACAGTAGTCCTACGGAGTCACCATGAACACTGAATCAGTGAATACTGAACCACTGCTCATGGGGTTAGGTTCCTGCCAGACTCTGCCACTATATTTTTATCAACTGATCAGTACATAACCTTATTTTCTGTTTAAAGACACTGTATTTAATATCTACTGTTGATTCATTAACATTGAACTCACGGCCAACAGCGCTGGAACTCATGCCTGAACGAAGCTTATCTAACAGGTATTTTCTCTGTAAGTCACATCACAGCCTGCTTGGCTTAGGAACACTAGGCGACACTTCAGCACTCTGCTTGGTGTACATTTTAAGTAGTGAATCAACAGAAAGCACAAAAATGAGAAAAATTGGTAATAAGGAAATTGCCAAAAGCAAACTTGTTTACAGTATGAGAGCAGGGACTTCAGCTGGGAACTTGCATACTGGGAGACTTGAATTTTTCTCCACTCTGTGCATGTGCGTGTCTACGAATGACTAAGTGCTGTGAATGTTGATTTTGGCATGACAAATAAATGTGAGCCAGTAGGTGCAATTGCAAACACAGAATCTGCCAATGTGTGCGTGTGCGTATATATATATATATATCCCCAATATCATTAGCACATCTAATAAAATGAACAATAATCCTTAACATCATTTGTGAAATGTTACACAGAATCCCCAGCTAATATTTGGGATATAAAATTGCTGATCTGAAATTCGAGTTCCATTACGTGTCCTATATGTAATTGGACCAATCTCATGATGATTTATTGGGTGTTTATATGTGCTGGCCATTTTGCATCCAGTTTTATTTAATTCTCACCGCAGCCCTGTGAGGTAGGTGCTCTCACCTCTATTTCACGGTTGAGGTTCCCTCTCTCTTTCAACTTCTCAGAGCTGGGCAACAGTGGAGGCCAGATAAGGATCCAGATCCACTCGACTGCAGGGCTTGCGGTCATTTAAATCAATCATGTTGGGTAAGGGAGGGCAGTGCATTGACAAAACACAGCTTTAAATATGGAAATACAAAAATAACTAACAGCGAGTGTTGGCGTCAGGTCAGGACGGGTTGAAGGGCCCGCAGGTCCTCCGGAAAGAAGTGGCCTTTGAGCTGAGCCTGGAAGGAGGCTTAGCTTCGGGAGAGTGGCCAGGAGGACGGAGACAGTGAGCTGGGGCACAGGGCAGGCCCGCGTACCAGGCAGGTGAGGGTTTTGAGGTTCTGGCGGGGAGGAGCTGGGCCTGGCCGGGCAGGAGGTCGCCGCCAACGATAAGGTCCGATAGGCAGGGCGGGGCCCGGTTGCGCCGGCGCGCGAATTCCAGGCTTGGCATTTGGACTTTACCCCGCAGACAATGGGGAGCCACCGGCGTTTCTGAGCAGGATAGGGCGGCCCCAGCTGTCGCCCCATTGTTTTCCCCAGACTGGGCCGAACTCTGCAGTATTTCAGCGAGCCCACTAGATGGAGATATTTTAGCAAATTTAAAGCGCCCAGCCTTTCCTGGACACCAATTTCCAGGGAGAAAAACAAACATGCGGACTCCGCAAAACCTCCGTGTATTGACTCCGCAGCATCCGCAAGGTAAAACGCAAGGGCTGTGAAACAAAAATCAAACCAGGGACGACAGTGAAGCTCTGAAGTCCTGCCAGTCCTGCCAGTGAGACGAGACCTCAGGTCATCCCACAGCTTTGAAGGAGAAAGGGTCCTGGAGGAACAGGAGAGGGCACAGTATAACTAGGGCCCTCCACTTATTATCTAGCCTTTAAGCCTCACACCATTCCTTTGAGGCAGGTGTTATGCCATTTTACAGGCAAGGAAATGAGATGCGGAGAGGTACATTTGCCCAATTACTGAGGGAGCAGACGCCAGGCCAGGCCCAGGGATAGAGTTGACAGCATATGGTAACGTGAGTTGGGCCAGCCTCTGAGGCATTACTTTGCTGGGCCTGGGATCCCCTGTGCAAAGGGTTGGGCATTGCCTTTTGATTCTTCTTCAGTTGCTAGAAAAATCTGTAACAAGGACAATGAGAGCTACCGGGATCCTACCGTTTGCACTATTCCAGCTGCTTTTTAGAGATAGTCTCACTTAATTCTCTCACAACAACCCACTGAGTTAGGGATTATCACACACCCATTTTATAGGTAAGAAAACAGATTCAGAGAGGTGAAATGACTTGTCCAAGGTCATGCAGGGAAGAAGCACCCATAGGGGGAAGTGGATCCCAGGTATGGCCACGTCTGTTCTGTTCTTAGTAGTTAAGCACATTCGACATCTGGGGAAATTCCTTAGAGAATCTGGGGCACAGATGTTCAAAGAGACACATACAGAGATTTTTTTTTTTTAAATCAAGGTTTGTAATTTATCATGGTTTGTAATTTTTAAAAAGTGGGGGGAAATAACCCAAACGATCATCCCTAGAGGAAAAGACATATAAAATGTGGTATAAAAGGTTCATATGATAGAATACTACGCAGCAGTTCAAAGGAATGAACTACCTCTTATATACATAACAACGTGGATAGATTTCAAAAACATGCTTGGTGATAAAAGACAAGCTGCAGAACAATATGAATCCTATGATACCATTTACTTAAAACACACCCCAAACAATATCATATACTGAATGTACATATAGGTACACTGAACTGTTTTAAAATAACAGGGAGGGGGAACCTGGGTGGCTCAGCTGGTTAAGCGTCTGACTTTGGCTCAGGTCATGATCTTGGGGTCCGGGGATTGAGTCCCACGCATTGGGCTCTGCGATCACCAGGAAGTCTGCTTGTCCCTCTTGACCTCCCTCTGCCCCTTGGTCCCCCCTCCCCGCTCCTGTTCTCTCTCAAATAAAGAAATAAAATCTTTAAAATAACAGAGAGGATGTGCACCAAATTCATTAGTTATCTGTGGGACTTGGGTAGTAAATAAAGGGACATTAGCTTGTTTTGTTTCTTTAAAAAAAAAAAACAAACTAGGAGCAAATATGGGGGTGGGGATATAGGTGATTTTTAAATTATTTGTTGTATTTCTTCATCAATTTTAATATTTGCACAGAAAGATGCTTCAGGTAAACAAATAAATACGAAGATAGAAAACCACAAAACCAAAGTAATTTTCCTATTTAGCATCAATAATTTGATGATGGCAGTTGCCAGTACTCTGGGTCTGAGAGGAACCTGGGAGAAGGGGATCAGAGGAAGCGGCAGCCAGGTTCTGACCCTAGGGGGAACAGGCCCAGGCTCTGTGATGAGAATGTGGCTGGTGGGGTCCAAGGCACTAGCACTTTCAGCATAAGAGCCCATCCCGGCATCCTGCACGTGGCCCCAGCACGCTGTGACTGCCGTCCCTGCCAGGGAAAAGCTAGTGCTACACGAGGTGGTGGGGACCGCACCAGGAGGACAGAGAGGAGCAGGGGAGGGTGCAGGGGCCTTGGCTGGAAACGGCCACACCCTCTGGCTCCTTTCCCTCCTTCCCTTTCCTTTGGTTATTTTCTGTGACCTCAAGGTTACAGACCATTTCTTAATGCGTGTCCTTGAGGGGGTCACACCCGCTTTGCTCACCAGGTGCTCCCACCACTAATGAAGGGTGATGCTGGCTTTGCCCATCTGCTGGGGCTGAGGTGACAGGCACGTGGAGTTATTAGGGCGAACGTTCTTTGCAAACTATCAATCACTACAAACAAATAGAATTTTTCTTCTTCCTCTTCCTTTACGTTTGCATATTCCACAAAATAATGTGAGATATATAGAGAGCCTAGCACTTTCCTTGCGTTGGCTCATTTGTTGCTCTTAACATGCCTCTTAGTGAACACTTCTATTCTCCCCTTTTGAAGATGAGGAAAGTGAGTCGGAGGTGTCAAGTAATTTATCCAAGGTAACCCAGCTAAGAAGTGACAAAGTAGGATTTATTTTTTTTTAATTTTTTTTTAAAGATTTTATTTATTTATTTGACAGAGATAGAGACAGCCAGCAAGAGAGGGAACACAAGCAGGGGGAGTGGGAGAGGAAGAAGCAGGCCCACAGCAGAAGAGCCTGATGTGGGGCTCGATCCCACAACGCCGGGATCACGCCCTGAGCCGAAGGCAGACGCTTAACCGCTGTGCCACCCAGGCGCCCCGACAAAGTAGGATTTAAATCCAGGTCTACCTGACTGCAGGGCCACTGTGCTGTATTGATACAATATGTTTAATGGTCTCATAAAAGGTCTCATTCTAGAAAAGAGGTACAGAGAATATTTGGTGGTTTTCTTCTTTTTCATAAAATTCTTCTTTGCTCCAAGTTGCTGTTGTCTTGTGTGTGACCCCTTACAGATACCCACCTCTGAGCTCAGGATCATAATTTCCTTGGTGGCTGGTGGCTGAAAAACTCTCTACTCTGCTCACAGGAGACAGGGCAGAAGAGGCCCACCATGGCCCAAACCTGGCTTTCCTGCTCTCCTGGGTATGTCAGCCTCAGAAGTCAAAAGGCCTGAATTCCAGGCAAACCAGGAATAATGCCCCAGTCATCAAATTTGAAACCAAAATTCAGCAAACACATCTATTTGCTGCCAGAAAGCAAATCGCTTTTTCTTTTCTTTCTCATTTTTTTTTGCCCAAACAAAACATCCTCTTATGAAATATGTCCAATTTGCAATATTTACTTTCCCTTTATTTAATAACAGGAAAGAGTTTGCAGGACTTTTGTTGATTTTTGCATTTCTTATTAAAATTCTTAAGGGGGTTTTGGGGGAACTTAATCAGCAAAAAAGGAGGAGGAAAAAAAAATCTCATCTGCATTCCACAAGCCTTATTAATGGAGGAAACTTGCTGTTTGTTTAAGAGCATTTTCTGATGGGAGAAGGCAAATCATCACGTGTTCCACAGCCTTCCTGTGAATCTTTTGCTTGACTGTGCTTCCTTCTCAGCTGTCTCCAGAGCTCTGAATTCCTTGTTTCAAGCTTTCTGCCCAAGAAGATGGAGCTGGGGTTTATGCCCCACTGCCACGCTGGGAGGGAAGCTAACACTCATTGAACATCCCCAGCTCAGTTGTCTGCACCCACAGTCTCACTTCACCTCAAATCAGCCCTCCTGGCAGCGCTTAGTTGGCAGATGAGGAAACTGAGGCTAAGAAGGATTGAGTCTCTTGTCCAATCTCCCTTTTCTTGTAGCTTACCTTCCTTGGGAGTAAAAGGAAAGGACCTCCAGTATTCATGAGGTCCTACATCCAACTGAGCCCTCACAGCAACCCTCTGGGATAGCTGGACAATCTCCAACTTTCAAAGCTCAGAGAGGTGAAATGATTTGTGAAAGGTCACACAGCTGGAGAGGGCTGCAGAGCTGAGATTTGAGCTGTGCTCTGCCAGACTTTCATGTCCATGTTTATTTCACTTAACCACACCACTTCTTTGGGGCCAAGGCAGTATGATATTTCTTGTAATGAAATACAATGCTCCCCCAAAGTTAAAACTCCCTCCCCTTGAGAGGCCTTAGTCCTGCCTTCCTTGGTTCCAGAACTAGATTGCATGTGACTTTAAGGACTTTGTTTTTATATTTTCATTCTACCTGAAATATTTATATACATTATATATTATGTTACATATAATATATACATTGTATAATATACAATGTATATATTACATACATTATATAATTGTGTTTATTTCTAGAATAGTGCCTGTACAGAGGTAGTCTTAATAAAAAACTTGTAGATAGATAGTCAAGTTCTAGTGCACTCCCTTCAGCAGAGAAGGGAAGTGAGGACTAGAGAGAAGGGATTTGCCCAAGGCCCCACAGGGTAGGAACCAGAGCTGGGACCTCCTGATTCTCTCCACATGGTCTACGACAGAGCACAAGTGAGTCTACAACAGAGACCTTCTCGTTCATCCAGCCCTACTATGTGGGACACCGCGCTGGAGGGTAGGACACCCAGATAAACCAAACACAGTGTTTGATGGCGGGTCCTCATAGTCTAGCAAGGGAGGATGCTTGGAAAAGTTACACTCTCATAAATGTGCTAAGTGCCACGATTAAAGTTTCAGGAAGGATGGGGGGCTTAGGAAAGACTCTAGGGAGGAGTGGACATTTGTGCTGGGTCTTAGAAAACAAGGAGGAGTTGGCCAAGTTGGGGAGGGCACCCCAAGCAGAAGGCCCTGTCCAAGCAGAAGCCTGGAGGTGTGAACACACGTGGCATGTTCAGGAACCATCCAGCAGTCTGCTGGGGAAAAGCAGCAAGCCTGGAAGGGAAAGTTGGGGCCAGGCTGTGAAGGACTTTGAATGCCATCCTTGGGCATTTGGAGTTTATCCCACGTGTGGTGGCCACACAGGAAGGGGTGAAGGAGGGAAGTAGCTCTGTCAGATTTGTTTTAGGAGGGTCACTCTGGAGGCCTGGGGTCAAGGAGGGTAAAGAGGGCTGAGGGCCACCAGGAAGGAAACCCAGGCCTTGCCCACCTAAAATCCTCTGTCTCTTTCTGCCTTTAAACATCTCTCCTGTCCTTCCTGCTTCAGGCACCCTCCAGACCACACATCCAGCTGAAGCTCCTCTTTCTAGTTCCTCGAGTTCTTATTCTTTGGACCATGCTGGTCACATCTTCCCTTCCACTCTTGAGTCCTCGATAGCAGTGGATCTTAACCTTAGGGAAGCCAGACACCCCCGGGAGAGTCTAAGGAAGGGCTTGAAAAAGGCACGAGTCTGTAAATGTTCCGCATGTGGAAGGTGCAGACGCCTGAAGCTGCTTTCACCTATGGAAGGGGGTCAATTCCAAGGCAAGGGGGGGCAGACACCCCAAAAGCCATCAGCTACAATGTGTAAATCCCCAGGAAATGGGAAGGTGGTCCAAGGAGGCAAAGGGATTAGGGATGAAGATTGCCTTGAGAGTTCAAGCATACGACCAAGGAGGGGTCCTGGGCCAGAGGAAGCCCTAAATGAATGTCGGAATGTCACTAAAGAAAGAAATGCCCATCTGCAGAAGAGCTGGGCAGCCAGGGAGGCCGAGGGAAGAGAAAGAGGGAGGATAGCCATGGTCAAGGATTCTGTGGACCCCAGTGGTAGGTCTAGCTTGCCCTGATGCCTTAAATCCTGGAATCCCATAACCAACCCCTCCCTCTTTCTCATTCTGTGCTCACCAAGCATCTTCTGATTAGAATTTGGCATCCCCAGGAGTGTGCCTACAGGGAGCTGGTGTGTTGGCTGGAGGACACGTGTATCCGGTCCCTTTGGCAGTTACATTTCTCGTTGTAAATTAGTAAATTGGGAACAGACAATTCACAGAAGAAGCAATACGAATGACTAATAAGCACATGAAAAAAATGTTCATCCTCACCAGTATTCAAAGAAATGTAAATTCAAACCAAAACCGAGATTGTTTTCTACCCATTAAATTAGAAAGGATTTCTTTTTTTAAGTAAATACATATTGCTGGGAAAGAGGTGGTGCAAGGGGCACCCTCGTGTGCTACCTGCTGGGACGGGCAAATCTTCCCATTGTGTCTGTTCTCTAAACTCCCATGGAACAGATCCATGCAATCTCATCTGCCCGGAAGGAACGGCAGGAGGGGGTCTCTTCATGATCTGCTCACCACATGTTTACCGAGCACCTATTATGCGCCAGGCTTCTGAGGCACTGTGTGGGGGAGGGGCCACACAGAAATCTTAACCCCAGTGCCAAATGATCTCAAGTCAAGACAGAGGCTGGAGGCCAGTTCCCTGGGTGGGCTGGAAAAGAAGGAGATGGAAGGGAAGGTGAGAGGAAGAAGAATCAGCCAACCTTCACTTCTCCCCCTCCCACCATCCAATTCTCTCTGAAGTTCCGGGTCAGCCTGAGGCTCTTGATAGAACACCAGGCATGTCCTAGAGCCAAGCTTTTCAACCTGTGTCCATTCCCAGAGATTGATTTGATTGGTCTGGGATGGGCCTAGCCACAGTCTTCTAAAAAGTATCCCAGGTATTTCGAATGTGCAGCCCTGGTTGAGAACCACTGAGAGAAGGGAAATTGGGAAACGCACACAAGTCCTGGTTAGGAGGGCAGTTTTTAGGGCCTGCTTCAAGAGCCAGACACTGACGGCCGGGTCATGTCCAGAAAGGCGCTTCCTCTCTGAGCCTTGGTTCTCTTCTCTGTGAAACCGAGAGCAACTGTCTGCTGCGTGTTGCCATGAGGATGAAACGAGGCAGTGCCGTGAAGTGCTCGCCCCGGTCACTGAGATTCACGGTCATGATCGTTAGTGATCAGCCAAATACCAGCAGAGGCTGAGATCTAGCAGGAACAAGGACACAGGGCTCCCAAGTTTTCTGAAAACTGCACAGTTGGGAAACTTTCAACTGAAACAGCTCTGACCATCCACTTGGTTTTGTCCCATGATTTGGGAGACGATCCCCACAGCTTTACTTGAGCTCCAGGAATTCTCCTCCCAGCTGCCGGTGCAGTGGGGAAACGATGCGCCATTCTAGCCCAAGAATCATACCGTAGGAAGGATGGAGCTCAGCAGTGTCAGGACTGAGCTCATTTTACAAAGCCAAGTTTGCTGGCCCCACTTCTATGAAGATAGCAATTAAAAGCCTGGGGTTGGCAGACCTAATTCTGCCACCACATACTAGCTGTGTTACCTTGGGTGAATGACTTATCTCCCTATGCCTCAGTTTCCTCTTTAACTTGGGGGTAATTCTGGTCTTTGCCCTAACTGGCTATGAGGGAGGATGAAATGGGTTAATGCGGGTAAAGCTCTGAGGCCAGGATCTGGTGTATGTTAAGGCCTCGATGAATGGCCGCCATATGGGCCTCTCCCCAGCCAGGAACGGCCCTTCCCACAACAGTCTGATTCCCTTGTGGCCCTTACCCCACCCCCCCACATGGGGCTTGGGGGTATAATTGCTTATGTGTGTGTCTTATCGCAGGCCTGGCCTGATTCACCCTCTTCCTTCGGTTCCATGGTTCACCATTACATTGAGCCACTGCTCAGGGAACATGTGTGGAACTGAACTAACCTCTCTGCTTTCCCAGATAAGAAAACAGAGGCTAACGGGGGTGGGAATGGGGGGAGGCTTGGGTAGAGAGATCACGCACTGGGTGCAGGGTCCTGAGGCTCGGCTCATTGGGGAAGGATTCTCAAAGGGGCACATTTGGGCTGAAGCCTTGGGACCTTCCACAACCTTATTGGGCAGTGAACTTGAACGGGGGAGCAGTGGAGGAAAAGGTGACCGCAGACACCCCCTGGGGACTCTCACCAAGAGGTTGTGAGGCTTTGCAGGTGGCCAGCGAACCTGGGCCAGCAAGGGGAGGGGGAGGGGTCGAACAAGTAAAATTCACACTGTTACGGGTAGGGTGACTCATTTGTGCCAACAAGCTGGTGAGACATAGAGAAACTTCGGGTACAGGAAGATCAGATGGGATAACGAATTTGAAAGTTCTTTGAAAATGGTAAATCAATCTAAGAGCAGGGGCTCTGGCTTCAAATAGACCTGGATTCAAAGCCTGCGTTCTGGAACTTACCTGTGACCTTGGGGCAAGTGGCTTGACCCCTTGGAGCTTCAGTTTGCTCATCCGAAAGGAGGGAGTAGGAGAAGTAGCCACCTCAGTGGGTTGCTCTGAGGATCCAGTGAGCTAAGGAGGATAATGCCTGGCACAGAGCCTGGCATGTGGCCATCCCTGGTAGCCACAGTGATGGTGAGAAAGAAGTTGGGACCTCGGCCTGGGGTGTCCTTCCTCACAATGTCCTCCTATCCGGTTCCTATGCATCTTCCGGCCTTGCTGATTCCCTGAGACAGAAAGGCCCTGTCCCTTTTCTACACGCTCACGACTTTTTTATCAAAGTCTTCCTCACAGCATTTCTCAGAGTGGGCCCTGCATTCACTGCTATTTAATGAGCCTGCCTGATGAGCCCCGGTGGCTTGGGTCTTCCTCATCCCTGCCCACCGTGCCAGCACACAGCCTCCACCCTGTCCAGGGAGGCGTCTCTGAGCAGTGGGATGGCCAGCAAGCCGAGAGAGCAGCTGGGAGGCAACTGTCCCAGCCCTGATACCAGAACAGAGTATGTCATTTGCATTAATGAAGTACAGAGAAGAAAGGAATTTGTAAATACATTTTTTAACAATTCTACAGTCTTCTTTTGATTGATACGATTGAATTCATATTTTTTAAATGAATACAGTTTCCTGTTTGTTTTTAGGCCCTGATACAGATGAAATGAATGAAAATTTCCCATTTAACCCACCTGCATAAGTGGTTGATAAGTCCACATGGAATGTTTGTTAACGAGTCAGACAGGGGAAGTTTGGCCCAGCTGTAGAAAACCCTATCACTGGGCATCAGCAAAGGCCGAAAGAGATAAAAAGAAAAAGCCTCTACTCTCTGAGATTGGAGAATTCAAGAGCTGGCACTTACATGCCCCTCGTGGGACATGCACCCCACCCCCCAGCCGCAGGTTGCTCACCTGTAAGATGGGGGAAACAGAGCTCAGCTTGCGAGGACGTGGAGAGGTTTGAGGATCACGTGCACGGAGCCTGGCTCAGTACCTGGCAGGTGGTGGGTCCATACCCACGGCTGGATCCAATCTGCAGCTCTAATTACGGGACTCCTCACTCAATGATGCCAGCTACTCTTACTCTTACGACTTGGCAATGACATGAACTTATTTTTTGGGCTTCCTACCTGACAGTTAAGAAGAGTTGCACATAAGAAAATGAACTGTATCTATCACTAAGAGTGAGCCCAGCCCAATACCTCTTAACTGGACAAACCTTCCAAAATCAAGATTTTGATCTTGAGTCTTGTTACATGGGTGTAGCATGGAAGAAGCAGGGGGAGGTCAAAGAAGAATCGGGCAGGGCAGGATGGGTCTCCAGGAGCTCAATGCCTGGCTGCCAGGGTTTTCTTCGGTAAGAAAGTTCAGGGATTACTTCAACCAGGCAACTGAACCTATGCTTTGTCCATCACTGATGACCCTGAAAACCACCCAACCAAGAAATAAAACCATTTATCTCAATATTCACTGAGCTGAGAAGACTTCTCTTCCTTCCTTCCTTCCCCCACTCACCCTCCCTTCCTCCCTCACATCCTCTCCATCAGTGCGAAGTCCCCTATCTGCCTGGTAATTTCCCCCATCTAACTCTTCAGGACAGAAACACCTGTGGTGTTTCTCTGCCTTTCGTCCTGCCGGTCACCCGGTAAATACCCTGCGCCTTTGTGTCCCTGATCTGCAGCCAGCGTGGCCAGGCCCAGTTCACGGGGCTGGAGAGCCTGGCTCTGGCCGCCTGACCCTCGGGCCAGCCCTGGGTCCTACCCCTCCCTGCCTTCTCCAGATGCAGGTGCGGTAGGAGCAGGTAACACTTCAGCCCCTTCTGGCTCAGCCACTGTAACCTCAAGGAGGCCACCTGCGGGTCTGCGGCCCGACCCACTGGGGTTCCATTCCCCGCTGCACCACTTTACTGCTGGGCGGCCTTGAGGAAGGTGTACGATCACCGGTGGCTCCATAGGGGGCTAATGCTGGACGCCCCCTTTAGGGTCAGGATTAAAGATGTTACATACTAAAGAATTCTGCTTGTGCAAGCACATAGTAAGCGCTTCATAAATGCTTTCTACTATGGCTATAGTGCAAAAGAGGGAGCAACGGCACATCAGACGCATCTCACACTGACAGTAGGGCCCTGTCCCTGGGTTCACTCTCTGCCCATTCATAAATGCACCAGCCCTGTTTGCCAGCATTCTGGCATCTCATGATGTAACACTAGTGAAAGGGCGAGGTACGGTGGCTTCTAGAGGAGCTCAGTCTAGGTCAGGGCCATGTCCCTCCCGCCCTGGGTATCCAAAGGTCTCCCGACCTGGTGCAGGGAGGGACACATCAAGCCAAACAGATCGTGTAATTGGTAAATCCTGTGCACCTAGCAGAGGACTGGAGGGCACAGGCCCAGCCACAGGCAAAGAGATCCAATGAGGTTTTCAACGCCACCAGCCCAACAAGATCCCACGGCTGGATCCAATCTGCAGGTCTAATTATGGGACTCCTCACACTGCACAAGTGCTTGCTTTGGTCTTGAGCCATGGGCCTCTCGCCATGTGTATGTATGAGTGCACGGAACAGCTTTATAGAGACATAATTCTCATACCATGCAATCTGCCCTTTTAAAGCGTACGATTGTTTTTCTCCCCTACTACGTTCGCAGAGTTGTACAACCATCACCACAGTCAATTTTAGAACGTCTTCAGCATCCCAAAACCAAATGCCCTACCCATTAGTAGTCGTTCCTCTTTTCTTCCTTCGTCTAACCCCTGGCAATCACTACTCTACTTTCTGTCTCTATAGATTTGCCTATCCTGGACATTTCATAGAAATGAAATCATACAATATGCAGTCTTCTGTCACTCCCTTCTTTGACTTGGCATTATGTTTTCAAGGTTGATCTGTGTCATGATGTCTATCAGTACGTCATTCCTTTTTTACGGCCAAATAATATTCCATCATATGGACAGACCACATTTTGTTGATCCATTTATCTGCTGATGGACTATTCCGTGGTTTCCACTTTTTGGCTTATGTGAATAACGCTCCTCTGAGCATTCATGTTCAGGTGTTTGAGTAGATATATGTTTTAATTTCACTTTTAAAAGTACCTAGGGGCACCTGGGTGGCTCTGTCAGTTGAGTGACCAACTCTTGATTTTGCCTTGGGTCGTGATCTCAGGGTCCTGAAAGGGAGCCCTGCATTGGGCGAGGCCTGAATTGGGCTCCGTGCTCAGTGCAGAATCTGCTTGAGATTCTCTCTCTCCCTCTCCCTCTGCCTCTCCCCCCACTCACACGGGCTTTCTTTCTCTTGCTCTCTCTCAATAAAGAAATAAAATCTTAAAAAAAAAAAAGGAAGTACCTAGGAGTGGATGACTGGTTCATAGGCTAAAGTGTATATTTAACCTTATAATAAGTGCTGTACTGCATCCTTTTGTGTGTCCATCAGAAGCGTAGAGAGTTCTAGTTGCTCCACAGCCTCACCAACATTTGCTAAGGTCAGTCTTTTTAATTTCAGTCATTCTGATGGAGGAACAGGGGTGTCTTGTAGTTTTAATTTGCATCTCCCTGTCCTCGCTCTGAACCGCTGCAGTTAGCTGCCTGGCCCAGCATGTTCTCCCTTGAGGTGAACAAAGACAAGTAGGTGTTGGTAGTAGAAAATCGGGCGAAGAAAAGAAAGAGTGTTTGGGTGGGCAGGAGGGGAGCCGGACAGGGGCAAAGCAGAGAGCTGACTTAGCAGTTTGCAGGTTGGCTGTCTTTGTTTTTCTAGCACATTGGAATCTCCTGGCTACTGGTCTTTGATTTCCTTTAATTAGCCTTCCCTAGTGACAGCGACAGGTCAAGATTTGTAGGAAGTGCTCCAGACGACTCTGCCTGACAGACCCACATCCCTGGGCGTTCATGCCTTAGGGCTGAAATGCATCCTATTTCTCATCCTCTGAGCTGACTTAGGGGCTGGCAAAGCGGTCGTACTTCTGGTGGGTTGACTTTTCATTCCCTGCTTTACCTCCAACACAAAGGAAGTGTATTATTTACAAAATACCTCTATCGCCTAGAAAATATCTCCCTGGAAAGAATTAAACAGTTACACATTAAACCCTTTCAAAAATGCAGGCACGCATTAGCTGCCATTAGGACACCAGCACTGCAGACCTGTTTGGCGCCTATTTGGTAGAAAAACAAGCTACTAAGGCTTCCAGGCAAAGTTGGCTCTCCCGAAGGACTTTGGGTTGTTAATCTGACCCTCAGAGATTCCTTAAACAGCAATAGCCATGCTGGGGAGGGAAATTTCCTAAATGTGGTGAGGAAATTTTAAGAGTTTGGGACAAAGTACTCAGAAATCAATTCCTAACCTACTAAGCTTGTGATCCCAAACAGGAGATAGATCTATGAAGAAATAAATGGTAGGATGGTGTGATAGCTATTATGATAGAGAGACGGACAGGGCACAGAAAGCGACTGTTTGGAAGATGGTTTAGGGCTATCTGACAGAAAAGGGGACATTGAAGTAGTTGGGCTTTGAAGGATGAATAGAAGTTCATTAGAAGCTAACAGAAGGAACAACCTACCGGTGAGAAGAGCATGCATAAGGCACTAGGATGTGAAACCACGCAGGTTCAGGAAACTGTGGGTCCTTAAGTGGGTCTAGAGCATAAGAGAAATGGTGGGAGGGAAGCTGCTGAGCTCAGTGGAGGCCAGATCCCAGAGAACCTTGAGGGCCAAAATAAGGAGCATGGTCAGAGTATGTTCTTGAGAGAGCACCCTGGTTACCACGAGGGGGAATGGATGCAGAGAGCCAGGTTAGGTACGATTTCACCAGGGCCTCAGTGCCAGGTGTGGCCCAAGGACGTGTGATGGGCCAACACCATGCTGTGTACCTGGGATTGGAAGTCAGCTGGCAGCACTCCCAGGGGAGGCTACGGTTGACCAGGGCCTGAAGGAGGGTCCGAATCCTCCCCAGTGGTCACCCAACTCATTCTCCACAACCAGAGAGGGCCATGGACCCTCCTCCCCCTCGGGGCAGATCCTGGACACCATGGGATTCTTATTCTAGGACGGGAAGATGACCAGGGCTCAGCCGGGACTGGAACACCCCAAACACTCCAGGCTCCATCTCCTTGGTACTCAAGCCCCTCAAGACCTAGTGTCCTAAACCTGGCTGACACCCCAGCTCCCCTCCCAGCTGTGTCGCACCCTGGGAGTCGGGCAGGTCAGGACTGGTCAGAGCCTTTGCTTTCCCACAGTTGGAAATTGAGGTACGCATGAGGCCAGGCTTGCCAAGGCTCCCAGGATTAAGAAAGGGTAAGGTCAAGACTCAGAAGAGGGTCCTCAGGTTCCCAAGTCACTGTTCCAGGCTGCTTCTCACAGAGGGTCACGAAAATGAACACTGCGCTGTGAAGTAAACATAAACTTTCTCCCTTTCATTCTCATGACCGTTCCCATTTTGTGGATGAGGGACTGAGGTCCACACAAGTAACAGAACTGTTCATCTGATGTCTCAAAGATGCACCAAGCTGTCTTCTCAGATCTGAAAACAGACTTGAATCAAAAGGTCTTTCCACACTGGCAGCTGTCAAGCCTGCTTTGCTAAGCAAGGACCGATGAAGACACAGGCCTCTGGAGACCGTAATGTTTTCTGCATTGGCATGGCAAGTGACTTGCAAAATACCACGGCGCTAAGAGACGTTTTTTGCAACAGAGCTCTTGTGACAAGGTGAAGAGGCCATAATGCTCTGGGACTCGTGCTTCTTTTTAAACATAACCATTTTTCTCTTTCTGTCACATAATTCAGATCCCAGGCCGGCGTCAGAGCAGGCAGGGGAAGTTGCCCTTCCCCCCCGCGGCACCCACTTCCTCCGGGGCCCAGGAGAGAGTGGGCCTGCTATCTCCCAGGCTGCTGCTCTCTGAGCAGGCCCCAGGTACCAGGAGTTTGTTTTATGGATGGGTCTGTCGTGAGTCAGTATGATAATGTTTCCTGTGAGAACTTTATTTCCCTGCATTGTTTGCAAAGTCTGTGTGTGTGTCTGAGCACGTACTCCTAATCTCCGCGGAGTCTGCGCCTTGGTTATAAGACACCCCTGAGGGTGGGGGTAGGGGCCCAAGGAGACCAGACGTGGGTTGTCCCCGGCCCCTCTGGTGGCAGGGAGAGGTGGGGTGACTCACACGCTTAGGTCTCGCCTGCAGCCTGTGATGGGCCGGCTTCTCTGCTGAAAGCCACTTCAATCAGTCATCTCTTGCTGGCACTCAATGTGGGCCCAGGCCACGCTGGCGGCACCCACCCGTGGCCGTCTGGGACGCTTCTGAATTAGGGCAGCAGACGACCCTCTCACTTAGCTTTTAGCTCCTTGGTTTGCAGGTGGGGAAACCCAGGGAAGTTACGTGGTGTGTCTAAACTGAACCGACCACTGGGGAGGCCCATGGTACAGCAGTCAAGCCGGGCCTTTGGAGTTCCCTGGTCCTAGGTTCAAATCCTAACTCCATCACTTGTCACCGGGCAGGTCACTTCCTTAATCTCAGTCGCTTCGATGGACAAATGGTGTTAATCACACTCAGCTTGCAGACCAGCTGCAAGCATTAAATCAGAGAACAGATACAGAGCAGGTGCCACAGAAGGAGTTTGGAGAGCATTCTTTCTTTCCCCATCTCCTTAGCAATACCAGCCGGAGCTGGTGGCTGTCACAAGGGCTACACAGCAGGTGCCTCCATGGAAGGCAGCAAGGGGGCATCAAGGCACCTTGCTCACAACAGTTCTCTTCAGACCACTTAGTCAAAGCCACTGGACTCCCGAGCTTTCCAGAACAGACAGGATATGGCCCTGCTGCTAAGAGATGGCTATCAGTAGTAGTGAGTAGCTTAGACAAGAGTTTTAGTAGAAGAAAAAAGAAGAAGAAACTCTAAGTTGTCCCAGCTCTCCTTCACATCTTCACCCACTGCCCGCTGGCTTCTCTGACCCCTGCCTGCCATGGCATTCAGGGGCAGCCCCACATTTGTGGTTCTGTGCTTACCTGCCTTGGTGGCATATCTATTAATTCTTTCAACTCTTACTTTCATCTTTTGCTGTTATGGAACTTTCTGGTGGATATTTTTTCCTAAAGATTTTATTTTTAAGTAATCTCTACACCTAACATGGGGCTTGAACCCACAACCCCAAGATCAAGAGTCACACGCTCTACCTACTGAGCCAGCCAGGTGTTCTGGAGATTGGTTGTTTTAATCTGCCCAGCATTTACCTCTTCTTCTAGAATCAGAACCCAGGTTTGGTTTTGAGCCCCTCCCCTAACCCTCACTAAACAGTTTATAGACTGTCGATACAACTATTTTTGGCTAAAGGAGGACATGTGATCCCACCCAAGCTAATCAGATGCTCTTTTCCTGGGTTCTGAATCTCAAGGGGGGTAACATAAGGACTGAAGACAGTTCCAGTTGCTTCATCCCACAGAGGTTTCCTAAAGAGATGAGCCAGGTCTGCTGCCTGGATCCATGGAATTGCTTTTGACCCATCCTTTCCGTGGTATGATCTGCGGGCTCTCATCCCCATACCTTCCCAGTCATTTTTGTTTGCCCTAAAGTTATGGTTGTAACTTACAACGGACACATCCTCAGTAATACACAGTGTGTATACAGTAGCCCCCTATCCATGGGGGATATGTTCCAAGACCCTCAGTAGATTCCTGAAACCACAGATGGTACCAAACCCTACACACGCTGTGTTTTTTTCCTAAACATACATACCTATGAGAAAGTTTAATTTATAAATTAGGCACAGTAATACATTAACAACAACAATAATAAAATAGAACAATTATGACAATATACTGTAATTAAAGTTATGTGACAGTGTCTCTCAAAATACCTTACTGTACTGTGCTCACCCTTGTTCCTGTGATGATGTGAGATGATAAAATACCACGTGATGAGACGAAGGGCGGAATGACGTAGGCCCTGTGACCTAGCGCTAGGCCACTTCTGATCTGATGATATGTCAGAAGAAGCATCATCTGCTTCAGGAGCACACTTGGCCGTGGGTAACTGAAATCATGGAAAAAGAAACCGCGGGTAAGGGGGAGGGGAACGACTGGATATATACACTGATATCTTGCCTTCCCAGTTTGTCTCATGAGCAGGGACTGAGTCGTTTATTCATTCACTCATTTATTTATTCAACAAACCACGGCCAGATTCCTACTTTGTACGAGGTCTGTGACGGGAACTGGGTGTTTGGAAAGGAAAACACAGTTCCTGCCTCCAAGCAGCCTGAAGTCTGGTCCACCCTTGTGAAAACGTACAAGTTACTCCTCAGTCTGTCATTCATGGAATGATGCTCGCTGGGCACCTCTGGCGAGCCTGGTGCTGTGCTGGGGCTGGGCTGACGGCGTAGAGGATGGAATCCCTGTCCGCACATCACCAGAGCAGTCCGCATGAAGCAGGTGCTAAAAATGAACTCAGGGTTCCAGAAGGTCAGAGTCTGAGGCCATCCAGAATCCACACAGTTCTGCCAGTTTTTGAACAATCCTGTGGGGTACTGGGGACTGAGTATTGTGGTTTCATAAAATATTCTAGTTTTTTACAGCTTTATTGAGGTGTAATTTACATACCATAAAATTCGCCCATTGTAAGTGTACAATTCAAGGCTTTTTAGAGGATCTATGATGTTGTGCAACCCTCACCACAGTCCAGTTTTAGAACGTTCCCGTCACCCTGTGGTTCTCTCATGCCTGTCTGCAGTCGACCCCTGCTTGAAGCATTCTATTTTTTAGAAAGGCTAAAGGAAAATTTGAGAACCAGTCATCTATTCTAACCCATTTTCTCTACCGATGGGGAAGCTGAGGCCCAGAGACGAGAAAGGGCCCTGCTGAGGACATGCGGCGAGGCAGCAGCCCTGCTGAGATTTGACTCCAGAGCCGCCTGACTTCAAAGCTGGGTTCTTCTCACTTATGGGAGGCGGTGCCAATAGTGGTTAGGGATCCCAGAACCGTGCAGTGTGAGCTCAAATCCTGCCCCCTCCCATTTATCTGCTGTGTGACCACGGGCAAGTTGCTCAACCACTCTGGGCCTCAGTTTCTTCACTGGCTCGTGCGCAGAAGGACAGTACCTACCCGAGAGGGCCGGTGTGTGGATTCCACGAGATCACACATATGAAAGCGTTTAGCACAGTGCAGGACGCCGAGTAAGTTCTCGGGGAAAGTTGGCTAATAATGATCGTTTCACCATCGCTGTCTCCCAGTTTCCCCTCAGAAATTTGGAAGTGAAAAACACAGTGATGAAACAAAACCAGTCCAGGCCCCAAATGGCACTGCATGTACAGAGGCAGCTTTCTAAGAACGTGGTGCAACACCCCACCCTGGGGCATCATCGCCCGGCTTGGCCGATGGAGCAACTGCCGGGGGCGTTGCTCAAGCTGTCCGGGACCCAGCCGGGAGCCGCGGCGGTTGCTGTTCCTTCCTCCCCGGTTTCAGCATTGCCCAACAGGCCCACAACAGACACATTTCATCAGCGTCCAGGGAGCCTGGCTCCCTTCCCACTCCCACCCTGAGGGGCCAGATGTGTGATTCTGGCAGCCGGTCAGGAGGGGCCAGGCTCCGCCCCCTGCCCCGCCCCCGCCGCTGCCCGGCCGTGCAGGAGGCCTCGGAGCCGCGCGCAGACGGGGCAGGGCACCCAGGAAGGAAGGGGACTCAGCGCTGCATGCTTTGTGTCTGTTATCTCTGTCAGCCTGAGAAGGAAGCTATTAATATCATACCCCGTGACAGCTGAGGAAACCGAACTTCAGAGAAGGGGGTGGGGGTGTTCGCCCAGGTAGGGAGCTCCCAAAACACATTCCGTCCCACGAGAGGTGGGATGCGATCCGGGTAACGCTGCTTCTATGAAGCAGGGTGGGGTTTTGTTTTGTTTAGTTTTGCTTTTTGTTTTGTTTTTGTTTTTAGCACACACACATTAGACATACTTGAGACACTGTGGAAAGAGCTCTGCCTTTGAGACTAAGCATGTCTGACTTCGGGCAAGTTGCTTAACCTGAGATTTCATTTGGGGGAAAACACTGCCTAGTTTGCTAGGTTGCCATGGTGATTAGAGAGCCTGTCTGTAGAAAGCACCTAGCATGGTTTACTGAGCTGCTCCTGGGGGCAGGGTGTGGAGGACACATAGCTAAAACAACATCCCCAGCCCTACGAAGTTTCAGTGTATGTGACAGGAGACAACATCCTATGGTAATCTAAGTTCCATTTTGGGGGGAGGATTTTATTTATTTACTTATTTTAGAGAGAGACAAGTGGGGGGGAGGAACAGAAAGGGAGGGCGAAGGAGGGAAAGAGTCTCAAGCAGACCACACACTGAGCACTGAGCGTGGAGCTGAGGCAGGGCTCGATCCCAGGACCCTGAGATCACCACCCTGGCCGAAACCAAGAGTTAGATGCTTAACTGACTGAGCCACCCAGGTGCCCATGTAAGTTCCATTTTGATGAAGATTAGAAAAAAAGAGCCATGGCAGAAACTGAGGAGGGAGCCAGAAAGTGTTCTGGCTTTGAATGGTGAATGGACTGTTGACAGCTAGAGAAGGCTGGAAATCAGGATGTGGGAAAGGGAGGTGGGAGGTGAAGCTGGAAAAGCCCGCGAAGTCAGACCGTAAGGATCTTGAACAGTGGAGATTTTAAACTTTATCATGTAGGTCACAGGGAGCCATTCAAGGTGTTTGAGCAAGGGCACGACCGGGCCAGGGACCCTGATCCGCTGGCTGCTGCACTAAGGTTGACAGGCAAATGGCCCTTCCCTGGGCTCCCTGACTGAATGAGTGTGTGAACGCTGACTGCCTGCCATGTGGGAGGCACCTGCTGACTTTAGAAATGACTTAAATATACGGACCACTTTAACAAGGTAGTAACTCAGCCACCAGAAAGCAGGTGATAACTTGGTGAGCAGGGAGCACTGCTGAAACCTGATATTAACGAGAGGTTCCAGCGCCCAGCAAAGAAAGAAGTACCATAGGACAGTCAGGGAAACAGTGGAGCTCGCCAGTTGGGCCATTTGTTTAGGGGCAAATAGCTCCGCCTCAGCTGCTCTGGTGGCGTTCATAACAATGACACTGGCAGGGAGAACCAGTCACCAACGGTCGGGACACCCTGTTTGCCAAAGCAGGGAATCGCTCATTTTATCACTACCCTAAAAAATAAGGATGAGTACGCACATAAAATAAGGTGATAGAAACAGTTCCTCCCTCTGGGTCCTTCTTGGCTATCCGGGACAGCCTGCACCATGCTCCAGCTAAGCCAGGCCAACTGGGAGAAGCCACAGCTGGGGCTGGGGCAACGAAGACCACTCTTTTGCCATTGGGGTCACTGGGTTAGCCATCATCCATCCACCCATCACCCACTTTTATTTCCAGACACTCCAAGAACCCCCTCCTCTTTATGCCTGGTCTTGGGCCACCTTGCACAGATGTTTTGCCATGAACCAGGAAAGTGGCCACCAGCCTTGGGCTTCCATATGCTCCAGGTGACGCTGAGGCTTCTGCTGGGTTTCCAGATTGTTCCATGGCAGCCACAAATACCAGGTTTACCCCTAAGGTTGGGCCGACACTTGCTACTCTGGCTCTACAAACCCATCCTAGGAGCCTCTATGTTGCACTGGTGGCAATAAGGTTTGGGGACAGATGTCCTCTGTCCAACTTCATAACTCTCAGTCAAGAGCCACTCCTGCTTAGCCCCCAGCCACTTCCTCCAGGGTACCCCCAAGGGCAGATGCAGACCCCGACCTTGCGGTGCTCAAAGACCAGCCACATCTGGCTACACAGCAGTGGCCCGTCGCCCCATCCGGGGTGATGATCCATGAACCTGAAGCCTTAGGGGTTTGAAAGAGAGTGAGGCCACTGAGGGCTGGGATGACCAGGAAAGGGAATTGAGAAGGAGAAAGAGAAGAGCTTGAGCAGCGGAGAAAATAAGGTGAAGAGAGGGAACAGAAAAGATGACAAAAGCCCGCACTTGCATTTTTGTTAAGTGTAGGTGTATGCTTTGGGCAGGATAACTTGTTGGCACATGAATTTTGGACTTGCCCTTGCGTATGTAAGAGACTCAAGGAAGAAAGAGGTAAAGCATCTCCATCCCTCCACATCAGCTTTCTCGCCAAGAATTTACCAGCCTTTCCCCCCCTAAAGCCAGTGCTCCCAGAATTGACGGCATTGGATGGTTCTGGATGGAGAGGGGTTCAAAGGTCAGAGGGAACAGAAGTGGGAAGGAAAGGGCTGTGTCCACTGAGACTTGGGCNGGGGGGGGGGGGGGCGGGGGCGGGAGGTTGCTGAGCCACTGATGGGTGTGCCAGCAGGGAGGCCATGGGGGCAGATGCTGGAGCTGTGACCCCGGGGACCCTGGCTTGATCTGCAGGGATGGAGTCGCCTGCGTCTGAGAGGCCAGGGAGGATCACAGAAGCAGCCACAAGAGACTGAGGACTAGAGGCCCTTCCTCCACTTTCCAGTTGCCCCACCCTGAAAACATACTTATTCGATTTAGAAAGAAAATATATTTACTTTAATACTCAAATACTGTGGAAGAATTTCATACCTCGTTCTATAGGCACCGAAAAATGGATTGAGAGGAAATCACCACTGAATATCGACATTGGTGGTCATGTTCACTTTTGTCTTTGCGCCATTCACAGTTTGTCCGTGATGAACAGGAATTATTTTTGTCATAATGCTGTTTTTAAGACAATGAAGCAGGCTTCCAAACAGCAGTTTGGTAAAAAAAAAAAAAAAAAAAAAGTACATAAATTTCCATGTATGTGTATGTCTACTTAGACCAGAAGCTCGGGCAATGGTAATGGCCCTTGTCCACTTGTCTCTCAGTGGTCAAGTTGCAGCTGATTCTTAGTTTCACATTTTTCATTTTGAAATGAATATTTGAAATGAGTAGGGAATTTCATTCTCTATTGACTATTTTTCCTATAATAAAATGAACTGTATAGTAAAGAGAAAGAAATGAAATATTTTCTAAAGGGGAGGTAGGAGGCCTGCCTACCCCCTCCACCCACCTTGGGGCAAATGAGAAGGACATTGGGGTGGAGGGGGCTGATGTGGAGGTGGCTGAGTTGAGGCCAGTCCCCATGGGAGCCTGTGTTGAGCAATGAGGCTGGGCTGGGCAGGGAGGGCGGGAGGGACTGGATTCCAAAGGCTGCCCATCAATCCCTTGTCTGTGCCCACAGTAGCATTTGCATCAGACTTCGGTAAAAGTGACCTTATCTACCCCTGCAAAGTATACCCCCCTCCTGCGTGGCAGGCATCCATCAGGTCCAAGTTGTGCTGGGCCCTGCAAGACAGAGATGAATGTGATAGGTTTGGTGGAAGGAGCATGAGCTCTGAGTACCAGTCCCACCTCCGAGGCTGTGCAGCCTTCAGCAAGTTTCTTACCCGCTCTGGGCTTCAGCTCATTTCTCTGTAAGGATAAGGATAATGCCACCTCCCCCGAAGGGGGCTGTCCCTGAATGGGGTTCCCAGGCCCCTGCGGAACTCAAGGTCCTGGCTCTGGGGTCTCTGATCCCCTGTCTGTCCTTTAGGACAGCAGCCCAAATTGGTGAAAAACCACCCAGTGAGTTGACGACTATTTCCTGAGTGCTTCCAAGGCACTCCAGAGGCATCGGCTCCTTGACCCGAGAACTTGCCGCGGACATTTCCACTGCGTGGTAGGTTCCGGAAAACGGAACTCACATGGGCCAAGGGATTTGCCCTAAAGCCACAGAACATGAAGTGGCAGATCAGGACTTGGACACAGTTCTGGTCAGGTGCCTAAAGCTCCAGCTTTAACCTCTGGGAGACCCTGCAAATGCAGACACTCGCTGCAACAGGGATCCCGCGGTGAACACACAGAAATGGCCTCGCACCTGGCCATGAGCCTTGGTGCAGAGAGCCCGACTTAGAACGCAGGTGGCGGACTGGGCTGGGGGGTTGGAGAGTCATACGGTCCTGGGTTCAAATTTCGACACGGGCGCTTAATAACTCTGTAACTTTGGGTGCCGTTTACCCTACCTGGGCCTCAGTTTCCTGATCTGTAAGAGGGAGTGATGATGCTTCCCCCAGCCCAGGAATGCTGTGAAAATATGAAATAATGTACAGCCAGTGCCCTGACCTGTGGCTGCCACTCAATAGATACCCAAAAAAAACTTGTTGTGTTTGTATCTATGGAGCCCAGCATTGTTTATTGGGGCTTCTGACTGGCAAACCCTTGACCCAAACCGTTGCACAACACTGGTCCTGATCATATGAGCCTTTGCACCAGAGCTCAGTCCCCTGAGTCCCCATGGCCTTATCCTAAGATGCTGAGCCCCGTGCGTGTGGCAATAACCGTCTCACATGGCGGCCACCCTTCCTGCAATGAGTGTGGAGGCAGCCAAAAGCCCCGTGGTGTCAGGACTGTGTGCTCCATCCCAGAGCGGACGCTCTGCTTGGGGATTGCTAAACATGGCCCCATGTCCCTGGCACCATTCAGGGAGTTCATGCCAGGGTTGGAGGGGGCTAGAGATAGACACGGTCCCCAGTGTCCACTGTTGGTAGGGGCATAGATGTCCGACTCCACCATCTCTTCCATTTGCCCACCTTCTACCCTGCAAGACCATGGGCTTAAAGGTCAGAGAGACTGGGGTTCAAATCTAGGCTCCACCGCTTCTTAGCTATGTGACTGTATATAGCACACTTTCCTTCCCTGACCCCATCTGTAAAATGGGATTTATCATTCCTACGGTTCAGGGTTGCCATAAAGATTAAGGGATGTGATGGGTGTCAAGGTCCCAGCAGAAGGCCTGGCCCCAAATGGCTGTTGAGTATGTCTACTGGTGACCTTAGATAACCCACTTTTCTCTCTGGACTTCAGTTTCTTCACATCAGACATGAGACCTGATGGCCTCTTGGGGCCTTTCTAGCTCTCACAATCTTCAGGCTTGTCCCCGACTGGAAAAAGAGTCATGGATGGTGTTAGCCATCGGGCAGGAAACAGAGGGCAGAATCAGCCCAATGTCACTTATCCATTCAGCTAGAGGCTCAGGGCAAGCTGCAGAGAGTGGGAGCTTCCTGCCCCAAACTTCCAAGCAACAAGGAACTTCCCTTGCAGGGTCAGAATAGGGATTCAGCTGGCTCTCTGCCTGCCCTTAAGGTTTCTGGACACTCCCCTGGGCCACTCGTAGCCTTCTGAGCCTATTCAATTTATGGTTCTCTAGAGCACTAGCTTGTGCTGGCCTCTCCTTATTCAATCTCTATTTTAACTTTCTAAAAAGAATGTAAGCTCTTCAGTCAAGGGGCAGGCCTTGCACAGGGATAAGGCATAGTCAACACTCACCAATCACTAACCGAATTATCTGTATATGTCAGGCTCTGTGCTAACATCGGGGTGGTTACCAGCCTCCAAGATGCCCCCCAATGATTCCAGCCTCCTAGTATCCACACCTTTGGTAGTTCCCTCCCACAGTGAATAGAGCTGAGTTGTATGACCAATAGGGTCTTGTAGAAATGACAAAATTGACTTCCAAGCCTAAGTCATAAAAGGGCAGTGTGGATTCCACATTTCACCAGCTGTCTTGTTGTGAAGACACTCAAGTGGGGGCTGGAGGGCTTACTTGGCAAGGAACTGAGGCCTCCTGCCAATATCATGTGAGTGGGCCATCTAGGAAGCAGAACCCACAGCCCCAGTCAAGCCCTCAGATGATGCAGCTCCAGCTGACATCTAATGCAACCTCATGAGACACTCTGGCCCAAAACCTTCCAGCTAAGTGGCCTCCAAATTTCTGACCCACAGACACTGTGTGAGATAATCAATGATTATTATCGTTTGGGGCCATCAGGATTTTGGCACAATCTGTTATACAGCCATAGATAACTGATACACTCAAAAATATAAAATGATACATCAGTATAATCAACCACTCATTCCCTCTTCTGAGGAACTCTGACTTACTCACAGCCCTAGTGCCTGAAACGTGGTCTGTTGTCCTGCATAGACATTTCCCCAACCACAGTTTACTGACCATCTCTTTCAGGAACACCCAGGATATTTGCCTATAGTGCAGATTGTTGGGCTCCACACAAGACCTATTTGGCAGATGCGTGTGCCTCTGGTGCCATACCACATAGCAGGCCCATCTGATGTCACCCACAGATGTGGTGATGGGTCTGTGTGTGCTCAGTCTCCCCTTGAGCTGTCAAGTGTCCCACGCCTGGTATGTGCAGCACATCTTTTCACATCCTGCCCAGGACTTTCTCCAAGCCTGTGGGAGCCCACATATAAACAGAGTCAGGATGCCCCTGGGGGAAATCCTTCACCAGTGGGGGTGGGAACTGTCCTTCTGGCACATACTCTTGGTGTATTTATTTACTGAGAGAGCAGTGACCTCAGCAAAGCACACCTATGTTGACTTTTCCTCCTTCCCTGTCTTGTTCTCCTCATTCTCTCACTACTGCTTCCTGCAGTCACCTCCCCCAGACACCATCTGCACCCATGGTCCTGTCTTGGGCTTAGATGAACCCATTTTAAGACATACTGAATCAGTCTCTGAAGTGGGTCCCAGGCAACTGCACTTATGAAAGCTCTCTGGACGATTCTCCAGCACCCTCCACGTTGAGAACGCCGTTTGAAGTAGAGTTTCCCAGCGTGGGGACCAAGTGCTCTGCTTCCAAGAGTTGCTGGGTTGTCAGATGTGCTGGACACCTTCCATCTGCCCGTCCAGTTCCATGCCCACCTTTGTCCTAGATACTTTGCCCCCAAATGTTTGGCATCAACAGACGTCCTCACTCTCTGGTTCCTGGACAGCTTCAGTCGAGGGGACACACGCAGGAGCCCGGAGGGGAAAGAGAGAAGGATTGGGAGTTTATTCCCCTGGTTCCCTCCCTGTGGTGTCCCCATGAGCTGGCTACCTCTTTGGACCAAGGTCACTGCTTCCTTCCAGCTATCCTCTTCCCGCGGGCTCGCTTTCTTTCCAGGTTCTGGTTACTGCTCTTTGTCACTGCCTAGCCCCATGTTCTGCACCATCCCTGTGGTTTCTTTACACTCTGCCTACTCCTTTGTAAATAATAATCCCTTTATTAAACTCTTTTCACATTACCCAATCTGAGTGTGCCTGCTATTTCCTGGTGGGATCCTGACACAATTCTGTTTGCACCACGCCTTGTTGTGGTGGAATAAATCACGTTTCCCTCACGGAACTATGGTGGTTGCAAGGTGTTTGCTCCTCCAGAATCCATTTCCTTTTCCCTGACCTTTGTTTGGGAACGTTCTCACCTCCCAGCTGCTTCTGGGATGGGTGGGACACAGGGATAAGCTCACTGGCTTTTGTACCCCTCTGGACACAGTGACTGGTTAGGTGGTATGTCATGTGACTTGGGCTGGTCCAATCAGGCTGAAGTTCTGGTGGGGGCTCCCTGAAAAGATCAGCAGATCCTGATCCGGGGAGGAGGGGCTGCCTGACTGCACTGGACTTTCTGGGGGTGTCAGCTTCACCTTGGGCAGAGGTGCAGTTGGGAAATTGGCTCCCTTCTTTCCCTACCAGCTTAAAAACTGTGTGCTCTTGGGCAAATTACTTAGCGATTCTGTGCTTCAGTTGCCTCTTAAAAGGGGGTATGAGACTTTAACAAGTGCCTCAGTGGATTCTTTTAAGACCAAACCAGAGACTTCATGAAAATAAATCAGATAAAAATAGAGAGGGAGACAAACCATAATAGATTCTTCACTACAGGGAACAAACTGAGGGTTGTTGGAGGGAGGGGGTTGGAGGGAGGGCGGTGGAGGGATGGGGTAACTGGGTGATGGGCATTAAGGAGGGCACTGGATGTAATGAGCACTGGGTGTTCTATGCAACTGATGAATCACTAAATTCTACCCTGAAATTAATAATACACTATATGTTAACCAATTTGAATTTAAATAAAGCCAAAAAAATTCATGTAAAGAACCTGGAACAGAGATTTTATTAAAGCAGCTTTTAGGCTTTACCTAGAGGCCTGTTCTTTCCTAGGACTTCTTTCTTAGGATAGTCATGGAGCTGGAGAGAGTTAAGTGACAGCCTGCTGCTGTGCTCAGAAGTGCTCCTTTCCCCACTGAAGACTTTGTTAGCCAATCAGGCTTCTCCACACCAATTCACAGGCTTCTCTTGCTCACAGGGACTGGCTTTCTGTGGCTCCCTTCCACTGGCTCACTTGATGTGCCCAGGAATGTCTGAATCACCCCTTCCCTGTACCCACATAAATTATAACCCAAACCTGATTCTCCCATATTTCCAATGGACAGAGATCTCTGAGAAGAGAGGGAGCTGGATCCTGGGAAGCACCCTGCCAGAAAGCGGCTTTAATAGCTGGCGTTTGCTGGCTGAAGAGGGGGAGCTCCATGCTGCCCGTTGCTGTCCTTCTGGTCTAATCTGTCCTCCAAAGCCTTTGTGAGTCCTTGCTGCAGAGATGGCCCCAGCACCCTTTGCAAACAACCATCTGGTCACAGCCAGGCCTGGAACATCAGGGAATCAGGACAAGGAGAGGTGAAGGACCTTGCTTAGCACAGCTATTCCTCTGGTGTCCAAACCTCATCAGAGCTGCATTTCTTAGGATTAAACACTGCTTTGTTCAGATTTCCCTTTAAAAAATGTAAATACTGGAAAAAGGAAAGGCCTTTAGGATCTGATTCTGCCTCATTTCCCATTCTTCCTTCCTAGGAGCCATGTCCCATCCCCACTGGACAACTTAGTGTTTCCAGAACCAGGCCAGGCTCTATTATATCTGTGTACCTTTACCTCTACCTTTCCTTTCCCTGGAACACTTCCACTTTCTCCACCTGATGGACTCCTTTGGATTCTTAAGATTCAGCTTAGTTGTTGCCCCCTCCATCCTTTGTGCCGAGTTAGGGGCTCTGCACTGTGTTCCCATGGTACCCTGAACCATATTCTGCCATTGCCCATATCACTCTGACAGGTCACTGTTGGTATACTTGTCTGCCTCCCTCGCTAGACAGTTCCTTGGATGCAGGGCCCAGGGCTGGGTCACTCCCAGCATCCTTGGCACCCAAGGTCTAGTGTGTAGTAGGTGCTCAGGGTGTTTTCACTGGTTGTATGAATGGGTAAATGCCACTGTCCTAACTGGCTGCTGTCATTACTAACCAGGTGTTTTAGTTTGGGCTTCCCCACTAGCAGACCCTAAGCAAGGATCTGAGTGTAAGCCGTTCATTGGGGAGGTGAGGAGAACGCCATCAGGAACCTGGAAAAGAAGTCAACCAGATGAAGTGTGTTTATAAACTGGATCCTAATCCCACTGGGCATCTCTGGCAATATAGATTGTATCTGACCTGGGGAGTGAGGGTGCTGGGCGTTTGCCCCGCACTCCTATCAGTCCTTGACTGGGGCTTCTCTTGGAGAACATTAAGACCGTGGCAAATCCAATCAGGCATTAAGCAGTGCAGAGGCTGGCGGCTGGAGTCGACCTCTTGCACTGAAGCTGGAAGGGCGAGGGGGAACGCGTGGACTCCTGCCCTTGTATTCTGCAACCTCCACACTCCCCCTTCCCATCCAAGGACTACACACTCCTTGAGGGCAGTGACCGCCCACTCATCTTTATGTTCCCAGCATTCAGCAACAGTGCCTGGCTCAGAGAAGGTGCTTCATGAGTACTGAATGAATGAATGAATGAGTGAGTGAGTGAATGAGTGAGTGAAAACAGTGGCTATCAGGTTAGCAACTTTCTTCTTCCCTGGCAGGAGAAATTGGGGGTCTGGAGGTTCCTGGGAGCCCAGAGAGAATGTAGCTGGGTTCTGGAGGAATGGAGGGGGCCAGTAACTGGGAAGGCGGAAGACTGCCCCACAGCTTTGAGGCTGGCCAGCCAGGTGGCCATGAAGAAAGGCTCATTTCATGTATTTTATGGGGTGGGGAGGCTCCCCAGGCTCAGGGCTTGCTGCTGTGGGAATCAGTTTCCGCCCTGGGCCTGTGGGGTTGCGTGACTCCGGGAATGCTGGGCCCAGGGCGTGGAGGCAAGCAAACGCCATTAGCCGTATCAGTGATCTCCCGGCGCAGATATGGAAGTTTGAGGAGGCCCAGCTGGCTCTGCCCGACTGTAAAGAGACCTGATTGAGGCGGGTCATGGGGAGGTGGCAGTGATTAAGGGGGGTTGAGTCTTATGGACTTCCTGCCCAGCAGGTAGTGGTGACCAGGGGAGTGAGAGGATGGGATATTAGTCATAGTGTAAACCCTCTCTGAGCTCATAAAACCCGGGCAGAGAGCTGGTTCAGGAACCTCCAATGGCTGCAGGGAGAAAAGCCTATTCCCTCGAGTGGAATTGTAGTGCGCCAGGCTTATCTTCCTAGTCTGGGACTGGCTTCAGTCTTGGGTGCACCTGCCCTGAGGCCTGACTCAGGGAGCCAGGTGCAGAGAACAGTTTTGTTAAGGTACCAGTAACTCAGTGGCCCCTATGAATTTCTAGTTCATAGTGTTTGCGAAGCACTTTCTCCTCTCCCTGCCTCAACTATCCTCCAAACAGCCTTGCTATGTCTGTAAAACGGTTATAACCTCCACTTCATTGGTGAGAAAAGTGAGGTCCCAAGGTTCCAGGCCTGAGAAACATGGGAGTGGAAAGGAAGAATACCCAGGGAGTCAGACTGGGGGACTGAATTTCAATGACAGCAAGTCTAGCTTTTGGCTCTGGCTGCAGCCCAGGGACATGGGCTGGGGTGAGGCAAGGGAAGGGGGTTGTGTTTCCTAGGCTGGGAGCTGGAGGCAGGCACCTACTGGGAGAAAAGAATCTAAGAGTGAAAGGACTCTGGCCCCAGGCCCTGCCATCTGTCTGGGCCACTGCTTCCTGATAATAAAACTCTCTCTAACAGCAGAGACAGGAGCTCCGGGGAGGTTTCTGCTGAGTTATGGAAGAGAATAAAGTCCTACGAAGGAGTCAGAAAAAGATACACGTCTTGAATTGTATGTGTGTGTCTGTGTGTGTAGAGATGGGACTGAAACGCCCACAAGGGCCCCATTTATGCAGTTCTCTAAGCCCCAATTCCTGGGGGTGATAATGAAACGGAGAGAATAATATTCATCGCTCATGGTCACTGTGTAGGAGAAATGAGATGACATATGTCCTTGCCCGTGGGAGGCTCTTAAGAACTGGGAGTTAAATGGAATCCTATTTCTCCAACAGCCCCTAGCATGTCGAAGGCACTCCTCAACATTTAGGGAGCCAATGGATAAAAAGAAAACAGGGAAAGTGAAACCTCCTTTTGACCTCACTGGGAAAACAGGGCTTAGAGAGTCAACACAAATCTTTGGAGTATTTGTTGGTCTTCTCCTTGACTGTCTCTGTCCTGTGACTGTCCTCACCCTCTTGCACTGCCCCCACTGTGCCCCTCCAGCCCACCTCACTTCTCAGCTGCAGACACCTGTCTGTCTAACAGCTAACCAGACCCCCTCCTGAATGTCCACTGGGTTCCTACCCTTAGTATTTTTAAAACACAACCTGTTATTCTTCCCTCGGATAAGCCCCCATCTCAATGAAGAGCATGTCCCTGTCCTGCCATGTCACCCAGATCAAACCCTGAGAATCACCCTGGAGTGCTCCTCTCCCCTCTCCACCCCCCCACATTAAGCAGGCCCTGGACTATTCCTCACCACTGTCCACCTCCTCCAACCCCATTGCTCATACCAGCTTCACCTCTTGTCCACATGACAGTCAGAGCCTCCTAGAGGTCCTCCCACCTCCCCATCAAGTCTCCTCTCTTTGCTGGCTGACAGAGTGAATATATCTGATTTGCCACTTCCCTGCTTAAAATCTTGCATGGCTCTCTAACCCTGCTAGGATAAAATCCAAACCTCTTCGTCCATTAGTATAGGCCCCAGCCTAATTTGATTCCATTCTGTTCCAGCCATTTCTCCTTCCACCCCCCAGCACCCTTCTGTTCCAGCCACAACAAAATACCCACCCTGCCTAACACACCATGTGGCTTTGCCCACGAGCCCCTTGCCTGGACAACCCTTCCCTGTCTGTCTGGTCAATCCTTATAAACCTTCTCAGTCCATCTCAAATGTCACCTCCTCCATGAAGCCTTCCCTTACCCCCATCCAGAGTTAAATCTTCCCTGCACTTCCATGGCAACAGAAACCAGAGAGCTCACATTCTCTGGGAAATTTATGATAACCTATTTTGACATTGGATCGCTAGGGCAATTTTTGGTTATAAGAGCATGGCTGTCCCATGTAGCCCTGACATGCACAGTCCTCTGTCCCAGTGTTTATCACAGCATGAAGATGATGATGAATTCACATTTGCTAAGTCACAGTGCTGCATGCTTTCAAACTTGATCTCTTTTTCCTTCACAGGAACTTTAAGATGTAAGTATGACCTTGCCCAGTTAAAAAAGAGGAATTACAAAACCTTTCTAGTCCAAGGTCATACTTGCCCAAGATCATACCCCCAAGAAGTGGCAGAGAAGGGGCTTGGAGCCCACCTGCCTGCCTCCGAAACTTCTGCTTCCTTCCACTTGTCAGGTGGTGTTGACGTTGCCAGCTTAGATGCCTGTCTCTAGGATAGAGTAGGCTCCTGGATGACTCGAGTCACACCAGGCATATCTGAGTGTCCCCAGAGCTGGGGACAGAGAATGTCTGTGAACATTTGCTGATATTGAGCTCAAACCCCTTCCTCCTCATCCCTCCCAGGCTGACCACTAGTGACTTTTTTCCCTTTTCAGGCTCTATTTTGGCCAGATTTCCTTTCTCTCAACCATGCAGGGAGCAGGGTCATGGGACTCCAAGTTTGATTATTAGCTATGAGGTATTGGGCAAGTACATTCTTTTCCTAAAGGATACTGGGGCCTGTTCTCCTCAGAATAGGGTACATGGTCCATTCTTAGGGATACTTAAGATCGTGGAAAACATATTGCACCCTTCCGTGGAGAGCCTTTTTCTCCTTTAATTTTCCAGGTAAGTAGAAATAAATTAAGTAATTTAACTTCTAAGCAATATTTTAAACATTAATTCAAAATAAAAAAAACTTTTTGGCATAAACTACAAAGTTTATGTTAACTTTTAGGATAAAACTTACATGGGGTAGCTTTAGGCTACATGCCTTAGATCTCCAGGGAATATGATGGAAAGATGTGGGAAGTACCCAGTAAAATTGTGTGGGTTCCCAGCTACCAGGGCCCACCCTCGCTAGGGGTATAAAGAGATGCTGATTGCATCAACACTCCCTTCTTCTTGCTCTGGTCCTTTCGGTCTTCTCCTACAGCTGGTTTGATACAATGGAAAGAACTATGTCTCTGGAGCTAGACAGACCTGACTTTGAATCCTAGAGTGGACAGTTACTGCTCTGGGAACTCAGACTTAAAATTCTCTGTTTCCTTTCAGTGTCATGAGCTTAAAGATACCTCCTACCCATGCCGAATATACTGCTTGCCATGCAGGTTTGCCCTCCACCCATCCCTACCCTGTTCTGTGCCCTGCGAGCCTGAATCATATGGATGGTATCAACTGGTTCTTTTGTTCCCTGGCTTTCGGTAGGATTTGGCCAATGGGAGACTCAGGTAGAAGGATGGGAAGAGAGAGAGGAAGGGTATTTATCCCCCAGTTTGTTCTCTGCCATCTGGAGGACAGCAGCGAGAATGTTCCTCACTTCCTTGGACCACAGCTCTTGCCACTTGGCTACAGCTCTCTTGGGTTCCAAACACCTTTCCCTCCCCTGGCATCAGGGCCCTGGCTAGCCAAGGGGTTGGGGGGGGGGCAGGTCTCACCACCCTGTAATGGTTTCCTTTAACCCTCCCAAGGTTTATAAATAGTGCCCCCCCCCCAGCCTGCACTAAACGCTCCCCAGAGGTCCCCTCCTGAGTATGCCATTGTTTTCTGTGGGACCCTGACCCATAAACCACCTCACTGGGGTTGGGGAGGATTAAATAAATGGCTGCGAAGCAGTTTATAAGTAAAGCTTGTACTCGGTGTTTGAGAGGCACAATGGCTGTCACTGGGGACCGACTGGAGAGACTGGGGAGGGCAGAGGCAGCCCTGGTCAGAATCTTGCCAGAAGGAGGCAACTCCTAAAAACGTCCTCCTTCAGCAACAGCCGCTCCCTCTCCCGGAGCCCTGGGAGGCCTGGCCGGGGACAGGCTTTTTCAGGGCACGGTTCCCGGGGCTGTGGCAGCAGCGGCAGCATCATCGGTAACACGCCGGGCTCCTGGGAGGCCCTCCTGGCGGCCTCGCCTCTGGCAGGCTCCGGCGGCCAGGGAGCCCCCGTGCGGAGCCGCCAGCTCGCTGACTCAGCACAACGCCCCTCTCTCAGCAGCTTGGCTTGGGTGGGAACCGACCAGCCATCCGGCGGCCCCTCCCCTCCCCTCCCCTTGGAGGCAGCACCCCCTCTGGCTGGAGCAGCTCCAGGCCTCTAATGAGTGCTGGCTGTTGTCTTGTCCAGCCCCGGCCGCGCTGAGGGAGAACACTGCTGTTCAGCCAGAGAACTCTGTCTCCCTTCCAGCCTCCCCCCTGGAGGCTTCCAAGGACTTGGGGTGTCAGAGCTGGAAGGACAGGACAGAGCCCCTGACGGTGTAGATGAGGAAACTGAGGCCCAAGAAAGCAATTCCCGAGGGGCCACCGCACACCGCCAGGCCAACACTGGACGATTTCTCACAGGCTGGAGTCTCACGGTGTCCTCCGTGGTTGAGGACATCGCTCACCAACGAACGGCCCCAGGTCAGAACAAGTACCTAGCAGATTGTGTGAGGTTGTCTTAGAGGATTTTAATTATTGAGGGGCTCTAGGCATGTCACTACATGGGACCTCTAGTCCTCACAACAATCCTACAAGGTAGGAATTGGGATCATCACAAACTACGTGGAGAAGCTGAGGCCCAGAGACATGAGCGGCTTGCCTGAGGCTACACAGCTAGTTTGCGGCAGAGCCAAAATTCAAGCTGAAGTCTTCTATGCCATAAGCAGGCAACACTGTCTTGGCATCTAGCAGCGCGCAGTAGAAAAGAACCCAAAGTAGGGTGGGCCTCAGGAAGCCAGAAGTCTAGCCTCAGCTTTGCCTCTGCCTTTTATTTGCGTAAACGTGGGCTAGCTCCTATGCCTCATTGCGGCTCACTTTCTTATCTGTGAATATTGGTGAGCTGGCCGGCCCTGCTTCCTTTCTTTGATAGTCTATAAGACATGCGAGGTAGGTGCTATTATTCCCATCTTACAGATAGAGAAACTGAGACCCATTCCTTTATTCATGATGACTATATTAGATGTAATTTGCTAAAGGACTTCTTTCTATACGCCAGGTTCTTTGTCCCCAGAGAGGGAGGTGACTTGCTTAAGGCCACACATCAAGAAGTGCCAGAGCCAAGCCTCAAGCTGACAGTGGATACTTTTCACGAATACGCTTCATGGCCTCCAGGATTATGCAAAAGTGGCCACAGGATCACAGTTTTCTAACTCTTGCAGAAAGCCACTTGGATCCTCCTTGAGCACAGCCCATGGCACTAAATAGATCCCAGGAATGCTATTCTCCTGGGAACTTTTGGCCTGGAACATATTTACAAAACTCTAGAGGGGATGGAAATATCCCAACCCACTCCCTACAGACCCAAATTAGCAATTTTCTTATTCTTTATAACCCCTCTGGAAATGCAAACTATGTAATATTGGTCTAAAATTAGGAGCATAAGTCACAAGAGAAAAGTCCCACTACTTTGGAGAAAATGTTTTCTTAGCCTCATCCTGGCATTTTTTCTAAATCAGAACACAGCAGTTGTCTTTCAAATAATGATTTTCTCCTAGTGTGTATGGACTGGAAGCAAAATACTTTTGAGAGAACATATTTTTTACTGTAGTGCCAAACATTGAAATCCACCCCCCTTACCTGGCTTCCAGTCTATTCAGGTATGGCCTAGAATACTTGAACAGGAAGAGCCTGTTCTGTGAGCCCAGGATGCCTTCTTGAAGGAAGGGCACTTTATAGTAACAACGGCCATAATGTTATCTGTCGCCAACACAACTGACAGTAAAGATGTGCCAAGGAGCTGTGTGAAGTGTTTTATAGCCACTGTTACGGTTAATCCTCACGATTACCTATAAGATGGGTATTATTGTCCCATTTTACATATGAGGATAATTAAGGTCTCGAGAGGTTAAGAGATTGGCCAAAAGTCATAAGGTTATAGGACAAGCAGTGGTAGAGATAGAATTTTAACCCAAACCTGTGTATCTCTTAAGTCCAAACTAAGATATTGTCTTCCGTAACAGGATACTATGTGCCAGACACAGTCCTGAGTGACTCGCACAACCACCTTTTGATCGTCACGATAATCCCTCTAAGAACTTTGCCCCATCCTTTCTCCTTGTTCCCCCGTACAGAGACTCGCACTAGCTTCAAGTTTGTCATGCACTTCGAGATTCTCTTGTTAAACTGCTGATCCTACTAGCAGCTGTGTCAGGGCTGGTAAGAGTACGTGTGAAATATAACACCTTTGAATAAATTAATCCTAGTACACGCCTAGGGCCTTGGACATATTACTTAACTTCTCTGATCCTCAGGCTTCTCGTCTGTTATTTGAATGGGTTAGCTCCTTTGAACTCAAATTTTCTAGAGTTCTATGACAAATGCAGGGCTTGTCTGGAAATGAGTGTAGGGCGTGAAAGTTTTGTTACATGGGCGTAGAAGTGACTTTGCCATCAAGGCAGAGGAACGTTGTGGGTTAGGGGGAGTGAGGCCCCGGCTCCTAGGAGCAGTAGGGAAATTGAGAGCAAGGAGGAAGGGGGCAGGGTCCTTCAGCTGGCCAGAAGACTGAGCCAAAAGATTGTTACCTGACCGAAAAGGACATGGTGAGTCAGAACCTCTCAGATGCAGGAACAAGAATGTGGCATGTGTGACCCTGGGAGCAGAGCTAGTCCTACCAGATGGAAATCACCAAGGGGCTTGGAAGGGAGAGAGTTCCCCATCCCTTCAGGTAGCTGTTCAGGGGTTGGACAGCCTTTGGAAGCCCTGTAGAGGGTATCTGACCTGTAGAGAGCTGACTTCCCAACATCCAAACTTGCTCATGTCCCTCTTCTGCCTGGCCCCATCCCCTGGACACCAACTGCTTATGAATACAGTCCAAGGTAGCTCCTTACCATGGACGATGAGGCTTGTTACCATCTGACGCTGACTTGGCCACATTCACTTCTCACTACCGCAGCTATGGTAGCCATGCCTAACTTCTTGCTGTTTTCTGAACACAAGATGTACTTTTACACTTTCGAGTCCACTCACAACCCCCATGAATCCTCTTTCACACCTCTAGGCGATTCATCCCTTTGGCTGAACTATAATTATGCACTGACTTTGTCAACAGACCATGAGCCCCTTGAGGGCAGGGCCTAGTCACGCTCCTGTTCATATGGTGGCGTGGGGACTGGAGTATGAGCCGAGTACAGACTAACGAATGAGGTGGGATTAGATGACATCTAATGGGCTCCATGCTAAGATCTGCTCTTTTAGTCCATTTCAATAAGCATTAAAACGGTGGGCCTACCATGTACAATCACATGGTGAGGGTCGATACACAGATAATAACAGTGTGAATAATGGGAACAGAGACAACAGGAGCCAGGGCCAGGAAGCAGGATGTGGAGAGGAGAGAGAAAAATAGGGAGGCGGCTACCTAGAGAAGAACAGGCATCTTGGTCTGTCTCTTAGCCTCAAGCTGTTCCAGTGAGTGGGTGGGAAAGAGGAAAGAGAAAGCAATGGGGATGATCCTGCTGGCAACAGATTTTGGTTCTTTCGAGATTTAGAACTGAAATTGGCTTTCTCTAGAAGCCTCCACCCCTACTCCCCAGTGGGTATTTTTAAGGGAATAGGTATCTGGGGGCCAATTTCCACCCCCCTCTCAGCCTTGGCCCGCTGTATCAGCACCACACTGTGAGCAGCAGATATCCAGCCAGTGGGGCCTGCCCACAATAAGGGTTTGCCTACGGTAGCCTCCAGGGAGATGAGGAAAAGTCACTGGAATCCAGTAGCAAGTAAGTAGGCCTACCACAGAAGCCTCATCCCTTTTCCCTTCAGTGGCATTGATGTGGCCGTCCCCCTGGCTTCTGCCCCCTGGGTTATCAATCCGAATTTGCAGTGCAGTACCATCTGGTGCTTCCCAACTCTTTGAGCTCCTACTGAAGACCGCCATCCTTTTGCTCCTCAGGCAGATTTTAGAAGAGAAGTCAGAAACTCAGATCAGCCCAGTTTTTGATGGTGGCTAGAGAACAACGGGGTGTGCAGATGTGGCCTCGCCCATAGGTACCCCGCAGTTCCTGTGCTCCACGGACAGCAGGGACTTGGGTTGGCAGGGACCGGGCGGTAGGGGGAGCCAGGCCAGATTCAAGGGCAGTGCTGGGGGTAGGGCTCTCCTGGGAGCCTTGAAACCCCCTCCCCTCCCTTTTTTGGACTCTTGACCAAAGTTACTTTTCTTCCTATTTTTATTAACACAAATCCCTAAGTGTGTTTATGTCCGGAGAATGTACTATGAATAACTGATGATACATTTGTTGATTAACTTGTGAATCATCCTGGGGGGAAAGGGAGACCGGAGAAAAGAGCAGGAGCTTTGGAGGCTGTAGAAGATGTGTCGTAAAATATTTAGCAAATGATAGTCCAAACCACAGGGAAGAAGTCAGGGAGATGGGAACTTGCAAGCTGCCAGGGCTTAAAAGCTATTTAATGCTAACCATCAGTGCCAAAGAGCTGAGAGCGTCTCCCTTCCTCCCCGCATTGGCAGCCACAGCTCCGGGAATGTGGAAAGGGTTTGGACCGGCTGCACGGTGCTGGTGGGAACAGAGAGCAGGCAGCGTGCTGAAAGACTTTTTGTTTGAGAAATCTTGTAAACAAGGGATCTCCTCTGAGGTGGAATCCTCACCTCGTCTACTGCTCACACTTTTTTTTCTTCTTTAAGATCTGCCAGATGATAAACTCTCCACGTGGAACAGTAGTGGAGCCTCTACTCAGTCATGGGGATGTTTCAGAATATCCTGATGTTTGGCATCAAGGGAAAAATAACCATGTGATGGACTGAGTGTGTTATTCTTCTTCCTGGTGTTTTGATAACACTTCGACAACAACTTCAGTCGCTGGTCCCAAAATGCTGAGGTTGTATCTAAAGTTTTGAGCTAGGAAGTCGTGACTCCTAAAGGGTTAAGGATCTTACATTTTTAGGGCTGTGGTCAAGACTCACGTCTGTAACTGACTCTTTGGGGATGTTTATTTTTGGGTAAAGGATGAAAAGGTCTTTCCTAAGATTTTGGCCTGAAAGCCTCAAATGTGAAGTGAGGTTCTCCTAAGTATCAGTGCCTGATTATAAGGAAAGATAAACTAAGGGAGAAGCAGCAGGGAAATAATTTAGGTCAGTGGACATTACCATCCTGGAGGAGAAAGAGCACAGGAGAGTTTGTTTAAAAGGTACCCTTCAAAGTCCATGTATCATGAGTTCATGGGTAAGCAATTCTAGTGAATTTGGTGGCTTTGATCAATGAACCTATTAATGTGCCAAGAAGGTCTCCGTTTTTAGGGAACATATAATCTTCATGCTGGGGAGCCATGATGATACAGACAATTAGCCTTTGAGGTTAGAAAAGCAAAAGATCTCTGGGCAAGGTGGTTCCAAGGACGATGATTGGAATAATTCTAGCAAAACTCGTCCATGTACATCAGAACCAGAATGTGGCTCTTCTCCCTCATTCATGTTTGGTTTTGGTTCCCCTTGCTGTTGTTCCTCCTATTTTTCTTTCCTGGAATGTCTTTTCTCTCACTCTCTACCTATCCCAAATCCAACACATCCTAGGAGGTCCACTTCAGTGAATTTAGAGTCACACTCGACTATTCGAATCTTCATCAATCCTTACTTCCTTTGAATCTTTACAGTACTTACAGCCATGTATTGGGCACATGATTTTTTTTTTTTAAGACTTTATTTGAGAGAGAGAGAGAGAAAGAGCATGATCAAGGTGGGGAGAGAGAAGCAGGCTTCCCAGTGAGCCAGGAGCCCAACGTGGGACTCTATCTCAGGACCCTGGGATCATGACCTGAGCCGAAGGTAGACGCTTAACCGACTGAGCCACCCAGGCACCCCTATTGGGCACATGATTATACTGAGTATTATACTCTGTTTTTAAGAAAGATGACTCTTTTCCCCTCAATTCAACTATAGCTTCTTTCTGGCAGGTGCCAAATCTTCCACACCTCTGTTACCCACAGCTTTTAGCAGTGCCTGCCACCGGGTACATCGCACACATGTGCGCCTTGGTACCTGGTCAGTAGGCTGCTCGTGGTGAGTGAAAATCCTAGCCGGCTGGCTGGGGTCAGGGGAAGAAGACTGGATTCTTGGCAGGCCTAGGGCTGTGCCCCAGATTTGCACATCCAGGGTGAGAAACACATGCTCTGAGAAGTTTTTTGTCGCGAGGTTTCCCTTCTTTTCTTAGTTGTGGTTGTTAAGGCAGATGGAGGGTTCAGAAACATTGTGAATTGAGTGAAAATTAATTTACTGAGAATGAAAGTTGATCAGCAGTTCCATTCACATTTTTAAAAATGTGTAAGAAAGAAAGAAGAAAATAGCATGCCTGGTGGCTCTGTTGGTTGAGGCACAGAGTCTGCTGCTCTCCCTTGCCGTCTGCTCCTCCCCCCACTCATGCTCACGCTCTCTCTCTCTCAAATAAGTCTTAAAAAAAAAAAGGAAAGAAGAAAAGTGAAGGAAGGAAAGAAGGAAGGAAGGAAGGAAGGAAGGAAGGAAGGAAGGAAGAAGGGAAGGAAGGAAGGAAGGAAGGACGGACATAAAAGGAGATAAGCCTGGCGGTGGGGGTAGGGTAGGGGACGCGTAAGACTCAGGCTTCAAATACAACCAGCAATTTCATAATGTGGTAATTTTTAATATTAAAAGTAAATTGTAAATGTATCTTTATAAACAATATGCATAAAATAGATCTATTATTCTAAAACCTTTTCTTTTTAAAATGCTTTTTCACAGTAAATTTTTTAGGTGTCAGATTTCCCCTCAAAATAATAGTGCAATCGGAAGAAGGAACACGTTGTCAGTGAATTCGGACTTCTCTGCTAATACAAGTCCTTGTATATCTCTTGTAGGAGTGGGTGAAGACTCATGTCTGTCTCTGTTTTCTTTATGACTTGCAATAGCTGCACATGTTCCGTTACAATCTGTCTGAGGTCTGTCATTTTCTGGAGCAGCTTGGCAAAGAGCTGAGAGGACTCTGGGTGGTTCAGCTTGAGCTGGAGCTCCAAGGCTTGCAGCAGGTTGTCCTGGATGTCCTCAATGGGCTTCACGTTCAGCAAACCTGGGCGGTCTGGGGGAGGAGAACAATGGGAAGTTCAGTGACAGAATCCTCTGGCCCCATATCTGAGGCATTTTCAGCCAAACTAAATTACTCACCCATCTTCTTGTTGGCTTGTTTTGCTCTGGTTCTAAAATAAGGTGGAGAGTGAGGGTAAGTAGACAGTGGGCAGGAAGGGCATGTGGGAGGGAGGATGGACTGAGGCCAAGACTATCCGGGCTCTTTCCAGGGGCATCATTCCTGGCTGGGGCTAAATCTGCCTGATAGCTTGACATAACATGATGGCAACACAATCCTCTCCCCAGACAGAGGACTCTTGTGCCAGTAAGCTTCTGCTCACTCTGAAATCTCATTTCCCACTGCTGCCCCTTCTTCATGAGTCTATGTTTTATAACCTCTACTTAATTTCTCATTACAGCTCCTGCACGCTTTTAAAACCAGCATTGTCTTCTTTTTCCCTTAACATGGCATATACATTTTCCATGAGACAAGACATAGTTTTTAAATACTGGTACAGTTTGGAAGGCTAGAGCCTTAGATTTTAACAGAGGTTTCTTCTGAGTGGTGAGGTAATTTTCAGTTTCTTCTTTATACTTTCCTTATTTGAATTTTTAAATAGTGAACTTCAATTGCCTTTAAACTTTCCTTCATGCAGATCTCGTAAGATGCATCCCTAAATACTTTATAGTGTCCTTTACTTCTTTATTTTTTTGCTTTATAATATTCTATAGTATTCATTATCTTTTCTAATCTATCCCTGATGGTGCTTACAAAAATTTTATTCATTTTAATATATTGAATATATTCCAATTTCCTAAACTCTTGTCAATTCAAACAGTTTTTATCATGGATTTATTTTCCTATTTTGGATAGACTATTATATCTGCAAATAATGATAGTTTCATTTATTTCTTCTTTTCCAGCGTTTACACTTCTCATTTCTTTTTCTTGCCATAGTGTATTGGCCAATACCTCTAATATGATATTAAATAATAGTAGTGGTAGGAGGTATTCTTGTTTTCTTCCTAACCATGACAAAAATGCTTCTAATGGCTTACCACAAGTCTGATGTTTACTATAGCTTATGGTGGATACGTTTTACTCCTGGCTTTCCAAGAGTTGCAAAGTTTTTAATTTGTTTTAGTCGGGAATGCTGTGGCATTTCATCAGATGCTTTACGCTTTTTCTAAAGAGATGATCAAATGGCTTTATTTTAATCTAGTAAATTATATAAATAGATTTCCTTATATCATTGTACTCATTTGCTCCTGTTTTATTCAGGGTTTTAAAATTTGAGAGACTGGTCCAGAGTTGTCTTTTTTGTGCCATCCTTTGTCGGTTTTGGTAATAAATGTTAACTAGCCTTCTAATCTGAGTTGAGAAATTTTCCTGCTGTTTCTATGTAGTAATGATCTGTTCCTTGATGGCTTCTTGGAATTCATTGGCAGAACCATCTGATCCTGATGGTAAATCTTTGGCTACCTTTAATTTTTCTTCTGTATCTATCTTTTAATCTCTTTAGTAAAGAGCTTAGTCAAGATTTAGTAAAGACTACTACTTATAAAAGTAAAACTTTATAATTCATATTAGAATAATATTGTATATAATATTCTCTCAGAATCTGAAATTTCATTTTTATTTATAAGTGAATGCTTTTTATTTTGTATATTCTCTCATTTAAAAATCTGATTTGCTAAAGGCTTTTTTTTTCTTTTTAAAGAAACACAACTTTTGGTTTTATTCATCAACTCTTTTTAAAAATTCTATTTTGTTTTCAATTTAACTAATTTATTCTTTTACCTTCCTTTAGTTCTATTTTTCCCTCTTTTCCTAGCTTCTAGTTCTATTTTTCCCTCTTTCCTAGCTTAATTCATTCAGTTTTAGTATTTCTTGTTTTCTGATAGATGCATTTAAAATTCTAAAACTTCCTCTGAGTGTCACTTTGGTTTCACCCTGCAGACTTAGGTAAATAGTATGTTCATAGCTCTTTCTTAAATAGTCTGTCTTACTATTTTGATTTCATTTTTAATCTAAGAGTTATATAGAAGCATGTTTTAAAATTTCCAAGTGGAAAGTTTGGGTGTTTGTTTTTGTTTACTAACTTTAAGTTTTATTTTTTAATTTCTCAGTTTGTTGCACTGTGGTTAGAACATAAGGCTTCCTCATTAAAGCTCACCAGAGAGGTGCAGGGGTTTTGTACACCATTCAGGACACTCACCTGATACCTTGTGCTGATTCCAAATTTTAGCTCTTGAAGGCTATTCACCCTTGTTTTCTAATTTTATCTCTTCTCCCCTTCCCTGTAAACTAAAGCACTGTATACGGGCTTTTACTTACCTTTTATTTATTTAAAAAAATTTTTAAGGATTTTATTTGAGAGAGAGAGAGAGAGAGAGCGAGCACACACACAAGCAGAGGAGCAGCTGGGGGAGAGGAAGAAGCAGCTCCCTGCTCAGCAGGGACTCAATGTGGGGCTCTGTCACAGGACTCTGGGATCATGACCTGAGCTGAAGGCAGAAGCTTAACTGACTGAGCCACACAGGCACACCTAACTTTTTTTTTTTTTAAATGATTTTAAGTAATCTCTACACCCAATGTGGGGCTTGAACTCATGACCCCAAGATCAAGAGTCATAAGCTCTACCGACCAAGATAGCCAGGTGCTTCTACTTAACTTTTAGTACCTTTCATCCTCTAGCCTCACTTTGTGAAACCATCCTTTTGTTCCAGCCATATTAAACTATTACCATACTAAGTCCCTCAAACATCCTATTCTCTGTCATGACTGTGCTTAGGCAGATTCTGTTCCTCCCTCCTGAAACAGTATTCCTTTCCCTTCACCCATCTTACAGACTTCAACCTGTTCTTCAAAATACAGTCTGTGTCACTCTGTTCTGGGAACCCTCCTTGACATTATCTCTTCCTCTCCCCTGTTCTCCCAACCCCCTTTCTCTGGACCCTGTAGCACCCTATAAACACGTCAATATCCACCATACTAGTAAATTACATTTATTGAATGGTTATCATTTTCCAAAGAATGAGCCAAAGGCTTTATACAGAACAGATCATTTGATCTTCACAATAACTCCATGAGGCCAGTGTTCTATGGAGGGAAAAATGAAGATTTAGAGAAAGGCATTAAATCTTGCCCAAGATCTGCCACTTCATAGTAAATGGCAGAACTGAAATTTGAATCTAAGTATGTTTAATTTCAAATGCTGTATTACAAGTATATTGTATTTATAAATCGTATTTTAAGTACTGATTTTCTTCTTTATGTCCCCTATGAGGTCATGAGGTATCAGAGGGCACACTACATCTCTGAGGATCTGGTGGAAACACAGAATGTACTCAGTTGGCTGAGTTAATGAGCAAAAAGGTTGTTCTGGCTAAGAGTCCTGGATTGAAAAGTACAATTCTCCTGGCTGGTGAACAAGCCTAAAGGCTGGATCACTACGCAATGAAGAAGTCTCCTGTAAACAGTGTTTTCCTGTATCTAATAAACTCTAGTAACCTTTATTCATTGAGGTGAGGTACAGGAAAGAAATGCTAACAGGTCTCACGGTGGGATTTTCAGAACTCTAAACATTCTCTTAAATTAAGTTTCTTTTCACTTTTTTTTCCTTTTTAAATACAGAGGGAAACTTTGGTTGATTTCTTTTTTCTAACTTCTACTTATTCCATTGACTGGAATAAGTAGAGCCCCCTCTCCCGCCCCCCCCCCATTTAACTTTGGAGCCATCAGCAAAAATCTCAGATTCTAAGAATGAAACAAATGATGTAGTCCTGGCCTAGAGAATCATGCCCCCGGAGGACCTGCGCCTTTCTCACAATTGCCATGCAATCATGAAAACCCTGATGCTTTAGCCCCTGACAGATCCTGGACTGGTGCCTTCGGCTTAATGATTGCTGATCCTCTCCCTGACGAGTGTTCCAGAGTTGAACTGCCCACAGCTGTGCAAATGCATGTGCATCTGAAGTGGCAGCATTTGTGTGAGGGCAGGTGTTGAATGTGGCTCCTCCATGGCCTGGGACCCCACACCCCACTCACTCTGGCACTGGCTCCTTAGAACCCTATCTCCTTCCTTCCTCTTGGGCAGCATCAGTCAAAACTTCTACTGAAGAGACTACATTAATTTAGTAGGTTTCATTTATCATGACAGCTCAAACAACCAAACCCTAAAATGCAGTTGATCAGGCTTGCTGGAAACACTTGGCTTTAGTGCAGTATAATGGAACTGGCTCCTTGAGGAGTGGAGAAGGATCTGGTTTGGATTTTCAAATCCCTCTTTGGCAAGTTTTTTTTTTTTTTATGATGTGACAGATGGAGTTTGGCTGAACGGCTGAAATTTTGTGGCCACTGATTTATATTTCCTCCAGTGACAAGTTAGATCATTTACAGATCTGTCCCTGTCCCCTTTACTGAGACTCAGTCAAGGCAAAATGGAGCACAGTTGAGTGGAGTAAGTAGTGTACTTTAACCAGCTCTGTGACTGGGCCTCAATTTTCTATTCTGTAAATACATAATTCACATAATTAAACTGGGGAAATACACTCAAAATGTAATTAGAAAAGTATATTAACAGGCTTACACTTCAAATTTAAAACACTTGGCTTCCTTAAAAAACTAAAAAGCTTCCCTTGGTCTTAAAGCAATCCCTAGAATCAAAGGCAAAAGGGGTTTGTCATGGTTGCTCCCCGCCTTCTACCCTGCTGGAAAGTCTTTCCTCTCCCCTCTCTTCTTTCTCCTTCCACACACATTCAAACCCTTGCTGAGCTAAGCTGGACACCACAAATTTGTCATAGCAATCTGTGGAAGCACCCAGAGCCATCCTGGGTCCTCACCCTTCCCTCTCAGTTCCCCAGTGCCTGCTAAGGTACTGTTTTTAGAAGGCCCGCCTGAGATCTTCCTGCACCTTGCTGAGGGTCAGAGTTGAGGTCTTGAACTGGATCAGGGTCTAAGGACCCTATTTACTGGCCTAGGCTGCCTAGAAGGCCCTTTTGGGAAAGTGAGTGTTGACTCACATACTCCAGAACACAACACTCAAGGAAGCTGGAATCAATTACTGGTTCCTTACTCCCAGGCTGCAAAGAATTGGGAAAGCAACCTTTCCGGTCCCCACTCACACAGTGCTGGAACTGATTACAGAAGGCTGCTGATTATAAGCAAACCTACAAAACTCCCATCGTATCCAGATCCGGCTCCGATATGGGGAGAGATATCTGAAGAAGATTTCAATTGTCTTGACCCTCCTGGGATCTGCCCACCTGGGCCAGGCATTTCCTGAGCAAAGATTTTCTCAGGAGGCATCTGGGGGAATCAGAGGGCCGCAGTGGAGTCTCCTGGAAGAAAGGCAGAAACCCCAAAGTGGATAGTTTTGTCTCTATTCTAGCAGCTGCTCTTAAGTTTTTTCCGATCTTTGCCTATTGGCTTTCTGATACAGACTGATCTGAAAAGGTTTGTATCCAGGGGATTTAGGAAAAAAAAAAAAGTCTGATAGCTGGGCAGCTGTAAATTGATCCACAGACAATGAAAGACCTTAGTTCATATGCCTGGTGAAAACCAAGGGGAGGCAGGGCTTCCTTTTACACTTCTCTTCAATTTCCTTTATTCCATTCTTCCCAAGTTCACAGATGTGTTAAAAAGAGCAGTGGCTTTGGAAACTGAAGACTTGAGCCCTGTCTCTCTTCCACTTAGTTTCTTTGTGACTTTCTGGGTTTTGGTTTAACCCTCTAATCTTTCTGGGTTTTGGTTTAATTTTTTAAGACGATGGTATTTCTTTCCTAAGGTTGTGGTGAGAATGAGCTAGGTAAAGGAACGCAGTAAGATATTAATATTCTCTCGGTTTGTTCAAATAAAGGCAGTTTCCACCAGGGCGGGGTCAGGAGTGCAAGCTGGGGTGAGCTGGCACATCACAGTGGGGAAGGGAAGATTCCTGTACTGATCCTGGTAAGAGCACAGACTCAGGAACACAAGAAAATAATTCCTGATGCAGGCTCATGTTTGAGGGGTTGGGCAGGTTCTCATTCTTGTGGTTGAATGCATAAACACAAGACAGTCTCACAGCAATAATAAAACAAGGAAGCCACGGGCCCCCAATTCACTTCTTCCTTGAAGTGATGGTGTTCAGGGTTCTGCAGCACTTTTCTGATCAAGCAGAATCACGGTGAGCATTAGGCAAAACTGTGAATTCAGCCAACTTTATCTTTGGTAAACCACGGTATGGCCTGTAGCAATTCCCTCCCACATTCCTGCCTTTGGGGAAAAAAATAATATAAGAAAGTTTCACATGTGTTCTTCTTCTCATAGTTAAATTTCAATTGGAGCTGGATGGAGTGCAGTGATTCTCAACTTTGGCTACACACTGAAATCACATGGGGAGATTAAAACCCCGCAAACTAATACCTGGGTCCCCTCTCTAGAGATTGATTGATGTGGTCTGGGGTAGAACTTCAAGGTTTTTAAAAGCTCCCAGGTGATTCTAATGGACACCCAAGAGTAAGCTTTATCGGCTTAGTGAGAAGCAGTTGGAATCCCAGCCTTGAAAGTTATTTGCTGGGTAACCTTGAGCAAGTTCCTTAACCTTTCTGTGCCTAGGTTTCCTCATTTAAAAAATGGAGACATAAAAGTAACACCACTAATGGTATTGTTGGGAGGATTAAGTGAGCTAATAGATGGGAGTGCTAGAGCGGTGTCTGACACATAGTAAGGCAGCTACTTCTATTTATAATTCTAATAGCATTTGCCTCTTTTTCCTTCCTATCTTTCTTCTCTCATTTCTGTGATTTTCCTGGGTTCTCTATCTTTCCTGTTCTTTCTCCCTTAATTGCTCCTTCTCAGCCATCTCTCCACTCCCCCTTCCAGATGTTTTTCCCTTTCCACTCCTGAGCCTGCACCTTGCTGGAGATTTGGTATTAGGGATCCTAGCAGGGCAAGCCTAAATTAATCAGAAGGCTGCACGATGGATGATTTTAGGAGGACTAGGTTGATGGTGGCTATCTGGACAAGGGGACAACAGAACCAGGTCTTGTAAACATGTTATCAAATAGATAATGATCTTCTGTCACAAGCACATTCTGCCGTGAACCCACATGTAGTCGGCAGAGTCCTTCACTCTGGCGTGGGTTAACATTCTAACGTTTCCCTTATGAATGCTTTTTCTATGTCCAAATGACAACCACTCCTTACAACAATAACATAAAGGATGTGGTCAGAATACGGAAAGGGGTGACCACCACAATGAAACCAACCCAGGTAGTATTTTCTTTTATCTGCCCATCAAGTAAACCATTCCACACCAACTTCGCTCATCTCAAACACCTACCACCCCCAAAAGCCACCTCCCCAACTACAACAGTGGATACAAAGATATCTAGTAATGAGGTGAGTAGCACTTTCTTCTTTTCTGTCTGCAAAGCTCTTTGCATTGCTCAGTGGTACCTCAATGGAGTGAAATGAGCTTGGGCTCTGTCTTATTTCCAGGTCTTTCAGAATGGAAATTTCACTCGAGCTCTCCATCCTGCCCTTGGGAAGTCCTTGCCTTTCCTGTCTCCTTTCATCCTGGGAGGTTAAGGTCCCCTTGTTGTTCTAAAGGTTGCTCAGCGGAAGCTCAGCCACGTGGTTTGCTGAGGGTTCTCTGTGTCAGCCAAGGAGAGCAGTGTGCTCCCTCTTGAGCTGAAGGATACAGATAAATTTCTACTCCTTCTATGTCTAACACTGGCTCTGAGCAGACCTGGAAATGGGGGAGGTAGAGAAGAAGGTTGGAGAGGAAAGAAAATGATTTCTTCTTTCTCAACAAGCCTGACACACTCCTCCCCCTCATCCAATCACTCTTCCTTACTTCCTCAACCTTTAGGAATGCCAATAACCAAACATAAAAGGTAGCCAAGTATTTGTTCTCTGCAACTCTCCCTCAGTGTCTTCCTTTCCAATGTCTTTGAGAAGAACCTGAGATCTCAAAACATAGGAGTGATCTTTAATCTCCAAATATGACCTCTCAACACATAATGTCCCAAAACTTTATCAGAACCTTGGGAGTGTGGCAACTCACCACACTCCTGCTATTCTCCATCTCCTTGAGGGGCCAGGGGGCTTAGAGTTCTCCCCTCAGTTTGTCAAGCCTCTCCCCCTTCCTCCAGTATCTCTTTCCCTTGGGTTTTTTTTTTTTTCCCCTCAATCCATAACTAATCCCCTTAAAGTGATAGCTGATAAAGGGATTAGTTGATATCTCCCTAGGGGTATTTATATTGTAATAAGGGATTTTAAGCATGACTATTGGTGGAACCGCAAGCTATCTGACTGGCAAGATTGCAAGTAGAGCTACCTCAAATTCTATCATACAGGGCAAAAGGGAAAATTAGTATTTATTGTGTGCTTAACATGTCTCAGGCATTGTGCCAGAGGCTTCATATAATGTTATTTCATTTACTTACAATACTGATAAGGAAATTAGGGCCCAGGGAGGTAAATAATTGAGTAAAATCACACATCTAGTAAATGCTGGAGGGGGGTGGGGTCTGAACTCAGGGCTGTCCCTGTAATTCCAAAGCTTTCCAATGCCCCCATCCCACCTCTTCTGGTTTTCTTCTTTGTGAATCTGGCAAGACCCTTGTAAGGTGCTTTCCCTGGGAGTGCATGGCTCCTTCACAACCTGTGTTGGCCTCTCTGTGATGAGTGACTCGAACCCGTCCCGAGTTTCATTCTTCCTCACTCGCAGATGATCTGTCTGAACGTCTTGGTGGATTGTGCCAGTCTGGAAGGCTGCCTGGGGTCACCCAGAGTTTAAACACACATTGTGAGAACCCAGAATGATAAAGTGCTCCAAAAAGCGGCCCACTGACTGACTGACTGAACCTTTTCCAAGACTGCTGGTGTGCTGATAGGAATGACTCAGCAGTTTGGCTTTCAATCCCATGTCTGTCTCTGAGGTCAAACACGATTGTGCGCTCACTCGCTGAGATGATCCTGGACTACCAGGCCCACAGTGAGGAAGAGATTTTACTTCTGAAGCAGTCACAGAGAAAGATGCTTCTATGTTCTACAAACAACAAAAACCTGTGTGTGTGTGTATTTTAAGTTTCTCAGATGATTCTAGTATGTTTCATCTTCTCCCTATCCCCACAACCCCCACCAGCCATCTGGTTTTTAGAATTTGCGTGCCAGTTGAGAACTCATAGACCTCATCTTTGTGTAAACCAAGTCCACAAAGTTATGAAAAGAGTGAACTAATGGGACGTTTCTAGATAACACTAATTGAGTCATCATTCAAAGCCATCCTGGCCACCTGACAAGGGTTTTCCCACTGGTCACAGTGGAGAGCAGAGGAGAAGAGTGTCATACGCTATGTAGACGCAGTGTAGGTGCCCATTACAGATTTTTCAGTTAATAAATGAATGCTATTACTCTCTGACTCCGTCGTGGCCCACATGGGGGACAGGAACCATGTAATAACACTCTTCCACTGTCCTGCTCAGAGCTTAGTCAGACAAGTAATCAGATGTCCTTGTTTATTCTCAGTATCAAGAGAAAGAAGTTAGAAAAACAACTTTTACCACTGAGGCACCAGCTTGAATCTTGTCCATAAAACTGTATGGATAAGAGAGCTGCATATTTCACTCACAGAGGAGAGCAGAAGAAAGTAGGCCTACTGGTGTTCATGGTGTTTTTAACATCTACGTTTTCAGCTATTCTGGGCTGTGTCTCCTCCTAGTCAACGAGTAAGGATGATGCTAACAGAGAAGATGTGGGGGCCACTGGGTCCTGCAGAGTCAGAGGCCCCCTTAAGCTGGGGTTTCCTCAGAAAAGCGTAAGCTGCTCAGGCACCTGCACTTGGTCTTCTGTTCGTAAGAAGTGCTACGTTGTTCATTCTAACTTGTAGACACAGTTCTGCAGACAATGGAAGGACTATGCATGCGCTGGAAATAGACGCAAGGCTCCGAAGGGCCTTGAGGGATGGGGAAGAGAGATGGAACACTTGAACTCAGAGTCCTCAAACTCTGTGCCTGAGAGCTGGCATGAGGTATTTGCCGCTATAGCTGAATGAGTGTTGGCTGAAGGAAGAAATGAAGTTACTGGTTGATATTTTAACAATTTTAAATTTCTCTCATAAATTTCTTCTGCAACGACTTACCTCTAATAGAACCTGGTGTACGATGGTATCTGATGAAGTACAAATGTATTCACTTAGTTACTGAGAGCTCACCAATTTTTGTGGCGAGTGCCACACACGAGTGCCACTGTTTCTGAGGGCCATGCTACCTGAACAGGTTTAAGAACGGAGCACCAGTCTTCAGTGTCATACTGGGCTCCGCTCCTTCTCACAGCAATTTTCAAACCTAGGGTGTCATTTTGTTAGGTTAAAACAGTGTCTCGAGAAAGCCTTTGGATGTTGGTAAGTAATATCTAGGCTACAACCTGAAAATTCTTGACTGATAACATTTGGAGGCAAAATGAAATAGGTAGTTTTTGATAACTGCCAAAGACCTCCAGGACCAAGGTAATTACTGGGATGCTTCTACATTCCAATACACAGTAGGGCATCAGTTTTAAGGTCAGAGGGACCTGGGTCTGAATCTAGGCCTCACCACTTAGTGGCTCTGTGAGCTGAGACAAGTTGCTTAAATCTTAGAGCTCTAACCTTCTATTTTCTCCATTTGTGAAACAGGGATAACAACAGACTTTGCAGAGCTGCAGGAGAGGTTAAGCGCATATTATGCACATATATAAAGTGCTCAGTATACATTCTGGCATACAGTGAAGTATTCGATAAATGGTTGCTTGTATTATTATTAATATTCGACTATTATGCGTTCAACATGCATTTATTAAGTACATATTCTGGACTGGATGCTGTGCTTTGATTCCATTCTATAGAATCTATATCTATATACACAGAGTCACGACCAGGGGTAAGAAACAGAAGCCCCAGGTTATTGACCTGATGAACTAGGACTTACTCAATTGTCTTAAGAGCATCAACTCTTCCTGGATCTGCAAACATACAGCTATGAGAACAATTCCCCTTTCTTGTGCCCTAGTCTCCCTGCCCCTTGCCCACTCAACAACAGAAATACACATGATCACTCCAAGAACAGCTGTCCAAAGTTGCTTCACAGAGAAAGAACATGGCTGGGATTGCTGGAAAATGAAGGAGCTGCTGTAGGGGTGGTTTCCATAACCAAGCCAGACTCAAGAGGGTAACGAGGAGGCTGATGACTTGCCATCTGTGGCCATTGTATCAATATTTACAGCTTCTCTGTCATTAAGATGGTGATGGCAATCTGCCTCAAAAAATATATTGTAAAACCCAGTGAATTTCCTCCCCCATATCTTGGAAGTTTGGGAAGAACCGTAATGGATTCCAAACTGTTTTGAATTAACAAAAAGAGCTTTTTCCTGCTGCAGAGTTCCAGCTGGAACCTTCCTATGCTTTTCTTCACTGAACAGCAAATGCGCAAGGGGGCAAAGAGTCCAATGGAGTGTCCTGGGGCTTGTCAGTTTTACTGAGCTTTACACTTGGCTTTGGTTGCTGGGTAGTTTTGGGAGTTCGCTAGTGTGCCTGGCATGAAGCTGTGGCTCCAGCGGCAAACCTGCCCTTGCTGGAGGCGGTTTTTACTACTCTTGCCGCCACCCATCCTAGAGGGAGCAAGGGAAGCTATTACTTACCACGACTACTGAGGAAGCTCCACCTCCGAATTACAGGCCCAGACCTTAGGGGTATGGTGAATGGAGCACAGGCTGTGGCCACCAACACACGTGTGAGGACGGTGACCATGAACCATTAGCCAGGGGGCAGGGGACAGGGTGTGTGGCAGAGAGGGCACTCTGAAGTGACAGGACACCTGGGTTTCAGCCCCAGTTCCACTGCTCACTAGCTGTTAGATCTCAGACAAATTGCTTATGTCTATGAAGCTCGCTTTTCCTTCTATGAAATGAGAATAAAAATACAGGAGAATTGTCAGGATCTAATACGAGAATGTAGATGGAATGCTCTTAAAAAGGTACAGAGTGCTGTCTGTTGTCTGATTCTGGGCTGTTGCTCTTTGTAGATCCATTTTTTTCTTGCCTCAAGCTCAGGGGAGAAAGAGAGAGGAGAAAAACTCGAGAAGAACTAGGTCATCTTTCTCAGCTAGCTTGGTTTGAGAGCTGAGTAAACAGCAAAGATGCTAAGCGCCAGGCCAATCTATGTACCAAATCTCCCTGTATCAGCAGTTTCTAGGGTTGAAGCTGAATGACAGCGATCTTACTAGAGCAACTCCAGTTTCCTCAGCAAATACTTAGTTGGGTCAAATCAGGTACTTTCACCCCTTCCCCTCCAAAATCCCCTTTAGGTCTTCTGGGGATGCCTTGCCCTTAATCTCCCCAATTCCTTACTACCCCACTCTTACAAGGGGCCCATCTCCCCATCCTTCCTTCAGTCTAGGGTCATGGTACCTTCACCAGAATGAAGCCCTTCTGTGATTCTAAGGCTAGCTCAGAATGAGGTCAATGGGACCCCCACCAAAAGCTCTTTTTCTGAAATCACTAAAGCTATCTATAGACTTCAACATAAACTGCGCAAAAGAAAATGATCACTCCTTGTTAAGATTAGGTAGGATCAGAAATTTGTTCACTGTATCAAAGCCTCTTGCTTACATGAATGATTTCCCTTTCTAGAAAACCCAGGATAGGAAAAAAATTAAAAGTCATTGAGAAATTATATGTCGTACTCTAATAAACCACAATCTGGGATACTGACCTCACCATGAACAGATGACTAGGATTCTGATCTTACTGGAGTCTACTCTTTGGACTGGAAAAGACTTGAGCAGTTCTTTCTCTGGCCTATATCCAACTGGCTTCTCTGAGTAAAGAAGAGAATCAAATTTCTGTGTGTTGAGCAAACATGGGGTCCAGTTTATTCATTCTTATCTACTGCCTGTAGGTAGACTTCATCTACAAAAGCAAACTTTGATCAGGGAAGGATTTGCCTTTTGTGATATGGGAACTAGTCAATGGTTAATTCTATTTTTTTTTTAAGGAAGTCTAAAATTTTTCACAGGGTTTTCTTCTCATTGTAACCACAGGTATAAAACTTTGATAATCTATGGCTGGCTGCTACCCTCAGATTTCTTTCATTGTTGTGAGAATCAGTAAGATCTGGATATTGGCTACTGTTAAAGCAGTCTGTAGGAGACCAAAATGAACTCATTTATACAGCATCTATATTTAAAATGTACCATTTTTAATTTTTATAATTAAAAACGAAAGCCTGCAATATCTGTTAAATTGAATCAAACTATGCACTATTATTTTTTGACCAATTAATGAAAAGTTTAAAGCCTAATAAATAGTTGGTTTTTATATAATCTTGCTTGTGAGTTATAGGCAGTAATGGCTTTTTTCCTAGATGAAAACACCCAGTTGTCTCACGTGCCCATCAAACAGCATTGCTCACTGGTGCCTGGGTGGCTCAGTTGGTTAAGTGGCCAACTCCTGATTTCAGCTTAGGTCATGATCTCAGGGTCCTGGGAGAGAGCTCCACATAGGGCTCCGTGCTCAGTGGGGAGCCTGTTTGAGGATTCTCTCTTTCCCTCTGCCCCTCCCCCTGCTTGCACATGCTCTATCTGTAAAATAAATAGATAAATCTTAAAAAAAAAACAAAACCCAAAACAAAAAACCAACATTGCTCTAGTTCAAAAAGTCCAGAGTTATCACGACTGTTTCTTGTGTTAACCTTCCCTGGCTAGCAATTAATCATCTCTGAATAGCTTATTTCAAGTGCCTCCCTTAGTATATCTACGGTGGGAATACAAACTGGTATAAATGTTGTGCAGAACAATCTGGCAATGATGTAACAAAAGACTTAAAAATATTTATAGCCACCTACCCAACAATTCCACTTCTGGTAGTTCAGAATGAGAAAATAATTTGGAATTTGAACAGAAATTTACACTTAAATATGTTCATTAAAACACAAATTTAGAACACATTTTCAATAATTTTCTTAAAAATTTTTCTATATTCTCCTCTAGAGGTTTTTTGTAATAAGTTAGCAACCATAAATAAGGAGATAATTCAGTATGTAACGGTCCTTTAAAAAAATGAATTTTTTACAGTCATTAAAATGGTAGTGTGTATTCAGAGATATGTTAGCACTTGCATAGAGACTATTCAGAAGGAGAAATAGGACTTCATTAACCTTATTTTATTCTGAGGACAGAGATCTTTAATTTTTTACTTACACTGTTCTGTACTCTTTGAATCATGAAATGACCATGTATTACTTTTATTTTCAAAAATTAATGAAAAATATTAACAAAGAATATGTAATGACATGGGGAAAATGATTAAGTGAGAAAAGGAATATAAACACAGAATCTAGAGTATGCTCGGGAAAAATCTTAGAAATACATCAAATGTTAATAATTCTATTTCTATTCTTTATTCAAGAATGTGCCTCAAAATATTAGCTAAGCAATAACAACTTGTTTTCTCAAAATTTAAGCTTTTTCTCCTAATGAACCTCAAATAAACTAGAATCTCATTCTTCTTTGCCGAATTAATCACGGATCCCAGAGGATCAAGGGTTGATCTGTTTAAGTAGATTCAATCAAGATATTAAAACATGCTGGACAGGTTTTGTTGCATTAAACATGACCCCCAAAACGTCTTTTTAAATGAGTTACAACATGACGCTGCCCCAGAGGCTGCAGCGTTAACCGTGTGCCGAAGCGTCAACTACTGCACCCAGGTCACCTCGAGGGCAGGACCGCTGCAGACCCTGGAGCCAGACTGCCTGAGTTCATCATCCTGGCTCCCCATCTTGAGTTCGCCGGGTAGCCCCGGGCAAGTGACTGAACCTTTCAGTGCTCTGGTTTCCTCGTCTGCAAAATGGTACTTACCTCACTGGGCTGGAGGATTAAGTGAACGTGTACTATGTGCTTAGAATACTGCCTACGACACAGTAGGTACTTAAGTGTTTGCTATCATTATTATTATTACTAATACATGATACGCACCTGATTTAAGAACCATTCTGCTCTCAAGTAATTGGACAACAGAGGACAGAGTGCACCGTGTTCTTTACAGTATCTTGTATAGTTAGACACAGCTTACTTCTAGAGGACCACCACCCCTCCCCACATCTGCTTTTGCCAACAGAGGATATTCTGTCGAATACACACAGAAAGCTCACCTGAAGTCCATTTTAGCAATGAAAACTCATTGCTTAAAAACAATTCTTATAAAGAGAGACGACAGTAAAACTTTCTTCTCCATAAGCTGGAAAAGTGTGGAGAAGCCAATGAAAGTAGCATTTAGTATAAACCCTGGCTTTTGGAGTTGGTTAGTCAGATCATGTACTTGCAAGGCCAAAAATACAATGAACTGCTAAATAACTCAATTTATTTCTCTGCTCTGTGTTCTTTGGTTCACACTGTATTCTTAATCATAGCCAACCACCTCCCGAAGGTAATTTAAGGGAAGCCCATCAGAGAAATCTACCTGAGAGAATAGGTAGAGGTCAGTAGATAAATATTCCTTGATTCCTGCTATTAGGAAAGCAATTCAAAGTAGTATCTTCCTGCTGGCAGGGCAGGAACTTTCTCTATGCTTTTCCTATGGCAAGTGAGCACTGACTTAAGCAAAGTTGTACATGTCATTGTTTAAATGAAATGAAGATTAGATTGGCCTGAAAGGAAGGGAAAGAAAGAAGGGAAGGCAAAAGATAGGGAAAAAGAAAACTAAAAAAAAAAAAAAAAAAGGAGAAGAGGGCATTTGTTTTTCATGTTTGGATTTGGCTGGAAAAAGTATTATGAGGGATAAAAGAAAAAAAGCCTGGGTTGCCCACAGCCTTCCAACAGCAAATCTATGATATTCTTTCCTGGGATTTTACCTGTGTAGTGATGTTCTCCTGGCATCATGCCACTCGGATTTTCTATAGGAAAGTGCATTAACTACAGAGAAAAGGACTAACATGAAGAAAAGTCAAAATTCTTCCAGCCATCTCACCACCATCCCACCCTCTTTCACAGAAGATCAAAAGATGAATCTTACCTCCACTGAGAATAATGACGGCTATAAATATTGCCAAGTCGCTGTCATCTAATTCCAGTGCATTGAACTTCACAGCAAACTCAAACTTGGGCTCCATAAAGTCACCAAAGGGCTTTCTCAGGCTCTTTAGAAACTCCCTTGTCATGAATCCTTGGCCCTCTGATATGAGAACCCCATCTTTATTCATCAAGGAGGCCAGCATCGTGTAAATGATCTCATGGACACCATATTTTAGGAGAGTTACTTGGTCATTCAAGTCAAGGTTTACAAAGCCAGGGATACTTTTGGCATACTCTGTGATCTCCTGCACAGCTTCCACTGAGCGGAACTGACACCCCTGAAAGATGCGAATGGCCACTTCTTTGCTCTGCTCCTGCAAGGGGGTGATGTGTTTGAACTTGATTTTATCTTCTCCCATCATTAAGGAATTCATGTCATAGATAACAAATGGCTGCAAAAAAAAAAGGGGGGGGGAAGAGGCTGAGTTGGAGATTTCTAATTCAGGGTGAATGAATACCATTCCAGTTTATACACATTTGCTTTGCTAACTGAAATCTTAGTAATGAGAAAATACGTAATGAGAAAATACTCTCATCTCCTGATTATTCCTTCTAACTGTCTTCTGGGACCAAACATATTTTACCAAGCTTGGTCCTCTTTTCTTTCAACTTCTACTGCAACACTGTACCTATGACTGGCTAATAGTTCCAGTTTGGGTTGTTTGGAGAGTCTTTGCTGCTGACTTGTAAAATCATACAAAATCTGTTGTTTATCTTGGCTTTCAAGAGAATGTGTTTTTAACCTTCTTTCAAAAAAAAATCATTTTGAACACACCCACTCGAACATAAAGTAATCTTGCAGTTTTAGATTAAATCTACTCAGATCTCAAATGAAACACAGTGTGCATGTAAAATATACTTAACTATAAAAAAATCAGTTTGAAAGCAGACGAGAAATATTGAGCCAAGAAAATGTCTATTTCTTTTCTTAATGCTCTGGAAGCAATCTGTTTCAGAAAAAGCCAGATGTTTAAAGCCTGTGGGTAAGCACTGCATAAAGTGGCAAAATTAAAAAAGGGTTTTGAACTTATTTTTCAAATATCTGTTCTTAAGGGTCAAATAATCAATAAAACACATGCATCAGTTACTCAAATCTGCAACAGGCTGCCTTCAAAAGTAAGTTGTTAGTCATTAAGTGATCTCTCTCTTTCGTTTCTTTGTATAGAACTGACCAAAGGGTTGTGGTCATTGTGAAATTCTCCAGGCTACTCTGATTGAGAAGGGGCAGCATTTTTTTTAATAATAATATTTTTTTATTATATTATGTTAGTCACCATACAGTACATCCCTGGTTTTTGATGTAAAGTTCCATGATTCATTAGTTGCGTATAACACCCAGTGCACCATGCAATACGTGCCTTCCTTACTACCCATCACCAGCCTATCCCAATCCCCCACCCCCCTCCCCTCTGAAGCCCTCAGTCTGTTTCTCAGAGTCCACAGCATTTTATATACAGTGGATATACTGAACTATGGAAGTTAAACCCCCACTCCTATTCAAATAAGTGTATACCCTAAAGCACTGGGATAAGAGTTGAAGCTATTTGAGGTCTAGCTGTGGCTCTATGGTTAAGTATGTGACTTTAGGAAAGTCATTTATGTTTCCTAGGCTCAAATTTCTCAACTGAGGGGAATGGATTACATTGGATGTTTCCATCTCTTCCCTCAAAGATATTCTAGTTGCATTTCTCAGAAGCTGTGTATGCATGTGTGTGTGGTGTACATGTGGGTATGTGTGGGCAGAGATGCTGAGAATTCCCTCCCGCTGGGCAAGAGGAAGTAGCATAAGGAGTGGTAGCAGTAAGCACCTTCAAGACCCACTGGTTTGGAGATTCGAACTGTGAATCCCTACATAAGTCTATGATTTTCACCAACCTAGTAAGTCTGGTCTACACTGAAGAAATAACACTAATACTAAGGACTCTTAGATGTTGAGTAGATTTCCAAACCTGCATGTTATTTCAACACCATTCACTGGAATTATTCCAGAAATTCTTACTTTTTCTAACCAAAAAGTTCACTTCAATTGTATTGGTTAGCCAACCCCAAAGGAGGGCAGATGCGGGGACCCAAGAGTAAGTTTGCTTGGTGGCTCTAATTAATTCTTCATGTAAATTAGGAACAAATAATGCTTACTATGTTTTTTGGACATTCTGCTTGTTTTCTTCTTTTTTTCTACTTTAGGATTGGTATTATTAACGAGAGAGGGAAAAAAAGAGCAGATAATCAGTCACATCAGTTAAAATGTGCTGAGTTTCCCCAGAATGTCAGATTCTAATCATGAAAAAGACTTGCTTTTATAGAACCTACAGAAAATGTGGTTTCTGTCCTCTAGGAGTTCTATAGCATAACTTCTGTCAATGAAACACTGGCTGTCTTTACTGCCATGAGAATCTGATGGTATTGAAACCATACAGGTAGCTGTACAGACCTAAGTACAAAATAGCATGACTATAAATCATCCCCCCTTCACATATGGAAAGACTGTACCCAGAGCTGCCCACTTCAACTCCTGGACAAGCTTCTGCTCAACCATTTGGCTTCTTGGCACAGAATGTATGTGAAATTCTTCCACCTCCATGTAAGCAATTTATCTGGAACTATGCCCTGATAAATCACCCTGTGACTCTTCCCCTTGACTTCCCCTGTCCCCTCATATAAAGCCCCAGGTTCCTGTTTTTGAAACTCTGTGATAGTTGAACATAGGGCACAAAATCCTGCTAATTTTCTCTCCCAATTTAACAACAATGTGACTTTAACCCCTTGGCAATCGATGTTGGTCAGGATTTCCTGGCAGTAAACACTCAAGGACAGAGAAAGGAATCAGCAGCCCCCACCATCATGCCAAACCATTCCAGTTTTTTTTTTTTTTTTTAAATCCCTTCAGCATTTTTGAAAAAGTGGTTAACTGGTAAAGAATTCTGGGTATTGACGTGCAAATGAATACCAAGTGGATTTTTTTGTTTTTCCAAGATTATGCTGTTTTCCTTGCATTTTTAGAAGTCTGCTTAGGTACTTTTCAGCCTCGGTGTAAATCTGTCAAACTGCAAAAGTGATCACCAGACACGATCTGCCTGGAGATCTGCCTTTCTTTGCCACCAATTCACCGATTCCTAGGTTGCCAACACTCAACTCACGCATTTCGCACTGGGACCTCCTTCCCCTGAAACGGGGAAAAGATAGTGATTTGCCTGATTTACAGAATGCTGACCTCTTAAAACCAAGTGGAATTTGGCCTGTGCGATTTATCTTCGATAATTAACTTAATGTTACACTTCTGGTAAAATATTCTACAGAAAATAACTTCACTTCCACATTGCTGTATTTTCTACAAATCAAAGGGAAGCCTTCCATGTTCTATGAGCTTGTATGGNATTTGGCCTGTGCGATTTATCTTCGATAATTAACTTAATGTTACACTTCTGGTAAAATATTCTACAGAAAATGAACTTCACTTCCACATTGCTGTATTTTCTACAAATCAAAGGGAAGCCTTCCATGTTCTATGAGCTTGTATGATCTCATCTGACGATCTGCCATTATAAGGGGAACCCTATCATCCTCAAATTTGGTCTTAATGATTTTACACTTCTAGCTTGGAGCTAACGATGTATTTATCTTCCGACACTGTATCAAACAAGCCTTTCTTCTTAACAGGAAAGAACATTTAAAAACATCTGGCACTCTCCAGGGATAAATCCAGGTTTTGCAGGCCTGAAATGCACACAATCATTGGGTACATCTATGACAATTGTTGGGTTCAATAATACAACTTATAAGAGCAAAACCACTCAGACTCTTTCCAGAGCATTGGAAGGGGCTCTGTGCAAGGGAGGAGCCCTGACACTTAAGCTTTATTCACTTCATGGAGAGTCTGCCTCTGGCTATTATGATACTTGTACTTCTCATATGCTGGACAGACCAGAAAAAGGTGAGACTGACATGAAGAAAATTGCACTTCAACACAATGTTTTTCTTGGGAAGCAAAAACAGTCTCTGTAAGAGGAAATTAGTTTTCTTTGGAGAGATACATCAAATGTAATTAATTTTGATATATTTTGATTTTTAAAAATGGCTCCACATATCAAAGCCAGGATGGGATTAAAGGTACTGTTTTATACAGATTACTAAATTTAGTTACAGGCCTCTTGCATGCCTCTAACGTATAACACAACGATTGGGGGGGAAGCTGGCTTAATAATGAAAACACAGTAGAGTAATAAAAGTTGACTTTTTTGACTGGAGAAACAGAACAACAGTGTTCCTTAGTAATCCATAACACCAGCATTTTAATATATAAGTTATGAAAGGGATTATGCACGAACGCTTTAAGTTTGCAGCTCTTTTTGAATAATAAAATAACAAGCTAAAGGAGATAAATGGGAAAGCCAACTAATAAAGCACAGATTGTCCCGATGATTGTTTCAATTTGGGACTGGAATTAGCGTAACAGACAACTCTGCCCCCTCATGGGCCATCCCTTGGTAACCCCGTCACCGTTAAAACGGGCCTGAAAAAACTGTGTGCCTCCTCTCACGGAGCTCTCCTGATATCCTTAGTTTTCATGACAGATTAGAGCAAAGGCTCAAGGAAGAGAAACTGAATTCTCCAGGCCTATCTTCTTCATTTTGTTTCCTTCTTCCTTTTTTCTACTTCTGACTGGCTTTCATCCTTGTAGAGATACATGGTTCTCCCGGATTCGCTGTAGCGGGTGACTGGTAATCAAAATGCATTGGTTAGGTTTCTTCAACTTCTGGTTTTGCCCATTTCTATTTTCTTCTTGCTGAGAACCATGGGATTTACAGAACCAAAGGGGTCTTCAAAAATCATCTACACCATCATTCTCTGATGAGGTATGAATACACTGAGAGGAGCCAAGAGACTTTCCAAAGTCAAGTAACAATTTACAGCAAACCCTGAACTGGAGGCTAGATCTCCTGGCTCATGACTAGTTCTCTTCCCTTCCCACTGCTTTCTACATGACTTCCCCACTTTGCCTTCTTTCAATAAAATGACTGTCCTGGGAGAAATTTCGGCTTTTAAACCGAAGTTCTTCTGTGGTGGGGTCTTGGAGGCAGTGCCTTTTGAGCTATTATTTCCTAGAAGTGCTGGTTAAGTGCTGGATGTGAAGTGAAGCTCGAACAATCTCTCAAACGTAATTCTGTTCTCCCGCGTGGTTTAGAGATTTAAGACAAATAAAAACTTAATGGGAAGAATTATTCACACTCTAATGAACTAGCACAAAACCACAGCCCTAAAAAAACCATCTATTGCCAGCCAAAGTGTTACTCGGGTACTGGTCAACCGAATCTAATCATTACAACCACCACAAAAAAATCCACATGCTTTTCTTCATTCTATCTTTTTAATTTATTGTCTGAAAGAACACTACTGGTTCAGATCTGCTATATCTTTGGCTATTCCAGATAGTCCTGGCAATAAAGGAATTTATTTTATTCACATTAATATCTGGATTAATGATCCCAGGAGCCCAGCCATCCAAACAAATCAGCATTACTAGCTTGCTCTTTCTTTATACTGGGGCTCCTAAGTCTCTCTTCCCTGACGGTTTGTCTGGTATCTTTCTTCTCAAGGGGAGCAAATTCCAAGTCACTCAGGTTTTTCCATAGATGAAGGGGAAAGAAACCACACTTTGTTCAGCTCTAAGTGTAGGACAGAAAAGAACAGATACCTTTCCAATAGCTTTGAGAGGGACTACGTTTGACGGCCACTGTAAATTTTAGAATGGGAACATTTGAATGGGTACCGAATTGTTTTCACAAAAGTTTACGTTTCCATGTTGGTTTTATTATTTGGTAGTTTCATATTTCACACGCTATTTAGAAAAACCATTTTTACGATGGCACCAGTTTGCTCTCGTAATTATAGAAACAGTGATTCCACATGTACCCATCAGAAGCAATGTGATGCTTTGGGACCCAAAGTCCAATACAGCACAAATAACAAGTTTTACTCCTTATTTACAGATAGAGTGCAGCCAGGGCCTCACCATCGCTCAGATATGGGATGAAAAGTTGGCAGGCGCACCAAGGGTTTTTCTATTTATTGTTTTATGACAAACCATGGCACTGAGAATGGTTTTTGAAAACCACTCTCTGTTTATTTTCATCAACAAACATGGGATCATGTGATAGTGATACACCCAGTGTGTTCATCACATCGGGGTAATAGTCAAACACCGGGAACTTCCAAAGTCCATTCAGTTCTCAAATTGTCATCATCAAACACAGCACCCTGGTGCTAGATTCATGGTTTTCAGAGTTCAGCAGGATCTCTTAAAGAAGGTGCTGGGCCGCTACAACCCACGGAAAGGGAAAGAGATGGTGGGGCAGAGTCAGTGCCACTCCCCTTTGAGGGTGGCTGAAAGGCTTGCTGCTAGTGAACCTTCTTCTCTGGTTAACTCTATCCAGTGATTCCATATCCCATCTAGCCCTGAGCCTAAAACTCCCAAGCATTATTCTTTCAGGCAAGGCAGTGAAAAGTAGGAGCATCATATCCTGGACAGATGATGTCAAAGCTAAAAAGACAGGAGGGAAGGAGAAGCATTTATCTGCTCATTTATCTGTTTTGAAAGGTGCAAGTGTCACCCGGAAATAAGATAAAGGAGACGGAAGTTCAGCTGAGAAGAGAGAAGCCCTGCTTGACCTGGATGCAAATGATGGTACAGGTCCCGAGAGGAGAGATTAACTGGTATCCCCAAATGAGACAGAATCAGCAATGGTTAAATGGAGCAGTAAGATAAATGTAAAGAATGGCCTCTTCAATAAAGTCGTTTCCTTTTCCAAAGATCTTGGGTAACTGGCCATCCATCCTTTATGCTGAGCAGCCTCCCGCCAGGCTTGGCCTAACCAACACAATGACATCAATCTCAAGCAGGGTCCATAATGAAACCCACGCTGTCCTACTGCACCAGCCATGGCCACTTTTCCATATCCCCCACCCTCTCGAGAGTCCATACTTCAGCACGACCTAGCCTATCAATGCAAATCTTAACTTTCATAAGTCTTGGCCAAGAGATAACATAACACCCCTGAGAGAGATGCTATCAAATAAATAACATGACCATGTCCGATAAAGAACAAATCTCTAGTCTCATTGGAAATCACATTTTGGATTTTGTTTTTTCCTTCTCCTGTATTCTCTCTGAACTATTTCTTTCCACTAGTGCTTAATTTGATTTTGCAAGATAAGGAGAAAAGAGAGAGCCAAACAATTCTATTTCAGTTTTTGTGTAATCAGGGAATGGATTATTTTAATTTGGCCCAGTCTCTCTTTCCTTTCCAGACCCTAACAAGAGGCAATTCTGCCTCTATCCAGACCATTAATGATGTCCAGGTTGGTGAGCAAATATTGGGTTAGTTAGAGGCTCTCTGTTCAAAGTCCAGAATTTCAAAGGGGCATAGGCAACAGTTTTTAATTCAATTAAACCAATACATTCTGAGTAACTATTATGGGCAAAGCACAGTCTTAGTTACTGTAGGGGAAAACATGACAAGCATTTGGCCTCTGAACTTGAGAAGCCTATAATCAAGCATTTTGCAGCCCTTTCTCTTAAAATACCTTAATACCTATTTATCCCATAAAGAGCCTACAATTATCTTATTTTTAACTCAAAGATTTTGAGCCAAATTGCCAATTGGCGTGAGGTTTTAGAGTGATTTACAGTGGACTGGGCTCTCTGCCCTTCAATGACACATAAGAGAATATGCCGGTCACTGGTAGTGTATGTTTAAATTCTTGACTACTGGGGGAAAAAAANTGATTTACAGTGGACTGGGCTCTCTGCCCTTCAATGACACATAAGAGAATATGCCGGTCACTGGTAGTGTATATTTAAATTCTTGACTACTGGGGGAAAAAAATTTTTTTTTAATGCCTTCCTCCTGTCTTCCAGGTACTATTAAATTGATAGGATTTCCAGCACGGATTACAGGTCTGGATCGGGAGATAAAGAGAAGGTGAGAAAGCAGTTGCTGGAAACTAAATGGCCCAAAGCAAAACCGTGGAGTAAACAGTTTGCATTCGGACTCTTTCCCTGTGATCGCTCCCTTCCCAGCTCTGGGCCTACCAGCCTCCAGGTCCCTATCCCACACTGGCTCTCAGCAAGCTGGGGCAATCTGCCTTCAGCTCTTAACCCCTTTTAGCCAGGCCACTAGCGGTCCTTTTCTTTCTCTCCCTTCAAATAAACATGGTTGATTTTTCCATATTCACATCAGGTCTTTGCTTGCTTTTATTTTGCTGTGCCGCGATTTTTTGGGGGCATTTAATGGATACACAGACTCAGCTTTACTAGGACCCAGATTAGGACCTGTAGGACTAGGACCTGTAGGACTAGGACCTGTAGTCCTGCCCCTATGGAAGACAGTTGTCCTAGATGCTAAAATTTGGGAAGAACAAAAGAGCAAAAGGCAAAAATTTCCTGGCTGTGAATATATTAGGATAGCAGAACAAGGTAGAAGATTCCTGCCATTCTAAAAATTGGTAAAAATAAATCATAACGTAGCATGTTTTCCCAGGGTGAAGCTTTCCTAGTGCATCTGCCCACCTGGCTCATTGCTAGCCAACGGGAAGACGAGCTTCCAGGGGGGAGTTTCACGCTCAGAATACACTTGAGGTAGAAGTTAGTAGGCATGCATCACAGGTTTCTTCTGCATGCTAACTGTGTGATCTCAGGGCAAAATGTTTAAGCCCCTGTACATTAGTCTCCTCATCTTTAAAAACAGGATAATAACAGCAGTTGTCAGGTGGCTGTGTGTCTTGAACATAATGGAAATGTAAGATTTTTTGAAATTGTGAAGAACTGGATACATGTAGAATACTGTTCAGGTATCAGTGACCTCTTGGCAGTCAGAAAACTCATTGTCCTTCATTGCATTTGGCTCTTTACACAGCAATATCTCAGTTTTCTTTTTCTCTTAGTTGACACTACTCTAATGGTTTATAGCTAAAAGGAAAAAAAAATCACATCTTGAGATCATCGTCAAAATACATTAAAGGTTAATGATATTTTCCCTCAAATATAATGGAGTGGGAACAAAGTTACACATATCTATAAAGTAATTGCATGCCTTTCCTGGAGGCGTTCATTTGAAAATAAATGATAGCACTAAAGGACTTGCAAGGGCTGGGACAGTGTCTTCTGAATGTGTTCTGTGCTTCTTTCAACCCTAGGAACCTGCTACACACAGTACCATCAAGGTCAGACCTCTGCCTGTGAAAACAGGGACACAGATGTGACCCAGGTCATACTGCAAGCGGACCGCAGAACTGAAACTTGAATTCAGGTGTAGTTGTGTCTTTTTTTAATGGGATTTCTTGTTGCTTTCTCAGCTTTCTATCCAGAAAGCGTTCTGCTTTGGAACATCTGACTTAGTAGCAATTATAGCCTATTCTGGGTTTTCTAAACTGTCATCAATGAGCCTGCAGATGTTTGAGAATCTGCAGGAGTAGCCCACACAGCTTAGAGCCTCACAGAAGATAAAATTCACATACGTAATAAAAGGATAGAGCCTCCAGTTGCCCAGGAGTCATCAATAGAGCTGCAAGGAAAGAAAGGTAATGTGCTATCTAGATGTATTTTTAGGCCCCATGTGGAACTTCATAAGTAACTCCAGCAGTTCTCCTGAACTGTAAAATAATGGGACCGGATACCTTTTCCATACCTAGGTCAGGACCCTCCCGGAGACAAGCAGGGCTGCTGCAACAGATGTAGTTGTGGTCAATGATCCTGAGGTCAAGAAAAGAGGTGGATCCCGAAGGAAGGCAGCAAGGAGGGGGGGCCTTTAGACTATTCTCACAGAATTTATTAGGAGAACTTGAAGGACTTATTCCCTTTTCAAAATAAGGTTTACTTACCCTATCTGAAAACATTTCCTTTCTGTGTTTCAGTCTGCAACATGTAACAGCTGAACACAACTCTGCACGTGTGTGTGTGTGTAACAGGGTGAATGATTCTCCCATAGACAAAACAACAACAACAACAACAACAAACCCAGCCACCCCAAATGAAGACAGAAGAGAACTAACTGATTTGTCCGTTGTCTTTCCTGTCAAGATCGCCCTCGCCTTTGCTTTGGTCAGCGGAAAGGACTTTATGTATGAGTCATACAAATGTTTTGCCAGGGCCCGGAGATCAGCCGACTCTGGGTTCAGCTGGTCGATATCGCTGGAGATCTCCGCCAACAGCTTCTCCTTCTCGGCCTGCGGCATCCGCCCAAACCTGATGGCTACAGAGGGAGAGAAATGACAAGGACACATCACTGAATCACTGCCACTGTCTCCCAGGCCTAGGACCCACACAGTAAATGCCGCTCCTCCCCTCCACCAAGCTCAAGGACTGATTTTTCTACTCCATCTTCACTTGTTTTTTTGTCATGACAGTAATGCAGGCTATCAGTAAAAAATAAATGGTTCACTTCTTTAATTGAAAAATATTAATGCATGATCTTGCCGGGAAGGTGAAAGAATCTAAGAGCTCAGCAAAGAGAGAAAAGTGTATTTACTAACAGGTAAAATAGGTGAGGGCCAGCTTCTACTCATCCCTCAAGACCCAATTCAAGTGTCACCTGATTTGGGAGGTTTTCCTTGACTTCTTCAAGCAGAATTTATTATTCATTTGCCTGTACTCCAACAGCCCTTGGTACTTTCTTCAATGACAGCAATTTCAAACTGTACTTTTTATTTTACATGTCTATTAATCTCACTACAGAACAAAATCCTGAAGGCCAGGGACAATGTCTTAATTCATTTTTCCATCCCCAGCGCCTGACGTAAGGTCAGGACATAAAAGGATCAACATATTTCACAAATTAAAGGAAGGAACTGTGCAGAATTCAAAGTTGTACAGACAGAGGCTTGTTCTCAGTCTGTATGATCTATTTTGTCCCTGTTATAAAGAAATATGGATGGTGCTTTCTTTCATGTTATTAGACCAGAGAGTACTTTTACATTTAGTAGAGAGAAGCCATAGTCGTTCCCCTGACTCTCCAGGATTACCACTTAATGATGTTTGTCAAAAAGACCATTTCCTTACTTATCACTTGGCTTCCTGTGGGGTGAGGAAGTGTAAAGAAGAAGAAAACTAAAGAAAGAAAGGCAAAGTGGAACATTTAAGAGAAGGCCTATGTTGGGGGAAAACCATCTGTTTGTACCTCTTTTGACTAAGAGGTTCTTTCCCCTCCTCATACCAATGTGACCTGCAAAATATTTTGTTTCTTTTCTTTTTTAAAGATTTATTAATTTACTTGAGAAAGAGAGAGTGCGCGTGCACAAGAGTGAGTGCAGGGAGGAGGGGCAGAGAGGGAGAGAGGGAAACTAAGTAGACTCCCCCTGAGCCACAGAGCCTGATGCAGGGCTCCATCTCATGGCCCTGAGATCACAACCTGAGCCAAAATCAAGAGTAGGACACTTAACCGACTGTGACACCCAGGCGTACAAAATACGATTTTGAATAATGCCACTTCTGGGCCATGCTTTGGACTACCTGTATTTTCCCATAATAAGGACCACGGTCAATACTACCCTGTGTGTAGCTCGACTCTTACCCTCCCCATGTGGTAGCACAGTGGTGTGTTTTTATGACGGTCTCCTTCACTACACTGTAGCTCCGTGAGGGCAGAGTCCATCATACTCATTTATATCTCTAGCATTTGGTGCTCCATCAATGGTTGCTGAATGCAGAATGAATAAATGGATGGTTTCTTGCTATATGTTCTTGCTATATGTTATATATAATGCTAAAGGTAGCATTCTACCATCAGACACTAAAGCACATAAACACATTTCCATCTGAATACTTGGTGAATTCCATTTTCATTTGGCTAGAGGAGAGACTGCTGTGCACGCTTGAGCCCCAACTTCATAAATACGTTTCACATGACCCTAAATAAGCCTTATCTCTAACTAATACAACTATTGTGTTTGTGGGGGCCTCCTAGAGACCTCTGAGTTAGAGGGGAAGAGAATCTCAGGATGTCTTTAAGTTCAATTAGCCTATATCCATTTGGTAAATATATCTTCTGCCCATGACCTCTTCAAATGGAAATCTTTAAACAATTACCATTTTTTGGTCAAAAATCTTGTCTCTCTACTCACTCTTCCCCATTCTCTTAGGCATAGGCAATGAATGGTTGCTCACATTCTTATCTCAGTCCCCCACCCCTCTGCCCCAGATTTGTTTAGGTCCCTCAGGATATGATCTCATTACTCATTGTATTCTCTTTCACAGCACTGATCACAGTAGCTATCTACAGTGTTCTCCTGTCTCCCTTATGTAATCTGCACGAAGGCAGGAATCTCGCTCAGGATGGTATCCTCAGCACTTAGTATAACGTCCAGCACATGTTAAATCTTTTGTATAATACATGTTGAAATAAAACAGAAAACAACAAGAACAACAACAACAACAACCTGGGAACCAGATAGCAGATTCCTTTCGAAATCCTTCTCTGTGAAGCTGGTCCAATCGTTTGTTTCCCTGTACTATGTTTATTTCCTGTGCTTCAGCAGTTCTCAGCTGAGAAGTAAGGAGGAGACGGGAGGCAGGGCACATTAGAATTACTTGATAACTTCTAAAATTATGTATCTTCTGTAGGAAATGTTGATATGCCATCCCTATTCCCAAGAGGAGTGTATCAAAAACTTGGGGTTTGGGACAGTTTAGAAAACCTTCCTAAATGATGGGCTCCTGTTGCATGCATATATTAGCTCAGGTAGGACTGTACTTCTATATTGTCATTTTACTAGAGTCTATGAGTACCAGGTTTTCTCATTATGATCCTGGGTGCAACAAAATACACATGGTAGGCATACAATAAATGCTTGATGAATTAAACTCCAAAGTATCAGGTTAAAAACAGAAAATGAGACTGTATATACCTGGGGAAGTTTGGGAAAGTGATCATAAAAGAAAGCATTATGAATTTGGCATATTGAAGGGAATTATGGCATATTGAAGGGAGAAGAAATTGTGGTGTAAAGACTGGAGACCTCCAACATTCTATACCAAAATAGAGTGGCTAGAATCACCGCAATCTATTGCTCTTTATTCAACAGAGTGCACAGTACCATCTCTTCACTCAAAGAGTCATTATTGAATGTCTACTGTGTGCCCAACATTGCTCTAGGCTCTGGTTACATTTTTACAGGTAATAAAGTATAAACATACACTCAAGTTTTTATGTCTAGAAAGCACTTATTTCCTAAAAGGTAATCCAAAAAGTTAATTTAAAACAAACAGCCAAAGAGGAGTGGGAGGTACAGACTTCCAGTTATGGAATGAGTAAGCCACAGGGATGAAAGGTACCACGTAGAGAATACAGCTTAATGGTATAGTAACAGCGTTGCATGGTGACAGATGGTAGCTACACTGTGGTGAGCATAGCATGACGCATAGAGACACTGAATCACCATGTTGTGCACCCGAAACTAATGTAATGCTGTGTGTCAACAATATTTCAATTAAAAGAATAATAAAATAAAATTTCTGTTAGGAAAAAACCCAGCCAAACATAGACACTTATTACATTTGCTAGTCTTGTTTTTCCGTAACCCAATAAAAAATAGCTGAAAATGACTTCTAAAAATCATTTTAGAATTAGGACATATTAAAGTGAAAGCCTTCGGCTACAATCCAAATGTGAATTTTTATAAGTCAAAGTTCCCCCAAAAGGTTAAATCTTATGAACAAATTTTCTGTATCATTAAATGCTCATGCTGCCTGTTAGATTCAATTAACTGTCAGTGCAACTAATCATTTGGTGAGTTTAGCATTTTCAAGAAAGGGATTAAAAAAATACATCCCATTTGGTGAAACTAAATTTGCATAAAACATACAGAAATCTGAAGTTGTAGAGAAAATGCCATTTTTTATTTGTATGCATTTTTTTAAGGGAGAAAATGCTGATTTTATTTTGTTGCTTTTGAGTCTCGTGTCATCATACCTATCTACCGTATGTGAAATGATGAGATAAGGCATAGAAAGTGTTCAGCACAGTGTCTGGCTCATAGTAATGCTTAATAAATGCAGCTTTTATTACTTGCGGATGAAGGAGTCTAGGGCAACCATGGTGGCATGGATACTGTGGACAGCAGACCAGGATGGTAGCCATGGCACACAGACCTAGATTCATTCCCACAGATAAAGAACAAATCCTGAAAACCTAATCTGTCTATCTCTGTAAATCTCTACCTCTCTGTCTTTAACTTGTTTAAGGAATGGTGTACTAATTCTTGAACCTCAGTTTCCACCCACTGGGTGGAGAATCTAAGAACGAAGAAGAGGAGTAATTCTCCTTTTGGAAATTGCTGTTTCTGGTAAGACTGAAGTTAGAGCTTAGAAAAAGAAGATGAAAGTGCTAGATTGGGGACCAGAAATATAAAGGCTGAGTATGCCCGTATATACACAAGAATATTTTCCCGCATCTTCTACTACTGCTTAAAAGACAGAGGAACGTGCTCCATGTGTTACTATGAGTCACGGAGAGAGAACTTTTGGCTTCTCCGGATGGCAATGAAATTAACAGTGCACTTCAAGTAGTCAGGAAGTCTACTTTCTAGTTTCAGCTCAGTGAAAAACTAGATAAAAGCGGCTTGACTTCTATGGTCTTCAACTACTCTATCTATAAAACGAGGGACTTGGAAAAGAAGACTTCTAAAGTGTCTTTCGTTTAGCTCTAAATTTAGCTATGAAATTCTACAAACCTCGATGATGCACAGTATTGCAGAACACACAATACTTTTTTTTTTTTTAAGAAATATTTGTTTAGTCTCTGATGCCCTGAAGAAAAAAAAAGACACACTTTTTCTGTTCTATAGCTCTAGCACCTGACATACAGAGCAACTTCCAAAACACTGTCATTCGGTGTCCTATATCGGATAATTAATCACCTACAGAGAATTCATATATCTTGGTTTAAAAAAAACTGTCAGTATCAAAATCAGTTATGTAGCCTTCAGGAAGAATAAGTTTGGTAGAGACTCAATTTCTGGTGAAAATACGTTAGCTTACCTTTATATAACACGCTTTTACTGAACTGAAGGCAATTCACTATTAGCTTATGAGAGATTCAATACTGTGTATTTAGTACTGATTTACTGGATACACAAACTCCAAGCACATGCAGATTTAGATACCCTGTTCTTTGGATCTTGGTACAGTGCTAAGAAACAATATTTCTTAATGACAATAATGTGTTTTTTAAACACCTACCTAATCGTAGGAGCATTTAAAGACAAATGCTTCTTAAGCATAAAGATGAATTAAAGCAATTTTCGAAATTAGAAATTAATAGGAAACAGAAGAATGAATTGAGTCTTACTAAAAGTATTTTTGTCTTTCAACATATAGAGGATGACTTCGCAATCATACTAGACTTGTGACAACTGGTAAGGCTATGTCTCGTGGTCAATTTTAACATGTTTATTTTGCAAAAGCTTTATCATGTAAATAAGACATGTAACACTATTGGCTTTAATGAGGCTGTTGCCAATAAGGTATGTTTTTCCACCTCTCTTTCTCAAGAAAAAAACTTGTGCAGGATTTGAGAATCTAATAACTATCATTTTCTAGCTCTGCTACATAAAATAAGGAGCAGCCCTAGCACCAATATTATTCAGGGGTAACGTCTTCAAACTATTTGCAGAGGACATTTAAACATTTGTCTAGGTTTCTTCCAAAGTAGAGATGGGCAAAACACCTCTCCCTCACATGACTCAATCTCCGGTTCCCCAAAGTCTTGCCTGGTATCATTTAATTCCTTCACAAAACACCTGTTTGATGCAAGACATTGTGCTAGATAGACTGGACTGGGGGACACAGGATGAAAAGCCATATCTAGTAGGGGAGAGCTCACATAACACGGATTATTCTCTCTCACGCACCTCTCTTCACCAGCTCCTTTCCTTCCACTGAAGCAGAGGTAGAAGATTCTGACCCTAATTATAACCTCCTCCTTGGGCCATCGTCCCTCCACCACTGAAGTCACTGAAAGAGGAGTCTTCCTTCTCTGCCTGGGTTTGTCACTATTTACATCCCAACCTACTGCAATCTTGTCTACACCTCATTTAAATTTCCACAACTTTGCTCTTAAAAGTCCCCAATGTTTTTTTCTGACAGCCAGATCTAGGGGCCTCTTTGGAGTTCTCATTTCTGCTTGGGTTCTCCAGCATTCTACCAGCTTTTGCTACTGTTGACCTTCTCCACCCTCTCACTTTAAATTTGTTCTCATTGTGGTTTCTGCTTTTCTGGTTCTCCTATCTTTCTGCCTATTTTCCAGACCTTCATAATGGCCCCTCTTCCTTCCCTTCTATTTTGTTGTTCCCACTTCAATCTTCTCTCTAACTCACAAAATGTCCTAATGACTGCTGCCCTCTCCTTCCTGAGATTGGGACCTGAGTTTTCTCTTGTTCCTATATTCCTTTATACATGGATGCTAGATACCCCGTAAGACCCTCAAATGCAACTTTAGAAAAGAACTTTTGATTTTCCCCTCTAAACTACCTCCTCTTCCTGTTTCCCTTTCTTGGTTAATTCACCCCATCACCCAACTAGACACCCTGAACAAATTTTGACAACCTCTCTTTCCCTCAGACACTTGTATTCATTGGTCACGCTTTGATATTTTTTTCAATTTCATTTCTCCTCACTCACCCTTCCCACTGTCTTAATGCGTAATATTGCATTTGTCCTCTGATGAATTTCCCTATTTCTCTCTCCATCCTTTTTTCAGCTGTCAGTAGTTTAGCTTTTGGTAATATCGATCTGATCACTCCCTTGCTTTAGAAAGCAGAGTGTGGTTTCACAGGAAAGGTATAAAACACACAGAAAAGGAAGAGGGGGAATTAGAAAGTCTTATGGAAGAAGGCATGTCAACTGGGCCTTGAATGCCAGGTAGGATTGTGACAGGGAACAAAAAGACATAATAAACAGAGACCCAGAGTTATTCCACCATAGAGCATTGTGCAGGAACAGCAAAGTACACAGTTTACCTGACATGTAAGTTGAAAAGGGCAGTAGTGGGAAGAGGAGGTGGAGGCTAGCCTGTAGGCAACCATGAATGCTATGCAGGTCTGAGCACACAGCTGCCATGTGTTGGGATTTTTTTACTTGGTGAAATTTTCTGAAAATTAACATTTGGGTAATTTTCCTTTATATTACAAAGAAGACTAAAGAAAAAATCTAACACGCTGAAGTTTAAACTTATTTGCCATTCATGCTTTTCTTTTTTACAGGGAAGGAGAGAACTGCCTTAGAAAATGCTGAGTGCCACAAATATCTGTGAAACCATTTTTCTGGATTTTTATGAAGCTGCTGAGAAATTACTTTTAAAGCTGTCAGCTTTTTTTTAATAACAGGAAAAAACCCCATGATTTATATAATAGAACGTCCTGATCAGTAAAACTAAGGTTTCACTAATTTTTATATTTACGAAAAGTGTCATTTTCATTCAAATCTCAGTGACATAGGGAAAACCTAGCTAAGTGACTCATAAGTAACATAAGTCAATTCTTCTCTACTTCATATTTTTTAAAATGAACAGCCTACACTTACAATTTTATTACTTAGTTCATACAAGAAAAGCAGCTCCAAAAATGAAATATTCAATAGTCAGAATTCTTAATGAATAAATTGTCAAAAATAAAGAAGACACATTTAAAAAATAGGATTAATGTCAGGGATCTTGACAACAGGACTTTAAAACAAAAATTATACTACAAAAAAAATATAAAAGTGTGTGTGAGGGCCCATATGACTGAAGAAACAACATTAATCTACGAGTGTATTTTTATCAGGCATCTGTAGATACCAGCTTCACTAATTCAAAGTGAACGAGTAGCAGGTGATGCAGCAATCACCTGGTAAGTCACATGCACCTCTGAGTAGCCCAGGAAGCTGGGTCTTGGTTTCTGCTTTACTTTCATTTGAAGCTTTCCTGTAAAGGTGTCTGGCAGATACTGAACTGACGGTGCTTAGCATGACTCAGTAAGACAGGGGAGTGATCAGCGGGATTGACCCGTGGTCTAGAAATGATGGTATGTCAAATGACCAAGACAACTGCAACACGTGTTTACCCTGACCACTACAGAGAAACAAAAAATACAGTCCCAAAGCACATCAGTCCGACACTTGGTTGCTTTTCCTACTCAATGCGGAAAACAGGTCTCTGAGAAACAACTGGGTTCCCAAGGGTAAGAATTCTGCAATCTTTCTGTCCTACAATGTTTAGGCTACATGTCACAAGATGAAAGTTCCATCTGAAGAGGGAACAATATGCCGTTAACCAAACATACCACTTATACTTTCTTTAGCCCAGACTGCTTCGGATTTGTACTCTGAGGCTATATCAAATGTGACTATCAAATGTACTGCCTTAAATTGATGAGCAATTGTTCAGAACGTCCAGAAGACCTGATTCAGGCATATGAATTATATGTTATGGCACCAAAACACACAGATGGAAACTTTGAAATTCGGGCAGTCGAGAGATGCCAGATACCTGCCTATTTGAGAAAACGGTGACAATGTCTACAAAATATGGTCCAGTTTGTTGAAAAGTGAAAAATTCAGCGAGGTAGGTTGTTTGAGTTATGTAGAATCATAGAACTTACAAAGTTGAAAGATCTAGCAATCCTTGTTTCAGTGATTTTTCAACAATGTTCCCCAGGGCCCTGAGGGTTCCTTGAAGGTTACCTAGAAGCCTCCTTTAAGGCTGGGAGTGGGTGGCTAATGCATCTGGATGAAACAGAGATCAAAGAGCAGAAACAGCAGTAACTGAGAACGGAGTAAATTTACTTTGGGAGAATGGTCATCTCTTCTTGTGTGTATGGAAAGCATCGAGGTGCTGATTTTGGTATAACACTAGAAGGTTCTTGATAGGTTGGGTGGGTTATTACAGTGAGGTCCTTTCACATAAAACATTAATAAATTAACAAAATAGTTTTAAATAGTTACTACAACCTCCTAGGAAACTTTGTATTTGGAAATGTTTCCTTTCCCAGGATAACAGGCAAAACTACTCAAAACCTCGTTGCTGAGTTTCCCTTCTTGTGCACAGACCAAATGGATCTTTTCTGTGCAGCAAACACATTCTCATAAAAACCTCTTAGAAGGGATTTTCTCAGTCACAGTTGCAAACCTGTAAATGTTGAACTTCATAACTCTTTGATGCCAGAACATTTAATTCCTTTTTTTTTGTCTTTCCAAGAGGAACTAACTGAACACTCCCTATCAAGATTGCTCTTCTCTCTAAATAGAATAAATTAATTGTCATATGAAGTCAAATGATGACTTTATTATTAAGCTTATGGGCTTTGATTTGTCTGGGAAGAGAAAATTATACTGTCAATACTACATAGATTGTTTATTTGCCTATAAACAATAAGCAAAGCAAAAGGAGACGTGTTTTATGTGAATGTGTGCAAGCAACAGTAAATATATGTTATGTGAAGTGACAAATTTTTAAAGGGCAAAAAATAAATACCGTTAAAAACAGAAATGGCATGCTTTTCTAGGCAGTCTTAGTAATAATGATTTCAACGTCAAAGATTTCTTCATAAAGATAAGTTTATTGCAACTTGATTGCATCATCTAAAATACAACCCTTGACTTGAAAATGTGCCCTTATGTTTTATGAAGTCTGAAATAGAAAGGGAATTGATGGAATCAAACCAGTAAATTGTTTTGCAATCAATGACTGTAGTTGTATACCGTTACACAGCAGATGTAATCAACCATTAGGGAAGTCAGACCAAATCTCCATCCTGCCCAGTAGAGCTGATAGATCTCTTTGTAATACATTTTTGCCTTTAGAGGAAATGACCCATATTAGTTATAAAACTATAATTTTCTGAACTATTTTTAAAGAGTTGGATATCAACCAATTAGCGATTCTCAAATATTTTGAAGATGTCCACTGTGAAAACCAAACATCCGCATGATGGAATAAAACTTTAATTTTCACAGATGCTTTGGAGTCCTAACATATGAAGATTGACTTCAAACATTATTTTCTTACCAGATCAGTTTTGACACAGGTGAAGGCAAAATAAAGAAAAAAAAATAGAATATCTAGTGAACTGAGACTTCAGATTTTATTTGATCACTTTGGCATTTTATATTTCTTGAGCACATAATGAGTTTTCAAAGAACTAATACTTGACAAATATAATACTATCAAGTTACTATCAAATTGGTTTTGTGACTTTGTTAACACCAATCTGAGCTAAATGTAAATCAAGAACTATTTCTTCAAATAGGCCTATCTTCCATGACTTTACTGAGTTAGTGCTACAGTTCATGAAAACAAGGGTCTTTTTGGGTCATCTACATTCTCTTAAGTTGACACTCCTTGATTTTAGATTCGGGTTTTAAAACCAAACTTTTATTCTCTTATGTTTTTATAGAACCTTAAAATTCTTTGCTTTATCCACGATGCTCCTTGATGTCAAGGATACTGTTATGCCTGTAATCATCTTTGCACAGTAAAGAGGGGAAAAAAAGGATATATTCTAAATTCTGATATGCCACTTAAATTTCCATTCCCAGAAACCTGCAGAATTTTCTTACATTTAAAGTAGAAAGAAACTACTGATACACAAAAGCATAATTCTTTCTAATGCTATTAAAGCCACATAAAAAACTAATCACAAGCATTACATTCACTTTAAAATATGAGTTAATTCTATCATTGCTCATATTTTCAAGTCTTTTCTCCCATCATGGCAGATGCCCAACACAGAGAAAAGGATTCTACACTAAAAACCTAGACTCTGACCAAAATGAGAAATACTTTATCAGCATATACTATTCTGAAATCTGCCATTTTGTGGGAAACTGTACGCATTTTCAGCAATGGCCCTAGAGGCTCCTGACCTGGAAGCCATAATGAGAACAGTAAAGTATGCGTGCTGTGTTCACTTACCATTGTGAGACATCCCCACAGCAAGGCATTTCTGAAACCGACAGTACTGACATTTATTTCTACTTTTTTTATGGATCCGACAGTTAAGGTCACACCTATCATAAATGAGCTTCAATCTGATTGTCCTCCGGAAGAACCCCTGCAAAAGGATATGGAAAAAAGGAGCAAATTTTAGGTCTTAATCACACACAGAAGCAGAAACATTTGGCTAAAGGTACACTGGCCTAGGTATCAGAAAAGGTAGGCTCTGTCACTGGTGACTTCAGACAAGACACCGAACTGCCAGTTTTCTTTGCTCTAAGATAAAGAACCAGAAGAGCTCCAGTGTCCTTCTTTAGCCCCGAAACGGTGACCACATCCAACTGATGTCATTCAACGTATCTTGGCTCTAACACTTGGATCTCAGCATGCTCTGAGAAGTGCTCTGGATTTAATGTAATGCAAATAAAACACCATGTAATCAGTTCAGTCTCTCTGCAAATCATTCCAACAGCATGCCCCAGCCTTTATTATTGTGCTAAGCCATTTGGCAAAGTTATAATCACTTCATTCTAAAACATGATCAGGGCCAATAAAAATCCACATGTGGATACTTTTTTAGAATTCTCTATGTTGCATAATTTCCTACAGAATTGGTTTCATTTACTTATGTAGTTGAAAGAGTGCTCCATAACTGTCGTAGCTTACAAAAAAAAAGATAATAGGAAAGAACAGAAGAAGTAATATATAAGTCCTCAGACAATGGACTGCCATCTCAAAATAGCAAATAGGTCGATGTGAGGTTAATTGAATTCTGCTGTATTTTACTTTATTGAAAGACCTGAAAGAAATTTTAATTGGAAATGTTTGCTAACTCCATTTTTTTTTCATTGTCAGGGTGTTCTTACTCATTTCTACAGTGTTTATCTCCATGAAACTCAATTCTTAACTCTTTCAAATGCTTCTGGCCCTGTTTGGTACAGAAATCCCCGAACTAGTATTGGTCCTGCCACTGACAGGCGTTTTCATTTTCTCCAGATTTGTATTTTGAATTCTAGACAAGTATTTCTACTGCTTACTTGACACGTCACTTGGAAATCTAACAGCTACCTCAAACCCAGCACGTCCAACACTGAAACTCTGGATCTTACGCTGCAAACTCACTTCACCGGCAGCTTTCACCATCTCAGGTGGTACAAACACCCTCTGAGTCTCTCAAGCCAAACTTTTTTTTTTTTCTTCAAGCCAGCCTCTTTGAAGTCACTCCTGACTTCTTTGTCTCACATGGAAAGCTCTTCTTCTAAATATACACCTGCTTATTCTCCTCACTGCCTTCACGTCTTGCCAACATCTCAACTTCTCAATGAGGCTTATACACCCTATTTAATACTGTGGCCCGTCCTTGCCTCCGCTTCTCCTCTGGAGCTCCTGGTCTCCTTCACTCTGTTCTAGTTTTTTTTCTTTTTCTTTTTTCTTTTCTTTTCTTTTTCTTTTCTCTTCTTTTCTTTCTTTCTTTCTTTCTTTCTTTCTTTCTTTCTTTCTTTCTTTCTTTCTTTTTCTCTCTTTTCTTTCTTTCTTTCCAATAATGCTTAGGACTTTCTAATGTATCATATAATTTACTTATTTTATTTTAAGTGTTTATTTTCTGCCCCTCCCCCACTGCCCAATTAAAATTGTGAGCTCTATGGGGAGCCACTGGATATGACCCAAATATCAACAGTAGCCTTCTATTAAACTCTATTGAATGAAGTTGTACATCACTTAACTTCCTTTCTGGGCCATCTCTGATATTTTTCTATTCTAAGTCATGACTGAGATATCACAAGGCCACTGGTATACTCTCTTCCTTTTCTGTTATCTTATTAAATGTAATATTAATTACATTACATGTAGAAAATACATGTAATTATAAAACACAGTAAGATAATTATCACACATGAGCCCACCGCCAAGATTTAAAATCATGACTGGAATACTTATGTATTCTTCCCCTATCCAGCTCCTGTCCTCTGTGTCCCCTTGATGAAGTAATCATTATTCTCAATTTTGTGTTTATTGTTTTCACGACTTTTAAGAAAATACGGTTTAATCATACCGTATGTGAAAACTGAATAATACACTGATCAGTTATGCTTGTTTGGGGGCTTTATAGAGTATTTTGGGATTTTTATTTTTTTAAATTTAGTATTAGGTTTCTAAAATTTTCCTACTTTCTTGTGAAAATCTAGGATTTATTCATTTTCACAACTTCATAATATTCTATTGTATGACTATTCCACAATTTATTGATATCTTCTCACGTTGATGGATCTTTAAATTATTGCCATCGTTTTGCTATTATGAACAGTGCTTTGATGCATATTCCTGTGAATGTTTTATGATGCACATGTACAACAGTTACCTAGGAGTGGGGTTTTTCGGATTGTACAATAAGTGAATGTGAAATTTTACAAGATCAAGGCACACTGTATTCCAGAGTGATTTTATCAATTTATATTCCCTCTAACATTGGTATTGTCAGACTTCCTAATTTTTGTCAATGTAATGTGTGTAAATAGAATCTAAGTGTGATCTTAATTTGTATTTTCCTGATTTTTTATTTCCTAGTTTCCAACTGGATTGTCCCTTCCTTAAAACTGAGTTTTAGAAATTCTTTATATATTCTAGGCATTAATCTGCTGTCTGTTACAGGTGTTGCAAACATCTTCTGCTCTCTGTGGTTTACTATCCTTGAAATTTACTATTTCAGTCTCTCGGGTTTTTTTTTGAACCTGTAAACAGTTTCGTTTCTCTCTCACTGTTGAAAGATTACAGAGAACTCTGTTATCTTCCATCTCACTTCGGATCCCATGATCTCTGCGCTTCCACTGTTGCTGTGGAGAGGTCTACCGTCAGTTAACTTTGAAGTGTTTTTTTCTTTTCTCTTCGGTTGCTTTTATACACTCTCAGTTTTCGGTATTCTGCAGTTTTACTGCAGTGTGTCATGGAATGGTTTTCTTTTCATTGATTCTCTTGGGCATGTTTTCTGCATCATGGTTTCACTTGTTCATCAGTTCTGACACGAATTAGAGAAGTGTTAGACCTTATTCTAGCCTTCCATATTTTTGAAGTTCTCCTTTACATTTTCCATCTTTCTGTCATCAATTACTCACTAACACTGGTTGCAAAAGTAAACATCAGAACAACAGTCAAATAAGATCACAAAAGCTATATAATTATAGTGAGAAAAAAAGGGAAACATTTCTCACCAAAAGTTCATCAGTGAGAACAGTTCTGTACATTACTCTTCTATTGATTCGTGAAGAAGACATACTTTTCTAATATTCAAAGATCCTACGAATCCTTCAAGAACTAAGAGGCTTCAAATTTTAGCAGATTCTGGACAGGACATATTCTTAAGGCACTGTGATTCTCAATCTCAATAATTTCCTTACATTTACCTGCCAGTTCAGTAGTCCTTTCTTCTGCTATGTCCAATAGCTATTTAACCCTTTCCCTGAATTTTTATTCCAATAATTACATTTTTCACTTTTTAAGTTTCACTTCGCTAAATAAATTGATTTATTTTCAAATATGCCTGGTCATTCCTGATCATCTATTGTTGCTTGTTCATTGCTGTGATTCTGCCCTCCTTCTTGAAACAGTTCACACATGGCTGTTCTATATTCTCTATCAGGCAATCCCAATTATCTGCTTTCCTTGTATAGGGGTGGAGGGGCGTAAATCTGTTTTTGTTTATTTTTGGTAGATGTCATTCAAGTTGATTGACTTCTTAATGTGTTTACTGACTGATATTTTATGTTGAACTCATATATTGACCTTAAACTATGGGAATCCTACAGGATCTAAATTGGGAATTCTTTCTTCCAAAAAGAATTTCCAAAAAGAAGCTTCTGTTGGAAGCCAGAGGTGCCAGTGACTTGTGACTATTTCAAATTCCCTTGAGAAAGCAGGCTCAATTCAAAAGCCCTAAACTCAGCTCCCCCTCACTGATGGCCCTGGATACTGTTCTAGGCATTGGTCTCTGGGGCAATCCTGCACCTCAGTACTCCTATAAGCATCTACCATGAGAGAAACTTTGCCTCAGTAAGTGTGCCTGCAGCCCACAGGTCAAGACCTAGAGTTTTTTGTTTGTTTGTGTTGCTATTGTTGGTTGTTTGGCAGAAGTCTTCCTTACCCTTGTGAGGTCAGCAGTAGCTCAAAGATTAGGTCATATAAAGGATCTGTTGGAACTTGAAACCTCCTTAATTCTCAAAGAGTTCTGAAGACCTCTGAATATTATAAAAAGTCATTTTATTTCACTTACTAATAGAAGGCTGATGTACAGAACTATTCTCACTGATAAACGTTGGTGGGAAATTTTGTTTGGATTTTTGCCATTGTGATCATATATGTTTTATGATATTCCTTGACTGCTTTTTAAAATTTTCACTTCTAAAAACTCATCTCCGTGGTGGAAAATGCTGCTTGGCTAGCTGAGAATGGGGCAGGTCCCAGAGTAGTCAGTTATTTGGCATGGCTGGAGAGGAAGGTTTTTTGATGAGAGAATTATGTTATTTAAGTTTAACCCTTACAATGCAAAGTTTTGTTTTGACTCATACAATATCTTTCAGTGTTCCACATTATTTTTTTATGATGATTCAGGGTCTTTCAATGTTAAAGGAAAGTAATTCTGAGTATTATTTATGTGCTGTATATGTACATAAAATCATAAACTGAATGTATACACACTTCAGCACACAGCTTTGAAGTTGCTTTTACTTTTCTTTTTCAAAACACTTAGTTCATAATAGCCAACTGTATTCTCATCCTTTGATTATTTCAAGAAACCTAGAGAGGAAGATATAAGGCTATTAGAGTGCTTCTCTGTACAGTTATTTATTGATTTGAAGAATGAAGCAGGCTTTCCTGAGGTTTCTTCATATTGCTGATCAAGAAAACACTCTTTAACAACACTCTTATTTATTATTTTAGAGTCTATAAAACTGTGTGCAATTTCAACAGCTTAGTCTTCTGATTACCACAAAGTCTGTGAACTGGTGTGATGGAAATGCATGAATCCCCACTGCAGAAATTTTTTTGGTACAGATTTATTCCAAAGTCTTTATATTTGTCTGTGAGAAGGTGATGGCTGCTTTTTTTGCTTTTGTCTTATAAAAATTTTTCTCCAACTTCTCCTTAATTGGTTTACTTTTAACAAAACTTTTAACTTAGGTGCAATGAGACCTAAGTTAATTTTACGGTGAGATTAAAAGCCCTGTGCTGGTCCTGTGCTTGGCTTTCCTGTGAAGTCGTATGGCCCAGAGAAGCTCAGTCAATGAGCTCCCATGGCAGGCAGAACATACTAAAAACCCTTCCTGAGTTAGGGCCCTACATAGGAATACCAAAACAGATCACACTGTATGATACAGTAGACCGTACTTACTTTTATCTGTAGGTAAGTCCATGGTTCTAAAATGATCTTTCCCTAAAGATACAAAAATAGGATGAAACCTACTAGAAAATGAGTTAAGTGTCCAATTTGTAAGCAAGAAATGACAGCTTTGCAAGCTCTAAGGGGTATGTATTATTCAGTAGCCAAAGGTTATATTTTACCTGTCTGAAATATTAATAACCCAAGAATCTGTCACTATTCCACTTTAATCCAAGCCTAATCTTTTCATTCCTGTTTGATTTTTGGCAAGGATCACTATTAGAAACCTGTTCCATGGGCACTGTAAAACTGTTTCAGAAGACCTACAAACAGCTATCATAAGCAATACTATAACTATTCTTTTCAATCCATAAATTAGTCTACAGGTTGATGGTTAACTGTATTTTAATTATGGGCATATCCTACATTCTACTAAATAGCAGACGTTAAACTGCCAAAGAATGAATCAAACACTTGTTAATTTCGCTTTCCTGGCCTTTTATTGAGTACTGTCGATAAGCTAAGAAGATATCTTTGATTGCTGGTAGCCACTGGTCTAAATGGGCTGCATTCAGACTGTGGCGACAATTTTGTTTAGTTCCAAAGTAGCAAACCCTCAATCCCTTATAATAGCAGTTGTCAAACTTTCTGGTCACAGGACCCTTTCAGTCTCTTAAAAATTATTGAGAACCCCATGAACTTTGGTTTATGTGGGCTATATCTACTGATACTTATCAGACTAGAAATTAAAACTGAGAAATTGTTACGTACAAGGACCTAACAGGCAAACAGTCCATTAACCACCAGAGCTATGTTACCATTCCATGTCATGTAGTTTCTGGAACACTCCACATACACTTCTGAGACAATGAGAGTGAAAATGGTAAATGACAACCAAATATTATTATAAAAATAGTTTCAACATCACAGGTGCCTTGGAAAGGTCTTAGGGACCCCTAGAGGCTTCTAGACCACATTTTGAGAACTGCTGACTTATACTTGGAGAAGCCAAATTATATTATTCCACTAACATTTTTCTTATTCTTATCTTTAAAATGAGTAGATGTCTATTTCCCCTTCCAAGGTTAGTATAACGTTCCTTGCATTTAATCTTGGAGGTCTGTAATCCAGGGTATTCTTCAGATCTGATTAAATGTTCACTCTCCATGTCTGCCTCAGGACCCTTTCTGTTCCTAACTTGATGGCATTTGGACTTTGTCCTTCCTCTTTTCTCCTTCTTGCTATCTTCTTCACTCACTTTTATTTTCTAAGTTTCTGTGCCCTTCAGAACTTAACTTTTATTACTATACTATAATCAGCTATTGTCTTTTCAGTTTTTAGCTCTTATCACTAATGTTAACTCCCCACAAATATCTGCCTAACAGAATCATGGAAGAACTATTTGCTTAAATGTTCTAGTTTTCTAAGCGCTTCACCAGCCCATAAAAAACAATAATGTATTATGGAAACTTAACCGATCACAGTTTTGCTTATCAACATAAATTACCAATATGACCAAACAGAATGGTTTCTTCAGGTATTTCTCAGAATTTGGCAACAATTTACTCCAAATTATATAAATCTAATACAATAAAATGGCATGTTCTCACTACTCATTGGAATCTTAAATAACTGGCTATACATAATGATTTGGAGATCACAGATATTTGAGGTTTTTTTTTTATTATGTTAGTCACCATGCAGTACATCCCTAGTTTTTGATGTAAAGTTCCATGACACAGATATTTTAGTTTGGTTTTAATCACACAGTGAATAGGTTTCAGTGTTTTAAATGAAAGTGTCTCTTGCCAATGGTATTTCAAAAACTCATTTTGGAATTTTAGACCTTAAAAATGAATTAGACCTCGGATACTGCTAACCCAACCAAGTTGTTTTATGCATGAGGAGACAGAGGGCTAAAGTGTTCATGTGATTGGCTAGTAAGTCTGGGCAAATAACTAGATGACTACTAGCTTGTGTCTTTTCACTTTATTAGGTTGCCTTTAATAATAAACTATTTGAATTGAAGAGATTCTAGAGATCGTCTAATTCAACCCCATCATTTTATAGATGCAAAAACTAAGGCAGGATATCATTTAAAAATGATATATGCTAAAGCATCTTGTACAATATCTGGTACATAGTAGAAATTCAAAAAATATTTATTTCAGACCCTAGATGTTCGTTATAACACCTACCTAACTGGTGTTGTATATCTTTATTCTGAATAAAAAGCCCAACTGAGGATTGATTCTGATCTTTTCTAAGCAGTGGTTATTTTATAAGGTAAATATTTATGAACAATTTATTCTTAGCCCTGGAGTATATAATAAATACTACTGATTCACTGAGCATATTAAAATTATTTTAAAAGACTACCTATTAAAATCTGAGTAGATTTGAAATTTCTTAATAATTGGGCAGAATATTACTAAATGTTTGAGCTTCCCAAAATACACTTTTCACAAAGAATGGAGGAAAAATAATATCTCCCTTCCAGAATAAGAAATAAGAAAACACAGAGCACTGGCTTAGGAATCATAAGACAAATGTTCTGGTCCTAGTTCTGCCACTTACTGATGGATGACCATGGTGAGTTTCACTAATTCATAATCTCTACATCTTGATGGCCACTTGACCATCACGAAGCTCAACCTCACAGGGCTGTCCTGGGCACCAGATGAAGGTATCCATCTGTCTAATATGTCAAGCCTCACATATACAAAATATCACATGCAATAGTGAGGAAAAAACCAAAAACACCCAAACTAGAGGATTCAGAAAACATGAGTTCTGAGCCAGCTCATCACTGTCTTGCCATGACACACTGAGTAAGTCCCCCCCCCCCCTTTTTAACCTGCAAGATGCAAGCAATGAACTGGATCAGTAGCTCAAGGAGCAATTTGGAGAAAGGGAAGTGAGGCAATGCAGCTCTGCGTTTACCAATTCTCTTAGGTTTTCCAATAAATCATTTGAAGAATGGGTTTTACCAAATCAAACAAACAAAAAGTTTTATCTCAAATCCTTGCTTTGTGTTCACAACAAGAATTGAAAGAACAAGTAAATTTTCAGCAAATTTTTTGAAAAAAAAAACAAAAAAACTCTCTCTCTCTCTCTTTTTTTTTACCTTGCATCCTTCACAAGCATGAACGCCGTAGTGGAACCCGGAAGCTTTATCTCCACAGACTCGGCATTCAATTGCCATGAGGGAGTTGGAAGGCTCTTCATGAGGCTTATTGTACAGCTGAGTCTTTTCCGAATAATAAGGTGGGGATGCAGGCTCCACTTTGATTGCACCTGTGTACAGAAAAATGTGAGCAGGTAATTATCACACGAAAGACTGCTACAAAGGCTCTATGGCAAGTCACCATACTATACCTTAGTGCCATATGTTTATTATTTAAGTGTAGAAGCATTACTGAACATGAAAAAAAAACACAGGAAAAAGTAGGCTTTATAACCACAGGCAAGTCACAACACTTCTGAGCCTCACCTGTAAAAATGAGTGGGGGAAGGGAATTAAGTCTATGGTTCTAGGACCCTTCAATACTAAAGCTCTGACAGACACCACATAATATCTGAGACAACTGAGGTTATTTTGGTACATAATATGCTATATTTGGCATTCATCACAATATTAAACTATACATTTATATTTAAATACCACATTTTAGAAGTATTTTTAAACCACTCTTGGAAAAGAAACACAGAAGGAACACCGCTGTGAAAAGGTAATGTCATGCCCAGCTTGAAGGCACATGAAAAATAAGAGACCAGGTTTGCACCAGTGTTGAGTCAGAAAAGGTGGTTTGTAAAATAATCTTCGATAGACAGTGAGAGAACCCATGGAGAGTAAGTACTACCCTTCTTTCTGCTGGTTAGGATCAGGCCTATTAAATTTCCATTTTAGGCTCTAGCCGAAAACCACACAAATATAACCAAGTATAATATTTATCTATAAAAAAAAAAACTAGAAATACAGGAAGTTCTTACTTATTGTCAAGTAATGGTTGCCAATTACATGGTGGTGGCTTTGGAAAACCAGCATATCAGCACAAAGATAAAAATCAAGGAAATAGCATCATAGAAATTTATTTTATCTTGAAAAGAGCCGTTTTGGTTTGTCTTGAGTCTGATGTTTTTGATGTACATTTACTTAATGGCAGGAAGATTTATCAATAGACAACAATGGCAAAATTTAAATTTGTACAGAAAAATAGGTTTCAGTGTAAGCTGCTCAAATGGCAGAATTAGGAAAAATGGACCACAACTTTGCAATTTGGTGATGAGAAGTTATGTAAGGTAGCAAACTATTACTTAGTAACTTAAAAGCACCAAAAGAATTCAGAGTCTGGGTGATGGACTCTTACTTAGCCTGAGATGAACCTGGCAATGCAGCCATACTGGAAAATGCTCCTAAGAAGGAAAGAAACAAGAAACAGGGAAAGGAAGAGGGAAGAGAGGAGGGGAAAAAAAAGGAAAGAATGACCTGGGGTATTTACACACTACCATCCTTTTTGGGATGTCATAAATACATAATGTTTCAAAGATAAATGGATGAGTAGATGAATGGTAAGTATCTTTTTTATAGAGTTCTAGTCTCTGGAGCATTTATTCCAGTGTTATTGAGAGATTAGTCTGATTCTAGTCTTAGCAGTTTGAAAAGTGAAAATAACTATCATACTTTGGTACTCTTGGAGCTTCAGGTCATACTTATAATCAGCAACCATTGGGTCTGCTCTTGCAAATGGAATGTCTTCATAGTGTGGAGTGGAAATGCTGGAGAAATCCACAGTGGTGAAGGGCTTGATGTCAAAAGAATGGGAGTGGTCATCCATTACAGAGAGATCCACGGAGCTGATTCCAAAGTTGGTGGGCCAAAATGGCATCTCGGTGTCAACCATGGTAATTTCTGAAACGGAAAAAAAAAAAAAAGAAAAGCTGGGGAGTTAGTTCTGGAAAGCAGAGCAATCTTCTAAAGATACACAGGAAGGGACCTGAAAGGGTCTTTGGTACTGTGCTCTCATCTAGATTACCACTATGAGAGAGGAAAACACAACCACCTTCTGAGTGCTGTCCAGGGTGCCTTACTAAAGGAAGGAAGCCGCCCCTTACCTGGATATCATAGCAGAGAATCCTACAATAGCATTGATGTGGTCAGTGTACCCACGAGAAAGTCCTGCAAACAGCCCTGCTCTCATGATCTCCTAAAGAAGATCATCAAATCAAGTCTGTTAACGATTTTTAAAGAACATAAAGTTCTAGGGCAATTTTACTTCCTTGGAATTAAAGATGCTAAATTTTTTTAGGATTAAAATTTTGCTCCCCCATTTGTGTTTATAATGTTTTTGTGTGACAGAAAATTTGGCACATTAAATTTAGGTAAAAATATATTCTTTAACTGCATTAGAAGAATAATTTTATTCATCAAGTAATACAAAAATGAATCTTTTTAAGAAGGGGAGATCCCTCTAAGAAAACTTACTCAAATATTTATCTTTTCTGTGCATACAGTTTTCCTTAAAGGGGAAAATGTGTTCTCCCTATCTAGAATGGAAAGGTTAGAGATCGTGGAAACATATCTCATTATGAACGAGAGAATGTTGAAATGACAATCTAACACAGCATTAATTTTAAACCGCCCTCAAACCAAAACCACAACAAAACAAAAATGGAAACAAGAAAACATATAAAAGACAAAGGTAAAAACACTTATATGGATTCTAAGGCCACAAAATAACTCATTTCATGCATTGCCTGCTTAGGATGATACATGCCACGTGTATTTTTCAGAATATGATTTGTGGTCATAGTAAGTGAAATAAAACCCTGAGAGATTTTAGTTCTCACTATTTAATATGGATGCATGAGCCACCAGAGGGTGGGGACTTTAAACCTTAGAAACCTACGTGGGTACTGATTGATGGAGATATTCAGGCATGTGAACCCACGCGGTGCCTCACAGGTCCTTGGTTCTCCTGAAGCCAGTTCACTCTTCAAAGTGGTACCAAAAGAGCAGTCACTAAGTATTTTAAGTGGTAACTCTTGGGTCAAAAACACTAGTGAAGGGCTGTGTGAATACGGGACTGCTGACATGGGAGACAAAGAGATGAGCTGCTCATTGAACTCTAGCGGGTCCTGAAATCATAGGTTGATGTATCTTATTCCTAGTCATTTCCCCATCACCTAGCAATGGGCTTGGCTCATAGTATGTGCTCCCATGAAATACTGAATGAATTGATGCGGAGGCTCTGAAAGTTGAGCAGAACAGGCAGGAAGGGGGGAAACAAACTAGTATTTATTGAAGTATCCCCCACACACCAGACATGTTCTCTTATTCCACGGAACTCAAGATATTTTTTTTTAAATTTTTTTTTTATTATATTATGTTAGTCACCATACAGTACGTCCCTGGTTTTTGATGTAAAGTTCCATGATTCATTACTTGCGTATAACACCCAGTGCACCATGCAATACGTGCCCTCCTTACTACCCATCACCAGCCTATCCCAATCCCCCACCCCCTCCCCTCTGTAGCCCACAGTTTGTTTCTCAGAGTCCATAGTCTCTCATGCTTCATTCCCCCTTCTGATTACCCCCCCCTTTCTTTATCCCTTTCTTCTACCAATCTTCCTAGTTCTTATGTTCCATAGATGAGAGAAACCATATGATAATTGTCTTTCTCTGCTTGACTTATTTCACTTAGCATTATCTCCTCCAGTCCCGTCCACGTTGCAGCAAATGTTGAGAAATCGTTCTTTTTGATAGCTGAATAATATTCCACTGTATATATGGACCACAACTTCTTAATCCAATCATCTGTTGAAGGGCATCTCGGCTCCTTCCACGATTTAGCTATTGTGGACAGAGCTGCCATGAACGTTGGGGTGCATACGGCCCTTCTCTTCACTACATCTGTATCTTTGGGGTAAATACGCAGTAGTGCAATGGCTGGATCATAGGGTAGCTCAATTTTTAACTTTTTAAGGGACCTCCACACTGTTTTCCAGAGTGGCTGTACCAACTTGCATTCCCACCAACAATGTAGGAGGGATCCCCTTTCTCCACATCCTCTCCAACAATTGTTGTTTCTTGCGTTGTCAATTTTTGCCATTCTAACTGGTGTAAAGTGGTATCTTAGTGTGGTTTTGATTTGAATTTCCCTAATCATGTAACCCAAGATCTTATCCCCACTTTACAGATAAGCCAGGACCGGAGAGGTAAAGTGACTTGCCCAGTGTCCAATAGCTGGTCAATAGAGGATTCACACTCAAAGATTGACCCAGGACCCTATCCATTCTGTATATATTCTCTTTATTCCCTCATTGATGAAACAGTTTTATGGAGAAAGGGCTACTCTCCTAGGGGTATCTGTCAGTGGGCCTCTTGTTTTTTCCCAGCAAGCAGAGAGCTAAGGAATTTACTCTCAAAGGCATGAGGTTAAAAATTCCAGTTGTGGTCTTCATAAGGAAAACAAAGTGCCTTGAAAACACAAATAAGGAGACTGTCCTATGAATGTGCTTCAGGGCTTCCAAGGGGACTCATTAAAGGCACCGTTTGGGTTCACATGTCTGAATATCTACACAAATAAGTACCCAAACAACCTTAAGTTATCTGAGTCACAGTATAAACACGACACACAAGAAGAAGAATGTGTACTGGTGATAGCTTAAAGGTCATGCTGGGTCTCAATGACACCCAGAAAAACATCTGTGCTCTTAACGACGGGGCACCCATCAAACTATGCCCTTCGCTTCACAATTCATCTAAACTAACTCACCCAGGTCCTTCCACATACTCTGTCCATCTCCTCAGCATGCTTATTATACATTTCTCTATCTACTTTGCTTGGTATAAATTAATTATCTGCATATCAAAATATACCTCTTATGTTTTGATTGCAACATTCACAAAAGTGGGTTTATCAACTATTTCTTATTACGCCCGTTGCAAAGTTCATCTGCAAACAAAATAAAGCTTGCTGAGTTAAAAGCAATGGATAAGCCTCCATATGAATACTGAGAAATGAAAATAAGCATGCAAAAAATATCTGTGTTGCAAGAAAAACTGGTTGCTCATCATTTTGCTGGTTTAATTTTGTTTTGTTTCACTTTTAATATATGACTTCAGTGATTCCCTGTCAACCAAAGCCATGCTTCTTAACACAGGAATCATACCCTGAGGGATCATTTACTTTATTGCAAAGTTTTGGGGAAATTTTTAATGTTAAAATAACCATTTGTGTGTAAACGAACAGGATAAAAAAAACCATGGGATTTTAAAGATATAATATGGAACTCCCTCAAAAATGGATACCTGTGGTAAATTTTATAGCCAAAAGAATGCCATTTTAAAAAAACAGACGCTATTTTCATTTATTTATTTTTAAAGATTTTATTTTTTTAAGTAATCTCTACACCCAATGTGCGGCTCAAACTTACAACCCCGAGATCAAGAGTCACATGCTCTACTGACTGAGCCAGCTAGGCACCCCTGGACTTTATTTTTATTTTTTTAAAGTAGGCTCCACACCCAGCATGGAGCCCTATGTGGAACTTGAACTCATGACACTGAGATCAAGACCAGAGATGAGATCAAGAGTCAGATTCTTCACCAACTGAGCCACCCAGGCGCCCCCTAGACTTTATTTTTAAAAGCAGTTTTAGGTTTACTTAAAAGTTGAGCAGAAAGTACAGAGTTCCCATATATCCTTTTCCCCCCTCCCTTTTCCTGACCCCTGAAACACACACAACTTCCCCTATTATTAACTTGAATTTCCCCTATTATTAACACTTGCATTAACATGCTATGCTTGTTATAAAACTGATGAACCAATATTGATACATTATCATCCCTAGTTTGCATTCCAGTTCATTCTTGGTGTTGTACATTCTATGGTTTTGACAAATGCATAACGTCCATGTATCCACCATTACAGAATCATATAGAATAGCTTTACTGCCCTAAACATCCCCTGCGCTCCACCTACACATCCCTCCCTCTTCCCCCCCAGAATGCTATGTTTTTGCTGTCCTCTTCTTTTAAGGGCATATGAGTTGAAAAGCAGGAGAAACCCTGACCTTCATATATTATATAGATATAAACGAAATTTTACACCATGGCTTTCAAGGCCCTCCCTGACACAGTCCTAACTTACTTTCTCAGTCTTATTTTCCACTAGTGATCGCAGACCCCACTCCCATTCTTGGCATACCCTGTGGTTAGGCATACCATACTATTTGCCCAGATTAAATATGTTCTGCATTTTCTAGTCTGCTTATCTTTGTTCATGCCAAGGCTGTTCTGTCTTCTTCCCATCCCTCATCACTGCATGTCACAATCCCTCTGTCTTTCCCACAATGGGAAATCCCACAGTATCCAAATGCTACTTTCTCCAGGAAACCTTCCATGAAGTCTCCAGCTTAAAAACACTCCCCATTCTTTGCATCCCCACAGCTCTTTGTACCTCTGTTTTAACACTGACAGAAACATTTGGATAAATATCTCTGCTATCAGATTTCAAGTTCTAAATGGACGGTGTCTTGGTATTCTGTTTTCCCTTTAGTCCTTATGCATAGTTGTTGTTTACTAAATGTTTACCAACTGAATGATCATTCGTTTTTATGTGAAAATGTGAAAAAAAAATAGGGGTGCCTGCTGGCTTAGTCGGTGGAGCGTGTGACTCTTGATCTCAGGGTTGTGAGTTCAAGCCCCACATTGGGTGTAGAGATTACTTAAAAAGTAAATAAAAATTAAAATAATGGTGCCTGGTGGCTCAGTTGGTTAAGTGTCCAACTCTTTGTTTTGGCTCCGGTCGTGATCTCAGGATCGTGGGATTGAGGCCCGCGTTGGGCTCTGCGCTGGGTGTGAAGCCTGCTCAAGGTTCTCTGTCTTCTCTGTCCCTCTCTCTCTGCCCTTCCCCCCTACTCATGCTTGCTCTCTCTCTCTAAAATACATAAATCTTTTTAAAAAATTAAAAAAGAAAACATGTAGAAAAATGTTTACAGAAATAAAAAAGATACTTTCTCAAGGTTTAGTTTTGCTAAGACTTATACTCCCCTAGAAAAGATGATGATCTTCAGTATTACAAATAAAATACAATTTAAACTGTAACTCCTCCCTTTAACTAAGTGTATTCAGTTTTTCTCTTGATAATTTGAGGAGCAAGATTAGGGTCTTATAAAGTCCCCCCCCCCACATAGAAAAGACAATGTAAGAAAGAAAAACAGCTTGCCTCTTCATCTCTAAGAAAACATATTACTCAAATACACATTTTCCTTTCCCCCTCTCCCTTCTCCCTGTTCTTTTTATTCTGGGACATCTTGACCTAAACAATATGACTCCATGAACCATAGTTACTGGGAGGCACAGTGGTTCCCTAGACATTTTACTTTATTTTGACTTAGAGATGGGTCCAGGGGAGCCTGCTTCTAATTTTGTCTCTAGAAAACATAAGCTACTGTTTCTGCCAAGCTGTAAGTCAAGGTGTTTTCTGTTACTCCGTGTAATTACCCATGAAGAACAAATGAACAAAATATTTGCATGAACAACAGTCCTTCTGAGGGATAAGTAACACTGTCTTAACTTTCCAGCTGGGTGACAGGAATGGGTTGCATCAGGGTTTATCCATCAATTTCAGAACCTTAAGTGTGTTTCAAGCAAAAGTCTTTAGGCAGACACTGAACAAGGACGTGAATTTGTGCCATTTATCTTAGACCTTCAAACGTGGCTTTACACTGTATTATAGTCAATGAGTAGACTTTCATAATACTCCAAAATATAATGTATTTCAAACAAAAATATAACCAATGTCATGCCAAAATAAAGTAACCTCTCTAACTGGAAATGCATCATTATTTGGGAATATGGAAGTGGGCCAGAAAAGATGGTAATGTATAAAATCAAGCCCCAGAACTACATGGCTTACCTTTGGGGTCCAATATATTGGTCCAGTATAATTGCTGCCCCTTAAGAAAAGGAGGATTTCTACTACAATTTCTGGGGAAATGTTGCATCACCTTACTACATTATTAGCTAATTACATTAACTAATATTAATAGAACCCTAAATCTTTGCTAAGTATTGTGTCAGAAACAACACTTGGGCCATCTCATTTACACCTCGCAACAATGCTATGAGGTAGGTGCACTTATAATTCTTCTTAGAGAAGAGGAAACTGAGGCACAGACATGGATGTAGGTAACTTGCCTAAGAACACCGTTACTAAGGAACAGAGCTGGTTTGTGAACCCAGGTGGTCAAAAACTCCATAACCTGCACATTTAACTTTCTAAGCCTTTTTCCTTGACTTTCTAAATTGGTTAGAAAAAGCAAATGTTGGGGCACCTGGGTGGCTCAGTCATTAAGCGTCTGCCTTCGGCTCAGGGCGTGATCCCGGCGTTCTGGGATCGAGCCCCACATCGGGCTCCTCCACTGGGAGCCTGCTTCTCCCTCTCCCACTCCCCCTGCTTGTGTTCCCTCTCTCGCTGGCTGTCTCTCTCTCTGTCAGATGAATAAATAGAATCTTAAAAAAAAAAGAAAGAAAGAAAGAAAGAAAAAGCAAAAGCAAACGTCTCCCTGATCTTCCAGTTCTATCCTAAACAACAATTAATCTCAACAAACCTTCAGTGAACACCTAGGATATGCCAGGTACAGGGAGTTGGGAACACACTATGAAGACTGAGTAATTATCAGATAAAAGCTTCACTGGAGAAAGGTATTCAGCTGTGCAGCAAGGGAGGTGCCTTTCATGGATTCACTAAAACTTAAGGAAGTGGCCTTAAAGATTTTTTCAATCTCTTCTAATTTGTCTCATTTTAACATCACAGTACCCATCAATATGGTCCTAGCTGATTTATCCAGACCCTCCTATTGGTTCATGCAAATCGTTTTGCAGTGTAAATTGACCTGGGAATTTTCTAATTGAAGTCCTCTCCCATGATGGTGGCTGATATCCAGAGACAAAAATCATCCTGAAATAGAAGAGTGGCAAAGGCCTTTTTGAAAAGTCCCTCATTTGACAGACGAAGGGAATGAGAGAAATGATTTGCCCATGAACACGGTCAGGGGCTGACCAAATGAAAATCCAGGTTTTCTGTCTCCTACCCTAGCATTCTCTACACCCCATTAGGAAGATGTTACTGTATGTAAATATGTTGAAAATGGGACTTTTAACCTATGCCAATTTTCATAGATCTAGATTTTTGGGGGTCTTGATATATAGGAATGACATCAAATTTATGAAGGAAAGAAGTCTCATGCAAGTACCCATTTACTGGATGGAAAATTAGCATAAAATCACCTGTAACAGAATTTGTTTCTAACAAAAATTAATAAAATCTGAATTCACCAAAAATTTAGGGAATAGTCTAATAAAGTGAGCACAGATCATTTTACATAATAAATACAGGCATAATTTATTTGTTTGTTTATTTTTTGTGGTTCTGAACATTCACAGTGAAGATAAATGAGCCAGTTATTATGCCAGATGGCCTGGGTTTGAATCCTGACCCAGTGCTTGCCAGTTTTGTGATCTCTTTACACCTAATTAGCCCATTTGTAAAATAATACTGCCTACCTCATAGAGGTGTTGTGAAGATTAAATTAGATAATATATATAAAGCACCTAACATAGGGCCACTTAGTAAGTTTGCAATAAATATAATTATTGGCAGCAGTAGTAATTCTTATACATAGCAGTAACCAGAGTACTAGAATCATGTACAAGGTGGGCTAACAGCCTCCAACGCTACCACTAGGGGAAAGGAAGAGGAAGAAACACCAGCAAAGTCCTATTGTTCAAACAGGACTACGCCTTGAACAGATGTCCTGTTTTAAAGACCTCTGGAAAAGGAGTCCACAGCTTCTCCTGGTTACTCATTCCAATGCTTAATTGCTCCTTCGTAGCCAGGAAAGTCTAGGTCTTATCTGGCTTTTCTCCAACTGTGTTATACATATGTTAATGATGTTCCTTTTAAAATAATTAAAAAGAAAAAAATTTGGTGAACAAATAAATTTAGGAAATGCTAGGTCAAACAAGGTTAAATAGGTTTATGCAGAACTTCTTAAGGCTCATATGCTAATAGTTCATGAGAATGTACAAAGGAGAGGGAAGGCAAAATCTGCAACATTTGCAGAGTTTCACATTTGACGGAATAGTTGGGGAAGTGATGGTCTAACCTATGTTGGAGTTTGTTACTTTCCCCCCCATTTTCTAAACATACTTAGCTACCATCTTCTATTTGCCCATTACCACTTGCACTTGAAAAGTCCTATTAAGCTGTCCCTCAGGTTTTCTTTAATTTTAGAGTGGCCAAGGGCAAAGATTTACATTGGTTAAAACAACAAGACCCAAGAAAGAAAGGATTTCTTAAACCGTGCAGAAGGAATCACTATAAAGACTAATGCTCTTTTTATAGTGACCGTCCAAAAATCCTCCAGATGGGGGAGGGGGACGGGGGGAAGCCCATATAAAGGACCAGAACCAGAATGACAGCGAACAGCTCAACAGCAACACCGGAAGCCAGAAAATCAATACAGCAAGGTCTTCAAAATTCAAAGAAAAAATTATTATTTCCAACTTGGGATTTTAGACTCAGCCAAACAAATCTTCACTCAAGTGTATGAGCAGAAAGTCATTTCAGAAATAGAGGACCTCAAAAAAAAGTCACCCCACCCCAGGTACTCTTTCTGAGAGCTCCACACAAGAACAAAAGGAAAACATGGGATCGAGGACACAAAGGACCTAAAAACAGGAGGGGTGAAAGGAAGACCCAGGACAACAGATCCTGAGCAGCCTGGATAGAATGAAATGGGAAGATGAAGAAGGCCATATGAGATTACCCAACAAATCAGAGTGCCTGGTAAATATGACCGCTAAGTGACAGTTTTTATTACTGTCGGAGAGTTGGAGAAAGAACTAGTGACAGTTCTGGAAAAGGAACAATAAAAGTGAACTTCTTTTTTTTTTTTAAGATTAATTTATTTGAGAGAGAGAAAGAGGGAGAGAGCATGAGCTGGGGGAAGGGCAGAAGGAGAGGGACACGAAGGCCTCCACTGAGCAGGGAGCCCAGTGCGGGGCTCGATCCCAGGACCCTGAGATCATGACCTGAGCCAAAGGCAGATGCTCAACCAACTGAGCCACCCAGGTGCCCTGAACAATTTCTAAGTTAAAAAAAAAAAACCCTCCAGAAAAATAAATAGCTATTAAGGATGGGAAACAGAACAGTAGTATACTGCATGGCTCCACTGGAAGCAGTACTTGCAGAGTGAATATGATGCAAACGCGGACAACCGAGTTCACTGAAAACTACAAATACATGTGAAGATGGCAGGAAGGACAAGTGTGTGTTTTGGGAAAAGGGGTGTGGTGGTGAAGAGCTAACTTCTTATCTTGCACTGTAGGAAGTCCATGGGGAATGAATACAACTTTTCAAATAGCAGCACACCACATGTTATTTTAAAGACGTACATGTAAATTACAGGAGAAATGTTTAAAAGAATTAAAAATGACTGTTTCTGAGGAATAGGAACTGGGGACTGAGGATTGGTGTTCTCCGTGAAAAGCTTTATCCTGACTTTTAAAACTAGGTAGAAGTCTTACTTTCGTAAAAGTAAAAATTAAGCTAAATATCTTTTCGTTGTAGTGTCTTCCCATGATTTCACTGAACAGAGGGAATAAATATATTCCTTGCATGTTTCTCAGTCCTCTTAAAAGGAATTATCATGCAATAAAACCTGGAAAAGCAGAGAAAATTTTAAGGTAGTTTCAAGTAAAATAAAGGAAAATCAGAAAATATTTTTAATGCTTATCAACAGTTGGTTGTCCTTTTGGCTCAAGCATTTAAAAAAAATTCTATCAATTCATTTCTTTTCCTTCACTGGTATCACGGATTTTGATCAGGAAAGCAGGAAAAAGACTCTGGATCTCATTAGCAGAAGTACAACTTAATAATAGATAACAATTTTGAAGTACTTACATGATAGACATTATACCTTAAAACCATTACATGTGTAATTTATAATTTATTAATGTATATATGTGTAATTTATAAATGTATACATACATGTAATTTACATCTATGAATAGTCCTATGGGTTATATACAATTATTATCACCACCCAATGGATTGAAAACATTAGACAGAAAGGGGTTAAGTGCAGGGAGTCTGGGTAGCTCATTTGGTTAAGCATCTGACTCTTGGTTTCAGCTCAGGTCATGATCTCAGAATCCTGGGATTGAGCCCCACCTTAAGCCCCATGATGGGCTCCGTGCTCTTTCTTTCTCAAATAAAATAAAAATCTTAAAATAAAATCTTAAGACTTAAAGACATTAAGTGCCTTGCCTGATGTCATACAGGTAACAGGAATTGGGATTTGAATCCTGTTGTGATTTCTCAGAATAGAGAATCTCTTACTCTGGACACCATGAATTAAGAAAAGGATTAGAAATGGATTCTTTGCTGTGTCATTTGTTTCTTCAATGCAAAAAAATAGATTTTCATTCTGTTGTCTTCTTAGACTATATTAAAACCCAAATCCAATGCTTCTGTGGTTTGGTTCCCCGCTGATACTCTCACTGATAACTCTGGCAGAGGCTGAAGCATTCCAATATGTAACCATATATGTACTTTTCCTTATAATGAGCCAGAAGGTCTCGTAACAAATTTTCAAATTCAGATCAACAAAGGGCCTATCATCAGCTTTTAGAGAAGTCCATGTGTACTTATGTTTTTCAAAAGTTCATTTTCTCTTGCATAGGTCACATCTTGTTTGGATAGCTTGCTTAATCCAGTCCTGAGACGTCAGGAGACAGGAAAGATTACAGGATCATGCCCTCATCCACAGCCATCATTTCTTCTGCTTCCTGAGTTGGAGATTCATGTCCTCTTTTTCACCATGGTCAAACTGACTCAAGCTTGGTTCTTTTGCTGAAACTACCTTCACGTGTTTCTAAAGGCAAGCTTACTAGTAATTGAGTCAACACTAAACCTAAGTCTGTTGAACAGCTAGTTACTCTGGTTTAATTGAAATTCCTACTTTACGAAGCATATACTGGCAGCAAGTGAAGAATGGTGTGGAGGTCAGAAAAAAGAAATTGGGATGTTCTCCCCAGCTAGCTCCCTCAGCACATTTTGGTTTTAGCTTTGCAGTGAGAGGGTAATGAAAATGGGAGACAGGAGACGGAGTGGAAAAGAAAAAAAATAAGGGAATGATCCAGGAGTTTGTAACTATTCAGAAAGGAGGGGCCACCAAAGAGATGTCAGAGTACTCTTTCTCTTTGCTTTGTCCACCTCTCAAACATTGTCAAGCGCCCTCTTGCAACCAGGAAAAGATAAGGGTGGTAGTAGTTTTAAATCAGGCTTTACTACTGAAGCACCTCGAATAGCTTGAAATTATCACAGAGTGGAAAAGGACTGCCCTACTCAGAATTGTTTAGTCTGGCAAAATGATGTGATACACTACACTCCTGTGTACTCTTGTTTTTAATTTACTGTGCCAAGCACTCTTAATGGGAAGACAATGGTCTTAAGCTAAACAAACATGAGAACAAAAGTGTCAAAACAGATGTAACCAGATTGCCAGTGACTATGGGCTGATTTGCAGATTTTCACTAGGTATACCATATATTATCTCAAAAAATATTACAATGTGGTAATGTGGTATTAAAATATCCATAGAAAACATTTTTCATGTTTCAATACTCCTCCTGAGCTATTACAGCATTATCAAAAATATTCTATATAAAAACATTTGACACAATTCAAAATATTCATGATTTCTAAAAAAATTTTTTTAAGGTTTTTTTTTAAATTTTTTTTTATTATATTATTTTAGTCACCATACAGCACATCCCCGGTTTCCGATGTAAAGTTCGATGATTCATTAGTTGCGCATAACACCCAGTGCCCCATGCAATACATGCTCTCCTTACTACCCATCACCAGCCTATCCCATTCCCCCATCCCCTCCCCTCTGTAGCCCTCAGTTTGTTTCTCAGAGTCCATAGTCTCTCATGGTTCATTTCCCCTTCTGATTACCCCCCCTTTCTTTATCCCTTTCTTCCCCTACCAATCTTCCTAGTTCTTATGTTCCATAGATGAGAGAAATCATATGATAATTGTCTTTCTCTGCTTGACTTATTTCACTTAGCATTATCTCCTCCAGTGCCGTCCCTGTTCTCAACATTTGCTGCAAAATATTCATGATTTTTAAAAAAATCTCTTAGCTAGGAAGAAAAGGGAACTTCAATAATCTGATAAAGCATATCCATAAAAAACAAACAAAAACCTAAAGAAGCCATCATACTTGATGGTGAAATATTTAAAGCTTTCCTTTGAGATCAGGAATGAGATAAGCATACAAGCTACCACTGCTTCTATTCAACAGTGTACTGGAAATCCTATCCAGTGCAACAGAGACGAAAAAAACAAGGATTAGAAAAGAAAACATACAGCTAACAATACTCATAAATGACAAGATTGTATGTGTGTGTATATATATATATATCCCATTTCAATTAATAAGAGAATTTAGCCAAGTTGCTGGATATAAGGTCAATCAATATTCAAAAATGAACTGTATTTTTATAAGCCAGCAACAAACAGAAAATGACATTTTAAAATGATTTTTACAATAGCATCAAAAATATCAAATACCTAGGGGGAAAAATCTAGCAAAATATGTGTAAGACTATAATGAAAACCCAAAAATATTATTTTTAAAAAAGTATTTAAATAAATGAAGGGATACACTATGTTCATGGACTGGAATACTCAATATTGTAAAACTGTCAATTCTCTCCGTATTTATTTATGGATTCAGAAAAATTCCATCAAAATACTAGCATTTCTGTGTGGAAAGTGACATGCTGAGTCTAAAATTTATATGGAAATTCAAAGAGCCAAGAATAGCCAAGGCAATCTTGAAGAGAAAAACAGCACTGGAGGAGGATTCTACTACCAGATATTAAACCCAACTATAAAACTACAGTAATTAAGACAATACATTAATTAGTGCAAAGAGACAGACCAATGCAACAGGAGAGCAAGTCCAGAATCAGTCCCACAAGAATACGGTAACTTGGTTTATGACCAAATGTCACTGTAGTGTAGTGGGGAAAGGATGACCCTGTCAGTATATGAAGTAGGTCAACTATATATCGAAATGGAAAAAAGTGAATCAACCTCTACCTTAAAACATACACAAAAATCAGTTCCATGTGGATTGAAGATCTAAATGTGAAATAGGAAACAAAAGAGTTTTTAAAATAAAAATTAGGATAACGCTTCATCGACCTCGGAGTAGGCAAAGATTTCTTCATAAAACACTTCATGAAAAGCACTGATTAGATCACCCGGACAATATTTAATATTAGAACTGATTATTAAGTAAATGAAAAAGCAATACACAGTATGGGAGAAGATACCTGCAATATTTACATTTAACAAAGTATGATTTATTTTTATTTATTTTTTTGACAAATTATGCTTTAGAACTCAGTATCTAAACTCATTATCTAAACTCATAAAAATGGGCAAAAGAACAGGCGCTTCACAAAAAAGAATAGCCAAATGGGTAATAAGTATATTTTTAAATTGCTTAAACCTTTTAGTTATCAGAGAAAGAGAAATAAAAATTACAATGTGATACTACCATAAACCCACTAGCATGGCTAAAATGAAAAAGAAAATGTCAAGTACCAGTAAAGATGTGGACCAAGCAGAACATTCAGACACTGCTGGGTGTAAATGGTACAGCCGTGTTGAAAACTGTCTGGTAGGGTCTCTTAAACCTGAACACATGCTATAGCCCATGTATACGTCTAACAGAAATGCGTACTCTTGTTCACTAAAAGACCTATATGAGAATGTTCCTAGTTGTACTATTTGCAATAATGAAAAATACCTGAATGCCCATCAACAGTAGGATAGATATATTGTGATATATTCACAAAATGAAATGCAGTAACGGAATGAAATGCAATTATACTCAATAATGTGATTAACAAAAAAATGCTGAGCAAAAGAATCCAGACACTAAAGAGTAAACAATGTATGATTCTATTCATATAAAATCCCAAAACAGGCAAACTAGTCCATGGGTTATAAATTAGAAGAGTCAGAGGGCTTCCAGAGGGCTGGAACTATTTTGTTTCCTTATCTGAGTGCGAATTACACATTTGCTCATTTGTGAAAATGATTTACATACCTTTCTCTATGTATTTTATACTTCAATAAAAAACGTAAACAGGGGTTCTGGGAGTGGAATTTGATAGAAGGAATCATGCAGACCAACCACATAAGCCAACAAAAACTTTTTTATTTGTGTTAAAAAGATTGTTATGGAATTTCTAGTGTATTTATTTAAGAATTTTTCTATTCAGAAGTTATAAAATGGCACTAAAATTAGTCTCAAACTATCTATATTTCTAACTGGATTCATTGTATAATAAAAGCTAAACACATCTTCAATTAAGGTCCTCAAGTCAGTGTAAACAGGGAAGGAAAAAATTAAAAGGGTGCACATTTTATCCTAAAGAGTATTAAAAATTATGTTTTTGTTTTAGATATGCTTGGCTTATATGTAAGGCCTATTCTGCTTTACAAGAGCCCTGTATTTTTTTTTTTTAATGCAGGAAATATTTTCCCAAATACTAATGCCTACATCTGGAGTCCTATGTTTGCGAAGTTAACACGTTTGGATCAGCTGAGCTGTCTTTTGAAACATTCCATTTAAATGAAAGAAAGTCTGTGGCTTAAACTCAAGTCACCAACTTTATGGTAATTATTTAACTCTTCTTCTATCAACAATCTATGTCATCAACTTTTGTCTTAGAAGGGTTATCAACATATTTTACTACAGTATATCCCTTCCCAAAGCCCCTCCTTGTTTTACTTTTCTTTGGTATTTTCCTTTCTCAGTATCTTAATCTCAGTACATGCTCGATCAGTAATATAAAACCCAAACCATCTCAAATCAAGATAACCAACTGCCTAATACTATGTGCCAGGTATTTTTCAGGCCTCACAAGAAATACACTATAATGTAGTTCTTGACCTTGAGAAGCTTACCAAGGTGAAAGATCTTTGCTAATAGAAGGTAGTATAGAGGCCAAACTAGTGATAGAAACAACAAGTGCTCTTGAAATATAGAGGAGAAAAAGGCCAACATGTTCTGAAATAATCTGGGATAACTACATGGTAGAGAAGGGTTTTGAATTTGGAGGACCCTGTGGGACGATTAGGATTTGGACTATTATTGATAAAGATATTCCAAGGAAGAGATATTTGTCTCTACTATCCAGCATGACCCTTATATTACCTGAGTTACCTTAGGCCTAAATGAGTATGATATCAAAATGATTAAATTTTGTGTTAGGACATATGCTTGCAAACTGGATTGCTTTCTTGGCCAATTGGGTCATCTGTTTGGGTCAATTGTTTATATCTCGTAATTGGCTAAAGATGTGGTTATATCAGTGGCAAAGAGATTTCTTTGTGAATGCAGAGATTTCTATGTAAATTTGGCCATACTTACATCAAACTGACACATTAGGTTCTTTTCAGCATCATATTTTAATCAATTAAGCAAACTTACCTAAACGGTCTATATAATAGGTCTAAATTTTTGAAACTAAACTAAAGTCAGGGTTTTAGGTAAAGTGTAAGACAAAAGTAAAGTAATATCCAACAATCTTACATTTAAAATATTCAATTGGCAATGCCAAGTAATGAATGTTTTACTTTTTCCAAAAGAAGGGACTTAATTCAACGAAGTAAGTTGAGACATGGTGCCCACATGTCGACCTGTGAAGAATATTAGAACTGCTGTTCTGTTCCTGAGTTTTGCCATTGGCTCTTTGCCAAAACAAGAAATTGAAACTGGGTTTCTTTCTTCTGGAACTATGATTAATAATATGTATCTATCAGATAATACCTAAGTATTCTGGGGAAAAATGCTAAGGAAAAGATTGTAAGCAAATAAGAAGTAAGTCTGACTTAATTAACTATAGTAATAGAAAACTTTTGATAGCATGGATAAAGAAAATCTATACTGCCCCAAAGTTGTAACTTCCATTTTAGGGGTGAGAAGAAAAAACAAACATTTGTTGGACACCTTTTACATATTAGGCCCTGTGCTAAGTGTTTCATACATTGGATATTGGTAACTTAATCAAATAAGTTGCTTTTCTTAGCACTGCAAGCAAGTCAGTCTCTTAAAAGTTCAAATGAGTACTGGAAGTATCAAAAGGTAGGCAGACTTACAAAAGAAGCCAGGCATTTGGATAATTCACAAACTGTGATATTCAAATTAATATTCAAGTAATATTCAACTAATGATAATTCAAAGCAGTAGAGGGATATGATGCAAATAACTGTATAATACGTCATTCAAAATAGATTTGTACCTGGTTTTTAACATTCATAATTGTTGGCTTGTTTATATCAGCATGGGTTTTAGAGTAATGTTAGCATGTACACTAAACTTTTGTTTTTACTTATCGAACATATTTCTAGTGCCTGACCTCAGGAGCTGGCGAGGTATAGCAGCAGGTCAGCTTGGTATTAATAAGTCAACAGTAAGAGCTTATTAGATACCTAATATATGTTAGATACTTGTGGAATAAAGAAGAGAATAAAACATGGGTCTTGGGGCACCTGGGCGGCTCAGTCAGTTAAGTGTCTGCCCTCGGCTCAGGTCATGATCCCGGGGTCCTGGGATCGAGCCCCATGTCAGGCTCCCTGCTCAGCGGAGAGCCTGTTTCTCCCTCTCTCTGCCTGCCGCTCTGCCTACTTGTGCTCTCTATCTCTCAGTCAAATAAATAAATAAATAAATAAAGTCTTTTAAAAAAAGATAAAACATCGGTCTTATCCTCAACAACTATAATTTCAATTAGGGGAATATATGAAACAGAAAATAGTATCAGGCAGTCTCCAACTAAGGGCTAAACAGTGTGATACCAACACAGAAAAGAGGATTTTATTCTTTCATTTTAACAAGTATTAATAAACCGGCCATTTACCAAATATGTCCTAGGCATTTGGGATATACCAGCACGTGAGCACACTAGACAAAGACCTCTGCCTTTATGGGGTTAATATGTTAGTTTGAGAAAGTGGACAATAAATACAATAGATGAGTAAATTATACATTATGTTAGAAGATGATGAATACTTTAGAAATAAAACTATGGTGCAGGAGGAGGGAAAGGGCAGTGGGGAGGACAGATAATTCAACAACAGCAGGGGTAGAGGCAGTCCTTACTAGAAGTGAGATCTGAGCCAAGATTAGAAGGAGCTGACAAGAAGATGTCAGAGGACGAGGGTTCAAGGAAGGAGCAAGAACTAGAGAAAATACACTAAGGCAGGAGCATGTCTGGAATGTGGGAGGAACAGCAAGGAGGACGGTGTGGCTGAAGCCGACTGAGGAAAGGGCAGAGAGGTGGACCGGGTGGGGTGGGAGGTCTGGGGCAGACAGGACTTCCATCCCAAGTGACGTGAGGAGCTGCTGTAGGGTTGTGAGCTGAGTGACAGATCTGACTTACATTTTAACGTGATCCCTCTGAATGATGGGCTGAGACAGGCATTTGGGAGGTGAGGGCAGAGGCAGGACAACCTTTCAAAGAGTGGGACAGCAATCTAGGCAAGAGACAGTGTCTCGGATTAGGGTGCTAGCAGTGGAGTGGGGAGAGGAGATGTATTCTGAACATACTTTCAGTTTAGAGTTACAAGTAATAGTAATGTATTAAGAGGAGGTCTCGTGTCATGTGGTTACTTGAACCTGACCTTGAAGGACAGGGAGGATTTGAAAAGGTGGAAGAATTAGGAAAGGCATTCCAGGATGCGGTAGGCTTAGAGGCAAGAGGGAGTCTGGCTTATTCTTGGGACAATGTGATTAGTCCAAGTAGAAAAAGGCAGATCATTTTCTGGGGTGTGAAGGGAAATAAAATACACAAAGTGGAAACAGATTATACAGAGCTCTGAAAGTAGGCAGAGGTGTTCAGACATCACAACGTTCACTATGGTGCACTACTTGTATGTAGTAGGTGCTCAATCCATACTAGAAGTCTGATAGGCTTTGAGGACCACATATCTGGCAGATTGGACTGGATGGCTGAAAGTTTCTCATTTAGAAAGCCAACTAAAATGCTGTACAGGAATCCCAGCATGAGGTAATAAGGGATGACACACATGCAGGTAATTGACAGTTGACTTTTAAATTTACTTTATAATGCAAACCATTCACCACTTGTGGGAACTTCGATCTTGCATTGGCAAATCTCTTACCTGATAAAAATTATATGGGTCTAAAAAACTGTGTATTCAAATAACCACATGATCTTAATTCTGAGGTTATTGGAGCTGATGGCAGTTGCTATTAGATGCATATGTAATTCCTGTGTCTCTAAATTAGTTACAGGTGCAGAACTGTATCTACAAAAAAGGTAATCTAGTAGAGGTTTATAGAAACTTAGTTCCATCTAAATGAGTCTGATTCACTATCACATACATTTCTGCAAATACTCAACACTAGGAGATGGACATAGGGCATTTACTGGACAACTTTCTTATGCCTAATTTAAAGATGTCCTAAAGAAGCTAAAATAACAGCACCCATGTCAGTTCTGTTGATTTAATACAATGAAGACATTTACTCTGCTCATATTTCCTCTGATACAAAGAATATGTGCTTTATAAGAGCTATGATGATTTTAGAATTTCCTAAGGGTTACCTTATTCAAGTTATTGGTGAGAATGTTGACAGAGATAGTAACCTATGACAAACTATCAGAGCTATAAAAATTGTTTTCCATTTGACAACCTATGTTTTACACTGCAATGAACAGTTTAAATGGATAATTGCTGTCAGGTAGCTTTCAAGAGAAGTCGTATTCCTTAGAGATGCCAGGGGAAAAATAAATAAAAAATTTTTTTTAAATGCTGTGTTTTCTCGTAAGCATCTAATATACATGACATTTGTTTTTGGTGTTTCCTATAATTCATAATTTGGGGGGAAGTACAAGAGAAAGGACAATTTTTGGAAACATAGTTAGGAGATTCTCAGAGTCTGGAAATCTAGCAAATCTACTAAGTCCTGGTGATCAGAAAAGAGATATGAACGGTTAAATCGGAGAATAAATGATAAAATAGAGCTGTACTAAAAAAAATTAGTATGGACAATAGTAAAATTCTAGAAAAAGGCCCTGAATTATTACTGGTGTGTGATTATGAAATTCAGAGCTGTGTCAATTACCTAAATCTTCATCATAAAGAATATTATAGTCTAAGATAGTTTTTCAACGTCTCAGAGAAGAAAACTTGCAATCATTGCTTTCATTTAGGGCCAAAGAATGATTTCAGCTTTTGGAAATTCAATCTTTTCTGAAACAAACATTAACAAAAGTGGGAGATAACTGCCCCATTTAAAAAAAAAATCAGACAGAAAGATGCTTTCTCTGAGTATGATTATTTCCTTATCAAAACATTCATGGGAGGTCATGCAAAAGCCTCATCTCACTCAAAAACTGCCACTTATTTTGATGCACAAAGAATTGTACAGTTTCCCCCCACAGATTCTTTAAAATGGTTCCAATTTAGGACATTACATGTCTTCGATTTCATCCATAAGTGATTAATACCAGAAGACCAAAACAATAAACTCTATATAGGACTTCAGATGTGCTTTCGCAAATATTGTGTCATTTAATCCCTGCAATAACACTGTATTTCTGTTGCTATATGTGGAAATAGAGGGAAGAGAGGATAAATGACTTACTCAAATTCACACGGAACGTACATGGCCAAGACACAACTGGTAGTTACATGCCCTGATACTACCTGGGTCCCTTAAAACCTCTAGAAAGGTGAAAACTTTGGTCAATTATTCAAATGCTTCCAAATATATAGTTGCCTAGAGTCACAGAGACACAGTTTAAGTATCCCTCAATAAAAATGGCGGGCAATCAATCACTCACTCCTATCTCAGGAGAGGCGCTCGTTTCAAAGGATTGTCTATTGCAGCATTTATCATGTCTCCAAGGCATATTTCCATTGCTCAATCAGCTCCAAAGGACAAGCGTGTCATCATCTTTCAATGCTCTGGTGCAACACTTTAAAATTATAGAATTCACACAGGACTGAGTCTGGCACTAAAAGCAGGAGGCATATTCAGCTTTAGTTTGTGGAAGCTTCCCTTTGATCTTGCCAAGTTTTACTAGTAGAAATGGTTTCAGAGCCAGCATGGGGTTACTTGGGGTTACTTGAGGAGCTCATGCTGAAAATAGGGAAATAAGATAAAGGGAGGGGGGGTGGTCACAGTGATAATGGAGCCCAGGAAAAAGCACAGAACTCCTCTTTGGGCATAGTGGCTACACACATTTTTGAATCTCATGAATATGATCAATATAGCTTGGACATGTGCATCATTCATACTCAACAAACCACTTTCTCTTCAAAGTAGCACTCAGCTACTTGCAACAACCCCCAATCCCACCTTGCCTATAGTAAGGAAGAAGGAGCACCTAAATTAATTACTGTATTAAAGCCAAATACCTAAACTCTACAGTGTTTCATCTCTGATGGCCTCAAATAGCTAATGATGATTATATGTCCAATTACAAGTTTGTCTGTTTGTTTTGGCAAGGGTGGAGTAAATAGTGGTCATCTACAAAATGCAACTGAAGTTAACAACCATAGGTCTTTGGCCTTTAGGAATAATATTTTTAAGAGAAAAACAACACTTGCGAATAAGAAATAATCAGAGACTATATAAACAAAAGTTAAATAATTTGTACAATATATAATTTCTTAATTGCTTATAATTCTATTCTGTACCATGTTAATTAAGAAGAAGAGTCCTGAGTTAGTCTTTTGGAAGGGATTTGAGACTCAAAACAATTAAACCCAGGGCAAATTCAAGGCATAAACATGTAGAGATTAGTACAGAATGAAATCTGACTTGAATCACATAACTATCTCTTGCCATAAACAGTACTTTTCCTCAGTTAACCTAAAATATTTGTTGCACTACATTCTGGACACATTCTTTGCAAACAGACAAAATCACCGAATTTTGACTCAAGAACTATTTCACAGTATAGCTAGGACATTCTGCCCTGATGCAGGCTAAATTGGCAACTGGAGAAAGACAGCAATAATTTTTATGGCTTTTAGAAAAATAGAATAATAGATTTTTATATCATATAATGAAACCAAACTCCTATTTAAGAGGCTCAGATGACAGATATATATATACTGTATCAAATCACCATAATAGAATGAAATAGTATTTCAGGAAATATTTTTTCTTAATTTTTAAACAGCCTGATGTTTTAACAAAAATAATATGTGAATAATATGTTCAAGGTTCAGGCTTCCAGAAAAATTAAAACATTAAAATGTAAAGCCATTCATTTCAACAACGAAGCGACTTAACTGTAATGCTTTAGCACTTATAAAACAAAAATCACACCCGTTAACACAATCTATTTTTATGTGGTATCTATGAGAAAAAAAATAGAAATACAGAAATAAAAGAGAAGCTGTGCTAAGAAACTCCAGTAGAAGGAGCTGTAGAAATGAAGAACTTATATTTTGCAATGGCCAAGAAAGGAATTTTGAAAAATGAGGTATCTGCTTGAATCTTATATGTCTGAGTACAAGTGACAGCTAATTAGTTCCTTAGCACACAGTAGACATTTAGGGATGTTGTTTTCTTTATGTATAAAATGAAATGCTTGGAAAAGACATTTTCCGAGGCCCCACAATAAATTCTACAAGCATTAGGCAATATGCTAGCTATCCCAAGAAATACAGAGAAGATTATAAGTTGGTCCTACACTCTGGAAGCATTCAATTCTTTGGGAGAGGTAAAATGTACAAATATCTAGATTTCAAAGTAGAACTAAACATGCTGAGAGAGCTTTAAGAGGAATAAAAACGCTGTAGGAGGGATAAAAACTGCCTGAGAGTTATCTACCATATAAGAGTGTAAAACGGGAGAAAAGGACCCCTTGGGTATTCTAAAAAGACCTTAAGTATATTTGGGAAACACATATAAACCCAGGAAGTAAAAATGAATAGGATTTTTAAAAATATAAATACACCCTTAATGCTTACAATTCAGGAAATGGGAGCCATGCACAGAGATAAATATGGATAAGTTTAGGTTCCTTTTTCAAAGTTCTGATGCTTGTTAGTGAACACTAACACAGCAAACTAGGCATTAAAATTCTGGGCTATACACATCTTCTATTAGAATATAACTTGGAAAATAAACTACAAGAGCAATTTTACCATTCCATAAATGCCCAAAGTAACCCAATAGCCATATCTGGAATTGACTTTACCTTGTGAAGTGCTTGCAGACAGTGTATCAGCAAAGGAATCGCTTTCTGGGTCAATAAGAGAATCTCCCAGAGTTTCACCCATAACATCATGGAAGAGGGATTTGCTGTAATTCACACTGATATTTTGTCTCTTTCTTGCAAAAGACCAATCCATTAAAAGAAAACGACTTGCAGTAATAGAACTTGTGAACACAACCAATGAGTTAAGACATCAGTTTCCAATATTTCGGAGAGGTGGGAATAAATCACAAAGGACCAGGCCTGAATTGGCTGGCACTGTCCTGTTAGAGAGCCAGCTGTGAACAAATATTGTGTCATAATGTTGCTCACTGCTTTGGCAAGACTTGGTACATTACAAGGAAAACATTGCCACACTGTCTCGCCAGTGACCCACATGCTCTATGTCTTGTGAGGGGCGTGAGTTGTACAGTATTTGGAGCTATCAGAGCAGAGATCGTTCAGTTTTCGATTGCTTCTTAAATGGGAAACTACATCTCTGAGTTATGAAATACCAATAAACTTACTTGGACAAAGTTTTTTTTCTAGCTGCCCGTCCCTGATTCAATCTTTAATCATATTATCCGAAGAAAACTATTTAATTCAAACATGTCCTTGTATTTTAAAATTTGGCATCAGCATGCTACTGAAATGTTATATTCTGAGGCATTTGTCCCGCCACTTGACAAAGGCCAAAATGATACTGACAAATTCTGCAAGATTAAATAGTTGAGAGATACAGTTTAGATTTGATCTACCAGGGTTTGCTTTTTAAAAACTAGATGATTAAGATTATCCATCACTACCAGAGGCAGCAACGTTGCACCAAGGTATGAACGTAGTTGATGTTTAAATGATAAATGCCATGTCATCATAGAAGAAGTAGAGTTCTCTCTGAGAAGAATAATGCATTAGCAGGAAAAAAAAAAAAAAACCAGACTCACACTGATAGGCTGGCAAGGAACTGTGGTCAGTTTTGTAATCAGGAAAAAGTTGGCTTCTTGCTCAAGTCCTTTGCCCTTTTTGGCAAGGAGAAACACAAGCAGTGCCAAACTTCAGTGTGGAAGCAGGTCTCCACTTGTCCCATAAGTGGCCTGATAGAATTGCAGTGACTTGTGGATTTAATCAAGATGCCCCCACATAGGGCGATGTATCAGATGGCAATCGTTCTCTTAGACTTATCCCAGTGTTCCCCCGAGTGGAATAAGTTTCATTCTGTTTCACCTACATTGAGTAACTGGTCATCCTGCAAGGGGACTAACAAAAGTTTCCCTGTTAATCATGGAGCAACAGCGTGGTGGGGAAAATGCATACTGGGTCTCAACGGCACAGAATAAAGTGGAGAGTTGGGCATTTGTATTGCTTAAAAACCTTTAAAAACAAAAAAACTTTTACCAAGGTATGTATGGTTCAAGTTAAAGCAAGCTTCTTGACAGTCCAAATGACTGAGTTAATTACAGGTGTGTAGAACTAGTTTTGTCTATATTCAACCTGACCTCTCAATAAAGGAGTTTCTCCTTCCCTCTCAATGCTGGGAAATTTCCTTGTATTACGGACACAATGATAACAGTTAAAAGTGTGACTAGTCTAAGATTTTTGGTTGAATATAATGATAGATCAAAATCAATTCTAGAAGTCAGCACAATTTCCTTCGTGTTAATAAAACAGAGCAAAAATTTAAGCCCCATTCTGCTTACAGATACTCCTCAATGTCCCAAGATGTGCTTGAGTCTGGCAAATTTTAGCTTTCTTCCTATGAAATGGCAGTTTCTTCCTCAATTCCCTATCCTCTCCCCATTCTTGCTCTCAGATTCCAATGTCTCTCCAACTTAAAAAAAGTTTATTAAAATGTTAAGATTATGCCAGAGTATAGAGACAAAATGGGGGGTGCCGGGGTGGCTCAGTCTGTTAAGTGGCTACCTTCAGCCCAGGGTCCTAGGATCAAGCCCCGCGTCGGGCTCCCCACTCAGCGTGAAGCCTGCTTCTTCTTCTCCTTCTGTTCCTCCTCCCCCAATCATGCTCTCTCTCTCAAATAAATAAATAAAATTTGGGGCTCCGTGGTAGCTCAGTCGGTTGGGTGTCTGCCTTCGGCTCAGGTCATGATCCCAGGATCCTGGGATTGAGCCCCACATCGGACTCCCTGCTCAGAGGGGAGCCTGCTTCTCCCTCTCCTGCTCCTTCTGCTTCTGCTCTCTCCCAAGTAAGTAAGTAAAATCTTAAAAAAAAAAAAAAAGGACAAAACAGGAGGAAGGATACCACTTTAGAGTGAAACTCTTTATAAAAGTCTAACACTCTGTTAATGAGAAAAAAACGCCCCCAAAAGACAAGTACACTCTCCAGGTTAAACAGATAGGTAGTGACAGATGTGGAACTAGAACCTGGGTTTTTAGGTATCTAATTCCCTGGCGAGCCTAATATTGACCTTCCCCAACTTCTACTCTTATAAGTGTCTAAATTACCTCTTTTAATAAACCAATCACCACAGGGACAGTGTATAGGGTGAATTAAGGGGAAAGTATGTTAACTCTTTCAAGGAATATTAGTCAATAACTGTGTCATTCGTTTTTCAATACCCATGGATATGTAATTGGTGTGGGGAGTTTCTCAATGCCTTTTTCTCTCTTATTCCTACATTTCTTCAATGATGACGTAGGTCACTCATGCCACATAATTCTATCTGTGGATCTCAGTTTAGTTTCTGAGGCCAATGGCATTAAGCTGGACCTCCAGTTGTACAGTTATCTCTTCTGCTATTCAGGCAATACACAGATCCGTTCTTTCCAACTATCATCAAAGGGACTAACTGGATTCTTCACCTACTATTATTTCTATTCTCTTTCTTCCCCCCTCAGATGCCATTCAACTTGTCCGTCTACTGTCGTAGCTATCCTTTTCAACCCCCTAACACTTCTCACTCACACTGTGCTTCAGCTATTCAAATATAGAATTACTACTAACAGCTCATCATTCCCTAACATCTGAATCTAACGGCATCTATTCCCCTTGGACGGTATTATTTGAGAGCAACAACCTGTCCTATTCACTGTATTTCACTCATTTATTTGTTCAACAAACGTTTATTGGTAAAAAAAATCAGACTATATTGGCAGGTCTTGAGTTAGGTGCTGGCTTAATGAACAAGATGGATGTGTTCTTATCTTGTGGATTTCAAAAATAGTCAATAGGCAAAAATTACAAATTTATCAACAACTTTTATCAACGTATGGACTGTAGGCTCCATAAATGTTACCTAAACTCTTGACAGCATATCAAGCAATATAGAAAACACCCCAAGTTACTAACAAAATACACAATGTGGATTTTTAATCATACTTTTTATGTTAGTAACTATTAATTTTTAAGATTCATTTATTTAAGAGAGAGAGAGTGTGTGTGTGTGTGTGTATGTGAGTGGGGGGAGGGGCAGAGGGAGAAGGAGAGAATCTTAAGCAGATTCCCAGCTTAGTTGGAGCCACAGAGGGCTCAATCCCAGGAACCTGAGATCATGACCTGAGCTGAAACCAAGAGTCCAACGCTCAACTGACTGAGCCATCCAGGCACCTCAGTAACAATATTTTAATATTTTGTATCACACTGTAGCACCAGGTCACTTGAGAAATAACTTGTTCACCGTGGATATGAAAATGGACAAAAATAAATGGAGCCAATCCCATTTGTATCTAATTAGAAATGTGCTTTGTCCTGAGATACTGAAAAGACTTTTTTTATTTTACAGTGATCCACCCATGTATTCCTCAAATAGTCACCAAACACCTTCTGAATGCCAGATATTATTCTAGGTATAGGAGATAAATTCATTAATAATCCAAAGTTCCTTTCTCAATAAGTTTATATTTAACTATATTTACCAAAATTATCCAAATATACCTAAAAGAGTGATCTTTTAGCACACTTAACTTTGAAGGTCAATTAGTATGAACTGATATCAGAAATAATACATCTGCTTAAATAAAGTCATTCCTATCATTGGACAGTATATGATCAACAGAAAATTTATGAGAGCTTTGACATGCATGTGATCATTTCTATCTTCAAGGCCTTAAGATTTCCCAGTGTTCTACTCTTCATAATATCAAAATCTAAGGGATGTTAGAATAAGATACTTAAAAGAGCATGCCAGTAAATGGCACTATAATGTAAGATGTTGGAGCTGTAGACCATGTCTAGGTGTTCTGCATACCAATTGTGTTATCAGTACTTTGCATCTAAAGGGTACCTGTACAAAGAAGTCTATGGCTTTCCATCCCATGGAGAACCCCCTTTGAAGGCTAGTCCTTGCTAATTCAGCAGGGTGAGGAGGAATGGTAGAAGACCACCTTCATCATGCACTTGCACAAAAACTAACTCAGCTTCTTCTAATGAGGGATGTAGGGATCTGTGTGATAGGAAAGTTGAGAAGGTCATCTCCTCTTGGACTTTGGAGACATAGGGGTATGGATGCGACTGTGGGTAGGGTAGATAGGAACAGCAAGAGAAAGAATGAAGATAATTAGGAATGGCCATATAGTGAGGAAGCTGAAAAACTTATTTAATTCTGTTATGACACTTGAAAAAAATGTAGTTTGGTATTTGAGAAGGCTATGCTTCAGTATTTTGTCTTCAGTATTATTTATGATTCTTGTCTTTAGCCAAAAGAATCTGAATATTACTCAGCCAAAAAACTCCCAAAATTTTAGTACACTTAGGAGAAGGCAACTGGACTAATAACAGCTGTGCATGATTCAGTAACAAAGAGAATGTCTAAAAATCCATAGTTAATAAAGTCATAGTAATATTATATATGTACAAGGTTTTTTAAAGCATTATTCAGTGTTTAAAATAATTTATATCAAATATATCCATTAAATAGAATATTAAATACTCTTTGTGTTGCGTTACTCTTGAAAGCTAATTAAAACCTTGCTTTTTTTTGGCTGTAGGTTAAATTTGGATTTAATTCTCAAGGGTAAAATTGAATTTTTAAAACTGCTTTAATTGCTTTCTTTTTCTTTTATGTAAAATAAGCTATGTTAGTATTGGTATAAAATCATGTGTACAGTATTTTTTCTTTTGTTATAACCCCATTTTAAAAGCTGCTTCATTTAATGCTTCAAGCGCTGTGAATACTTATGCTGGCCCCTAAAGGTTAGGAGCTCCTTGGGAGAACAAGATCGAACACCTCTTTGTATCTCTAGAGCCTAGCTCAGTGTCTCTAGTTCGCACAGAACACATGTTTATTATTTTTGTTCATGTCGAGAATCTTGATAGAACAGCTGCTTGCACATCTGTCTCACAAGGATCACTCAAGGAAGAGTTTAGAGACCTAATGAACTGACAACATCAGTTTTCTTCTTGTTCCAACAAGACATTTCTCTGTGGTACTCCAAAGGACACCAGATAATCGCGAACAAGCAGAATGACTACCTAGGCTCAGCAGTCCCTACCCAGAACTGCTGCCTTTTCCTACAGCAATTAAAGTTGGCTCGGAACTCTATCTTCTAGCTGTGCTTGCATCAATTCAGGGTTTCTTCATAGTCACGGGGGACACAACATGGAAGAAATGATGTTCCAATGGGACGCAAGCCTAGCAGAGGAACAAATATCCTGAGATGTAAATTCCACTGCGACCATCACAGCAAGCCCGGTACTTCCATGGAAAGAGAAAAAGGAAGGCTGCCGGTGAGAACATCTGTGTTATTATTATTTTTTTTAAAGGCGAAGTCCATTCTTCTTTATTCAAAAACTATAATTTAGTTCAGACTTTCAAAAAGTAACATTTTCTATACAGGATTAATATTTCAAACTAATATACCATTTTGATTTAAAGAAAAGCCAACTGAAAATTTCTTTCTCCCCTTCAAAAGTTAACTTGCCAGTAATACCTGAAAAAGAGCCTAACCTGTCTAACTACTTTTTAGGGATCAACTAAACACTTTTCAAATTCCCGTACCTTTGAACCAAAGACATCCCACCTAAACTATGTTAACTTGTCTTTGCCTATAGTATCTGAAGTTCTCCACTAATGTGGTTTCTAGCATGATAAGATACCATGGGTTGTATTATCAACAGACCCAGATTTATATTGTGTAAAATCCTAAACCTCTAAAACATATTTTCTTCATTGTTCAGATTTTAACAATTAATTTTTCAAGATCAGTTGTATGGAGATTCCCTAGGTAACATATCTTATCACTGGTGAACCATACTAGAATTCCCCAAACATACTAAAGCAAGCTCAGAACCACAGTGCTATATACAAGTTCAGTTTATGTAAAATTAACAATTGACCAGTTCTGTAACTGCACCAAAGGAAATACATGGATTATTGAGATCACAGACTTATAAAACTTAATACCAGGGAGATTAATATATTCAAACTCTTTTACTTTTTCACATAAGGAAAATGAGTTCCAGAAAAATGAAATGATTTGCCCAAGGTATTACCCAGATACTTAAGAGCCGAGTTTGAACTAAACATCAGGTTTCTTCATTCCCAGTCCAAAGCACCAAACTGTGCTCTGTCATGAAAATGATGCAATAAAATGTTCAAATACATTGTTCCGATCCATTACCCTTAATGCCAACAATTATGTTAGAAGTCTATCAGCATGAAAGCATTTGTACTATGATATGATTCACTTAATGTGCATGAATCACCAATGAGATTGCCATAGTTCATCACAGAGTTGAGAGACTTTGCTTTCTACAAAGTAAGTACTTAGTAACAACTTGGTAAATAAAATTCAGTAATATTTGAGCAATCAATTCAGGAATTCATTTTGCTGACAGATGTCCTTTTGCCTCATTCATGTATTCTTTAAGAGTCATCCTAGCATTCTGGAGTTCTTCTGGTAGAAACAGTTGTCTTTTCTACTGACAGTTCCTTGTTCTTACAAAAATGACAAAATTACTACATGAAAATTTCCATAGTTTTTACTATAGAAAAACTTTGAGGTAATAACACTCTATTTTTTTTTTTAAGTACGTTAGAGCTGTATGGTGTTTTTTTAACCTCATCTGAAATTCAACAATGCCACTGGGAGGTTATTCAAAGCAGAACAAGAAAATAATAGCAAGTACCGAATAGGGCTTCAATATGGAACATGGTAACGGGGTTGGGTCATAAAGTTTTACTTTATCTTCTATCAACTCTGTAAATGCTATCATGAATAAAATGGTCTACTTCTACTAAGTGAACTTGTAAAATTCATACTTGTTTTTGAAGATTCCATACTCTACTTGGATACTATTTCTCCATGAAACTTATTTACGTTCATGGAACATACTTAAAAGCAACAGCAGGTAATATAAAACGTCAACAACAGGAGAAACTGGGTGGCAGTTATATGGGAACTTTCTGTAACACGTCTTCAACTTCTTTGTCAGTCTAAAGTTATCCCAGAAGAAGAACTTCACTTAAAAAAATAAAGGCAATAGCAATGTCAGTTGATGACTGCTTTTTATTACTTTATTAATCAAGTTGTCATGTGTAAGATTTAAATTTTTGATGATAAGAATTCATAATATTATAATTTTGGGAGCCTATTCTGTTCCAGGCACTGATTTATTTCAATTGCCTTTAGTTCTCAAAATTATTCTTTCAGATGAGAAAAGAAAGGTTTAGAGAAATAAGGTGACTTGCCAAAAGTAAAAATGCTTGTAATCGGCAGATTCTGAATTCAAAGCCAGGTCTGTCTGACTACACCACACCAACTGAAGACAAATAGGCAAAGCTTTACAGCCACAAACTATTACCAGATGTTTCTGAAAGATAAGAAAGTGTTTTCTAGTCTTTGTACCCTCTTTCCTCAAAGGAAACATATTTATTTTCCTTAAAGGACAAAGTACACTGTTGCTTTTCTGCATGTTGTTTAATAACCTTTTATTATTACAGAACCAGTCTACGTTCGTTGTTAAAAATCTAAAAACTAAATTATTTCTAGTACTCAGAGATCATCAATGTTGAACTGTGTTTCTCTCACTGGTTCTTTTTCTAAGCATATGTATTTCCATATACTTGAGTACATACATACAGTATTTGTATTTTTTAAATAAAAATGAGATATGGTACTTAGTAGTGGCAACCTGTTTCTTCAAGTCAATAATCTTCATCTTTCCACTTTGTAAATGTTCATTTCACATAATATCCAGTCCAATAATATCCAGTCCACAGCCAAAATTCCCCCAGCTGACCCAAAATGTTCCTTTACAGCTGGTTTGTTCCAAACCTGAATCTAATCCAGGATGATGAAATGCATCTGGTAATATGTCCCTTAAGTCTTTTTAAAAGACTTTCCTTAATTTTAAGGCCACTGACTGGTTGAAGAGATCAGTCCAGTTATCATGTAGAATGTTTCACCCTCTGGATTCGTCTAGTTGCTTTCTCGTGGTATCATTTAGCTTGTTTCTCTATCCCTGTGTTATTTACAAACTGGGTGTTATATTTAAAGATCTATGAATTCAAGTTAAACATTTTTTACTTGAATGTAACATAGGTAATGTTCTAGACTTCTTGTTTGATCACATCAGAGACACAGCATATGATTGACCAATGATGATGCTAAGATCAACTACTAATTTAGAATGACGACAGTCAGATCTTTCCACTGTAAGGTTACTTTTTTCTCCTTGCAACTAGAAAGTAATCTGTGTGCCGTGACTTTGGCATATATGGCTGTTCAGTTTCATCAATCACTCATTTAAAGATTTTAACACATTTAATAATCTTCTCCTGAATCAATACTTTGAGTTTATAAAATGAAGCTTTTCTAATTCTATCACTCCGTCTGCATCTGTTAGCTGCCCTTTTCCGATAAGGTAGGGCTTTCCTTTGGGAAGTACAACTATGTGGATATCCTGAAACAGTTCCTACTAGCAAAAGAAGAATAAATATCTAATCTGTTCTCTGTCATTAAAAAGGTAGATATCTTTAACACCAAACTTTCTTGGTTGGGCATATCTGTATCTTCTGTTCATTGAATATTCCTATCATAAAATATTTATATACCTAAGTTTCTTTTTTTTCAATCATTTCTAAAGAATTTTATTTCAACTTCAATTTTCTCTGTTATCCTTGGTTCTGACAGTTACAACCAGGATACCCATCTGCTCTGGTTCTTTTTCTTTTTATGGCATATACAAAACCACTTATCACCCCCTAATAAAATAACTAATGCTTCAGTTTTACCAAACAATTTCCATCAACAGGGACTTTCAGTTTTTATCAAATGTTTATTCCTTAATTATAGGGGATAAGTAGAATACAAACTTAACTTGTTCTTCCAAAATCATATTGTGTGTCAGCAAAGTTTTAGGAAGAGAGTCTAAGATTCCTGACAGGTTTATGGACTAATTAAACCACATTCCAACCACCAAGTTTGTTCTTTATACCCCAAGGTTGCTTTTCTTCAGATACACTAAGCTCTAGGAAGTAAGATTCTATGTTTCTATATTTACAAACATAAACCCCATTGTAATAAACTTTTCATTTTAAACATCCAAAAACATCTTATTAAACACAAAAGGAAGGTAAAGACAGACAAGAAATAACTTTTTCAATTCTAAAACGAGCACACACAGCCCAACAGAAATAAAAACAAAACTGAGTCTTAAGTCAGTCCTCCTTCTAATTATGTTTTTATTTATCTATTGCACACGGTCAGATGAATAGCTCAAAATGCCTAAAGTCATTCTGGGCAAGTTGACAAGGATCCTACACATTGAAATGAGAAGTGGGAAGAAGGCCAGATTGCTTAATTGTTACTTGGGAATCCGAGGAGGTAGACAAGCCAAAATCTTTATGGGGATCCAAAGAGTACAACTTCTTCCTTAGGCAGCAAGAGAAAACAATGGGCTAGATTCTCATTCTGTGTAATTTTATAGGATGATTCCATTGTATCGTCCATTGTCTCTTTCATGTACTGCCTGAAGGGGAAGTGTATTGTTATCGATGGAAGAGCATCCATAAGAGTTATAGAGGATGAGAACATAGCCTCTGGGAGATTAATGAATGATGTGGCATTCAATCTAGTATGTAACTCAGATAAACATTCTGGGAACTGCATACTCGAAAGACCTATGCAATAAGGTCAGGAAGTTTTAGTAACCAAGAGTTAATGAGACAAGCAATATGCCAAGCTGATTAAAGGGTCTTTGAAAAGAATATTGTGGGTGGGGCGGGGGGACGATAAACAGGAGATTGAGAGAGGGTAACAGAAAGATGAGGTTGTCATATCTATAGGAAGTCTCAGAGAACATCTAATCTAACCCCCTCTTCATTTGCAGATGGGGAAATCAAGGCACAAAGAGTTTAAGTGACTTGCTGAGGCCTTTCCCAAGATAATATAGAGTTAATGCCAAAGTCAAAGCCAGAATAGAATCCATGATCTCTTAATCACTGGATGCTCTCTCCAGTTCCACCAAAATAGTGTTTTTTTCAAACAGGTCTCCTTACCACTTGGGGGGAGAAGGGGATATCTTATGGATATGTACTTCAAGGAAGTCCTACTTAAAAAAAAAACTTTATAAAAAGCTTTATTTAACAACTTTATTGAGGTATATTTTATAAATCATTAAGATTCATTTCAAGTATACGATTCAATGAAATCTGGTAAACTTACCGAGTTTTGCAACCATCATCATAAATCCGTTTTAGAACATTTTCATCACCCAGTAAGATCTTTCATGCTGATTTACAATCAATCCCAGTTCCCGCCTCCAATCCCAGGCAACCACAAATCTACTTTTCTGTCTTTATAGATTTGCTTTTACTGAACATTTCGTATAAATGCAATCATGCAATATATGGTCTTGCGTCTGGCTTTCGTTTTTGGTTTTGTTTTTGTTTTTTAAATTAAGTAGGCTCCACGCCCAATGTGGGGCTTGAACTCACAACCCTGAGATCAAGAGTAAATTAAATGCTCTACTGACTAGGCCAGCCAGGCGCCCCTCTGGCTTTTTTCACCTAGGATTATTGTTTGGAGGTTCAGCCATGTTGTAGCATGTATCAGTAGTAAGCTCCTTTTTATTGATGAAGAATCTAGGTCAGGTGTGGATGGCATACCATATTTTGGCTATCCATTTAGTTGATGGACATTGAAATTGTTTCCAAATTTTGATAAAAAGTTTTCAATCCTATACTTTCAATTTTCCTTTCATTCTAATGATAAAAAAAACTGGAATAATTTATATTTTTAATTATCTGGCTATCTGGATTATCTGGGTGATTTTTATAACCAAATACATGCAGGTTCAGTGCCAGTGTTTGTATTTATGATTTCATAAACTCAGATATGGTGCCCAGGATTACTACTTTAGTTGTCCAGGATTCATGACAGAAGGACACAGGTAGACTTTTAACATGTAAATGATTCATCTGAGCTAAGTGAAAACCAAATGAGGCCCAGTAATATTGTCAGGAGGACTGTTTCACAGAAGAGAGTAGTCAGAGAAAAGTTGACAGAGAATTTAATCAGAGGCATTGACCAGCAAGCGCTGTAGAACCTCAGAAACAGGTGTTAGGACAGTCATTTCCATTTTGAATTATTAATTTGAAAGTTAAGAATTTTGTAACTTGTTATTTTTTTTTAAAAGATTTATTTATTCGACAGAGATAGAGACAGCCAGCGAGAGAGGGAACACAAGCAGGGGGAGTGGGAGAGGAAGAAGCAGGCTCATAGTAGAGGAGCCTGATGTGGGGCTCGATTCCATAACGCCGGGATCACGCCCTGAGCCGAAGGCAGACGCTTAACCGCTGTGCCACCCAGGTGCCCCTGTAACTTGTTATTTGATTCGTTTTGGTTGTATGTAAGAGCTGCATGCATTAAAAGTTTATGGGTGGTTTTGTACATATTTAAGTTATGTTATGATAAAAATTATGTGAACGCTGAGAATCCTAAGAATTGTTTCCTTAAAAGAAGTCTGTGCTTTTACTCAAATACTAATAAGACATAGCTATATAAAATAACTGAACCAGACTTTGAAAGTGTTTCCAACCCTTTTATTTTATAGATAAAAAAGAAGTGGTATGATTTGTACGAAATGATACAGTCAGTGATCAAGCTAGGTCTAAAATACAGACTCTTACCTGCCATTGCTATAAAACATTTATTCCAAGTTGTATATTGTTAATCTCATTGAGCCTTTAGTCATTTTATAAATAAGATATTCACTGAGATTGAGACGAAACAGATTCATTTTCTAAACCATTTCTACCAATGACTGAGTAATGATTATAATCCAAACCTTTAATTGAGGATCTAACATCTGGTAGTCACATAGCTGGCATGGGGAAGAAGAAAAGATATTTTAGCTAAATTCAAGAGTCAAGAGGCAGAATGGTATACATAACTGGAAAGTGGAAGACCAGGGTTCAACTGTTCAGTTCTGCCACTAACTCTGTTTACAAACTCGGGCAAGTCACAATGGCTCTGGTCGTAATTCCCAAATTTTAAAGTAGAAATAAGGAAAGGTGGGTAGAGTAAATGACTTCTAACATTTCCCTTTAGCTCTTCCATTCAATAAATTGTTAGTGTTTAGGTCTCATCTATTATAAACTCTTGTCCTTAATTAGAATCACATCTAACCTCTGCATAGGTTAATAATATTGCTATAATCCACCCACACATTCACCTACTCATCCACCTTATTGTTCACTATTCCCGAACATGTAACTTAAGTTCTATTCAAAAGGATATTATCTAGTCACTCCTATGTACCTATGGCATATGGTAGATATTCAATAAATGTGGAGTGGATGCATTAATGTGTGAATGAACGTGTATGTTCTTATTTTCTGTCATCCACCATGACTTGTTTCTGGCTTCTTGATCTTATTTATAACACTGAAGGATATTTTCTTGATTAGCACAAAGTAAATGCTCTTTGAATATCAATTTATTATTTCTAACCCCTAATAATTCAATTTATGTACAGTCACTACCACATAATTTACAGCTAAGCTGTTTCATAGATGCTTGTTTTATTCCTCCAGGTATATTGTCAAGTCCTTTGGAAACATGAGAGGGTATGCTTTTTATTTCATTTATTCTTTATCAGTACAGCATTAGATGTTCAAGATTTAACTGATGGTTAATTCCAAACAGATAATACACTGTCTTTTCAAAGGCCTTCACGGAAGTATCCTACTCCAAATTTAAATGTCCACAGGAAATTCAGTCCCCCTGTTTTACTTTCAGAAGAGGTTCTAAGGAAGATGATTACTTTTCTTTGAATACTGCCCCTGTACAAACCTAAAGACCATTATTCAAAACAACATTCCTCTTCCTTACACCTTCTTTTCCCAGCTAAAGAATCAGTTTCTCAAAATTAGCTCTTTAGACCAGATTCAGTTTTTGGTACTTGAAAATTCTAGCATAATTAACTCTTTGAGTTGCGTACATTAAGAATCTTGGGCTGTGAAAGAGCACAGGGTTCTAATCAAGGCTCTACTGCTTACGAATGTCTTTGGGCAAGTCACTGAGCACTTCTGGGCTTCAATTTCCCCATATTTATAAAATGGAAAGTAACATCTACCCTGCCTTATAAGGATATTATGAGGATTAAATATTTTACTATCTGAAAAAAACAACATATTTTAAAGCTCTATGCAAATGTAAGCTATTATTATTTCCCTATTGTTGCTAGAACACTAAAAGCATTTTCCTTATGGTTATAGTTTAAGAGCTCCATTGAACACACATTAAAAAATATATACACGTAAGAAGGTTGAAAGGAGCTATGCTATTGTTAGTTATTTCTGGGTGATGGGATTATCAATAACTGTTTTTTGCTTTATATATTTCGACATATTTTTCAATAGTAGCTACCGCTCTTAGAATTTAAAAAGTTATTTTAAATAAAATAAAGACTCTATGCAACAATTGAGTATTAAAAAATAACAGCCGTCAAATCTGGAGGACTCTTGAAAAGAAAATATCAAGCAAGTCTTTTATAGTTAATAAAATTAAGTTTCTGAGTAGATTATTAAGGTAAATGGCAGAGACATTCAGCTAAGCTTTTCAAAGAAGAGGACGGTTATCAAGAATAATATGTTTCCATTTTTCTAAAGAACTATTATCTTCCATCTTTTTTTTTTTTTTTATTCTGTGAAGTGTTTCTGCTAGATATCAGCATCACCAGTCCTCAAAGAGAATCAAGAGGTGAGAGACTCACAACATGGAAAACCTCAGACAGGAAGCTTAACGTTAGTATTGCATAAAAGATACCACAAACTCCTGACCTGGTTCTTGTCCTCCGCCTCTCCCCACTCCCCATGAGCAGCCAGCATTAATCTGATGGATCTTATGACGCTCAGAATGCATTCACAAATCACTTTCCAGCTCAGTTCACATCTTATTTACTGAGAATTCTGATCAGTAGCCTTTTGGTTCCAGCACCGTCCCAACTCCAATATCATTTCCCACTTAATATGTTCTCATCACTCCCAGACCTGACTGGTGTCTCTGAGGGATGAAATAAGATGACCATAATCTTAATTACCCAACCTGGGACACTTTCAAGAGTAAAAGAGGGCAATATTAAAAATGACACTCAAGGAACAGGCATAAACCGAGACTGTCACAGGCAACCAGGAATATGATCACTTTAAAATTCAGCAGAGTAGGGGCACCTGGCTGGGTCAGCATGCCACTCTTGATCTCGAGGTCGTGAATTCAAGCCCTATGTTGGGCATGTAGCCTACTTTTAAAAAAAATTTCAATAAAGTGAGGAGATGTAAGAGAGGAGAAGTTTCATGATGTCTTTGGTCCTGGCCCTGAAACTAGGTCAAGGCTGCCAATGTTCATTGCACATTGCCTTCCACTTCTAATGGTTGTTCACTCTTGAATGTAGGAACCATATGAACACTTTCATTGGAAATTTATAATTAAATGTGGTGAAGCAAATTTTGTTTTTTCTTTTCTTCTTTTTTTCTTAATGTGAAAGTTTCACACAGGGCAGCTGTTTTGCAAAGGAGGGTGTGAATTGCAAAGGTTTTGCCCTAGGCTGTCTTGCATTAAGAACTGTTGCATCTGGCCACTTTCCAAGCAACCAGATGTGAAGTAAGTAATGCCCATTTGGATTACAAATCTCATTTTAATATCTTTCAACATAAATAACAATAATAGTCAATATATTTATTTCAAGGCTTCTAAGAGGTGAGAGACCTTAACCACACAAGAACTATACTCTAGATACGCTAGAGAAAACAATGACCCTATTACAAGTATTTTTAAATGACCAAAAAAGCTTATTTCAATGATGGCAGTAAAATAAACTTCATTTGATGGCTAACCAAAGCGTCACATTTCTAAAGATTTTTTTTAATTTTATTTATTTGAGAGAAAGAATGTGAGTGCAAGCAGGGGGCAGAGGCAGAGGGAGAGGGAGAAGCAGACTCCCCACTGAGCGGAGAGTTGATGCAGGGCTCCGTTCCAGGACCCTGGGATCATGGCCTGAGCCAAAGGCGTATGCTTAACCAACTGAGCCACCCAGGTGCCCCCCCAAAGCATAAAATTAACCAAAGCATCAAAAGTAACAAAGACCCGAATAATGCAATTCAGTAAATTCTTAACACCTGGGAGGTCTTAATCATAAGCCTTAGCTATTGAAATTATTGTATTTCATCCCATACAGATGACCTAAGGCAATACAGGCTTTGATATATACTTTGGAGAGTACAGACTAAAAAGCATTTCAACATTCTTAACAATAAACCCTTTATATCAATCTGAAACTACAAGTGAATGGATTTAGCTACCTTGAAAGAAAATTAACAATAATTTTTAGTATTCTCAGTTTTGTAGTGTGATGGGTCCATTAATTGGATGGGCCTTGTGATCCATCAGATTAGGCTATTCTGATAGCAGTTCATACTATTCATGTCCATAAGCATAAATGAGACTAAGACTCGGGAATATGCAAAATAAAGGACAGAACTAGAAATAAACTTAGAGCAGATAAGTTAAACTGCAAAGAGCTATACAGTAGGATAATGGAGATAAAGATAGGTCAAGTGAACAGGTGAAGTCAATGTTGAGACACAAAGTATCTATTGGAAGAATTCAGGATAGCGCTACTTACACCACAAAATATAAAACGATCAGTAACACTTGCATAGTCTAAAATTTTGAAGTATACAAAGCACTTTTACATATATTATTTATTTAGTCTCAAGAGGTAGGAATTATTTCCATTTTATTGAAAACTGAGGCTCAGGGAAGCTAAGTGACGGCCAAGATCATTTGACCAGAAAGTAAACTCTGAACCTAAATATTTAATACAAATTAACAAACATCTGCTGAATGGATCCAGTCACAAAACTTTGCTATTTACAAGACAGTGTGGGAAATACAGAGAAGGGTAAGCCTGCCCTTAAGAAATTTGTATCTCGACAAAACAAGCTGCAAAGAGGTGAAAAGTTAAGTAATAATGATTCATGATTTGAATAGATTCTAGCGAATGATAGAAGAGATGTCACAAGGTAGCACCTGGTTAATTGCCAAATAATTGAAAAATGACAAAGTTTCACAGGGAATCCTGAAGAGCATGTCAAAATGGGATGGATCATAGAAAAGTCTCCATGGAAGAAATGGGATTTCCGCGAGGGCTTATATATGAGCAAGGTATATACTAGAAGAGAGTGACCGCCTTAGAGACAAAGACCATGTTTCTATGTCACTTTCATGTCTGTGTCACAGAACCTCAATATCACTGCATGATTAAAGATCACTGTCTGGCTGACTGATGAACTGATTAACAACTGGATGAATAAACACATGGATGGGAAGTATGGAGCATTCTAGACAGGGGTAAGGGGCAAAAGTGTGCCTGGGGGGTAGCAAATGCAAAAAAATGATTGTGCTTAGCCAAGGTTAGAGGTGTTAGGAAGAACAGAATAGTAGCTAGAATGTAGGTCTCCTGACTTCCAGTGAGGAGCAGAGGTGTAAATGGAAAGAATACTAGTTTTAAAATTAGACAAACTTAAGCTAGAATCCCAGTGCCACCCCATGCCCAGGCTGTAACTTTGGGCAAGCTATTGAACCACTTCAAGACTCAGAAATCAGGTATGTAAAGCACTTAGGAGTGGTTGGCACAGAGTTAAGTATAAATGCTAGTTTTCTTCTCCCCAGACCCCATTTTAAAGGGTATTTTACTTTATTAAACAATTCACTTTGGTATTGCTAGCATTGGAAATATCCCCTGGGCACCTGCCTCATGACTTAATTTACTCAAACCTAATTTAGATGTAACTTTTCAGATGGCTCTTTACTGCACACATATATGTACTTGTCATGTCAGTAGAATAATTCGAAATGTCTGCATTATATATGAGGTAAGTGATCAAAGAATATACATTTTGATGAAATTAACTGTGCTGAGGAATATACTGATATAGCTGGTTTTACTGAGTTAGAATTATAGAAAAAGCCAGATATTAAATAAAAACAATTGCAATGTAACTTTCATTCACTATTAAATACGCTTAATGTACTGAAAGTTGTTCCTATACCTTTAGAAAAAATGGATAAATGCTGAAGGAAAAAAAAAAGCAGTTAAAAAGTGATTTGTTTTTAAAAGTAGCTTCCAGAGCATTTCCTGAGATAATCTTCAATATTTTCTGTATCTTCAGAAAAATGTCATTTGCTATTCAAAATGAAACTAAGACAATAAAAGTTCTCAAATCATCAATTCAGTTATCTAAATTGAATTTAAATTCTATTTCATCTCACAATATCTATCAAGACGGAAAAATGGCTTATTGTGTTTAAGAAAGATTTTGTACGACCAGAAATGAAAAGGGTTTTTTATTTTTTTAGTTGGCTGAGTTAACCAGAAATTCAATTCACCAAGAACAATGTATACATTGTACATCCCAGTTTATCAACATTTCACATGACTAGATTTTGGCAAAAGGATTGGAAACATGTTTAATTTGACAATCAGTAGCATAAAACTGTCTCTGGTTGTAAGGTAGGCAGACATTTTATGGAACCAATCATTTGACTTTTCCATCAGAGAGCAGGCCCCTGGATGCTGGCCTCTCTTCCACTGCTCTGTCTTCCACCTGGCTCCTGAGACACCAATTACCCTACCACTAGGGTTGCTCCTTCCTCAAGGCTTTGTCTTAGGCTCTTTCACTCTTCTAATTCCATATGCTCTTCCCTAAGCAATCCCACTATAGAACATTTCCAATATCATGGATAAATTGAAACCAAATCTGTATCTCTGCCCTGGCTGCCTCTTCTGTGCCACAGCTCTGTATTTGGACAACTATTTGAGCCATCCACTGAAATAGCTCCTAGGCAACTCAACTGCAAATGGTCCAAAACTGCATTCATTATCTATTCCCCCAAACTTGTCTCCTTCAGTGAGCCCTATCTTTAATAAAAAGCTCCAAGAGTCTCCCAACTGATCATGCCCCCCAAAAAGGAAGTCATAACTGACTGCTACAATACCCACATTCAATCAATCACCACACCCTTTTGATTCTACCTGTTAAATATATTTAGCCACTTCTCTCAGTCCTCTCTTTCAACCCTAAGTCCTCTCTTTCAACCCTATCTTTCCCGTAGATTCCTAAGTGGTCTCCCCATATCTTTATCGGCCCTTATCTCTTCTCTAATCAATTATGTACCTGCAGCTAGAGTGCCCTTTTAAAGATGCAACTCAGATTACATCACTTCCTTACTGAAATGCTGTATTGACTCCTAACTGTCTTAAATCTATACTGGAGGCATGCCTGGGTGGTTCAGTCAGTGAAGCATCTGCCTTCAGCTCAGGTCATGATCCCAGGGTTCTGGGATCAGGCCTTGCATCGGGCTCCCTGCTCAGCAGGGACCCTGTTTCTCCCTCTCCCTCTGCTGCTCCCCCTGCTTACGTTCTCTCTCTGTCAAATAAATAAATACAATCTTAAAAAAAAAAAGGAATAAAAAATAGAAAAAAAAAACCTATACTGGAATAATCTGGTCCCTATTTATCTTAGAAGCCTCTTTTCACTCCTTTTCCCACCTCAGACTCCCCCACACACAAGTTATTTCCTCTGTAACACTGCTCTTCTCAAAGCTCGCTTCAGCTAACTCCCGCTCTCACTTCAATTGTCAGCATAAAAATCTCTTGTCTGAACCCTCAGACTAGGTTAAACTACCCTACTATCACTTGACACAACACCTATTATCATTCTTTTCCTTTGCACACTTGTCATTTTAGTTATTACTTGTTCATCTGCTTCTCTACCACATTTTAAACTCAGTGATGACAGGATCCCGGCAGTATCCCCACCGTGGCACAAAGAACACTGAAGGAAGGCTTTGAAGACTTGGGTTTTAGTGCTGGTTGGTTTTATTAACTTGCTGTGTTATTCTGGCGAGTCATTTAACTTCTCTAGGCCTTCTTTGTAAAAGGAAAGGCGTTGGTTTTGATCAGGGAGCTTCACTAATGTATGGGTCCCTTTTAAAGGAAGAAAAAAATCTTAGACACCTGCCAAGGTTGTGTCCTCAGATTCCGCAGAGGTCCTGCTACCCCCAGGTGAGAAAAGCGATACAAGACACCATTAAATGTCCTTGAATTGTGAAATCTGGCCTTTATAATGACCTTTTATAAAGGTCATTATAAATCTAAAAGGACCTTTTAGATTATTATTAATATAAAAACGTAATATTTTTAAATTCTGAAACTCTCAGATCCCAAGAATATATTTGCAGATCCCCAAGAATATGTGGCTCCCAGTTTGAGACAGAGATGGCCTCCTCCTGGTCTAAAATTTCATCATTCTAAGAAAATGAAAATGGATGTTTATTTTCTAGAGTACTTCATAATGATTCATACCCCCCACATGGGCTTCCCCTCCACCCCTGCACATGGGCTCATTAAACTGAGATTTGGGAAAGAATACAAGGAAATTCACAGTAACAAGGCATTCAGGGAAAAAAAAATCTATCATTTGAAGAGAGATTCTTAGGTACTGATTTAGTAACAGGATGAAAAGTATTTGACCATAAGTCAATGTATATGGCAATGAATGACTGATAGAAAGCATTTCCCTGGACTCAAATTATACTATCATTTAATTATACAGAGAAGTATATGAGAACATAAGTTAAAAAGTGAGAAAACAATAAGAAGGCAAAAGGCAAACAGCCCAATTAAAAAAAAGGCAAAGGACATGAATAGACATTTGACCAAAGGACATATAAATGTCCAATAAGCACATGCACAGATACTCAATAGCATTAGTCATTAGGGAAATGCAAATCGAAACCACAATGAGATAACAGTCTACACCTACAAGAATGGCTCTAATCAAAAATATGGAAAACTACAAGAGTTCAGGAGGATGTGAAAATCGGGACCCTTGCATTGCTGGCGGGAATGTAAAATAGTGCAGTAGCTACGGAAAACAGTTTGGCAGTTCCTCAAAAAGTTAAACACACAATTATCATATGAGCCAGCAATTCTACTCCTAGGTATCTACTTAAGAGAACTGAAAACAGGGACTCAAACAGATACTCGAACACATGAAGGTTCACTGCAGCATTATTCATACAAGTCAAAAGGTGGAATCAACCCAAGTCTCCAGCAACAAATGAATGGGTAAGCAAAATGTGGTGTATATGTACAATGGAGTATTATTCCGCCAAAGAAGAAATGGGAGTTCTGATACATGCTACAACGTGGATGAACTTTGAAAATGTCATGCTAAGTGAAATTAATAATACACCAAAGGACAAATATTGTATGATCCCACTTACACGAAATAACTGGAATAGGCAAATTCATGGAGACAAAAAATAGGACAGAAATAACCCTGGGCTGGTGGTGGGGACTTACTGTTTAATGGGTGCAGAGTTTCTGTTTGGGATGATGATGAGTTTTGAATATAGACAGGGCAGATGTTTGCACAACGTTGTGAATCCAATTAATGTCACTGAACTGTACACTTAAAATGGTTGAAATGGGGCCAACAGACACATGACAAGATGCTCAACATCATAATGATCAGGGAAATGCAAATCAAAACCACAATGAGATCACCTTGCACTTGTCAGAATGGCTAAAATAAAAAAAAATAAGAAATAACAGGTAGTGTTGAGGATGTGGAGAAGAAGGAACCCTTGTGCATTGTTGGTGGGAATGTAAAGTGGTATAGCCACTGTGGAAAACTGTATGGAGGTTACTCAAAAAATTTTTAAAAAATACCATATGACCCAATAATCCCACTACTTAGTATTTACTCAAAGAGAATGAACACATGAGTTCAAAAAGACATATGCACCTCTATATTTACTGCAGCACTAATTATGATAGCCAAGATATGGGAGCAACTAAATGAACAGATAAAGAAAATATGCGATACACGCATGTGCACACACACACACACAGGAATATTATGAGGCCATAAAAAAGGATTATATCTTGTTATTTGTGACAACATGGATGGACCTAGTATTACATTAAGTGAAATAAATCAGACTAAGAAAGACAAATACTGGGGCGCCTGGGTGGCTCAGTTGTTAAGCGTATGCCTTTGGCTCAGGGCATGATCCCAGGGTCCTGGGATCAAGCCCCACATCAGGTTCCTCCGCTGGGAGCCTGCTTCTTCCTCTCCCACTCCCCCTGCTTGTGTTCCCTCTCTCGCTGGCTGTCTCTGTCAAATAAATAAATAAAATCTTAAAAAACAAAGACAAATACCATATGATTTCACTCATGTGAAATCTAAAAAGCAAAACAAAATAATAAAAAACAAAAATAGAATGAGACCTATAAACACAGAGAACAGAGGGAAGCAGGGGTAGGGCAAATAGGGTGAAGAGGAGGAGTGGGAGATACAAGCTTCTAGTCATGGAAATAAAAGGTACAGCATAGGGAATATAGTCAATGACATCATAATAGCATTGCATGGTGACAGATAGCAGCTACACTTGTGCAAAACGTAGCATAACATACAGAGATGTTGAATTGCTATGTTATACGCTGGAAACTAATGAAACATTATATGCGTCAACTATTTTCAAATAAAAAAATTTGAAAAATAAAATAAAAGGAAATATAAATGGAAAAGAAAATGGTTAAAATGGCAAGTTTTATGTGAAATATATTCTACCACAATAAAAAACAGTGAGAGAGGAGCTTGTTATTTACTGGTCGGACAACCAAAGCATTAATGACCTAACACAAAACACAAAACATTGTTTTAGTAGAAAACTTTTTCTACAATCAAGGATCTCAAGAATTAGCAGTACTGGGGCGCCTGGGTGGCTCAGTCGGTTGAGTGGCTGCCTTCAGCTCAGGTCATGATCTCAGGGTCCTGGGATGGAGCCCCACATCGGGCTCCCTGCTCAGTGGGGAGCCTACTTCTCCCTCTCCCTGTGCCGCTCCCCTTGCTTGTGCCCACTCATGTGCACTCTTTCTCAAATAAATTAATAAAATCTTAAAAAAAAAAAGAATTAGCAGTGGTAAGTGTATGACTAATCACCTACTCATATTTGGAATTATGGAGGTCCCCATAACTGGTTTACACCTATCAAGCAGCACAAATTCTAATTGTATGGTTCAAGTTAATTACTAACCATCCTTAGTGATGAATGTTAGAGGCCTCAAGGGTAACTGAAGAACAGCTGATCTGAAAGTCCAAATATACTGATCTCTTATTATCCTTTGTATCCCCTTCAAGTAGAGACAATAAGTGGTGAAATGAATTTCAGAATCCAGGAGAGAAAAGTTAAATCACAATTGTTGTGCACAGTATGTTCCGAGAGCAGAACCTAAGGCTATTTCTTCCAATTTTCACCTTATAGAACACATGGTTTGCAAGGGAAAACAGAACTCCAGTGCCATTCAGAGACTAAAGAATTAATTTTATTTGTTCAATTTGTTTGCTTTGTTTTACAACTTGACAAGTGATTCTAATAGAAGTGCTCTTCTTTGTTGAAACACCCTGGTAGTTTAGCACTACTTTTGTGACATGCCTATGTTTCAAAGGTCTTTTCCAAATGTATCCAGTGTACTATGAAACAAAATGATCACCCTTGCTACCTCTTCAGATTCTGAGTTGGGGGCCTTTCTCAACAGTGCCTTTCTCATGCCAGCTGTCATCCCTGTGTTCTCTGCTACGGTCTTCATGTTCTTCCGATTTGGACGCTTCACTCTCTTCGAAAAACCTTGCCAAGTAAGTCAAAAGAGACAACATCCTTCATTTCACTCAAGCTGCTTGGAATTAAACCCCTGAGTGAGAAAGGTAACATCTATTTATAATAAATATTCTGTTCTCCAGACTTCTCTTCTCTGGACTTCTTACAGAATACCCAGAGGCCAGACTCTCAAATTATCTAAATATAAACAAAATGCCTGTTTCCTGACTGAGACCTCATCTGCCAAGATTCCACTCAGACTACTGATTTATAGATGGCTCTAACTCTCGAAGTACAGGAGACTCTAACAGATGTGGTGACACTGCCCATGGCCAGGGAAACAGAACAGCTAAAATAAAATCCACAGCACTCCAAAGAGGAAGAAGCGAATTGGGGTAAAACATCCAGTTTCCTTTTTTTTTTTTTTTTTACCACTCAGTATTTTTCACTCTGCCTCTTGTATTTTAAATTACAAGATAATCTTTTTGATATAACTTATATGTCTGTCATAGTAAACTGGATATTCTTAAAATAATACTGTGTATTTTGAAAAAAAATAAATACTTAAAATTGAACAAACTATTTTAAAAAAAGATTTTATTTATTTATTTGAGATAGAGTGAGAGAGAGAGAGAGAGCGCAGAAATAGGGCAGAGGGGCAGAGGGAGAGGGTTTGATCCCAGGACCCCAAGACCATGACCTGAGCCAAAGGCAAACACTTAACTGACTGAGCCACCCAGCCATCCCCTGAACAAACATGTAAGGAAGAAATTTTAAAAATCAATTATCCTTTTCCTTCAAGTTCATATTCTCACAGATGGCTGATTCCACAAGCTATGCTACTATCTTGACTAAAAACCGAGGATAACTAACCATACAGCTTCAGCTGAGCATTCAGTTTTTGGATACTTGGTTGTCTTGCCCAACATTTCAGTTTCTATCCAAGAATTAAAAAGTCATTTATTGAAGTCTTCATTTTTATGTAACCCATGTAAACCAATACTGTAAATCTCCAACTCAGGATAAGGAAGGACCAATGACAAACTTGAAGCTCGGTAATGAAAGGGATAGAAAGACATCTTCAGATCACCAGATCACTGAAGGTGAAGTTGACTACAGTGAAATGTCAACTCGGGCTCTAATTCTTTATCAGAAAGAAGAGAAGAATCAGTGACTCCCAAAATAGCACTAAGTAAAAATGAGAATATTCTAGAAAGTAGTATAAAGTATATAAAAAACATGTATTTGGGAAAATATTCCTACAGTCGATTTTCTCACTTAAGAACACTAGCCAGGGATGTGTCTGTTGATTTTGTTACAGCTGTAACTTTTCCACCATACCAGGCATTAAAGTTACAAATTGGCTTGCTGTTCTAGTGATCTGGAAAAAGTATATACTGTTTCACTGAACTGCTGTAAATTTAAATCCATTTCCTCTAGTTCTTAGCTTCTTTTGGCAAAATAGTTCTAACTAAAAGTGTAATAAACTATATTGTCATACTTCAGGGTTTTTACAACTCCATCTATGGTGGGGAGGTAGTAAGAACTCATAAGGAAGTAACGTATTATGGTGACATTTTATAACCTTTAGCAAGCCTTGGGACAACTGAAATCACGTGTTTAAGATGGAAAGCGTTACTAAATTTGGGATGACTTCTTGTGGCTTTTTTTTTTTTTCTAACACCAGCACCACTAAATTTTTCAGAAATAGATTTCTGGGTTTTTTCTAAGTTGCTTTTCCTTCATAACATAAAATACAATTCCTTCTTCAGTAAAGAAATGTTCTTGGTAAAATTTAAGTTAACAAAAGATGGGAAACTAGGATACTAATTAATTTTTAAGTTACTACACAAGATAATTTTGAAAAATCCTGAGATTTCCATTAACTGTCAGTCAATCCCCGCAAGCATAGTTCCTTTTTAACAAGAAATCAAACTCATAACCAAACAAAAAACAATCAAAATGAGACAAAAACAAGGCAGGTACATAACTGTCTTAACATAATATGTTACTGAATTGTCATGGGGGAGACTGATAAGAAGAATCAAAGCAGAGAAAAAACATGGAAAGAGTAGGAAGCCTCTATTGGTGACCTTCTATTTTGTAATTCAGCTTTCATTCATTTACTAAGTATTCATTGAGTTGTTACTGTGTAGCAGGCCTTATGCTCTATGCTAAGGACACATCAGAGAGCAGGATACAGTCCTTGCCTTCAAGAGTTTACAGTCAGCAACACACTCAGACATTTTAATAATTTTTAATAAGGGGGGAGGAAGGATACATTCAGAAATTTTGACTTGTGGACCTTATATTCTAAAAATTTCCTTTGTTTTATTTTAGTTATTCCTACAAATTCCTCTGATATATGAAGCTATATGATCACCCTATCTGTGAACAGATCAAGGCTGTCCCATTCTATATGTATAGAAAATTAAGTATTGGAAGGGTCTTTAAAGATCAATTGGTCTAACTTAACCTAATTTGTCTAACATATGAGGCTAGAAGAGGGAAAGAGACTTGATTAAGGTCGCTTGGCTGCCATGTCTTTATTTTAATGAGCTTTTCTTCCAAGTAAGATAAAACTTCGGAAATACCATTATAGCTAGTGCTTTGATAAACCTATGCTTACGTGACCACCTTTCTTCTTTACCTACCAGGAGAGTGGTCACATTTAAGCTCATTCTCCTTTCTTCCAAACTTAGTGGAGGCAGTCTTTTCTCACAGGGTCTGTTTCTCTTTAATGGCTATCCTGAGACCTCACCCCTGTACTATTTCCACCTTCTCCACTGATGTGCTCTATTCTCGACTCTACTTGACTCAGCTGCTCCAGGACTGTCCTACTTGCTGCCAAAATTCTCAGTGGTCTAAAATCACTCCCTTCATTCACACACCACCTGTTACCCTCACAGCTCACTGAAATACCCCTTCCTACTGCTGGACTTAAACCCTAATCTTAAATGACCGTCTCCACCTTTTAACTGTTAATGGCAGTTAAAGGAATACCTTTCTTTCTTCTTTTTTTTTTTTTTTAAAGATTTTTAAAATTTATTTATGAGTTAGAGACAGCCAAAGAGAGGGAACACAAGCAGGGGGAGTGGGAGAGGAAGAAGCAGGCTCCCAGCAGAGGAGCCTGATGTGGGGCTCGATCCCATAACGCCGGGATCACGCCCTGAGCCGAACGCAGATGCTTAACCGCTGTGCCACCCAGGCGCCCCCTTTCTTCATTCTTCTTGACCTTTCATTGCCATTTTACATTTTACTTCAGTAAAAAAGTATGTGAGCTTGGGAGTCAGAAAGACCTCTATTTCAATCTAGATTCCACTTTGTACTGGCAGTATGAGGCTCTCAAGCAAGAACCCTGCTAAACTTCACTTTATTCACCTATAAAATAGAGATAATCCTAATTCCTACTTTATAGGGTAATTGTGAGGACTAAATAAGATTATATATGTTAAGTTATAACCACAATATCAGGTACATAAGAGATACTAAGTGTTGTTTTCCTTTCCTTTTCCTAAAACTCTCTTCATTTGGCATCGATGACACCACTCCCTCCTCTTCTTCTTTCAAACTTCACCTGTGTGTCTGTTCTGTGGCCCTCAGCTTCAGTCTATGCCCATGACACCCAAATCAACAGGCTAGTTTCACTGTCTGAAATGAGGCTCATCCCCTCTCTTCACATCTCTCTGGAATACTTCTTAGATATCCCACCTTCACTTCAAATTCAACAAATCTAAAAGCAAATGTATCTTTCTTCCCGCAGAGGAGTCCCTCTTCTCTATTTAATATCTCATCTCTCTGTATATCAGCCAAAAGTTCATCTTTGACCCTTTTATCTTTCATCTTCCTCATTTCTTATTTAGTCACCAAATCTTATAAGTTATCAAAATATCTCTTTTGCTTGTCTCTTCCACAGAGGGCTTCTATCTTACCTCTTCCCTATTTCCAAATCCTCAAGTCCCAATGCCTCCTAGACAAGATGCAGGTTTCTCAGTCCAACGTTTGTACCCTGCCAAAGCTAGCCCTTTTCCTCCGTATGTGCACTTCCCGCTGATTCTCCAATAAGCATGCCCATTAATATCTTGGCCCTCCTACCCCATGACGTTCCTCATGTTTACAATTTCTGGCTTCTTCCTTCTCATGTGTCCATAGCCTTACTTCCAAGTGCAAGCATCTTATGAAACAACTACTCACTATTCCAGCTCTGCACGTATGTGTTCTTCCACAGATTTTTACTGCATGTTTTTCCTCAATCACACACTGCCCGGCTCTGTTATTTAATTCTCTCAGGTTGTATGTGTAAGTACTATCTTTGAAACAAGACTGTGAGCAAGGACCATCTCATCTCTGTTTTGTCTAGAAGAGCACTGAATATATAAAAGTAGTTCATTAAATAACTTGCTTTAAAAATAATACATATGGGGGCACCTGGGTAGCTCAGTCAGTTAAGTGTGTGTCTTCTGCTCAGGTCGTGATCCTGGGGTCCTAGGATGGAGCCCCATGTGGGGCTCTCTGCTCAGCAGGGAGTCTGCTTCTCCCTCTGCTGCTGTCCCTCCCACCCCCCACTTGAGTGCTCACTCGCTCTCACGCTTTCAAATGGATAAATAAAATCTTTAAAAAAAATAAGTAATACATATAAACAGATATCAAAAAAAAAAATCTCGGGACAAATAACTGTCCTAGCCCTTTACCTGACTTGGAAGCCCTGTTTCAGATGCAGCACAACACTGAAAGGCCATAACTAGTCTGTGAACTGAACGTTTTTCATTCCTGAATTACACAGGTAAAAAGTAGTTGATGAGGTCCTTAGGCACTTTTATGGATTCATTTACAACATGTGCAAAAAGAAAAAGCCTATGTAAATGTTAAATCTACAAAATCATAAATACATATATAGGTCATGGAAATTCTTTTAAAATAATTCAATTTTGGGGCCGCCTGGGTGGCTCAGTCGTTAAGCGTCTGCCTTCGGCTCAGGTCATGATCCTGGCGTTCTGGGATCGAGCCCCGCATCAGGCTCCCTGCTCCGCTGGGAGCCTGCTTCTTCCTCTCCCACTCCCCCTGCTTGTGTTCCCTCTCTTGCTACCTCTCTCTCTGTCAAATAAATAAATAAAAATCTTAAAAAAAAAATTAAATAATTCAATTTTGTACATGCTTTGCATCTCTAGTTGGTAAATTTTAAAATAATATTTAGGCAAGACTGCTAATAATACTATGTCTAATTAGTAGAAATAAAAGTATATCCGAATCATTTAATTTCAATTATATTACTTGCATAATATTTGTTAAGAATTGTGTTAAGCACTAGGGATAGCCAGAAGATGGTCTCTGCTCCCACGAAGCTCACTCCTAACCCTAACTATAAAATCGGTTATAGTATGATACAATAACTGTATATTCCCGTCATGAACTGAATGCTGTGAGGCGAACACTGTGCAGTCTGGTGTGGCTGAATCATAATATTTGTGGTAGCAAATGGACGGGATAGGCTGAAGGGGTAGGCTGAGATGACCACAAGGTCTCTAATGCTCCCTGAAAGGAGGGTGAAATGTAAACAAACAACATTTTAGAAAGATAACTGTCAACTTGGGAGGATGAAATCCAAACAGCTGACTGTTGAGTCAGACAGATAACTTGCTTACTCAGGTAAGGAATTAGGAAAAGCTGAACTAAATCAACATCAATGGAAATAAAAAGGTTGGAAAAACAAAATTATAGTGGCAGCAATCAGTAGATTCATATATAGAAAGATCCCCCCACCACCACATTTGGCAATGGGGAGCAGAACTGTACAAAAAATGTATTCTTCTTAGATACTTACTTGCTGTTGCTATTACTTCTCTTCCAAAGTCTGATGGATAAAAATAGTTAGTCCATACAATGAGAACCAACCTGGCAGCATTTTTTACAACTTTCATGTTTCACTTAAGGTTGAAAGTTACTCTAACACACTCCAGCCACCAAGCCATCCCAGGTCAGTTGTTCTTTAAAAGGATGTGAACTTAAAGGAAGTTAATCTACTTTGTCAGACACAGAGGCACTGCATTTTTAGAAGTGTGATTGCTTCTAGTAAGCACTTTTTCTGGTAAAATGTGGTAGAGTACAGATCTGTTATGTGTTACCTTTTTCATATTGGTGCTTAAAATAAAATTTAAAAAAACTAATACAATGAAGGGGCTTAATGTTTTTCTTGAACAAAGATATTTTTAAAACATACTGAATATGGGGCGCCTGGGTGGCACAGCGGTTAAGCGTCTGCCTTCGGCTCAGGGCGTGATCCCGGCCTTTCGGGATCGAGCCCCACATCAGGCTCTTCCACTATGAGCCTGCTTCTTCCTCTCCCACTCCCCCTGCTTGTGTTCCCTCTCTCGCTGGCTGTCTCTATCTCTGTCGAGTGAATAAATAAATAAAATCTTTAAAAAAAAAGCATACTGAATAGTTACAGAAATTCTTTATGCCCCTTTCATACAGATAAGCATTTAGGCAAATTATTTTGTTATTTCTTATTAAGTGGCAATATATTATTGTGGGGCCTGAAACTGAAATAACTAAATGCAGAAATATCTCAATAATTTCAACAAGTAGCTCCTGCTACTGAATGGGCCCCAGCAGGTAGGACAACCAAGTATGTTCCTATAAATCCTTAAATTACTGAAAACACATCATCACCATTAAGGAAAGAAATAACAGCAGGTCAAAAGGCAAAAACCGCATTCCGTTCCACTTTAACTGGTAATAAGAAAGTACAGATTAAGGAATAAAGATGTGCACCAACAACACATCCTCAAAAAAAAATCAGTATGTCCTAGGAAACAATCATCCTGGGGGCAAAATATAAATCTTGTGTAGTATCACAGTATAAGGGAGTGGCTTGCACTCAAACCTCACTCTTTAAAAAAATGACCTGGATTTTCTCAGTGAGTGGAGCACTGATTAGAGTGTCTTGGTGACTCTTAGCTGGAGTGGGATGGAATAAGTTACTTGTCCTTTACTTTGATTTCATTTGGAGAAGATAAAAATTTAAGGCAACAATTATAGTCATCCCTTAAAGACATATAATGCTGTAAGAATTTTCTAAGCCCCTTATATATCTGATCTTACTTGATCCTCACAATAAACATCTCCCACTTAACAGATAAGGAAATTGAGGTCCCAAGTTTTTAAGAAATTGTCAATTAACAGAAGAGGAAAGATTACAACCCAGGTGTCCTGACTCCCAAAACAGTGATATTCTCTGGAATGACATAGTTGGGGTTCTTCTAAAGTACAACTGGAGGTCAGTGTTGGTAAAAAGTTGAGTATTAAACATCTCTATAGTAGTAGGAAAAATCATCTTCATTGTTTGTATGTAATTATTATAATACTTACTGAGTGATACACCTTATATTTCCAGTGAAAGCAACCAAACAATGTTTCATGGTTTTGTAGTCATGCTAGATTTCTCTGGATACTCAAAATAGATTGCTAAAAAAAAAATCAGTTCTTGTCAATTATATTTATACGTCAGTGGTCACTTCTGGACACAAAAGTGCTCTCAATTTTACGACACTATCTGGAAGAAGTTCAACAACACATTGTTAATACTCTACTCCTACAAAATAATTTTAAAGCTCCATGGGAATTTAGATTTGCACGAGTTATTAGGATGTGACCTTTCCCTTAGATTTCTTATTTTAGGATTGACTTAACATTGTATTTCCCCAGTGGGAGCTGTTGTACTTCCTTCGCAGATAAGAAAAATAGCAATCACAAATTATAGTGAGTAAACTTAGGAAAACATATATTTCTGTGATGCAGATGAAACCAAAATCATAAAAGGAGCCTGTACTACGTATTCCTTGAGTTTGAGAGGAAAGCCATGTGGCTTGCTAACAAAAGAAAACAAAAGTCATGACATTATGGTATTTTCCTGAAATTTATACTTAATTGTTTTTGGTCCCAGCTACCAAGTCTTATGACTTTTAAAGATTATTAAAGATGTTTACGTCACTAAATTTCCTATGTCCTGCCTACCGAGAGTATAAAAGGTTAAAAATACCAAACTTTTAATAATTTATATGATTTCAGATCACAGGATCTGAATTGAAGAACAAGGAGTTCATCAGCATAAAGAAAAAAAATTGAATAACAGAGTTGCTTCACTTTATGTTTCTTGGAATAATGGTGGCTTCCAATTATTGACCTCGTACTTGATACTGTGGTAGAATTTAGGCACAGTATTTGTAACATATGAGTTGTTGAAAGTATCCAGATAATCAAGCATGCTATAGTTAGGACTCTAGAGCTCCTTACTGTTATTTTTTTTTTTTAAGGCAAAGAGAATTGTGGAAGGGGAGATGATGAAGACATGTACATTTTTTCCTAAGTGCCAAAATCAACAATTTTACATGATGTTAGTTGATGGAAATACTAAAATTAAATTGTGAGAAGATTAAAAATATTTTCTCTTCTAACAACGAGAGTACAGGATATAAATGAGAAGTAACTGTCAAAAGTAATTTTTGTATTCTCTCTTATCAGACATATTCGTGCAGTAGGTTTTATTGAAATTACTTGAGAACACGGGTTCACTTATTACTCAAGAATCTCAAATAATCCAAACTTCGCCATATATTCTGCAGTTTAATTGTTAATTCAGAGTCTCTACATCACAGAAGTTTTTCTTACAGGCTTAATTTTTAGGACGCTCAACATTTTACAGCTGTGACTAACATTTTTAAGTAAAGATAGTACCCACTGTGATTGATATACATTTTTTTCACAAAATATTATATAGTTCAGGCAAAGGTAGGTTTTAAAACGTTGTTTTGAAAGGAAAGAGAATTTAGAAATCATTTAATACAATCCTTTAATTGCATAGACATTGAGGGTCAAGGGATAGCAATGTATTTACTAAATACTACATAGACATAAAAATATGTGTGTATGTTTATTAAGAACTGGAAGGCAACCTGTAGAATAGTTTGAATAAGAGTATTAAGATTATAGATAATTTTTTCTTTAAATGATCTGTATTTTTATCATCTTGTTTATTTGACATAAAAAATAGAGTAAACTAGTCTTACAGTTAAAACTTATAATCTCTACTTCATGTCATTAACTATAACACTTAACCCTCAAATGAAGGTTTAGAATGAAAAGCAAAGACAATCACCCCTAATCTTTTTCCTGTTCATTTTAATACATTTTAACCACATAATTTTGTACCTTAACATTTTCCGTATATATTTATTCTAACATGACTATTCCCCTCAAATATTCAAACCACAAATTTAGAATACTTGATTTAGATAAATTTTTTTTAAACAACTGATTTGTATCCACCTCTCTGAAAGTCCTATTTTGTTAAACCTGCATTTTCAAAACCAGTCATTCCTTTCTAATTAGCAACACGTGGACTTGAAGGCCATCAGGGACCCTGAGCACAGTCTTTACATTTTATTTAAATTTGGCATAACCTCAGGAAATCATCTGCAACTCCTTGTAATTATGTAGGTTTTTTCCTAGCCAAGAACAGAACAAAACAAAAAAAATACCAAAACCCCCATATTATTCTGATACCTTAACTTGGTGAAGCTCTTTCACTCTCCACCCTCATTCCACCATCACACACACAAAGCCACTGCTAAATGATAATATATTTAAATGAACAGAAATCATTTAAATGTATGCTTCAGAGGAAATACGTTTCTGCTCATATTGCTGGTAATGTACCTCCAGAGCAATCTGAAATGTCTTTAATACTAATAACGCAAGACTAACGCAGTTACTCCAACCCTTTGACAAAGAAACTCCTCTTCCAGCAACGCAGCTGAACAAAATTATTTTTTAAAAAGTGAAATATGTGCACAAAGATATTCCTATATGTAATGATATGAGAATAAATTAGCAAATGTATAATAATAAAAAACTTGAAACCACCTCAAAACTGGCTTAGTAAATTATGTGGTATCAAGGTGTATTATTCTGTTGCCACTACAACAAATCTGGAAGCCAGGTAGAAACAAAGGAAGATTTCTATGATCTAACAGTAAAATAAGCAAAAATGCTACATACACCGTAACTATTAGTAAGTACAAAATGTGAACACATTGACAAGAATATGCAGAAATCAGAAAAGAACAGCATGTGTGATTAAAAGTGATCTTTTTATTTAAAAAATATTTTCAGCTTTTCAGCCATAAAAACATCTTAAAAGAATTTAATGCAAAGTGAAACAAACCCGATAATCAGAATTCAAAAAGCAAAAGTAATTTGTTCTTGTTCCTAATCTATTTCTAAATGTACCACCTACCTGCCTTTTAGGTTTTACAAGTCAACATTATCTAGGTTCCAATCCTGAAGCCCTGCATTCACACACAGCAGTATAGCTCGACAGAGAGTTTATTTACAGAGGGCAGGACTGAACTTTGCATGTGAGCACACTCAGAAAATGATAAGGATCATTGTGTCCTATTAGTAATTTACAGAATTGTGATTTGCTCCACCCAGTACACCTATAATTGAATTCCTCAGCCATAAAATCATTGGGACCAAACAAGTTCAGATATCTTTTATCTGAGCCCTTTTTTCTCCCTTACCATCAGTTAACATATTTCTTATGGGGCTTTTCTTCTTTTTATAGATTCATTTGTCTTAGTTATAAATTAACCCCACAAGCAACTCTCCCCACGACCCAGCTCTACTGTGTCCTATGTACCAGGCTTCTTTTTACGCACACAACTGATGACAGAGGAGCCATTTAAACTGCCCGTTGGTAAATGATGCCCAGGGAATCGTCTCTAGATTAATAATAAAATAAAAAATTCCTCAGGATAAAGGCTCTCGAGCAGAGATTCTCCTCACAACTGGGCACCCTGGCAAAGAAGTGGAATGCTAACTGGTGGAAACTTTCATTATTTCTTTTTTGCTTTTCAGAAAAATTGTGGTAAAATATATACAACATAAAAAAATTTACCATGCTAACCATTTTTAAACGCACAGTTCACTGGCACGGAGTACATTCACCCATTGTTCAACCATCACCACCATCCACCATCTCTAGAACTTTTTCATCTTCCCAAACTAAAACCCTGTCCCCGTGAAACACTAGCTCCCTATTCGTCTTTCCTTCCAGCCCCTGGCAGCCCCTATGGTGCCTGCTGTCTCTAGGAATTTCAGTGCCCTAGGTACAAACTTCTGTTTTTTCTTGTTTCACCTGAATTGTGTAAAATACAGAGTTAACAGCAAAAAATTAAAAAAATTCAGAGAGGAATTCCTAATATTTAGCATTTCATTGTTATGCCCAAATGCTTGGATTCAGACCAAACACTCATGTTCAGATGCCAAAGTATATACCCGCCCCTTATTTTGTCTTCCAAAAGGATGGTCTTCTGATTTGAAATGGCTTTAGGCTATAGACTCTGAGAAACAAACTGAGGGCTTCAGAGGGGAGGGGGATAGGGGAATGGGATAGGCTGATGATGGGTAGTGAGGAGGGCATGTATTGCATGGTGCACTGGGTGTTATACGCAACTAATGAATCATGGAACTTTACATCAAAACCAGGGATGTACTGTATGGTGACTAACATAATAAAAAATTATTATTATTAAAAAAAGTAAATCCTTAAAGAAAAATAAATAAATAAATAAAAATGTATGAAGAAAAAAAATGAAGTGGCTTTAGGTTTTCAAAGTTACACTGATTTTCTAAGCAAACTTAATGCTGCTGTCGATTGTCCTTAAGAATCAAAGTTCCCTTAGTACTACTTGTACTCACTGAACTCCCAGACATTTTACCTAAAAACAGTATGATCTTCCGTCATCTTTACCACTCAATTATAACACACCTAGTTCTCAGTTCAGATGGTGCTTTGGGTAATGAAGATTGGTGGGCCAAGAGATTATTAATGAGATCCAAACACTCTCACAGTTTGGGTTTGAAAATTCAAATCGGACCCTGATCATCACCAACTAAAAACTGCTAAGAGATGGTTCCCGAGGAGGCAGCGCCTCGTGGGGTTTTCCCACTCACAGGTGTTCTAGGGGCTGGAAGTAACTGGCTGAACTATTAAGTGCAGGTCACACTTGTGGACGTAGGGACTGCAGTGTGTTTGGCTAGGGTTAAGAGACGCAGCTCAAGGAGTATCCTTGATGAAAAGAGTGCCCCTGCTTCTCTCTGTTCTAAGATGTGCAAACAAACAGAAACTCACCCTATCAATCAATAAAATCTAATGAGAATGATTATTTAGGGACTCCAGTGGGACTTTTAAAGAACTTTTTATTTCGAAATAATTTGACGTTTACAGAAAAGTTGCAAAGACAGAAAGCTCCCATGTATCCTTCATGTAACTTCTCTTGCTGTTGACATATTACAACCACAGTACAGTGATCAAAACTAATAAATTAACATTGGCACAATACTATGAAGTACTTTCTTTGGACTTCATCAGTTTTTCCACTAATATCCTTTTTCAGTTCCGGGATCCAATCCAGGATCCCACACTGCACTTAGTTGCCATGTCTTCTTATTTTTCTCCAAATCTGGAGTAGTTCCTCAGTCTTTTTTTTTTTTTTTAACAGCTTTATTGAGGTATAATTGATATACAAAAACTGCACATATTTAACTGCACATTTATTTATTGATTCAGTAGTCATTTTTCTGTATCAGTGTGGAATAACGTATATATATATTTTATTTTGAGAGCTATGATCCAATACTGTAGTAATTTATTTTATCATTCAAAGTATTTCAGCTTTGGCCATTGGGAGCTGGAAAAATGTGAGCAATAAATTACATAACTGTAGTATCAGACTTTAACTCCCCAAATAATATATATGTATATGAGTATTGGATATTAAAACTAATTTCTCCTTTGTGAGCAAGGATCAAGGCAAGATATTTTTATTCATTTAAAAAATTTTTTTACAACTTGACATTACTATGTTATGTTAATCACCATACCGTACACCATTAGTTTTGATGTAGTGTTCCATGATTCATTGTTTGCGTATAACACCCAGTGCTCCATGCAATACGTGCCCTCCTTACTACCCATCACCAGCCTATCCCAATCCCCCACCCAAGATATTTTTATTTTTATCTCAACTTAATTGTATGTATCATAGGAACCTAAAATAATGTACTTGAGACTTAATTCTAAGGATCTAAGTTATTTTTCAACTTCTAGGTCACTCTCCTATTTTTGTTTTGTCTTAGGCAAATACATCATTGTGTTCTTCAACTGGTAAATTATACAACAGAAAGTATTCTGATAGCCAAAATAAAAGCTAAGAAATTTTACGATAAAATACTATGAAGAATTTGCATGTTCTTTTTAAAAGATACTTTCAAATACCAATTTAGTAAAATAAATTCTGTATTTACCTACCGTGAAAGGGCAACTCGTGTTTGAGAAAATGTCCTTCCTGTATGCTGTGGCTTAGAGTTGGCTTCTTTCAAATCTGAACAATAAAACAAACAAACACACAAATCATTTCATATACACATGCTCAAAATTTTTAGACAACCTAGGCTGCCAAAATGTACAGGCACAAATAAATTTATTTTCTGTTAGATTTCATTCTGAATGTTTGTTTTCCCTTATTTTTATAGTCTCTAGAAGTAACCAACAGACTACCAACTGTAAATCACGCAGGGCTGGAGAATCTTCTTAAAGAGACATGTATTAGATTTACTTCACCTACTTTCCTACTCTGTCACTGATCATGAGTTAAGGTCCTTTATCTCATCCATCTTTTATGTCAAATTAATAATGACACCTATATTACGGGACAGACGAGAAAAACTAGATCTTGAAAGGATTAATAATCCCAAAAGATGGGTATTTGCTAAAAGTTGTACATAGCAAATATGCTGTTTATTAAAATATAGAACCTCATTCTAGATGGCACATGGCTATTAAACCTACAGTAAAAGAACAGTCATGTATCACAATCATTTAGGGACAGTGGATGTACAACATTCCATGTGGAGATTTTTAAAAGGAAGACCCAGAGAGCAAAGTATTCAAGTAAATGTGCCAAATTCTCAGGATTCATATCCTTGGCTCTTCCGAAGGGCTCAGGGATCCTAGAATAGCTGTACATTCCATAAAGACAAAACAGCATCTACTGCCAAAACCTTATCATCAGGGCCTTAGTAGCCCGAACTTCCAGACCCAATGACCTGCACAGTCTAACCTATACAAAAATTCCCATTTTTTTTCTTTTTAAATTGTACACCTTTGCAAACTTGGAACTCGCAAAAACTATTCTATTACTGGATACATAACATCAAAGTTTGGATTATGAGTATAAAATGTTTTCCCATTTTGTTATTTCTAACATGAAAGAAAATAAAGTATAGCTAATGAATTTTGTTTCTCTAGCATTCCTTAGTACTTCTCTTCGGGAATCAAAAACTTCTTAACGTAGACTCAACATTAATAATAAAGTAATTATTTGTTTTCAGAATGGGACACATTCTTCTACAGAAAAAGCTGATTTGTCAGCGTTTTAGACCTGTATGTTTTGTTTTCTGACTGATTACTGACTTGTATCAGAGCAATTTACATAAATGCTCTCTGATTCGTTAGTCAAAAACGAAAGGAGTATCCACACCAGAACTATTCATTGTATATAACATGTATAACCCATGAGAAACAACTTTATCTATAATGGATTATCACTTTGACTTTTTTTTTTTTTACATTTAATTAAACTCAAAAGGGCTTAAGTATACGGGGGGCAAAGGAAAGAATATTAATAAAGAAAAATTGGAACAAAATCTCTATCTGAAAAATTAAAGAATGCTGACTCCAGATTAAGAGTAAATCATACTAGCTTTCCTTGACGCGGGTCCCAATTTCCCTTTGAAATACATATGTGTTCATTAAGAAGTAGACAAGAAGAAAGTAAAGATAAACTTCCATGTATTCCTAGCTCATGGCCCCAACAGTTGGATCAAACAGAAAACTGGACTGGCTCCTGCAGCTTTCAGAGACAGACAGGATTCCATAACCTTTCCCCAAACCCTTTCTATAACTAAGATCAGTAATATCCTCTGTGTCCATTCAGAATTGCACTGTATCCCACACACAAGGAGTAGTTTCCAAACATTAAGTACAGTAGAGAACAAACAAGATCCATTCTGGGGGTAATGTATACCAAGGATTATAGTTCTTTCACATTCTCCATCTGGTCAGTTAGATACAGACTGGTTTATATTCATTGGATTATAAATCCTTCTACTCATCCCTATATGCCAGAGAACTAGGATGTGACAACAGCAGACAAACCTCTGACATTTCAACAGAACCCACATTAGACAGGGGCTGTCCATACCTATTCATCTAAATTTTTAGGTTCTGCTAAAAGTCGTCTCTCAGATGTAAGTAGATAATAATGCAGGCCAAGGGGAAATTTACTCAAACTAATTTGTCTGAAATGGTATAAATGGCAAAAGTTGACTTAAGAAATAGAAAAGTAATTAACAATGAAAGCCACTGAAAACTTACCAAAGAATTACTTTCCTAAAAAGCTCTGGGCCTAGATAATTTTCTAGATATTTTTTCCTAACTTTCAAGGAAGAGATAATTTTCTTGTTACAAAATTGTCAATGAATAGAAAAAAACACAGAGACCAAATTAATTTTTCAAAAGTAGCATGATATTGTTATTAAAACCTAACAAAAAACAAAGAAGAAAATACCAGTCCAAATTAGTAATATTGATTTAAAGTTATAAATTAAATGCTAATGAACAAATTCGATCATATACTTAAAGAACAAACCACCATAATCAGGTTGGATTTACCTCAAAGATTTACCCTCAGAATATCCGTTAAATAATGTGTCGCAGCACTAGGTCAAGTTGTAAAAGAAACCAGATGATTATCTCAAGCAATGCAAAAAAATACTCAACAAAACGCATTAGCCATTCTTGACATTGTGCCTTTAGAAAACTAAGAAACTTTAATATCAGGAATATTTATCTCACTCAAACTTACAACCAATATCATCTTATTTTTTAAATACTACAGCAGCATTTCCCAAAATGTATTCTGTAGATAACTAGTTCCTTAAGGCTTTCCCACAGAAAGTTTTCTACCATAAAGCAAATTTGCACGTTATTCCTTTTTTGGAGATAAAGAAGGTACACAGCATTGTATATACTCCGTGGGCCCTACACCTAAAACAAAAATCAATAGTAACGATCTGCCTCAACTCAATAGTTCTCAAACTTACTTGAACGTGTCTCTTCACTTCCTATTATTTCACTCCTCAACCCCCTTTACAGTGGTTTTTGCCCACCTTTCTACTGACACTGAGGCAAAATTTGTATGTTGTTTCCTTCTTGCTAACTCGTTTAGATGTCTCTCGATTTTCACTCTGTTTATCCAAAGCTGTGCTGGTAAAATGCTTAACAAGTTGTTCTCCTTACAGGGAAAAATGCCCTGATTTGCAGCGTTTGCCAATTTCTGTGGTGTAAATACCCCTACCGGGACTGGGTTGAGGCTATGGATGTGATGTCACTGAGCTCAGAGGTGGACAGAGCGGGAGCACTGACACATGCCACAGGGCACTTCTACCCTTCAGATACAATCAACATGAACACAACAATGTAAAATAATTAGGAAGTGAGGCCGGTGGTGTGTTTATTACCTTTGTGTGTTTTTTTTTAAAACATAACTTGTTTAATTGCAAACATACACCACTGAATCTTAAATAATGGCTGTGGATAATAACGGGCTCACAGGAACCCTGAAAATTTAACAGCTGACTTTCACGAGCGGGTCTGAGCCGGCTCCGGCACACTAGTGTTCTGCTGTATTTGGTTTTTTGTCCATCCCTTCCCACTCAAACAGTCTCCTTCTTTAGTTGCCTGGAGACCAGTTTCTCCTTGTTCTTATCCTGTCACATGACTACCATTTCAGGGCATCTTCTCGGTACCTCTTCTTTCCGAGCTCTTCTCTCTCACGTGTCCTGAAAGTTCCTTCCTGGTGCAGCCTTAGCCATAAGCACATCTGCTTGCTTATAGCTCCCAAATCTTTATCTGTAACCACAACTATTCTCTCAAGAACTCTAATTCTGTATTTCCAACTTTTTTTTTGGACACCGCTGAGGTTCTTCGCGAACCTCAAGCTCAACACCACCCAAGCTAACTACCCATCTTTTCCCTCTAAAGCATGAAAGAAACACAACTCAACACAAAATCGGGTCACTCCTCATTCCCAGCAAGACTAAAGGAATTGTATTCTCTACTTAGGTCTCGCAAATTACGTTATAGAGGATTCAGTTCATCATCACAAGCAACCCTTCTCATATCCCTTTTCCCTACTTCCCTTCAATTTTTTTTTTCACATACCACACTCTCCAAAATGTCTCCTTCATCAAAACCCCTCCCACTAAACATTTTCTCCATTCCCAGCCCAGTATGTTTATAATCTCTCCCTCTTCCTCCCCTTCCCAGCACTTTATCATGTCCTCCAGCTTTTCACATCCAGTCCCTTTCTACTCACTCTCCAGCACTTCCTCACAAAAACTAGGAAATAACCTTGCAAGATCAACTTTTCTAGGGGTGAGGGAAGAGGGAGTTGTATTATCAAAAGAAGATTCCCTTTGGTGGACTGGGGGAAAGTGAAAGTATATGCACACACTCAAATGACTAATTTTTATCCTGTCAAACCAAATCTCTCATTATCCTCCCCCTAAATAGCTGACGGATTCTGTTAGAGACCAGACTCAAGAAAGGCCAATAATAGCCTTCCTTAGATTTTTACAATATTCATACAAAATTTGCTGTTGAATTTACCTCTCTATCCTGGGATGAAAAAAAAAGGTTTTATTTTGATTAGGAGGAATCTAAGAGGGAGAGAAAAATGGAACCGAACAATCTCTTAACAGTGGTCGTTTTAAGTGATGGAATTACTGAATATAAGTTACAGATTTGTTGATATGATTTACCTTGTCGCAAGAAACAAGAATAAGTACTTCAAGTTTCTTAGCACTTACAAGACACATAAAGTGATGCAGTGAACCAAAACAACTAAAAGTTTAGATCTCATCCGTGGTTATACCTGAATATGGTTATATGTGTGTAGATCTAATTGTTAAGTGTGGAATGGTGGTAGTGGTGATGGTAGAGTATAGACATCTTCTCTGGCAAATTAAATACTGCAAAATCAGGCTTTTGTTAAAGAGTGTAAGACAGGGTGGCTGTGTTCAAACTGCTTGTGTTCAAATCCTTGTTTTATCACCTGGCAGGTCATTTTTACCTCTCTGTGCTTATTTCTTCATCTGCAAAAGAGAGATAATAGTGTGTACTTTCTATGGTTGTTGGAAGAATAAAATGAGATAGTGTAGGCGATGCTTAAAATAGAGCCTGATATAGAATAAGTACTCAACACATATTAAATATTACTATCAAAAGTTAGATTACTTTTTTTGGTGCTTGAGATAATTAAAGAACAGTCCTTTAGAAGGATAGTTAAATGTTACATTTTGGCAGAAGATTTAAGCTGTGAGTAAAGGGTAGACTGGAAAGAAAGCATTCTCTAAACATGAAATCATATGGTTATATTTACGAATCAATTATAAACTAAGTTATCCTAGTGACAATATTACTCCAAAAAGTCATGATAGCTATTTAGGATTAGGAAGTAGAATGAGACGGTAGATTTGAAATAAAAAACGACAATCATTCATTGAGCATCTGATACTGGTTAGCAGTGTTCTGGGCACTGAGGAAAAAGAAAGAACAAAACAGACAAATGTTCCAGCTCTTGTGTAATGGCATATATGAAGACATAATTTAAAAAAACACAACAACAACTAGATCCTGAAGGATCATGGGATATATCTGATATATCTACCATTTGGAAAAAAGAGATGAAAGTAAGGTTCTTAGAGACAACTAGGAGTTCCTTCAACAAGCTACTATGCTTTACTAGATTTACAAATCAAGGTCCATTGACTCCCTTCTCCCAATGTGAAGATTAGTGATTCAGAAATCTTTTATAAAACCAAAGTCCATGTATAAGTGATAACCAATTTTATTTCATCTCAGAGCAACATAAACATTTTGTTCATGCTAAATTCAGAAAACATCCCCACTTCATTTTTTGACTAGTAGATAAAAATACATTTAATTTCCATATTAGAGACCTAACCAAAGAGAGAGATGTTAGGAATTGGGAAACACAGAGAAAAAGGAAGGCAGCCATCGAGATAGAAAAAAAAGGAAGGAAAAAAAAAGAGAACATAGGAAACAAGAAAAATCAGGGGGTGGGGAAAGGGGCGATGGGAAAGAGGGAATTAGAGAGCTAGAGCAAGAACTAAGGGGACAGCCAGAAGACCTGGAAATTCAGATTAGTCGCAGGTAATAACTTTTTACGTTTAAGCTCAGCTATTCACTATGGATATAAGTATCAGAAATCGTCATCATTGGTATTTTATATACTGTACAGAAATTAAGAAACCACCAAAGTTTTTACATTGGTAGTTACATAAAATTCTACCTTCAGGAGACTATCTCTGCTTTTCTCTAAACTCACATTTTCCCTACTTTGGTGCCTATGCTCATACAATTTTTCCATTTGAAGTGCTTTACCACCATCACTCCACAGTCAATGAACAATACTCAATAAATATTTTTTGAGTACCTACAATTTATCAGACACTATTCTAGGCACAATTCAAATTTTTATACATATTTTAATGAAAATGGGCTATTTTAACAAAATATACTACTTGACTTGAAGAAAAATGATTTTTTTCTTCTCCAGCTAACCTTTTTCTTCATCTGATACCATAACCACTAAAAACATCCTTATGAAAATAATGTCCCTTACTCAAAAGCATTCTACGATTTTCCCCAAAATCTAGTGAGGATATCATTCCTGTGGGAATCTAAGTCCTCCCGATCCTCCGAAGTGCAATTAATCTATGAAAATTCCAGCTGCTAATGCTGATAATAACAGTTGGAAGCTTGTAATAACTAAGCCAAAAACGTTGAATAATAAAAGTTATTTGAACTTTCACCCACATCAAAATGGAATCCTGACGACATGGCCAAAATGGGTAGTCAGGGCTGGTCTTGTTCGACCACAGCAATACATCACAGGAGGGAGAACCAATGATTTTAAGATCAGCAGCATGACTGTGATTTAGATAACTTGCTTCTGCAGATACCGCATTACTTGTGAAAAACATCAGTCGGAAGAGGAACTTACCACAGAAATTAAAGGTGGAATTAAATGATGGCTGGGAAGCCATCAGAACCGTACTTTTTAAAAAAAGAACTATGGAGCCAACTGTACAGATACGCTTAAAATTGAATGTGCATTCAAATTTAGGGAAATGTCATTACAAGTCCTGATGAAAACGTCCAGAACACTTAGTAGACACTGGTTTTCCAATATGGTCAAATAGCAAAAGAAATAAGTCTATGAAGTTAATATTATAGACTAGGGAATCATTAGGGTATCACCCTATAAAATGTCTAGTTCATTTGTCCTATGAGATGAGACTCCTTGACTGATGGCCATTCAGATTCTGCATGAAGGTCTCACCAACAAAATATTCCCTTCCGCACAAGGCAGCCTGCCCAGTGCTGGACAACAGTAGTAACTGGAATCTCGTCCTTATGCTGAGCTGAAGCATGCCTCCCTTTAATTTCTGGCAATCCTGTGACAAAGGGCTGTCTATGACGCAGAAGCTCCATAAGGGAAGGGACCTGTCTATCTTGCTCACTGCCATGGTCCCAGTGGCTAGCACAATGTGTGACACAGAGTAAACATGCCATAAAAATGAGTCCATGGCCGATGACCGCCCCACAGGACTCAGTCACAAAGTCCGGTCCATTTGTCCTTTAGGGCTGTGGTGCTCTAACTCAGAGGTGAAGGAACTTTTCTTTTCAATCCATTGTGGATACTTCTGTAGAACGCAAAAGGATGTGCTTGAATGTTAGGACAACATAAAAATTGTAATGCGTATCCTCCGATTTGCACTTACCTTGTACCAAGTCAGAAACAGAGGGTTTATGGGCAGATCAGTCTCATTCTCCCTACCTCTTTGTTCCTACAGGCCCTTCTCATTTTATGTCCAGATGCTGCGATAGCCTCCTGTTTTCCCTGCACACTACTGCCAAATTAATCTCCTGATTAAATCATCTCACTCTTTTTCTCAAGACCTGGAATCTCACCACTCCTTATAAGATAAAACCCACACTCCTTTGCCTGCATTCCAGACCCTTTCTCATCTGACCTAAAATCTCTGTCTCCAGCCATATTTCTCCTACTCACATACACGTGCTACATCCACTTCAAATGCATTGATCTCGGCAGAGTTTCCCTCAATCCATGCTTACGCACTATTCCAGGCTTTGTTTTCTTACACTGGAAATTCCTTTCCCCTCCCTTTTAGTCTGCCTCAAACCCTGAACTTTTTCTTTTGTTTTGTTTTATGGGGCAAAATTCACAGAACATAAAATTAACTATTTTAAAATGCACAACTCAGTGGTATTAAGCACATTCTTCAAGCTGTGCAACCAGCACCTCTATCTAGTTCCAAAACATTTTAATCACCTCAAAAGGAAATCCTGTACCCATTAAGTAGTCACTCCCCTTTCCCCCTTCCCCCCCCCAGGCCCTGGCAACCACTAATCTGCTTTCTTTCTCTATGGATTTGCCTATTCTGGGTATTTCATATTAAAGGAATCGCACTTTAGTTCCCCTCTTTCTTTTTCTGTATATTTTTTAGTCCCTCTCCCCATAAGGTTACCCTGTAAATCTCCCAGCTTCTCAAGTCCAGTCTAACCCCTCCCTTCTCTACATGGCTTTTTCGGGGCATACCCTCCAATCCACCCTGATCCACCATTCCCTGAATTTTTGTAGCATTTGTTTTCTGTCTTACTTACTTTAGCTCTTAATCATACACTGCTCTGAACTGTTGGTTCCATGTTTGAATTTTACCTCATTTTGATTCATGTGGATTATAAACTCCTCCTTCTAGCAGCTTTGGTGTCTCCCTTTGCGCCTAGAACACACTTGAACATGCGTGCAATCCACTGTGTCCAGCCATACACGAATGAACAACAAACTAGGGAAACTGAAGTCTGGATCGCCAGGGAGAGAAAGCTTCAAATCCATTTCAGTTCTTCATCCTTCTTTTTATCAGGCTCTACCCTCCCTGCCACTTTGCTTCTCTCTCGTATTGTGTCTATCAGGCCCTTCTTTGCCCTAGTAGGAGGTGAACAGGTGTGGCTTCAGAAGGATAATGGCAGGCTGCCCAAGGGTGGAACGGGTGCAAACTCCCTGTATTGATCTTTGGCTAAGAGACTTCTACCTTCGTTCTACACCCACAGATGAAGGCCTGCAGAGAAGAGGGGGTGTGCAGAGATGCCACAAGGCCATATAAGAAAAGGTTCCTCTATTTGCTTTTCTTTTATATGTAAATCAGTTTCTTTGGTATTTTGATTTGAAGTTGCTCGTAAACCGAACCTGCCTTGTGAAAGGAGATTAACTGTTAAATAATGATGATGATAATACTTGTGATTCATATATGAAATAGAGTGATTAAATTATTTTGTATATTATAAACAAATTAATAGGTCAAAACTTGATAGTGTTTTATCTAAACGAAATGTTTGAAAGGAACCTGTTTTAAGCCTGAGTAATAAGTCTAAATGACATTCTCTATTGTACATTATTAGGGGCTTTTCTCCAGTTGTAGTACTAAATACAATCTGTTACAGTTGCCATTGGAAGCCTCCAAACAAGAATGTAAAACAGTGCTCTGGCCCTTAGGCCATTTAAAACCTGTTTTTCTGACCAGAACAACTAAAAGATCCAACATAGAACGTTGAAGTCTATAATTAACATTTTTTTCCCCTTTTCATATCCCATTTTGCCCGCTTTAAAATAGTAAAATGGAAATCTCTTCTGGCATTAATTTCAAATCATTATGTATCATTAAAAATGTTAAATAAAATAGAAATTAACTTTTTAGAGAGTAACTTAGGAAATTCCTTTAATATGTAGAGAATGGTAGCACTGAGAGTCCCATACCAGTGATCCCGAAAAAGCACAAAATTGTTCTCAGTATCAAATCAAGTTTAAAAATATTTATAAAATACTTCTAATGCACCCAGTCCCCCTGTGGTACAGGCTGTGAATTAGGGAAATCAAATCAAGTCTAGAAGTATTTATAAAGCACTGATAATACACCCAGTTCCCTACACTACAGGCCATGAATTAGGGAAGATATGCAGTACATATGTATATAAGAGGAATAAGAACTACCACATCCTTTCTATCCTCTATGAATTAACCATTTTGCTTGTTACACAGAATTTGCTCAGAAAAATTATAAGACATGACAGCAAAGAATCAGCCAAGAAGATGTGTCTTATAGAATGTGGAACACATTAAATTACATTTCAGGGTAGATCTGCCTTCTAATTGTTTTACTTCAGCCGAGATTAAAATTAGTTTGCATTTTCTGAATTCAAAAGCTGGTGGCCAGTATAAATATTTTACACACGCGTTGTACGACAAAGGAAATCAACCTGACATTTAAAAACTTCATGCACATAATAAAGACAAATTAATTATGTGTCTGTATTGGGCTTTGCTAGGATCCAAGATTGTTCCAGCAGACACAGTGAATTACACAGCATGAATCATGTGTGTAGCCTAAAGACACAACCAGTGTCCAGTATGCTGTGTTCAACTGCTTATTTTCCCAGCTTTTATTGAGCTGTGGTCATTTGCCTCCCTAGTGTTAGATGCTGGTTTCCCGATCCAACACGGTGTGCTCTCAAGACTGAAAATTATCAATCTGACCCTCTGGCCATGTTTCCAGGTGGTAGATTTTTCTTCCTATGTAAGGATATCTAGTGTTGAAAAGCAAGTAGTCATTTATTAAATGTCTGTGAAGTTTGTGGAATTGAATAAACTATAGTGAAATCTGCAAAACTGGAGAATTTTGGTTACATCTGAAGTAAACTGCTCTCTACTTTGCCATGTTAGTCTACATATGTATGGATATTGTACTTAACTTCACATAAATTCCTTCAAAATGTATTTTCCTCATCATGATTCCCCCAAAGTGTCATGTTGTTCAGAACTTATTTTTAAGTGATCAATAAAATATTTTCTGTCAATGTAACATCAGAACTAAAATAGTAGACAATTTGTATGTGAATATAGAATTTGGAAATAGCTATAATAAGTAATTTGACCAAAGGATGCACTTTTGAAATAACAGCTGGATCTCCTTTTACTCAAATATTATATTCTAAATATGTAAAAGTTCCTTATAGGCTTTTAAAGAAAAGTAGCTAAGTTTATTTCTTAGGGGGGAAAAAAGTGTTTTGTTTGGTTTGTTTTATTTTAACCAGAGAGTCCCCATGAACTTTGTTTTACATTTGTATTAAGTATAAATATTTTTTTTATAAATAAGGTTACAAATTCACTTGCATAGGTCTCCCCTTTCATGTATTCACTGTGAGGACATTATAAAACAAATAATCTTTCTGCGAAGTGATAATCACCTAGTCATTTGGATTTTCAATAATAGTAATACCCTACTAACAAAGGATGCATTCTATATCCTTTATTAATAAATTTGTTACTGAGAGAGACATAAAGTAATGTAATATAACATTACACATAACACACAATACATACATATAACAATATAGTAATAAGGGATCCAGGAAAAATATTCAAGGATGCAGGTTTTCCCCTATTCACAACCAGCTCAAAGATAGTCTCCTGACTCCATGTTGGTCTAGCAAAGCTGCCTTGTCACACGGGAAGGGCCAAGACTGCGGCCTCCTCTTAGATATCACCTCTCCCACAACTGTTCTTGTTATATCTAGTTAACAATAATTGTAAACTCCAGGAGAGACGGAATTTGTCTGTTCATTGCTTTACCCTTCTTCTGTAAAATAGTCTTGGCACAAAGGAGGAGCTCAATAGATATTTGTTGAATAAATAAATCTTCATTAAAAAGGAGCTTCTTCTCAATTTGTATCATCACATGAAGTCTGTGTTACCCACAAATTCTAAGGCTATAAACTGAATTTTATTGGCTGAGGTCTGCCTTGGGCTGTATTAAGGACTAAATAATCAGAAATGGGGGGCACAGAAAGAAAGGGGAATATTCCATATTCTTGATAAAAAATTTCTAAAAGCTTTTAAAACTTTGTTTTCATTCAGATAATGGTTATTCTAAAGACATCAAGCTGATATAAACTCCTCAAAAGAAGTTCCAAAGAAAGTGACAAGAAAAATGTAACCTGTAATCTGGGTCAAAAGCAAAACCACTTAATTTTCCCTTTGGGATTTCTAGAACAATGCAACAGAAAAAAGTAAAAATTAATTAATTCAAACGTTATTACTGCTGTGTGTGTGTGGTGTGCTTATATGTGTATACAAAAACATATTGCTCTGTGTATGTATATTTACATATTATATTAAATATATGTCATATTTTAAAAATATGCCTTTTACAGTGTTCACGCAGAAGTCTGACGAGATTTTTGGAAACCTCAATTCCCTTGCTATTAATAACTATCCTATCATGGGATCATTTATTTTTATAAAAAAACATAATAGAAATACATATTTTTTAGAAAAAAATTTTTAAAGGGTGGCTTTACAGCAAAATAACTCCAGAAACTATTTTTTAAAAGTTCTGTTTGTCAGTGTAGGCTAAAGATCAAATAGGGAGCATAGGCCCAAAGAAATAAACAAAATCAAATCTGATGTATGGTTGAGAAAATTAAGAGACTGTAACAGAGATGGGATATTTTTCTCCTCCCAAATAGAAGCTAGTCAAGCAAAGAGTACAGAGAAGTCCAATATGTGAAATAAAATTAAGTATGAAATAAAATTGGGTATAACCAAAAGGAAGTCATGTGGTGCCTTACGTTATCATCAATGGCTTTCAAGGAATTAAATAGGCAGATGATTCTCAAGTTTAATTGACTCTTTGCCTTGATATTTACTAATCAGAGTTATAGACATACTAAGAAACAGAACAGCCATAAACATATGCTTTTAGTAACAGAAATAATTTTATATTAGTGGCTGAACTTTGGAAAAGAGAGAAAAATACAAACATCTTTAAAAAGTCCTCCATAACCTCACTATTTAATATAATTGTCCTAAGTTTTATATATTCCTTCCCTTCCAGGCTTTTTGATATACATATATTTATATAACGTTGCAATCAATTGTGCACAGACATTTTTATGCTACATTTCTGAGTTAATATTTTTCAGATTACCATTTCTTAATTGTCACTAATGATTGTATGACATTCCACCTAGTGATTATACCATAATTTACTTAACTATTCTCTTGCTATTGGATATTTAAGTTACTCCCAAATATTGGTTCCTATAACACTGCTTTTATGAAAGTCTGTGGGTGTATTGCTTTCCCAATATCCTCCACGTCTTTGGGAAATGTTCCAGAAGTAGGCGTATGGCATCTCAGTGTGTGATATACGCCCAGCTGCTTCCTAAGCACCCTGAACTCAATCACAGTGACATCAGAGATATGTAAGAGTACAAGTTTCTTCAATTCCAGAACGAAAGAATTTTAGAATTAAAAAAAAAAAAACCAACTATCATCAACAATCACAAGGAAGGGTATATTTTTTACTTATACTAAACTGGAATTTAGGCTTACACTTGTATCTTGTAAGTCTGTTTTATGTGGATCCTCAAGGGGTGAATCATCCTCAGTGATCTTATAAAATCCAGTCCCGAAGTTGTAGTCTTTGAACTTGGAGACTCAGGATTCCTAGCAACCATTCTAAGGTAAGAAGAACCAGTGATGCTCAGACGACCAAGTAAGCTGGCTAGCTTCTCTTGACACAAGCTTACTGACAACACACAACTTCTTTAAGTAATACAATGCCAAGCCAATGGGGTTAATTTTACAGGATGATCCCAAGAGAGTCTATCAATGGGGAGAATGTAGCAAAGAACTCCACTATAGGCAAGGGCAAGGCCTACTAAAAATAATCCAAACTAAGTACACTGATCAATGGGTCCAGGCCATCACATGAGATGCAGGAACAAGGGGGGGTCCAAAACAGTATCCATCAGAATCCCCTGGAGAGCCTGTTAAAACACATCCCGGGAGTTTCTGACTCAGTAGGTCTGGGTGTGGCCTGAGAATTTGCATTTCTACCAAGTTCCCAGATAATGCTGATGCTGCTGGTCCAAGGACCACACTTGAGAACCATCGCCTTAGATGATTTCTTCATCCTTTTTTTTTTTTTAAGACTTTATTTATTTATTCACGAGAGACAGAGAGGCAGAGGGAGAAGCAGGCTCCCTATGGGTCAGGGAGCCCGATGAGGCACTCGATTCCAGGACCCTGGGATCATGATCCAAGCCGAAGGCAGACATTCAAACGACTGAGCCACCCAGGCGCCCCTGATTTCTTCATCCTTTTTAAAACATTTATTGACTGTGTACTAAAAACTGTACTAGATGCTAGAGATAGGAAGATAAATAAAACCCAATTAGTACCTGCTTCAAGAAACTAATAATCTAAATTTTTGTAGACATTGTACTGCTCTAGTCCTAAATACCAATGAATTTGGACCTCGTTAAAAAAAAGTTTAAAAGCATATTATGTTGTCTTTAAATAAGCCAGGATGTTTCTAATTAGTTGCAAATACTTCAGGGAAACATGTAGTAATCCTACATTGGCAAATGCCTGGGTATTTTCTTCACTCTTCTGGATTTTGATATATGCAAATAATTTGTTAAAGTATCTTCTTAATTTACATATATACCATTCATATGTTTTTTCTCTTTCATAAACTCTATACAGTACACAAAACAAGAGAAAAAAATTTAAGCACTTTTCCACATGCAATAAAAAACTTGTTTACACCGGTAATTATCAACTGACAAAAAAGAACAACATTTACTAAGGTAGGACTTTGAGATTCTCTGCTTTAGATTCCGAATTCTGCAATACTGTGGAAAAAGTGAAGGATAAGTAAGCAATGTGCTCAGCCATAGGCATGAGGGTGGCCCAAACCTGACTGTTAAACCCTACCTACCAGCTAATTCAAAGAATTAATGAACTTGCTTTTGACATAGTTACTAAGCTTCTACGTCTAACAGAGATGTGTTGGCTTGCCATAACGATTTTTGAGCAAAAAAATAAAAGAAAAAATAAAGCATGTGTTAAGTTTTATGATCTGTGGATCTGTGAAAGCATTAAGTATTATTTATATTTCAGTGTATGTTTTCCTGATGTGAGTGAAAGGTCCCCCACATTTTTATCTATTAGGAAGCTACATTAAAAGTCTGGAAGAACTAACTCATGGAGGTGCTACATAATTTGTCTAGCATCACAGAGAAAATAAAAAGACATAATGAGAGGTAACATTCAGATATCTGATTGCCAACTACTAACTCATAACCTTAATTTTGATAACATATCCTAGGAAAGTGGATGTTGGGGAATAACAACTTGTTTTCTTGGAGGGCAAAAAAATGGTTCAAGGAAGATTTGTATCAATCTCTAAGAGAAAAATAAAGGCCTGTATGGGAGACTATATCTTTTCCTACCACTGCTAGACCCAATGGTTATTTTCCTATTTGGTTTCATACAGGCTGGTTTATGGGGAAACTGGAACATGAATCACTTTAATTTTATTTTTCCTTCTCCAGATCACCTCTTTTTAAACTCCCACATGTGTTGTCTGTTCCCTAAAGGCCTTGTTTTCAGGTAGCCAGGAAACTAGGAGCTAACTTCTCAAATTTTTGCTGACAGTGATTTAAAGAACTAACTCTGCTAGGAATATTGGTGTTTTGAAAGTGGACTTCAAACTTCCAAATGACAAATACAGTTTTAGAGGCGGAATGACAGCCAGTGGGGTGAGGTCAAAGTTACGGGGTTCTTTCCAGCACTTCATGATTGTACTCGGGCAGTCTGACAGGTATGTTTCCCCACTGCCTTCCCTATGAAGGAAAATTTATTCCTTAAACATACAGGGTAAGAATATCCTTTTTCCATTCACTTTCCCAGATTCTCTCCTGAGGCAACTTCTAGAGCCAGAGAGAGTTAACAGTGCTAGGTGGCAACTTTAGAATTTAAAGCTATTTTAAAATTCTATGATGTCATTGAGGAACAGGGTAAATTCTTAGAAACCAACCTTTTATTTGAGGTCTATGTACAGTAACTGCAATCTGCCAATTGTGGGAGTTGACCATACACAGATCTCTTATACTCCTACTCAGGGTATTTCCCTATTTTTCTACCTCCCTCATATCTCTCTTCTCCTTATCTGTGGTACACTGTGAAGGAATTCACACCCCGGGTTTATGCTAATATGAACTCTTTCCAGAAGGTCAGAAAATTTGTCTCAGTAAGCCTTATCCACATTGTTAACTCTCCTAGATGAGTCTACAAATTAAAGTGGTTTTCTTTTTTAAATAATGAATCAGTTACACTAGCAATGAATTTATTTTCTAAAAGCGATGAAGTGGAATAAAAAATGTTTCCTAAACAGATATTGAATCAAACTGAACTAAACCATTTATGATCTACTTTAAATCCTGACCGTAAAGTTTTAAGTCTCAATTTTAATTGATTCTTGTTGCATGAACTGATGACTTCATTTCTTCCCTTTATATCTGAGAAATCACAGTAGGGAAAGGAGACTCACTACACCCTGTCGCAAAAAAGATTTTCAAGTTGAGAATGGCCTCGTCACTGGGATAGCTGAAGGTATAGCAATGACTCTGAGAAAGCCCAAGCTACTACGAAGAGAGCAGACGCTAATATTGCTCCTTGCTCCCCACCCCAAAGGGGAAGTCACCTACAGGCACTGGCCTAAACCTTTCTTTGCCCTCTGTCTCCTCATCTCTTTAGTTTTGTCCCTACATGGGCTCTGTAGCTCCATATTCCAGGAACAGAATGGGGTTCAGAACTGGAACCAAGTCCCTTACTTTCCTGCAGAGGAGACACTTCACAATAAAATACATTATTTAACAATTCATAAGTAGAATTTAAAATGTATTATTTGGATGATGCATGATTAATTACATGCTTTTCCAATTACTCCCTACTGGTAAACTGGTGGGCTGTTAGGAGGCATCCTCACTTTCAAGCCACTAAAAGCCTATTTCTGGTTATAGCTTGTTAGGAAAAGACCCAATTTTTACAACACACACAAGTCACTATTTAGTCTTTTAGTCTGAGATACTGAACTGTCTTTTGATCTGAAGGTTCACAGACCTCATTATAAAACAAACCTGCTCCTGGGTAACATACATCAAGCACTTACAGGGCACACCATAAAAATATGTAAAGAATAGAACTTCATCAAATAAAAGCACAATCTACACCTAGACCACATTAGACACGCAATGTTGACACAAGATCCACATTGTGTCTATATAGGACTTGCAAAGATAGTAACAGTAAAACAAAAAAAATAGTCATCTGATTTTTTATCTAAAGTCACCAGGGAATAGGAAAACAATTTTAAATTGAATAGTGATGAAATATTTCCAGAAACATTTTATAAATTGATAGCCACCCAGCAAGCATTATCTTTAGTTCATTCTTTGTTGTTGTGTTTTGCTGTTGTTGTTGTTCTAAAGTATGCTCCAGGCCCAGTGTGGAGCCCAAGAGAGAGCTTGAACGAACTCACAATCCTAAGATAAAGACCTGAGCTGAGATCAAGAGTCAGATGCTCAACCGACTGAACCACCCGGGTGCCCCTCTTCAGTTCATTCTTAACAATGTTCTCAAAATTTGTCCTATGGTGAACCATCAGCATTTGTACAAGTGTTAGCTGTGACATGAATACCATGAAGGTTCTTTTTAAAATATCTGCTCAGTTAATTTCAGGGCAAGGTATTATCATTTGAGATACACACGTTTGCTGATAAAGTCTTAAAATCATACCAAAAAAAAAAAAAAAGCACAGAACAATTGCAATACTTTCCCCATGTCACAGATGAGAAAATGGACAGTTAGAAAGGATAAGTGATCGATGGCCATTACCACCCTAACTGTGTGGGAGCTCATCTGATCTCCGAAGCTAAGCAGGGTCGGGTCTGCTTAGCAATGGGATGGGAGAAAGCACAAGTGACTCGCCCCATTGTCATAAGTGAAACTGTGAGAAATGTAAGCATTCATATTCTGAATCAAATATTCACTATTGAAATGTTGATATGTATTGATTGTAGAAGAAAACTATTTCTTAATACATAAATTTAAAAAACCAAATAAGTATATACTATTATTGGTGATAGTTTCTGCCTTAATATCTACAAAACCTATCTCCAAAATATGGTCTATTGCATTTGAATCAATTTCCTTCTAACAACCAACGTAAATATTTTAGGTAAATAAAAGTTAAAACATGACATTTTTATTACATAAGCTCTAAAACATATGCCGCATAACCTCTCAAAATCTACCTCTGTATTGTGGTAAAATACAAATAGTAAATAAGAAACTCCAGGAAGATTGCAAGTAATCTTCAATTTAAAATTTTTATCTAGAATGTTACGAAACTAACTGAAGTATGATGTGTGGGGGCTGTCTACGCTTGCAAGATGTGTATGATGTGTGGGGAATGTCTACACTTGCAAGATGGTTATTCACAGATCTTACTGTACTTTGGTGGAGTCAAATTATATCAGTTTCAAAGGACCTTCGTAAGCACTTTAAACCGCTGCCCTTTTTATTGCTTTTAGGCCTCAACTACCCTAACGTTGGGATCTGCTAGAAAAAATTAGAAAAGCAACTCAGAAATTCAGGTGGGGAGTACACGCTTACATTTATAGACTGGTGACTTAAACCAAGTTTTCCTGACTAGTGATTTTTAAAAAATCCTCTACAACTGGCATTTATTTAGTGGAAACATCTTCCAGTATGTTTTGCTACACTTTAGGACATATATTCCTATGTTCGAGTGAAAGTGAATTCAGCAAGACACCCACAAATTAGAAGGATGACATTTTCTGTTATCCACTAGCAGACAGATGCATACATACATCCTAGGAAAGAAAGAAAAGTATGGGCCGGGATTTATAAAACATTTGTAAAGTATTATTTTAACTTTTTCTGTGCTTCATGAAAGTCTCTTGTTATTAACAACCATTTCATAATCTGAAAACTAAGTGAAATGTATTAATACTGGTGTATATTTTCACAGCAGCGGCTGTCACACAGCTTTCACACGCATAATTATCTTCATAGTTAGATTAGTGGCAAACATCTTATTTTCAGAGAATTACAGGAGAGAGAAAATAAGTATTTGTTTATAGTCCTATAACTTACTAAAAGCAATTAGCTGTAATCAGTAATGCATTTCTAATTCATATTCCTAAAGTCAGACTTTGTCTCTTGTATAAATTTTAAATGTCACAAGGATTTTTTAAAATTAATAGTGATTTTTAAAAATTATGACATACTGTTTAAATGTAAGTCTGAAATATACAAAGAAAAGAATGTTAAGGAAATTTGTCCCTTTAAGGAAAACTGTTATTAAAAATTACCAATCATAAGACTATTTTCAAAGTATTTTAAGTGTAATAAAGAATATGATGCTGGCGGACATTTGAGTTTTACTTTTTTTAAATTACATTCTTTTAAATTTAAAAGAGTGAAAAAACAATGCCCAAAAATCTTAGCCCAGAATTCTTCAAATCTTTATACTTCATCAATGTCATGCTGTTATAGTAGTAGTTTTTGTAAAGACTAGAAACAAACTTTTCAATATGAAAACGAATTTTTATTTAAAAATGAAATAACCACTTTTCTCCCCAGTGAATTATAAAAGATTGAGATGGTCACTAGTTGATTCTAAGATGTTTTAAGATATACTTATCAGCAAGTGAAGTATCACATATCATATAATTTAAATAAAGGAGAAAAATTATGTGACGTACCCAGTAAGGCAAAAATAGATGGTTTTGTATCAAACTTCATTTTTTGGCTAACACAACATTAGCTTTAAATTTTGTATATTAAAGAATACTACGGCAGCGCGTTAATTGCAGAATGAATCTGTGAATCTGACTGAAAATAGACAACACAAAAATTATGTTGAAACTTGAACAGGTTCTCTTGAAACATCCCTCAGAACACTAACTGGTAACATGTGTGTCTTCCATAAAACATTCATAGGAGTGTGAAGTATTTCTTTAAGAGAGAAGCCCCAGGGAAGGTCCCTGTCAGTCTCCACACCAGAAGGGTTTCCTAAATCATCTAACACCATCAGTTTGGTTCTGCTTTCAGTCAGTGATTGATACCTTAGCTATAGTCAGGAGACTGCCAGAGAACACCTGAGATTTGTGGACGAAGGTGTGCCTGGGTCCTTTTAAAGAGTAAGTTATTCACTCTTCTCTCAACATCTCTGTTTCAATTCTTTAGTGAATGATAAAAAAACGGTTGACATTAAAACAATGTCCTTCAAAATAAGGAGCTTCTCAAGCAATAGGGTTCCTACAACTCAATTCATCATCTTGTCTGGTTTTGTTTTCAGATGTTAATTTAAACAAAATTAATTTCACATTTCATCCCCCAACCTTGAAAAGGAAAAACAGAAAAACTTTAGCTTCTTCCTGACAGATCACTATTTTTTGACTTTATTTCTCCTAAAATTGACACTATTTTTGGTAAGAAAAAAGTGAATTATCCTTAGACCCAAGTGAATTCTTAGGGTAAAACTAGAGCACAGCCAAATAGTAGCGATATAATATAATCGTCATCATCATCTCGCAAATTTTGGATACATTAACACATTTCAACAAAATGCAATCAGAGTGAGGCGACTCACCTAAGCAACGGAAGCTAACAAGAAGAATTTAGAAATGCAGCCTTCTGAACACCAGCAGAGGTAAAGGCCCCTTCTTTACCTAACAACTGACCTTATATAAAAGCAGCGAATAGGTTACTCCCAGTTTCTGCCTCCTAACCTTAGGCTCCTCCCCAAATACCAAGGCACACAGTACCACAACCACACACCCACTTTCCACCCCCTGCACTGAGGGACCGGTGCTTTCTGTTTAAGCTACCTGCCTCTCCCTACCTCAGTGAGAGTACACAGAGCGGGCAGTGAGGCGCGGCACGTGTAGGAACCCCCAGCCCGGTAATGTCACCTTTCCACACACGGGGGTGGGGCGGGGGACGCACGCATTCTCCATCCCCTACAACCCCGGGAATCCGGCCCACATCCCAGCCTCTCCGTTCGGCTCTCGGCCAGCTCGGCGCTCAAGGGCACCGAGGCTAGGTGACCTCGAAGGCGCCCCTCGCTTATCTGTCACCGCGACCCCCACAGTGACCGCCGCCAGGGCTCTGGAGACCGAGCAGGCGACTCCGCGGTGGCGGGACGGACAGGCACCGGAGCTCGCGTTTCGGTCCCAAAGTTCCCCTCGAGCTCCTCCCAGACGCCTGCGCACCTCCGCGGGGGACTCGGAGGTCCCCGGTTCTCTCGGACCCCGACCCAGGCGCTCCCTCGAGGGGACCTGTCCCGGGAGCGCCGGACGCATGACCGGCGTTTGCCGGTGCGCGGCCGCCGATCCCTGTGGCGCGTCTCGCGTGCCGCCCGTGCCCTCCACCGCCCGGCTGGCTCGCTGTGCCGGGGACTTCTCTGAGCGCCCGCGACCCTCACCCGGGACCTGTCCGCGCCGGTCCCCTCCGACCTCGACGCCGCAGCCCCGGCCCTCCTCGGGCCCCGACCCCTCGGCGCTTCCCCGCCCTCCAGACCCCCAGCACCGCCCCGCACCCCGACACTGACCTGCGGCGGCGGCAG